>NC_135895.1:48306411-48906411 GCF_964194155.1 Cetorhinus maximus | reverse complement strand
TGCTGTGTCTTGGTGCTGCCCCATTGCTCAGAGTGGCATCTGAGACAGCCTGCTGACTCTGCTGTCCTGTTGGCCTCGATGACCTTGGCGGTTGTCCTCTGGCCCATGGAGCCTGTGCTGGCCCCGCCTGGGAGGGAGCTGCCAGTTCCACAGCTGGCATCTCCCCAGTCGCTGCAGCCTCACCGGATGATACGGTCACTGGGAGAGGGGTGGAGGAGCTGCCGCCCTCATCCGGAGCGCCCTGAGAGGTGCCCACAGAGATGCCAGGCAGCTGCTGCGCTGACGTGAGGTCACTTTGGACTCCCTGCTCACCATGGATGGATGGGCACCGAGCTAGGAAAGTTGATGCCCAAACCATCTCCCACACTGGCACTGACCAGCTGAAGTCAATGCCGATGTGAGGGCTTGCTGGTCACAGCGCATACCCAGGAAGCCCTGATATGTCTCCTGGAGGAGGCTCTTCATAAGAGTCACCACTCTCTCCATGGAGGACGCATGGCGCTCGGACATGAGGCTCATTGCTTCGGCGATCGTCTGCGTAGACTCCTCCACCACGGAGACCAAGTCAAGCATAGCCTCACGTATCTCCCCCAGATGCTCCCGCACACCTGGCCTCATTTCCTGTGCTTGCTGCATCGCAGACGGCTCCAGAGGCACATCATCAGGCACCGACTGAGCATGTGCCTGGTCCCCTGCAGTCCTCCGACTACTGGTGCCATCGGCATTCTCTGTCCTCTGTCTCTGCCAGCTCCTCCAGCAACTGTGAAGTGCCCTCACTACTGTGCTCCGGGACACTAGCCAATGGTCTAACTCCCACCGAGGTGCTAGTATCTGTGCTGCTGCCTGCCTGGCAGAGATGGTGTGACACTGTTGAGACTTCAGGCCCCTCAGGTGTGAGAGGGGGCCTCTGGTGCTCCTCCTCCCGGCCCAGTTCCGCTGAAGCTGGAAGGAAGAACAAGGACATTGGATCAGTTAACGTGGAGACAATGACAAATTGCATCCCTGTCCCCCGGATCATTATGTGCTCAACCTTCCATAAGCAATGGTCAAGCTATGTTGCAAAATTAAATCATTGAACATTCAGCAGTGCTATGGCCGTTGGGAGAACAATGTTGACCTCACTGTTGGGCATAAATACCTGGCCATGGCCGCCCAGCCTCACTGACACCAGTGGACCTGGGCACATGGCGCCTCTCCAGATCCAGGGCCTCCTGCTCGAAGCAGCTAAAAATGGCGATCTGTGCCTGGCTGCCGCCAGTCCTCACACGCTCTGCCACATTATGAGCATTCTTCTCCTGAAAATGAGAGGAGAGCATTGGTTTGTGCAAATTGCACATGGACTCTCTTCGCGCACAGCCCACCCCAACCAGAGTGGGACATATCAGGGCTCCAGTGCCTCCTCACCCCACTGCTGCCCAACACTCACACAAAGATGCTAGGCCTGTTCCCCACCCCCCACCCCTTGGCCACATGCTGCCTACATCACATTAGGCACCACACTGTATATCCTTCCATAGCGGTAGGATAAGCCGACCTGCTGGGTTACATGACCAATGCCAACATGGTACTCACCCTGCCAGAGCGCAACAAGTCGTTGAAGCGCTTACAGCACTGGATCCAGGTGCTCATCTCCATGTCGCAGGAACTCACTACATCTGCCACCTCCTCCCAGGCACGTTTCGTCATGAGGGGGGGGCCTCCTCCTCCCATCCTGGGGGACCAGCACCTCCCACTGTGCTGCCACCTCCTCGAGTAGGGCAGCAAGGCAGTCATCCGAGAAACGAGGGGCACACCGGCATTCCTGCCCTACCCTCTGGCCTGGCCTGTCCCAATGGCCTACCCTCCAGACTGGCCTGCTCACCAGATGCCCTCTGGTGAGCCCTTCCACTTGCCATTGCAAAGGCTGCCAGCGCTTCATATAAACAGGCCGCTGGGTTGCCATTGGACCCAGCGGACAATGCACTCCCGCCCACTCCCACTATCCTTGGGAGTTGTGCATTACGCTGGGCGGGCCTAATTCACCCGCCCGATTAAATGGTGGCACGGGCCCGGTCGTGGCCAGCGATTGGGTCCGCGCCCGCCCGCAACCGCTCCACCCCCCACCCCCCAACCTACCTGAAAATTCAGCCCATACAAATTGAAAATGTAGGTTATGATAGTTGTTTAATTTTCTCTCTGGGATTTTAAGTAACAGCCTTTACCAGCTGCTGTGTCATAATATTGCAAATACCAAAACTATTTCTTTAGTGCTAGGAAGCATACCTAGCACAAAGGGAGATGGTTGTGGTTGTTGGTGATAAATCATCTCACTTGCAGGGCATCACTGCAGGAGTTCCTCAGGGTAGCGTCCTGGGCCCAACAATCTTCAGCTGCTTCATCAATGACCTTCCTTCCATCATAAGGTCAGAAGTGGGGATGTTCGCTGATGTTTAGCACCATTTGCACCTCCTCAGATACTGAAGCAGTCTATATTCAAATGCAGCAAGACCTGGACAATATCCAGGCTTGGGCTGACAAGTGGCAAATAACATTTGCACCACACAAGTGCCAGGCAATGACCATCTCCAACAAGACAGAATCTACCCACCTCCCTTTGACATTTAACGGCATTACCATCGCTGAATCCCCCACTATCAACATCCTAGTGGTTAACATTGATCAGGAACTGAACTGGGCCAGCCATATGAATACAGTGGCTACAAGAGCACGTCGGAGTCTGGGAATTCTGCCGAGAGTAACTCATCTCCTCACTCCCCAAAATGTGTCTACCATCTACAAGGCACAGGTCAGGAGTGTGATGGAATATTCTCCACTTGCCTGAATGTAGCCACAGGTCCAAATACACTCAAGAAGCACAACACCATCCAGGACAAAGCAGCCCACTTGATTGACACCCCATGCACCACCTTAAACATTCACTTCCTTCACCACTGACACTCAGCGGCAGCAGTGTTTACCATCTACAAGATGTACTGGAGCAATTCACCAAGGCTCCTTTGACAGCACCTTCCAAACGTGTGACCTCTACCACCTAGAAGGACATGGGCAGCAGGTGTGCGGGAACACCACCACCTGCAAATTCCCCTCCAAACCACACACTACTGAGTCTTGAAACTATGCTGTTCCTTCACTGTTGTTGGGTCAAAATCATGGAACTCCCTTCCTAACAGCACTGCGGGTGTACCCACACCACATGGACTGCAGCAGTTCAAGATGGCAGCTCACCACCACCTTCTCAAGGGCAACTAGGGATGAGCAATACCTAGTCAGCGACGCCCACATCCTGTGATTGAATTTTTTAAAAAGTAGGCTGCATTGTCCTGGATGGTGTGGGTTTTTTTTCAGTGTTGTTGGACCTGCACTCAACTAACCAAGTGAAGAGTGTTCCATCACATAGACTTGCATCTTATAAATGGTGGGCAGGCTTTGTGGAGTCAGGAAATCTGTTACTCCCTGCAGAATTCTCAACCTGATCTGATAGCCACAGTATTTATATGGCTGATCTAGTTATGTTTCTAGTCAACCCTAACCCCAGGATGTTGACTGTGGGGGAATTCAGTGATGGAAATACTGATGAACAGCAATGGAAGGTGGTTAAATTCTCTTATCAGTGATGGTTATTGCCTGGTGCTTGTGTGGCGCAAATGTTATTTGCAACTTAACAGCCCAAGCCTAAATGTTCTCTAGGTCTTGCTGCATGTGGGAACACTTCATTATTTGCAGAGTTGCAAATGGATCATAATATTCTGTAATCATTTATGATCAGACCCACTTCTGACCTATGATGGAAGGAAGGTCATTGATGAAGCAGCTAAAGATGGTTGGGCCTTGGACACTGCCCTGAGAAACTCCTGCAGCAATATTCTGAGGCTGGGGTGATTGACTTCCAACAATCACAACCATCTTCCTCTGTGCTAGTTATGACTCCAACCAGCAGAGAGTTTTCCCCCTGATTCCCATTGAATTCTGTTTTACTAGGGCTCCTTGATGCCACACTCAGTTAAATGCTGCCTTGATGTCAACGGCAGTCACCCTCACCTCAGCTCTGCAATTCAGCTCTTTTATTCACGTTTGGCCCAATGCTGCAGGGGTACTGGCAGAACCCAAAAAGAGCATCAAACAGCAGGTTATTGCTGTGGAAATGCACCTTGATAACACTGCCAATGACACTTTCCGTCACTTTGCTGATGATTGAAAATAGGCTGATGGGGCACTAACTGACCAGATTGGATTTGTCCTGCTTTTGTAGACAGGACATACCTGGGCAATTTTCCACATTGTTGGGCAGACACCACTGTTGTAGCTGTACTTGAACAGCTTAGCTAGGGGCGCAAATTGTTCTGGAGCACTAAGTATTAAGCACTACAGCCTGTTGTTAGGAGCCATAGCATTTGCTGTATCCAGTGCATTCAACTGTTTCTTGATATCATATGGAATGAATCGAATTGGCTGAAGACTGGGATCTGTGATGCTGAGGAGCTCTGGAGGAAGCTGAGATGGATCATCCACTCAGCACTTTTGGCTGAAGATAGTTGCAAATGCTTCATCCTTGTCTTTTGCACTCACGTGCTGAGCTCTACCACCATTGAGGATGGGGTTGTTTATGGAGCCCCCTCCTCCCTTTAACTATTTAATTGTCCATCATCATTCATGACTGGATGTGACAGGTCTGTAGGGCTTTGATTTGATCCATTTGTACTGGGATTGCTTAGCTCTGTCTATAGCATGGTGATTCTGCGGTTTAGCATGCATCAGTCCTATATTGTAACTTCACCAGCTTGGAAGCTCATCTTAGGTATGCCTGGTGCTGCTCCTGGCATGCCCTCCTGCACTCCTCATTGAACCAGGGTTGATTTGCTGGCTTGATGGTCATGGCAGAGTGAGGGATATACTGGGCCAGGAAGTTATAGATTGTGTTGGAATACAATTCTGCTGCTTCTACAGCACCTCATGGATACCCAATTTTGAGCTGTTCACTCTGTTCTAAATCTATCCCATTTAGTATGGTGGCAGTGCTATAAAACCTGATGGAGGGTGTCCTCAGTGTAAAGATAGGACTTTGTCTCCTCAAGGACTGTGTGGTAGTCACTCCAGCCGATAGTGCCATAGATGGATGCATCTGTGACAGATAGATTAGTGAGGACGAGGTCAAGTAAGTTTTCTTCTCGTGTTGGATCTCTCGCCATTTGTCACATTATAGGCCCTGTACTCTGGCATTCTTATCCTAACCTCTTCCATTTTCTATCTCTCTCCCTACCTTCAAAACCTTCCCCAAAAGCTAACTTGTTGGTCTTGCCTTCAATCACATTCTCTCATCTTCCTGTGCCAGCTCCTACTGGTTAATCCTCCCACTTTGCGGTTAGTTTACTATCTAAAGTACAAGCTTCTTTTTACTTCTTCCTCTCCCCAATTTTTTCTACTCTCTAATGTGTGATACTACAAGGAATCAACTGGTGTTAAAAAATGAACACAGTGGTGGAACTGCCAGGAACACAAAAACTCTTACCCATTTGCATCATCCAGGCAAGTTGAAAGTATTCCATCACAGTCCAGATTTGTGCCTTGTAGATGGTGGATGGGTTTTTGGGAAACAGGAGGTGGCTTACTTGCTGCAGAATCCTCAGCCTCTGACCTGCTCTTGTAGCCACAGTATTTTTATGGCTGCTCCAATTCAGTTTCTGGTTGATGCTAACCCCCAAGATGTTGATAGTGGGGGATTCAGCAATGGTAATACCATAGAATGTCAAGGGAAGATGGTTAGACTCTTTCTTGTTGAAGATAGTCATTGCCTCACACCTGTGTGGCACTAACGTTACATGCCACTTATCAGGCCAAACCTGAATGTTGTCCATATCTTTCTGCATATGGGCACAGACTGCTTCAGTAACTGAGGACTTGTGAGAACATCCCCACTTCTGGCCTTATGATGGAGGGAAGATCTCTGATGGAGCAACTGAAGATGGTTGGGTCTAGCACACCACCCTAAGGAATTCCTGCAGCAATGTGCTGGGAGAGATGATTTGCTCCAACAACCACAACCATTTTCCTTTGCTCTAGGTATGTCTCCCACTAGTCAATAGTTTTTCCCCTGATTCCCATTGACTTTAATTATAACATTATCTGCTCATTATCACATTGGTGATGCAATCGGTCACATTGGGGAGCTTGCTGTGTGTAAATTGGCTACTGTGTTTCTACATTAAAATGGTGACTGCACTTCAAAATTAGTTGGTGGTGATGAGCTGCAGGTCACTCAGGGAGTATAATTAGCTGTGATAACGTGCACATGTAAGTTGTAGTCTGGAACTATGGATAGTGGTGGTAGAGGCTCCAACTCCCTTTCCATTACATGACTAACCCGGAATTCCAGCTGCTCTTAGCATTTGTCATTGGTGTGTGATGGAAGGATTTTCAGGTTGATACTTAACCTGTGGTTTATCACAGTTAACCAAGCCATACGAACATACGAAATAGGAGCAGAAGTAGGCCATTCGACCCCTCAAGCCTGCTCCGCCATTCAGTAAGATGACGGCTGTCTGTGTTTCGAATTCTACATTCTCATCTACCTCTGATAACCTTTGATTCCCTTGCCTATCAAGAATCTATCTACCTCTGCCTTAAAAATATTCAGTGACCCTGCCTCCACCACCGTCAGAGGCAGAGAATTCCAAAGTCGCACAACCCTCTGAGGGAAAAAAATTCCCCTCATCTCTGTCCTAAAAGGGTGACCCCTAATCTTAAAACAGTGCCCCCTAGTTGTGGACTCAATCACAAGAGGAAACATCCTTTCCACATCGACCTTGTCAATACTGTTCAGGATCTTGTATGTTTCAATCAAGTCAACCCTCACTCTTCTAAACTCCAGCAGAAACAAGGCCAGTCTGTCCAACCTTTCCTCATGAGACAACCCGCTCATTCTAGATGTTGATCTAGGAAACCTCCTCTGAACTGCCTCCAACGCATTTACATCCTTCCTTAAATAAGGAGGCCAAAACTGCGCATAATATTCGAGATGTTGTCTCACCAATGTCTTGTATAACTAAAGCACAACATCCTTACTTATATGTTCAATTCCTCTTGTAATAAAGGATAGCATTCTATTAGCCTTTTTAATTACTTGCTGTACCTGCATACCAACTTTTTGTGATTTATGAACTAGAACACCCAGATCCCTCTGCACCTCGGAATTCTACAGCCGTTCTCCATTTAAGTAATACTCTGCTTTTTTATTCCTCCTGCCAAAGTGAACAACTTCACATTTTACTACATCATACTCTATCTGACAGATTTTTGCCCACAGACTCAACCTATCTATACCTGTCTGCGACCTGTTTATGTCCTCTTCACAACATACTTTCCTAACTGTCTTTGTATCATCTACAAATTTAGCTGCCATGTCTTCACTTCCCTCATCTAGGTCAATGTTTTAAATTGTAAGAAGTTGAGGCCCCAGCACAGACCCCTGTGGGACTTCACTTGTCTCATCCTGCCAATCAGAAAAGGACCCATTTATGCATACTCTCTGCTTTCTGTCAGCCAGCCAATCTTCTATCCATGGTTGTTCTTGTCCTCTTGGATGATTCTGAAATATTCAGTTGCTATTCAGCAACTTCTACTGAAGAATACATGCTTCTCTAAATAAGGTAAAGGTAGTATTGGACTATGTTGTGATAGCCTACATAGCATCGCCATTTTCTTTTTCATCATTGGATGTAAACTTTGCTGGCAAGGCCAACATATATTGCCCATTCCTAATTGTCCTCAAGGGGGTGGTGCTGAGCCACCTTCTTGTAGTGTAGGTATGCCAATAGTGCTGTTAGGGAATTTCAGGATTTTGATCAAGTGAAAATGAAGGGATAGTGATATATTTCCAAGTTGGAATGATGTGGATCCTTGGAGGGGACCTTGCAGCTGGTGGTATTCCCATGTGCCTGCTTGCCTTGTTGCTCTAGGTAGCAGAGGACCTGGGTCTGGAAGATGCTATTGAAGAAGCCTTTGTTGATACATGTAGAATTGTCATTTACCTCAGGTATGAAAGGACGCTTGTGCCTGCAGACCCGATCCCAAGCATGTTTCAATCGGTAGCACTCTCACTTCTGAATCAAATGTTTATGTTTTTAAACTGCATTTGCAGTACCAGAGCATATAATATTGGTTAATACTTCAATGCCATACTGAGGGAGTGCTTTATTGTCTTTCAAATACAGTATTAAACCCAAGCTCCATCTGTCAGGTCAGATAAATATTAAAATACCTACACTACTATTCAAAGATAAGTACAGAGATCTTGTATTGTGCTGGCCAGCGTTCAACCCTTGACCAACACTACCAGATACAGGTTAACTGATCATTCACCTCATTTGCTATTGTGGGATCTGGCTGCGTGCAAATTACTTGCTCTGTTTGACTGCATAACAACAATGTCTGCACTTCAAAAGATAGTAGTTCACTGATGTGAAGAGCTTCTAGAAATCTCAAAGATGTGATAAGGCATGTCATAAATACAAGTGCTATCTTTTCAGGACAGAAGGGCAGAAAAATGAACAAAAAAAAATCACCATTTGTCAGTTTATGAAAAAGCACAGACTGCATTTTTATTCTGCATTTTTGACATCAATTAAGTAATGCTTATATCTTAAAAGAGCGATTCCAAATCTTAAACAGATGTTACCACCAACATATAAAAATATTTACAGTCCTAGTGAAAGATTTTACTGAATCAAATAACAAACCCCTTTCTTCTACTTGTCATGACAAGATCAACGCTCTGTCTTCCATGCGTCTATTCAAGGTATACTGTGCATCAACAAATGTTTAAAATAAAAGCTTATAGGTAGTTTTATTTGTCAGTTTAAGGGATATACCAGATTTAATCTAATATCTGAACAAATATTTAGCCTGTATAAGCTTTTAAGCGTCTGACAGCAAAGTTCACCACCAGTGCTCATCGTTTCCATATTTGTTAGTGGAATACCTCAAAACCAGCTTCACAGAATCTCTGGACCATTTCAATTTATTAGATCATTTATTTTCTTTTGGGATTTTATCACATTAAAATGAAAAGCAAACTTCCCTGGAGAATTTGAAAATGGATAGGTGGGATCAGTGGAAGTGCATATTATTTAAAATACATAATAGTCTAGTTGTTTGTTGTGAATTTACTGCAATCCTTGTGATCATTGTTTTATCAAAAGCTCTAGACATTGTTATTTCATTAATGTCTCAATGTTTGAATGAAGTTTTGATTTATTATTTCATTAAGTCTCAGTTCCTCCTCCTGCATGCTACTGCCTGTTCTTCAGGAAGCTGTCATGACACTTTGTGATCATCCCAGCCCTAAAACTCAAAGTCATGTTTCAGGATGGTTGATTGATGATCAGGACTATTCCCTGCAGTTAGAGCTGATGACTGCAGTAAAGTTTCTGCAGTCAGAGAGGCATAACAGGTATACAGATTCATAGCACTATAGTAAGTGGATAAAGCAGATTATAGGTTCCATATTTTAAAGTCTCATTTTAGGTGTCTGGGCAAATCTGGTGACGTCCTTTCAGCTTGCTGTTTCAGGATGCTGAATTGATTGATAATGATGGTGATATAGAAGGAACTACACCCTCATAGTATAAAGAGGTTGCACAGGAAGGTAAAGACATAGAACATAAGCCCTATCAGCCAGATAATATGGGCCAGTGCTTTTAGTGAATAAAAGTTGATGCAACAAAAAAAAATCCCTCCACACCTTCCTGTTCTTCCACCTACTACTTTTACAAGGCCCTCATGACTTCTGCCTATTTCCTTCATAAGTCAGAAGTCTCAATTTCCTTGAACATAATGCAACTTCAAAAAGTTGCAAGCATAAACAGATACGAACTCCAATGTCCACGTGGTCAAGACATGTTTACTTTCCGGAACAATGCAACTAAAAGGGCGGAACAACTCATATACCCTATCTATAGCTACTTCATAAAATTGTGTCTACCCTTCAGAAACATAGGAACAAAGGACTTCGGAGCAGGGGTAGGCCATTTGGCCCTTTGAGCCTGCTCTGCTGTTAATTAAGATCATGGCTGATCTGCCTGTGGTCTCAACTCAACTTTCCTGTCTGCCCATAACCTTTGAATCCCTTGTCTATCTAAGTGCAGAGGGAAAATGAAAATATAGCCAAGTGAGATAAAGTCCTTTGTGCCAGATCACAAACTTGCTCTGGTTTGTAACCAAATATGAGGTGCTCCCTGAGAGCTGAATGCCAGAGGTGAGGTATGAGTGACTGCCCTTCACATCAAAGCAGAATTTGATTGAGTATGGCATCGAGTGGAACCAAGGGAAACTCTCCACTGGCTGGAGTCATACTAGCACAAAGAAAGATAGCTGTGGGTGTTGGAGACCAATCATCTCAGCCCTGGGACGTTTATGCAGTAGTTCCTCAGGTTAGTATTTTAGGCCCAACCATCTTCAGTCGCTTTATAAATGATCTTTCCACTGTCAGAAGTGGGATGTTTGTCGATGATTGCAGCATTTAGTTCCCATTTACAACTTCTTGGATCTAAGGAGTTCCAGATCTATGGTAGGGCCCACTTGAAAGACTTTGGTGTGGCTATTGCGTGAAAGTGAGCGGATACTTTAGGTTATAATACGAGAGAATCTTCAGTTGTGCTGCCACAAGGCTTACGGCTGAGCAGAGGCATAAGATAATTTTGTCAGTCGACTGAGGGGATTCCGAAAAAAGGCATTTTATTTTTCATAGCCATCCTTTTCACAGCATACATATCTGCAGAGTTTTCAGGGAAGATCTTCGCAAATTTTCTACGTAACTTTCATGGGACAACTATGAATGCAGTTCACATGAGATTAATACTAACCAAAGCCTGTGGAACTCCTATGGAACAAGATAATAAAAGCCATCAGATATTAGTGGCATGTTTAGGAAATAGATAATTGATTCCAAGCAAAATGGAACCTTGATCAGAGCAGTGACTAATTCAGAAAATGGCCCAATCTGTTTTGACAACTGAGTAGAACTGTGTGGTTGGTTGGTGAAGAAATATCGCCCAATGGATCGAATAAAATGGCACCCTCGCCCAATTAGGGTCTCGGTGACAGGTATTTTGGCCAAGTACACACGTCCGCTTTGGTTCTCAGTCATGACGCTCGGTCGGGGTGAGGTGGATGTTTAATGTGGGGATAGAACTTCAAGTACAAACATTAAGGTTGCAACTGGCAAGGCAAGCATTCTCCTGATTCTTGTTGGAGTCTTTACATTCAATCTATTCTAGACTTAGATTTTGATTGAATAATAGCCCAGATTTTTGAGTCCATGAGGGATGGTGCATTTAGGAATCTGGTACTCCAGAGGAAGGGTTCCAAATCTGAAGTCAATTACTTATGGAGGCAGTAAATTGTGGATCTGAGATTAAGCACCACTATGTATTTGGATCATTGGGCTAACAATGTGCCCTCGTGTTTTCATTACCATTCCCACTCTTCCTGCTCCCTTTCATTGAGGATTCCTCCTTCCAGTTGCCTGTAGTTAGATGGGGACATTTTCAAGCAGAACTATCAATCTGTTTGTTATGGGTTCTACCTGCCCTTTTATGCTCAGGAACATGGATACTATCACCACCACAACATCAAGAGTGCTGTAGATTGGATTCAAGGGCTTCTCTGCGTGGATTTCAGTGGAATGAGTATCGGACAGGTTCTACAGTGGGTGAATAATCCACTCTGGCAGGTTACTGCCAATGCGGTGAAGTTCTGAAGTAGTTTGATAGGGTAGACACAGTGGTTGTTTCCCCTGGCTTGGGAGTCTAGAACGCGGGTGCACAGTCTCAAGATAAGGGGTTGATTATTTAGGACAGAGATGGGTAAAAACTTCTTCACTCAAAGACTTGTGAATCTTTGGAATCTCTATCCCAAAGGGTTGTGGGTGCTTCATCATTGAGTATCTGTAAGTCTGAGATAGATGGATTTTTGGTGCCGCAGGGAATCAAAGGATATGGGGAGCAGACAGACAGGAAGGCAGTAAAGATAGATCAGCCATAATCATATTGAATGGTGGAGCAGGCTCGAGGGGCAGTATGGTCTACTGCTGTTTCCATTTCTTATGCTCTTATGAAGCTGCAAATTATCCTTAAAAGCTCTGAACATAGTGGGTGGCACTTGCCTACAGAAAAAAGATCATTTCAGAAAGATCTGCTCTCTAAATGCAAAGGGTTTGAAACTAAAATGTGAGATCTATGTTTCTACTGCCATCATGTTATGCCAGTGAATGATAAATCTGATTAAAGTAGCCTATTTCTCTTTTCCAAAACTAAAAATATTTGCAAATTGTTTCTCAATCCCAAAATAATGCACACATTAGACCAGGTCTCTTATTGTGCTCAAGGATCGCACAATGAAATTGTTCATGCATGCATAGTGTGGAGCACAGAAAATAGTGACCCAGATCTTCCCAACCGCAGCAATGATAATCGGATTGCAGTTGCTCATTCATAAATCCCCCCGAATCGACACTGCTGCGCATTTCATCTGGGAAATCCTGAGCCTAACTGTCAAAAACTGTGCTGCACTGTGTCCGTCGCGGAATTTCATTGGAATGGAGTAGGGTTGGGAGAAGAAAGGACACACCCTCTTTTTACGGCACGAGCTGCCGTTTGATAAGTGTAAGTCGGGGGTCAGTTGAGTCAGGAGGCTAGTCGGGTATGGTCGGGGTTGGGGTGAGGTTGTTGGGGGGTCAGTTTTGTAGTTACCCAGATGTGAGACTAGGTTTTAATCTGTCTAACATTTCCTGGGTAATGTCCTAGATAAGTACCGTGGAACTGTCCGACGTCTCTGATTCAACTCAGAGTCATTGGCATTCGTGGAGGGTCACAACAAGCAGGGGAATTGCCCATTAGGATGAAACTTCCCAGGCAATTTCCACACAGGTCCGTGTGTCAGGATCCCACGATATGGAGACCGGGAGATTTGGACCATTATATTATTTCTTAAAGAAAAGGAAAAATAGAAATAGTAATATGAATTTTGCGCTTCATCTCCAGATTGTAGTTGCTGGAAAAATCAGAGGATTTCAGTTTAAGGTGAGATTAATCAACAGCAGAGTTGGCATCAAATTCATCTAGAGTCCCTGGGGTGCATGTTGCAGAGATAGTAAAACTATTAAGTCAATCTTTAAATACAAGTATAGAAACTGAGTGCATTACTGGATCACGAAGGACTTCATCAGCCAGCACTTCCCAGATAATTCTTTGAATAAACGCACAACATGGTATGATACTCAACGATTTCAAGGAGGAAATTTTTAGGTTCAATCCCCAAGTCTGTGCTGAGGTAATGTACCTTGGCATGAAGAGTGGTGGGCTCAATAAGTATAGGTGTCAGGTTTGTCTGTGATTCTGGGACATTCCCCATGTTCTGTCAGAGTGAAGCATGAAAGGGTTAGGTCCTTGAGGGTGTCAGCCATCGAACTATGTCTCCATCATAAGCCATTCTCTTTGAAAGAGCAGGAGAAAACATTGAGAGAAAAGTAATTCTCAACATTCACATTCAGAATAATTTTAACCTAAATTGCCTAGTGGGAAATTGCTGGGGTGGGATTAGTTGCCTGTTTTACTTTCAAAGGGTGAAGAATGTCCTGCACCAGAAGTGCCAAAGGAGAAAAGTGAACATTTGACAAGTACATTATCATTGTCTGCCCTGGTCAGGTCACTGAACTTTTTGTAGGATGAGAGAATTGGCAATCAGTGCCATCTCCCTTCAAACTACATCACTGGCAGCTTTCCTGTGTTCTATTTTAACCAGCAGAATTTGCATATTCGTCTCAGTGAAATTGTGGTATCTTCTTCTCTGTCTCTATGTCATGATCTACCCTACATCTTTGTCTTACTCTGCAAGGTTCTTCTGTAGTAGACAGGCTTATAAGTCAAAAGAACTGTCATGAGGTATCCAATCAAGTGACCTGGCCGACTTACTAAGCCTGCCACTGTTCCTTAATTATCTGCTACTCCTCCGGCCTACATGTGCAATTTTCAGCCAGAAATGGCTTTTAAAAGGCTGTGCTCTAATTTCCATATAATTGCTTTTACACATGAATCTAGTAGATGTGCTGACCTGTACAATTCTGTTGTAAATACCTCTCCAGACCATGGACAGTCTCAACCCATTTTCCATTGGTGTAAAAGCGATGTATCTCCCTGCATGCAATTTCTAGGCCTCTTATTTTTAAAAGCACGTGAAAGCTAATGATCTGTTTTGTCTATTTGTGTTGACTCTCTACTGACTCCTACTGAAAAATGAGTGTGGAAGTTTTCCAAGGCCTGTGATGGTGAGTTGACAGTCACTCTTGAAGTTCGTGCGTGAGGAACGTACATTTATAGAAAAGCTGCTTGTGCTTGTGAATCAGACATGACCTCAATTCACTGGGTATTGTGAGCAGCAGTAGTTGAAAAGTAATCATTTAATTAAAGCTTTGTAGAGGAACTGATTTTACTGCACAAAATGTATGAAATAACCAGAATAATTAGTAGTAGGGCAAAAGTAGTTTAATTTGTACTCCACAAATCCATTAAACCTAATATCATACTGAATTGTTTCTCTAGTGTCTTACTGTGCCCATTAGTTATTCTAATTAGTTTTAAAACATCAATTTCATTTATATGGCATTATTTTTAGCCCATGTACAAGGATCATTATAGCTAATTGTGGCATAAGCAAATCATTAACATACTGTCCATACCTGTAAGATCATTATGTTTTGAAAACTAAACACAAAACTTCGGCACAAAGAAATCTCTCTGCGCTCACTTCTCCCTCCTTCAGATTTATGTTCTTGCATATATTTATTATACTATTAAAAAGGAACAAAATACTTTCACCAGCACCTTGAATTTTGGGAATGGACAAGTGGCCTGCGGATAGGAACTGTCATCTATAATCAAACAGTGCAGTTCCTTGTTTTATAGCAATCAGCACAGGGATGATCAGGAGCAGATAACACTGCTGCAGAAATCACTGAGGATCTGAGATAAAAGTTTACAGGGCCTCCTTCTGATGTGCAGTCTGATGACACTTCATTTTGTTTGTAGTTAGGTAAGATTTATGAGTCCCCAGTGGAACATGAAGTGTCACACTAAAATCATTCGACACTTACAAATTTCCGTTTCCTCTAAATGGTGCATGAGACACGGTTGCTGCTTTTGTAATATGGTAATTAGTTTCAAGTCCCACTCCAGGATTTGATGCACAAGGAATAATGCAGCCAAACATACCTGCAGGTTGATACAGTATCAGCCTATAAATCCTTTCAAGACACACCAGTGGCACGCAATTAGATCGAATCCTGCTCAGCCACGTGATGGAAAGAAAATTGAAGCCTCTACCATCACTAATAATAGCTCCAGACTACAACATCCAAGTAAAAGTGTATATTACCACAGCAACTTAGAATCCTTTGGCGGGTGGGGGGGGCACGCGGGGTGGCAGGGGGAGTTCAGTTAGCTCGTCAGCCCGTGTGTATCAGGTTGATGCCAACAGCACGGGGCTTGACTCCCATTCCAATAGGAGTGAATTCCGGATCTGCCTCCTTGCCCTACCTATGGTAGAGGTCATGGTGTTATGGGTTAGACCTGCTTTCAAGCAGAGGACTGCGAAGAAGGCAATTGATAAAGAGGTTTTTTTTCTGTGCAGTGCTGGGTTCAACATTACAGGAAGGATATTGTGATCTTAGAAAGGATACAATGCAGATCATTACAATCCGGCTTGGTATGAGGAAACACAAGTAGGAACAAAGGGCTTTTTCATTAGAACAACAAAGGTTCTGGGCAATACAATAAAAGTGTTTAAGGTTATGGAAGGATGAGAGAAGGTAGATAGAAGATCATTTCCAATAGTTGAAGGCTTTGGAACTGTCGTTGAATTTATTCCCAGGGTTTGTGGTTGAGGCGGAAATTATGGTCCAAAATTTCCCGGGGACAGGCCCCAGTCCAGAGCTATAACTTCACTGGAGGAATGGCAGGAGTTCGGTGCACCAATAGAGTTTTTGCCTGGCATTTTCAACAAAGTTACAGTGGTGGAGAAACTCGTGCTCTGAGGAAATGCTGTACCTACGTCAACATTCAAGATTCAACTGGTTAAATTAAATCTCCTCAGAACAATGACAGAAAGGCACGCTTGCTTATTTTTGCCATCTTTTTGCTGGGGTATAGTTTAGTTGGTGCTGACAACCCAGAATATTGTCATCTAACTCTCAGCAGGCAATTTCAGCATGAGGATCATTACACCCAACCCCGTCCTCAATGATCTACACTAATGGCAATTGAGTGAAGGAAGCTTTATGCGTGTTTCAATACCAAACAGTATGGGCATTTAAACACAGAGCTATTGAGGAAGCTAAATTATTTGATTCCAACTGGACTGTTTGGCCCAGGATTTTAAATTTCAAAGGTAAATATTTACAGACATTCATATATGATGTAACCGTGGAATTAAATTAAAAGTTATTAACTAAAGGGCATAACTTGCATGCAAGTTCTACTTCTACTTTTATTTATAAACAATGTTTGAATCATGTCGACTTAACTCAGTGAATTGCTTGCAAATTGTCATATTGTGGTGAAAATTGTGCATAATTCTTTCTTTTTCCCCACCCTGAACAAAAATTGTTTATCACTTTGTAATGAAGACAGCATCCCTTTAATTCAAAATTCAGAATGGGAAGACTTCTAATTCTCTTGTCACTTTAAGTAAATTCTCATCAAGTTGTTTTACCATTTTTAAAGAAAAACCTTTGGCCTTTCTCTTGATTAGCTTCTCAATTCCTGGTGGAGGAGAGGGGTTCACTGCAAACCTGAGTTATGGTTGGATACTAAGAGTAGCAGCCACAAGCTCAAACTCCCATAGAATGACTGAAGAGAGTGACAGCTATGTTGGTCATATTTCTGGTAGGCTTAGGGGAGAGAGGAGATGGAGGAGGAATAGTCAAGATACTTTTACCTTACACAGTGCTGTTCACTTCTAATGTGTAAGTTTTGTGTATTGACAGTACTGTCAATGAATCTCCACAGGATCAATGGAGTTTCACTTGCAATGAAAACAGCACCTTGTACTTAAATAGCAAGTTTAATGTGGTTAAACCTAATTAAAACACAATAAAGATGGCAGGGCAGGTGACATGTTGTAGATGTGGTATGTGGTTTCTGGTGGACACCTGAACGATCACTAGCAACCACATCTGCAGTAAGTGTCTGCAGCTCAAGGAAGTTTGGATCCAATTTGATGAGCTTGACTCTGAGTTTCAGACACTGCGATGCATCAGGAAGGGGGAAAGTTACCTGGATACTTTGTTCCAAGAGGCAGTCACACCTCTTAGTCCAGATACTTCTTATTTGGTCTGTGGTCAGGGAGAGGAGGGTCTGACTGTGAGTGAGACAGGTATGGAACCCAAAAGGTAGCAATGGGGAAGTCTCAGCTCTTGCAATTGTTCAACAGGTTCGATGTTTTTGCAACTTGCGTGGATGAGTTCAGTGAGCAAACTGCCCACGGCACCATGATGCAGGGAGCGATTCAAGTGGGGGAGTAAAAAGGAATGTAGCTGCATGTGGACATATTATAGCTAAGAGATAGATACAGTTCACTGAAGCTGAGTACTGAGTCCTGAAGGCTGTGCTGCCTACCCAGTGTCAGGGTTAAGGATGTCTCCTTAGGGCTGGAGAGGAACTCAACAAAACAATAACTCTAAACAAAACTATTTTCCATGGAGAATGAAAGACCCAATATGAAGGATGCACAATCCATGGCTAAGTAAGAAAGTTAAGGATGGTGTCAAATTCAAAGGAAAGATGTACAATGCTGCAAAGATTAGTGATAGGCCAGAAGATTGGGAAAATTTTAGAAACCAGCAAAGGATGACCAAAACAAAACAAAGAGGGAGAAATTGTAGTATGAGAGAAACCTAGCAATAAATATGAAAACAGACAGTAAGATTTTCTACAAGTATATAAAAAGGAAGAGTGTAGCTAAACTGACTGTTGGTCCCTTCTTGGGTGAGACTAGAGAATTGATAATGGGAAACAAGGAAATGGTAGAGACGTTGAACAAGCATTTTGAAACAATAGATGACAAAAAAAAAATCAACATACCATTAGTAGAAAAGCAGAGGGAAAAGGGAGGGATGAACTTAAAACAATCATAATTACAAGAGCAAAAGTACTGGGAGCATTAATGGGGATAACGGCTGACAAGTCTCCTGGATTTGATGACCTGCATGCTAGGATCTTAAAGGAAGTGGTTGCAGAGACAGTGGATGCATTGGTTGTAATCTTCCAAAATTCCCTAGATTCTGCAAAGGACCAGGCAGATTGGAAAACTGAAACTGTAACACCTCTGTTCAAGAAAGGAGGGAGGGAGAAAGCAGGAAACTATATGTCATTGGAAAAATGCTAGAATCCATTAATAAGGAGGTAGTGGCAGCACATTTAGAAAATCATAATACAACTAGACAGAGTCAACATGGTCTTGTGAAAAGAAAATTGTTTTTGTCAAATTTATTAGAGCTATTTGAGGATGTAACAAGCAGCATATATAAAGGGGAACCCACAGATGTGGTGCATTTGGATTTCCAAAAGGCATTTGATAAGGTGCCACATAAAAGGGTACTCGACAACATAAGAGCTTCGGGTGTTGGGGGTGATGTATTAGTATGGATAGAGGATTGGTTAATTAACAGAGAACAGAGAGTCAGGATAAATGGGTCAGTTTAAGGTTGGCAATTGTAACCACTGGGGTACCACAGAGATCAGTGCCAGGCCTCAACTATTTACGATCTATATTAATGACTTGGATTAAAGGGCCGACTGTATTGTAGCCAAATTTGCTGATGATACAAAGATAGGTGGGGAAGCAAGTTGTGAGCAGGATGTAGAGTCTGCAAAGGGATATCGATAGGTTGAGTGGGCAAAAAGTTGGCAGATGGAGTACAATGTGGAAAAATGTGAGGTTGTCTACTTTAGCAGGAAGAATAAAAAAGTAGAATATTATTTAAAATGGAAAGAGACTGTAGACTGCTGCAGTACAGCAGGATCTGGATATCCTAGTACATGAATCACAAAATGTGAGCATGCAGGTACAGCAAGTAATTAGGAACAAAAATGGAATGTTGGTCTATAATGCAAGCAGGATGAAGCATAAAAGTAGGGAAGGCTTGCTACAACTATATTGGCACTGGTTAGACTGTACGTGGAGTACTACATACAGTTTTGGTTTCCTTATTTAAGGTCAGATATATTTGCAATGGAAGCAGTTCAGTGAAGGCTCACTAGGCTGATTCCTGGTATGAAGGGGTTGTCTTATGAGGAAAGGTTGAGCAAGTTGAGCTGTTACTCACGGGAGTTTAGAAGAATGAGAGGTAATCTTATTGAATTATAAAAAATTATGAGGGGCTTGACAGGATAAATGCTGAGAGGAGTTTTACTCTTGTGCAGGCATCTAGAACTCTCCCACTTAAGGCAGAGATGAAGAGGCATTTCTTCTCTCAGAGGGTTGATAGTCTTTGGAATTCTCTTCCACAAAGACTAGTGGAGGCTGGGTCATTGATGGGCCTAACATCTGTCATAAGGAAAATGTTAGAAGTTACTATTAAAGTTGTTATAGCAGAGCACTTAGAAAAATTCAAGGCAATCAGGCAAAGTCAACATGGTTTTATAAAAGGGAAATCAAGTCTAGCCAATTTATTGGAGTTCTTTGAAAGAGTCACATGTGCTGTGGATAAAGGGGAACCGGTAGATGTACTGTACTTAGATTTCCAGAAGGCATTTCATAAGGTGCCACATCAAAGGATATTGCAGAAAATAAAAGCTCATTGAGCAGGGGGTAACATATTGATGTGGACAGAAGGTTGTCTAGCTAACAGGAAGCAGAGAGTTGGCATAAATGGATCTTTTTCTAGTTTGGCAGGATGTAATGAGTTGTGTGCTACAGGGATCAGTGCTGGGGCCTCAACTTTTAATAATTTAAATAAATGACTTGGATGAAGGGACCGAAGGAATGTTGGCTAAATTTGCTGATGACACAAAGATAGGTAGGAAAGTAAATTGTGAAGAAGACGTAAGGAGGCTACAAAATGACATAGATAGGTTAAGTGAGTGGGAAAAGATCTGGCAAATGGAGTATAATGTGGCAAATCTGAAATTGTCCATTTTTGCAGGAAGAATAAAAGAGAAGCATATTATCTAAATGGTGAAAGATTGCAGAGCTCTGAGATTCAGAAGGATCTGGGTATCCTAGTGCATGAATTACAAAGGGTTAGTATGCAGGTACAGCAGGTAATTAGGAAAGCTAATAGAATGTTATCATTTATTGTGAGGGGAATTGACTACAAAAGTAGGGAAGTTATGCTTCCATTGTACAGGGCATTGGTGAGACCACATCTGGAGTACTGTGCACAGTATTGGTCTCCTTATTGAAAGAAAGATGTAAATGCATTATAAGTAGTTCAGAGAAGGTTTAGTATACTAATGCCAGGAATGGATGGGTTGTCTTATGAGGAAAGGCTGGACAGGTTAGACTTGTATCCACTGGGATTTAGAAGAATAAGAGGTGACTTAATTGAAACCTTTAAGATCCGTCTGGGTCTTGATAGAGTGGATGTGGAGAGGATGTTTCCTCTTGCGGGAAAATCTAGAACTAGGGGTCACTGTTTAGAAATTAGGGGCCGCTCATTTAAGACAGAGATGAGGAGAAATTTTTTCTCTCAGAGGGTTGTGAGTCTTTGGAACTCTCTTCCTCAAAAGGCGGTGGAAGCAGAGTCTCTGAATATTTTAAGGCAGAACTAGATAGATTCTCGATTAACAAGGGGGGGTGAAAGGTTATTGGGGGTAGGCAGGAACGTGGGGTTGATGTTACATTCAAATCAGCCATGATCTTATTGAATGGCGGAGCAGGCTTGAGGGGCCGAGTGGCCTACTCCTGCTCCTAATTTGTATGCTGATATGAATATATTCAAGGCTGCGTTTGACAGATTTTTGATTGACAAGAGAGTCAAAGATCATGGCGGACAGGCAGGAAAATGGAGTTAAAGTTACAATCACATCAGCAGTTATCTTAATGAATGGCAGGGCAGGCTCGAGGGGCCAAATGGTCTACTCCTGCTCCTAATTCTTATAATCTTATGAAAACATACCATGGCACTTCACAAGGAGCATTATCAAATAAAATTTGATACTGAGCCACATAAGGAGATGGTTGGCCAAAGGTATAGGTTTTAAGGAACATCTTAAGGGAGGAAAGAGAGGTAGAGGTTTAGATAGGGAATTCCAGAGCTATGGCCTTGACAGCTGAAGGCACAATCACCAATGCTGGCATGATTGAAAACAGGGATATTAAAGAGGCCACAATAGGAGAAGTGCAGATATCTTGGAGAGTTTTAGAGCTGGAGAATACAGAAATAGGGAGGGCCAGGGCCATGGAGAGATCTAAAAACAAGGATGAGAATTCTAAAATCATACATTGCTTACCCAGGAGCCAATATAGGTCAGTGAGGACAGGGGTGATGGGTAAATAGGGCTTGATGCAAGCAGAATTTTGGATGACCTCAAGTTTATGGAGGTTAGAACATGGGAGGCTGGCAATGGAGTGCATTGGAATATTTATGTCTAGGGATAACAAAGGCATAGATGAGGATTTCAGCAGCAGATGAGATGAGGCAGGCGCGGAGTCAGGCAATGTTATTTATAGAGGTGGAAATAGTTGGTTTTAACGATGGTGTGGATCTGTGCTCAGAAGCTCATCTTGGGATCAAATATGATGCAAACAGACTGGCTCAACATCAGACAGTTGCTAAGGAAAGGGAGTTTGTCTGTGGCTAGGGAGTGGAGCTTGTGGTGCAGACCAAAGTCCCCCTGGCTTTGGTCATCCTAATATTTAGTTGGAGGAAATTTCCATTCCCCTGTGGGACCACTGGAGATTCTCTTTTCTTCTTAATCTTTTGTCCTACTGGTGAAGTCAAATCCTCCCATTTGACCTGCTAAACATACTAAACTGGTTCAATTCATCAGCTTGCTTCATGATAGAAAGTAATGTCTTGAGGCATGTAAACTGCCCACAGAGCTGGCTAAGATCAGTTTTCAACCTTTTTAAATTGCAAGTCATCAGAGTCTTACTGGGCCAGCCAGGGTATATGTGGGGCCTTAATTATCAATAAAGGTAAATAATTACTGGTAAAATAATAATGGTATTAATACACAGGTGCCACCAGAACACCTTGCATGTTTGTAGAAGAAACTGTTCATGTTCCCGAGGCACCAGTGACAGGTCACCATAAAAGTAATTTGGAGAGATTGTTTTGGTGTTGCTCTCCCAGGACTCATATTGGGACAGTTTTCAAAGTAAAAATATATTAAGTGTTCACTTCTGTGGCCAGGAAGCTTGGGGATGGGAGGACCGGGTTTAAGGGAAATGGTTTTTTGCTTCAAAGGAGAATTTAAGAAATAATGTACAGTCATTAGCCTTAAAAACACTGAAGGAGCTGACTCATTCTGGAATATGTTTATCATATGCTAACAACCCCTCAATACTTCAGCTAAGTGCCAGTTTTCATGTGCAAGGTTAGATAGTTGGTAGAAGGAGGTTTATTGGCTATGTAGGTGTATTCCAGTCGTGTTTAATTCTGTGCTTACCCTGATGTCCATATTTGTATTTTCCAGCAGGGGTCACTGTACGTTGATCAGAGCAGAAAGTCTGATTTTTTTACCTCCCTGGGCTATGCACTGGGTACAGTAGTGTACTGGTTATGGTAGTGCACTGGTTATGGTAGTGCACTGGTTATGGTAATCAACTAGCCACCCACCGCTCATGAGATCAAATAACTCAGCAAAGTTCATGAATTGAACCCAGGACCTTTGAGGGTCTTTGTGACCCAGTACCACACTGAGTGAGGTATGTATGCACTGAGTCATCAGGGGAGCTGATTGCTAAGAATTTCAGTTCTCTGGGCCAGTTACTGTCTGAAAAAAATTAAGATATTTAAATCATGCAGCACCATCTGGCAAACGTTTATTTCACAACTTCCTGAATAGGATCCAGTTGTTTGAATAACAGAAACTAGAAAGGACTGAACCAGACTCAAATCTTGTCTAATGCACATAGCACTATCTAAATGTCATCAACAGACAACCAGAAGATTTAGTTCTCAGACATTGAAATCACTGTTTTGAAAAATATCATTTATTTCAAGAGTTAATAATGTAAGCTTGCAGAATGTCCAAAAACTATAAATCTTGTAAGCAAGAGATTAACTATTAACTCACCTTTACTAAATAACAATGTAATGTTTGAAGAAGAATGATATGAGCCACAATTGTTGTAGGTCCAGCCTGTCCTTTCAGCTGGGAAACAACACAGTGTGGGGAAGCTCTACATGACAGGGCCTTGACTTTCAGGCTGTATTTACACAGCACCAGCATGAGGCAAACCATCTTTGCACTGCTACTATAGTTATAGGATAAAATAAAATCTTAAATAAAATAGTAATTTCAGCCGCAGAGGGCATGTTATCTAGATACAGTTGTGTAGCAGTTATGTTAATAGGTTAACATCTCGGGTCCAAAGGGTCAGGCTTGTTGACATCTGATTGATGTTATTCCATGCACATTTTGTGAATTGGCCAAAGATGGCAGCTGCTTTCCCTATGCATGTATCGAGCTCTTCATTGAGAGAAAGAAAGCAGAATATAATGTCCTTCCTGAGGGGAGTTTGGAGGTGGAAGTGGGGCATTTAATTGAGCTAGAGAATATGGGGTGAGTATTCCACTGCCTTCCCACCTCTGCCCTGATTATGTTTGGGGTGGGAAGGCCCATGTACAGCCTTCCCGCCCCAATGCACATTGAGGCCCTTACATACGAACAAGGAGCAGTAGGCCATTTGGCCCCTCGAGCCTGCTCCACCATTTAATAAGATCATGGCATGACCTCAAACCTGCATCCCGCCTATCCTCAGTAATCTATCACCTCCTTGCTTACCAATAATCTATTCACCTCTGCCTTAAAAATATCCAAAGTCTCTGCTTCCACTGCCAAAGACTCACGGCCGTCTGAGAGAAAAAATTTCGCCTCATCACCATTTTAAATGGGCAATCCCTTATTTTAAAATAATGACCCCTCGTTCTAGATTCTCCCACAAGAGGAAACATCCTCTCCGCATCCACCCCATCAAAGCCCTTCAGGATCTTATATCTTTCAATCAAGTCACCTTTTACTCTTCTAAACTCCAGCGGATAGAAGCCTAGCCTGTCCAACCTTTCCTCATAATACAACCCATCCATTCCAGGTGTTAGTCTGGTAAACCTTCTCTGAACTGCTTCCAATGCATTTACATCCTTCCTTAAATAAGGTGACTAATATTATACACAGTACTCCATATGTGGCCTCATTAGTGCTCTGTATAACTGAAGCATAACCTCCCTACTTCTGTATTCAATTCCCCTTGCAATAAATGCCCACTTCAGGGCCTCACACCACTGCTGCTGGTATTCGACCATCAGTGGGTAGGGCAATCGCCACTAGGAAGCCACGAGCTTGCGAGCTCCCGGGGGAGGGGGGTCCTCAGTGCCTGATTGAGGAACCCAGCATTGGAAAGTGGGGGCCTACTGAGAGTCACCCCCTTGCCCTTTCTCCCAACCCCCTCTGTCTTAGCTAGCAACCCCTCCATGTGATCCCCCATCCCGCCCTCATTCACCCATAGCCTGGGTCCTACGCTGATCCTGGGCCTCTGATGGGTACATTGCTGGCAGCCAACACTGCCACCAATGGAGTTGCCTGCGATGGAGAGCTGCTGGCTTCTGATTAGCCTCCTGCTGGCTACTGAAGTGCCTATGACGAGTCTTCCCAGAAGGAGGCATTGGAGGACTCTCGCTGGCTCTCCAGCTGGCGGGTGAGACCCCTACTGCCTGAATTAAATTCTACCCAGATTGTCTGTTACCATGGATCCAAGGTAGTAGAATTTGATAATCACTTCCAACAGGGAGTTATTCAGTGTAACCAAGGGTGGAGATGTGACATTCTGTCCCATAACCAGTTCTCTTGATGGATATAATAAGGGAGCAAAAGTTACATGAGAGGGATAATCCATGAGTCTTTGTAGCTGAGTGTAGTTGAATTGTTATAAAATCCCAACCAGTTCACTGATGTCCTTTAGAGACTTCAGTCCCACATCAACATGGTTGACTCTTAACTGTTCTCCATAGTGGCCTAGCAAGTCACGCAGTTGTACACAAAAAATGCTACTGGTAGTTTAAGAAGGTAGCCCACCAACTTCTCAGAGCAACTAGGGGAGGGCAATAATTGCTGGCCTTGCCAGGAATATCCATACCCTGAGAACAAATGTGTAAAACAAATGCCAGTAGCACTCCAGTTCCCAAACCTATGATACTTACTATCATGATCCTGGTTCCTTGGATCCTATTCAGTGAGAAAATTCAATTGCATGATAGACAAATAGCAACATCATGACTCAGTAAGACTATGGTGTATGCTCATTGAGAGTTGAGATTAGCTGGCATGGCTAAAAAAATGGCATAGTAGCATCAATGTGCCAAATGGCTTATTCTTAAATAAATGGCCTCTAAATAAATACTGAACTCTGCTTTCTATACATAACTCAGAATTGTACAATGCCTTCAATGTAGTAGAACTCCCCAAAGCACTTTATGGAGGAGAAAGGTCACTAAGCAGCAATTGAAGTTAGGAAATGTAACCAAAAACATGGCTGAAAAGTAGGTCTTGAGGAAGCTTTGGAAGTAGAGAGTGAAGTACCATGTTGAATGGGTTGGAGACACATACTTTCCATCTGGTCCATGAAACTGGTGTGATTTCTGGTAGGTGTTCATTCCCACAGAACATGGATCCATCCCAAATTCCAACTCTCCCTCTTGACACGCTCTTGATAGTGCTTTCCCAGAACCAAGAATTTCAGGGCTCTTATGTTGGCACTGATCACATTGTAGGAGCAGTGCACAATCTCCCCACCAGAGATTCTGATTTCACCTGCATTACTCTTGTCCTTCACTCAATAAAACAGTGGAATTGAAGAAAAAAATAGAGCATGTCTGTCACAATCAAATCAAATTTTGAGAGGGCTGTTTGTTACACTCGTAACCATAATGTCTTAAAGTTTTAACACAAAATTATCTAACCCCATCTACCTGTAACCTACCCACAACTGGAACTTAAGGTTTGCTACTCCTGTGCTGAAAGATTTTTAATGAATTCCAACTAGAAAAGTCCATCAGACATACAGTAAACACTTGTAGTATAAAAATCACACAAGTTCTAAAGAGGGTGAATATTGTACTTTGGCTGAAAATCCTTTTTAAAGCAGACCCACTTTAGCATTCAATTAGCAGCGTTTGTCCAGGTTCACAGGCAAAGGACTTCAAGAAACAAAATCCTTTTATCAAGGCCAATTAGCTTGAAACCAGAGCATTTTGTATGTGAATAAATTTTTCTTAAACTAAAAACACTATTTCATTAAAGCAGGGAGGCTGTGACGAGAATCGAGCAAAGGCTGAAAGATGAAAGGCACTCTTGGAATATGTTTAAGTCATGTCGAATGCTCAATGAGCTGAGAGTCTGAAGCATCAATTGTGGCATTAAGTCCGCTCCTTGATCAAACAGAAGAAGCATGCAGTGCCACACCCTCCCTATATATTCCTGGCATTCTCTGTTCACCAGGCTCTTCAGCTTTCTTTCACCACTAAATAGTGGAAAAATTACATTGATTTACACTTCACAGGGTAGGCAACAAGAGAGGGAGCCAAAGATGAAACACATTCCAAAACCACACTGCTTTGAAATTGGTTGTGTGTCGACATTCTACTTTCCTTCCGAGAAACCTTCCTTTGAAAAATGGCTCTAAGTTCTCTCTGCTGCTTATATCTCATATCTGCCCTTAAGAGACACGACTTGCAGCATTTTGGAAAGCGCACTAAGGGGGCCCATCAAAAGCTTCCCTAAAACAAGCAAAAACAAAGCAGTGCCTGTACCCCAGACAGATTAAACTTTTACTAAGTTGGAAGCTGCTTTTAATTCCAGTAAGCTTATGAAAGTGTCTACCCATTGGATTTTTAGGAGTCTTGTGTCATTCCTCTGCACCTGTTGCTGCAATGTTTCCAAATTTAAATACATAAATATTAATATGTTCCGTTGGATAAAACATTAATTCCTGGGCTGGAATTTTTCAAACACAGCAGGAGTCCCGATGCTCGAGCCAAAAGCAGGGAGTGACCCCACATGGCCGAGCAGCGGGACCCGGGGCTGCATTTTTCTGGCGACAGCCAGTTAAGTGGCTGCTGTCGGAGCTGCTCTCCTTTTAAGGACGGACACCCACCCCCAAGAGCTGCCAGCCCAATCAAAGGGCCAGCAGCTCAGCAGCCTCAGGAGCACCTGATAGCAGTGACCTCAGCTGGGACGACACCAGGGGGGAAGGGGACACATTAATGGACATGCACCCTTACAGCCAGATAACTGGGGTCTGGAGGTGCCTGGCCCCAGTCAGGCAGGCCCCAGCGAGGGGGTGGGTTTACTGAGGGAAGGCAACACTGATGACTTGGGAGTGGCCATTGGTGCTGGGAGGGGGTGAAGGGGCCATCGTGGTCACAGAGTTCCCAAACTGTAGAGCCGTCCGCAGCCCGCCAGGCGACTGCCAGGATTTGCCTAACGGTTTTTCTATGTGGTGGAGGATCCTCCCGCTGCGGGTAAAATGTCAATAGGGGCACTAATTGTCTACTTAAGTGGCTCAAATGGGCTCTGGCCCAACGGCCCCATAAAATTCCAGCCCTAATGTTTACACCCATTACTAGCAATATATTTGGAACGCAGTCATAGTTTTATGAAGTTAAACTTCCTCACTGCTTTTTGCTGAGAAAATATTCCCTGCTAGATTGTTCCTAACCTAATATCTGGCTATAAGACATAAAAGCATAAGAAATAGGAGTAGGCCATTTAGCCCATCGAGCCTTCCCCACCAGTCGATAAGATCATGTGTTAAGAAACTCAATTACTTCATAGGTCGGGAACTCCGATGAATCTCGGGCCTCCTGCACACGCGCCAGGCGGGAAATGGCCACACATGCATAGTTCGATGATTTTGTGTCCTTTAGGCTGAGGACCGGCCCTGCGTGCCTGCACAGGGAACAGAGTGAGGAAATGGCACAAAGAGACAGGGCAAAGAGACATTGAACGGAACGTCGTTGTATGCAAGTGTCCCAGGGAGCAGGACACGGGAGGGAGAGAGGGAGAAGGTCCCAAACCAAGGAGGGGGAGAGGGAGAGGTCCCAAAAGGCAGGCCCAGGTAAGGGGTAAAAGGCAGAGGACAGGAATAGATTCCCTTAAGTGAAGCTAAAGAAAGGAGCAAAGTATTGGGCTCCGAATTCAAGAAAGAGTTGCAGGGGGCAGACTTTAAGCAAATTAGGCACGAGAGCAGCCCTGAAGAGCTGAGAAGGCAGCCGGATATTCGTGATTATGTGCTGCGGGGCTTTGGAGCAGTGGTGTTCTGCTTGGCACAGCTGACAATCTGAACTTGTGCATGGAAGGTGAGGCTTGAGTGTACACAGGGATCCAGGGGGAAAGAATCTCGGAAGGTGAGACTGAAACCCTTTGGGGTGGGTCATTGTTGAAGATGTCCTTTTTTTTTGATTTGCTCATGAGGTGTGGGTGTCACTGGTTAAGCCAGCACTTATTGCCCATCCCTAATTGCCCTTGTTCAAAGGGCATTTAAAAGTCAACCACATTCACATTGCTGTGGATCTGGAGTCACATGTAGGCCAGACCAGGGAAGATTTCCTTCCCGAAAGGGCATTAGAGAACCAGATGGGTTTTTACAATAAGCGGCAATGGTTTTGTGGTCATCATCAGATGTTTCAATTCCAGATTTTTATTGAACTCAAATTTCGCCATCCGACATGGCGGGATTCAAATCCGGGTCCCAAGAGCATTACCCTGGGTCTCTGGAGTATTAGTCCAGTGACAATACCACTACACCACCGCCTCCCCCGAGGGGATTGACTTTTGGAGCGGATTCCAAGGTGAGGTCTTCAAATGTAGAGATTGGAAACCCTCATGAGAAAGACGAATTTTCCGTGAGATTCGTTTTCTCACAATGTGACAAACCTCCGGGTGGGTTGTTGAGAAGTCCATTGAATCTGTTTTGATCGCATTTGTCATCTATTGTGTTGTGTGGTGTGTCCGACCACAGTTGGCCTGTTAAGCTACATTTAGCTTATACTTACCCTGAATGTTAGAGTATAAGATAAATATTGTAAATTGTTTTTATCTTTCTGACCTTTTATAGTAAAGTTTATTTTTGTTTTTTCAAAACCCGTGGAATCTTGTGGCTTTATTCACTTAGTAAGCGTCTTGAATCTCAAACTTTATCAACTTTAATCAAAACTTTGTCCCTAACTGGATCTCCCCCCACGTCCCGAGGTCTGGCCAAGGATCATAACATATGGCTGGTCTGATTGTGGCCTTAAATCCACTTTCCTGTCTGCACCCCCCATAGCCCTTGACCCTACTGTGAATCAAAAAATCTGTCTAGCTCAGCCTTGGATATATTTAATGACCTAGTTGCCACTGCTTTCTGGGGTAAAGAATTCTAAAGATTAATGACTTCTGAGGGTTCCGTTTTCTGCTCATTTTTTCACAATGCTTAGCTGGCTTTAGTCTGTGTTCTATGTTGGTTATGACTGGCTAAGGAAAGATTACAGAGACATAGGAATGTCTGAACAATAACTACTTTATTGGATGAACATAACTATATGCAGATATACAAGACTTTTTCATCCAGTAATGAGACTAATGGTTTGTGATCCATCTTGATAACTACTTTTAGTCCAGTGATATAGTTGGGGAATTTCTCACAAGCCAAATTGACTGCAAGAGCCCCTTTGTCTATAACTACATATCTCATTTCTGTGTCAGTGTGCAAGGCGCATAATAGACTGGTTTACAGCAGCCCTTCAGTTGCCCTCAGCCCTGTAGATGAGGTATCAGCTGCAATTGTGGTCAGTAGGGATGGGTCGAAGTAAGCCAGGATATCTAGTGAGAGAAACATGCCGTTAATCTGGCAAATGCCTGGTCTTGATGTGCATCCCAACACCATGCTCGAGCTTTCTTCAATGGGTGTCTGAGGGGCTCCGTGACTTGTACTAGGTTCGGCAGGAATTTTGCCAGCTAATTTACTATCCCAAGGAATCATCGAAGACCCAGAATGGATGACAGGGTCAGAAATTCACTGATGGCCCTTGTTTTTTGTGGGTCCACCATTATGCCTGTGCTATTCACAATGTGGCCTAAAAATCAAAAGGGTGTTTTGGAGAATTCACACTTATCGTTAAGTGTCAGTCCTTCTTCCTACAAATGGTTCAAAGCAGCTTTAAGTTTCAGGTTGTGCCCTTCAGCGGTTGTTCCGTGGACAAGAATGTCATTCATGTGGCATACTACGCCTTTAGGCTTTGCAAGTTGGTAGACATTGTTGAAAAATTTTGGGCACCGAGGTTATGCCAAATGACAAATGATTAAAGCAAAATCTGCTGAATGGGGTAATAAAGGTTGTTAATAATTTTGATTTTTCATCTAACGGCACCTGACAAAAGCCACTGGTGGCATTGAGTTTCGAGAACATTGTAATCTTGGACAGCTTAGTCAAGCTGTCGCCCACTGAAGACATCAGGTGGATTTCCCTCATCACAGCCTTGTTGAGTTGAGTCAAGTCGACACAGACGCAAAGCGACCCGTTTGGCTTAGGAACTAGAACCATTAAAGAGCACCATTCTGTTGGCTTAGTGATGTGGGAGATGACTCCCACCTTGGTCATCTCATCAAGTTTCAGTTTGACCTGTTTCATGAGTGGATGTGGTATCTTCCTCAGTGTGAAGAAACACACAGGTTTAACATCTCCCCTCAGCATTATGCTGTATTCCATCTTCAATCTCCCCAGACCAGTGAATAGTTTTGAAAAGTCTTTTTTTAAGTCAGACCCAGACCCTTGCTGATTGATTTCCTCGATCTTTTGGATGAGATTGAGGCCGACACAGGCTTTTCAACTTATAGGAGAAAATTCCTGGTTGTGAAGAACATATAATGTTTCCCGTATTTGTTTGCTCTTGTATTCAATCATTGCTTGCATGTGCTTTTGACCTGTAGCTTGATCCCTCCTGAGCCATATAACTGGGTTGTAGATGGCTTTAAGCATTGTGTTGTTAGCCAGGATTCTTTGTCGGACAAGACTGTCACACTTGCTCCTGTATCCAATTGGAAATCAGTAATATGTCCATTGACACAAATATGTGCATTCCAGAATGTGTATCTGGGGTCTTTGATCCTGCCTAGGAACATTGTTGTTCCTCTCCTTATTGAGATTCCTCAATTTCATTAATGTGAGTGTGAAGATTCTTTCATTATCTTCTGTGTTTCTGGAGGTTTTAGTACTGCACATCTTTCCAAAGTGTCCAAACCTTTCACAATGAAAGCACTCTGCAGCGCTTGCTGGACACTTTGTAACTGTAGGGCTTTTTGGTGCCAAAGAGCTGGCATGGTTTAATGGTGCCTTGACCTTTTGTCCCATAAAGTGCCTTCTTCCCTGGAGTATTTTTCACATTCTTTTGTTTAACAAGTTGTACTCTCATTGGGGGTTTTCTGAGCAATGGTTTGTGTTCTCCTCTGAGTAGGCACTATTTTGTTTGTGGACCTCGGTTTGTTTTGCCAACTGTATTGCCTTCTCCAAAGTTAAATCTTCTTTGGATTGCAGTAGATTATCAGTAACACAAACTATGATGTGGCGTGTCAGCTTAGTTTTAAGTTTTAAGATCACCATATTCGCAACCTTTATCAAGGTCATTGATAAAGGCATCTACTGGTTCACCTGGCTTCTGGATCCATTTGTTAAACTTGGCTCTTTCGAATATCTTGTTACTCTGTAAACTAAAATAATTATCAAAGGCTTTTAGGACTTCTTTGAATTAGTCTGATATTTCATTAGTGTCTTGTCTTGCATTATCCGCAATTGCTCCAATAGAGCACAATGGTATATTGACTTATTCAGCCCCAGACTTATTGTCCAATCTGGAAGCAACTCTGAATCTTAAAAACCTCTTCCTCCATTGTGTCCAATCCTGTGTTTGATTTGGTCCTTCCCTATGGTGAAATTAGTCAGGCAAGGTTAATTTAGAATCCATGGCAGCTTTGAGTTTTTCAGAGGTTTGCCTTGATTTTTTTTAAACTTCCGTTGCAGCAATGAAGATTTCCCGTGCTGACCAGACTTTCATTGATGCCTGTTGCAGTCACGAGCCTTCTTTAGAAATTGTTCCTGAACTGCGCAGAATTTTTAAACGAATCACTGGAAGTTACTATTAAACTCTGTTCACTGTTTTCCTCTCGCTGGGGAATCGTTTTTAAGCAGCCATTTTTTTTTTCAATTGCTGCCTTGCAGTCATCATGTGTAATGGCGTGGACCTCGAACCAGGGTTACAGGGTGTATCGAAACCTGTGCTCACTAGAAATAGAATTTGCCTAGCGCAGCCTGCTTATTGCGCCATTCAATTGAAGATTTTGAGCTTGTTCCAGGTTTGCTCACTGTTCCTCGATCGTCAGTAGGTTCTTTGACTCTGCTGCTGGATTAGGATTTTTCACGGGCCACCACGTACTATGGTGCAGCCCTTAGTAAGCTGAAGAATTGATTTTTTTTATCTTCCTCTCTGCCTCCACATCTTCTATGGAGCTCTTTTGGAGGCTTTCAACTGTCTAGCCAGTTTTGGTGCCTTTTTCAGATCAGACTTGCAAACTTTTTTTAAAGATGTTTTTCAGAGATTTTGGGGTCCTTCACAATTGCCACCATGTTGTAAGATCCCGCCCCTGAGACCATGTTTTATGTTGGTTATGACTGGCTGAGGAATGTTTGTGGAGATGTAAGTATTTCTGAACAATAACTAGTTTATTGGATGAACATAACTATATACAGATAGGCAAGTCTAAGCATTTTCCATCTTGACTCTCAGTCATGTGTCTCTTACATTATCATGTGGGCGGTACTATTTCTCCAGTTCACCACATTAACCCTTTCAACTCTGAACACCCTGATATCACAGTCAGTTCTTCTGGATCCTATTTTGCTCTGGAGTCTGCTCCTACAGTGAATGACCTTCTGCTTTGTTGCTTTCTGCTAGCTTCCTGTGGCCTCACCTTTCACTGGACTGGGTCAGATCAGTTTCTCAAGTTCTGACTGCTGCTCTTAACTTTGCTACTGCTGTTCCTCAGACCACATCCCCCACCTGTGATCCCGTGCAATAGCCTTGAACTCTCTTCTGATTCCCTCTTTGTTGCTCTTGGCCTTTGGTTTCACTCCCATTGCTCCTTACTCCTTCACAATGAGGCCTTGCCAACCACATCCTTATTATGAAAAACTACATTGAATCCCGATCCTCGGAGATTTCAATTTCAATCTCAATTCTCCATTTCCTCTCTCCTCAGATTTCATTGTCCTCCTATCCTTCTTCAAGCTACCCCTCCTTCAAACTCTCCAAGCCATATTCATGGCCACCCGCTTGACTGTCCTAACTCACAAGGCTTCTCTATTCCCACTATTGTATTCAAAGACAAGGCCATCTACGGCCACTTCCTTATATCCCTCATCACCCACATGACCCCTACGACTTACCAAATCCACTTCCTTCTGCGTCTTCTCCAGAAAAAATACATTGCAATACTTCCAATTGCACTTTCAAATTCCTAGTTGCTTAGGCTTTAGCCTTGCATTGCATTGGAAATGAAATTCTGCAGCTATGCTCTGCGCCTCCCTCTCTTCTAACTTTGTTACCCTTGCCTCCATTAAAACCTTTACCCTTCAATCCTGACTGTTCCCCCGGTCCATGTCACTCTCAAGCCCAAGAGGTGAAAATTTAAACGTATTTGGCAAGCAATTGATTGAGCACAAATGTATAGATATGAAGAATGGCCACTTGTGCAAGACACAAACAGCTGCATGCACCTAGATAAAAGCAAAAACCACCTTCAACACCTCTTTGTCCTTTTGTCTATGACATCTTTTGGCTATATCCACCTATCACTGGCCCTCTATCCAGCTCTACTTGTCCCCCCCCACCCAACCCCAAACCAGCTTATATTTCACCTCTCTTTTATTTTTACTTAGTTCTGTTGAAGAGTCATACGGACTCGAAACATTAACTGTGTTCCTCTCCGCAGATGCTGCCAGACCTGCTGAGTTTTTCCAGGTATTTTTATTTTTATTTTTGTTTTGAGCTGCATGCACCTGCCCAGCAAATATCTGTTCCTCAGCCTGCCATTGTCTCCAGGAGAGGAGAAAACAAGGGAGTAAAAACCAACCATTAACCCCAATCCTTAGGGACCAGCATCATGCTGAATAAAAGATCCTCCTCTTTTAGGCTGTCTGAACTTACTGCAGGTTGTGTAAAGCCATTTTCAAGTTGCATTTCCTGTAATGCCCATTGTAAGAGGGAAAAAATGATCTTTTAATATTTATTTCATGTTACTAATACAAAGATCAAAGTCTGAACTTTATATCAGTACCAAGAAATCTGTTTAAAAAGTTTCCATTTGAGATATGTACTAATTCATGAACATCAGAAGTTTGGCAATGACTACACAGTGTGTGTGTGGCCAGTGTCTTCAGATATCTCGGGTTACGTCAAGACTCCACATTTACTGCTCTATTTCATTGCTTTGTATCTGTTGGAATCTCCAAGAAATTGAGGAGTGTATAGTACAGCGGAAATTAAGTTTAATTCTCCAGTTCATTAGCCAAATATCAGAAAATCTAATACATCCCTTCGTGCAATAAGTGGCAGGAACATGAAAAGTGGACAGGGTAAGAAGTCTGGTAAATGCTTTTGTACTGTTCCCAGGAACAGTTGAGATCTTGCAGCAGAGTAAATTGAAAAATGTCCAAACCTGAAATGAACAAAACATAAGAAATAGATGGGACATTTCCTTCAGAAATGGAGTCCATGAAGACAAACACCTGAGAGTTTTTCATGAGGCAAAGCATTAAGATTGCAAGCAGATACATAATCTAAAGCTCCCTGAGTACAAATGCAAGTATTTCTCATTTGGTAGTCTCCCATACCTAAAGTAAACTCAGCAGATGGGGAGGATTTCGTTGGTGAATGGACATCGGACCAAACTTAATCATTCTCAGTGCTCAGGATAAACATACTTCAAATTTAGCCAATATATTCATTAGAGATGGCCAACATCCATTAAATCATGCTTCCACTGACTCTACCTATACCATACATCTACTTGATGGCCTATAGAATGACAACGTCAAGATGCTGGGCTCTATGAATTCCATTGGAAATTCAGGGGACAAGATGTCACCTCCCGAATGAGAACCTCTATGCCTGGCACAAAGCTAAAATGAACTAGCTTCCAAACCTGTTTAGCAAATTTGGCAAAATGCAGTAATTGCTGCAATACACTAGTTTCTGGGGTTGTAGTCCTCCCCCATATATTATCCCACAATTGGATCCATTCTGCATGAATAAATGGGTCTAAGCTAGTGAAAAGTTCTACATCTGATGTGATTTTTTAATGCAATTTTCTCATAAAATACTATACAGAAAATCAGGGTCAAAAACATCAGTATCTTAGCGTTTAAGGTACGAGCATCAAGGGCATTGTCAAAATTATTTAAAAATTATTATCCATTAAAATCTATATCATTATGTCATATTTGTTGTATTACTAACAGCAACAATCCACATGGAATTTACATTTTTCCAAATGCCTGAGGTCAAGTTATTTTGCAATGCACTGAAACCATTTTTTCCATTACCAACTTAGAATCTGAAAAACAAGTCCAATGTGAAATAACAGATGTGTGGCAATTAGAAGATGTCCCATTTTTGAAAAGCTAGCTATCTCTTTTGGGATACACAGCTTCTGATGTGCATTATGAAAGACATTTATATTCCATTATATTGCCGATGACCTTTTAAGTCATACAAATGAAAAAAATGTATTTTGTATTTGGTAATGCATTCACATGGATTGATGCAGCATAACATTGAATCAGAAATGCTGCTGGAAAGCCATGACAAATTGAAGTGGAAAAACTCATAAATTTTATCAGTTTAACTAAGTAAATCTGTGACTAGAGTTGCCAATTTTGGTTGGATGGATTCCTGGAGGTTTCATCACAGAGCCTCCCAACCTCACCCACAGCATCTCCCACCCACAGCATCTCCCAACCTCCTGCTATCGGCCAGCAGGCCTAGCATGCATTAATTTGCTACGTTAATTGGAAACTGACCATACTCTTTTTTACCCAAATAGATGGTTCTTGACTGGCAGTTAAACAGCCATTTTATCCATCTTCAATGCTGTTTGGAAGAAAATGAAAAATAGCACATGTGCATTCCCCACCTGGGACAGGCATTAGCTCAGAATTTAGAAAAAAATTTTTAGAAAAAAAATTAATGCCTTAGAACATGTCCCTGATGTGAAATGCCTGACTTTGGCAATTTCACTGAAAAAGGATATTGCCTACATTGTATACTCTATCTCTGAGGGAGTAAGACTTGCGGTTGTGGGAGTAGAGGTGGGGAGTTGGTGGAGAAGTTGTGCATGGAACAACCTGCTTTACAAAGCCAGGAGTGGTGAGAAACTGTGTCCTCTTAAGGAGGAAGCATTCTCATTAAGCAGGGATCAAGACATTTGACGAAACATGACCAGCAGAAGCTTCAACGTTGGATGTAAGCTGCCATAGTGCAATGGTAACTGACATTAGGTGAGCTGCCATGTCTCTTGTCAGCAGCAGCCACTTTGAGAAGGCAACATTTGGTGATGTTGATGTCACTTATCAGAAAAGTAATAGAACTGCTTGAGCTGTTTAGCTGGTCTCTGCTGCCAAGTTGATGGACAACATGGGGTATCAAATGCAATTGGGATTATAGGGTAATATTCTAAAGAATTTCTGTCAGTACAGTTGATTGAGTTCTAATCAAAATCAGAGTATAATTGTCCCCAGATTCTGTTTTTAGTTAAAAGTTTAAGCAGTTACCCTGTTCCCAAGTGATTCTGTTTTTGCCTTTTTGCTGAACCACAAAGGTTGGGACAGTCAGAGCCTTGACAGCATCAGCAAATGGCACCAACAGAAATGCTGCTGGCACTCATATCAAACATCAGAGTGAGTTAAGGAGAAGAAAGTGTCCTCAGAAAGGAAATAACTGGTCATACACTATGGTAGTCTGAGGCACCAAGAAGGGAACAGAGGATTCTTCTCCTTCCATGACATTTCTGAAGTCTGAAGGGCAATGAAGATATGGGAATAAATTCAGTAGTCAAAATCCCCAGGTTCAAAGAGAGGGCAGATCTGGTCTGACAGAGGACACCTAAATATGAATCCACTGAGCAAAGTCACTAAGCCAATTAGAATCTGAAACAAACCCTCTTGACATAGCTTCTACAACAAAAAGAAGAAATGTGATCAAAAATAATATTCAGATTTAGAGCTTAGGTGTGTATAATGTATAAACAGCCGGCACATGAATAGTAACTTCTATAGCAAAGGATCAGGAAAATAGAATTACCAAAAATTGGTAGATGAGAACCAAGTGTGCACTTAACCCCAAGGAAAACTGAAATGTGAGAAAACTAGCATTATTATTTTGTTTCACAACACTTGTAAGTAGCATCTCACATTCTACGTGCCTTGTAATGCAGCCAGAAGTTATGCCCTTAGAGATAAGCAGCGGGATTTTCTGGTCCCGCCATTGGCAGGCATCATCTCGGGCAGGATAGAAAAATTTGGAGAGTGGCCAAAAATCAATTGAGTGTTGGCCACTCTCCAAATTTTCCCGTCCGCCTGTGAAGATGCCTGCCTCTGGCGGGACCAGAAAATCCTGGCCAAGTTTACAAATATGTGCTGCCCAGAAGTTTCCAAGATGTGTTGAAGATGGGCAAGGTTCTTGCTGCCCGTGTCACTTGGACAATATAGTAAAGAATTTCTGTACTGTATTCAATTGATTGATTTCTAAACAATATCAGAGTATAATTGTCCCCAGATTCTGCTTTTAGTTAAAGGCTTAGCAGCCTCCCTGTTCCCAAGTGATTCTGTTTTTGCCTTTTTGCTGAATGACAAAGCCTGGGACAGTCAGAGCCTTGACAGCATCAGCAAATGGCAACAACAGAAATGATGCTGGCACTCATATCAAACATGTGGGTGAGTTTGATGTAATCTGAGGTACAATACACCTTTAAGAGAATGTGAGCAGATTGACCATGTGGCTGTATTACCCAATTGCTGAATCGTGTGGGCTACAATGTTAATCAATAGCTTAGAATAGAGTCTGGTTGGAGAAGCACGCATGTGTTAGTCCTCTGTTACTTGTGTTAATAAACAGCATGTACTTCATCTTACGTTGGTCTCTGCATCTGCAGAGTCTTGTTTACCAACTCACTCACCAATAGAGAGACATGCAACAGTGTTCACTGAGCAAAGCGACCCGACAGAAGGAATATAACAATTAGCACCTCCAGGTCAGAAATGCTCCCTTTTGATAACTGCTCTCCATTCCCCCACTCTTTGTCTATATGACTACTGTCATGGGAGCTAGTAAGCAATGCCTCAGTCACCAGGTGTTTTTTTTTACCCCTGTGCTGAATATTTACCTGTGGACTGCATCAGTTTACCCACTGCTGTTCTCATCCAACATTCACACACATTTTTCAAAAGGGTCGCTGAATAGCAATGGAAATCCGGAACATTTTCTAATGTTTTCCCCCTTCCCTGAGCTTAAAAGCAAGTGCAGCATTTTAACTGCTAAAGTAAACAAGTTCAGCATGGACAATGGCTAACAAGTCACTCTGCTTTATCAAACTACCAGAGAAAATTTGAAGAATAAAACCGGACAGACCATCTGGCATTGACCTAGGTATGGAAAATGATAAACATACACATGGCACAGTCAATCCTGCAAAGTCTCCCTCAACAACATCTCAGTACTTGCATCAAAATTGGGAGAGCTGTTCTACAGACTACTCAAGTAACAGCCTAACATAGTCATACTCAAGCGAATCATTCTGTACAACTGAAGGCACAAACTCCTCCATCATCACCTGAGCATGACTTGTCCCACAGAGAGGACATGCCCACCAGAGGTGGCAGGGCTGTGGTATTTTTTTTTTCATTCATTCATTCACAGGATTTGGGCCTTACTCATTGGGCCAGCATTTATTGCCCATCCCTAGTTGCCCTTGATAAGGTGATGGGGAACTGCCTTCTTGAACCGCTGCAGTCCATATGGTGTAGGTACACGCACAGTGCTGTTACGGAGGGAGTTCCAGAATTTAGACCCAGCGGCAATGAAGGAATGACGATATATTTCCAAGTCAGGATGGTGAGTGGCTTGGAGGAGAACTTCCAAGTAGTGGTGTTCCCATTTATCTGTAGCCTTTGTCCTTCTAGATGGTAGTGGTCATGTGTTGGAACATGCTATCGAAGGAGCCTTCGTGAATTCTCGCAGTGCATCTTGTAGATGGTACACGCTGCTGCTACTGTGTGTCGGTGGTGGAGGGAGTGAATGTTTGTGGATGTGGTGCCAATCAAGCGGGCTGCTTTGTCCTGGACAGTGTCAAGCTTCTTGAGTGTTGTGGGAGCTGCAGACATCCAGGCAAGTGGGGAGTATTCCATCACACTCCTGATTTGTGCCTTGTAGATGGTGGGCAGACTTTTGGGAGTCAGGAGGTGAGTTACTCGTTGCAGGATTCCTAACCTCTGATCTGCTTTTGTAGCCGTAGTATTTATATATCTAGTCCAGTTCAGTTTCTGATCAATGGTAACCTCCAGGATATTGGTAGTGGGAGATTCAGTGCTGGTAATGTCATTGAACATCAAGGGGCGATGGTTGGATTCTCTTTTCTTGGAGACGGTCATTGCCTGACACATGTGTGGCGCAAATGTTGCTTGTCACTTGTCAGCCCAAGCCTGGATTTTGTCCAGGGTCTTGCTGCTTTTGGACAGTATCTGAGGAGTCACGAATGGTGCTGAATATTGTGCGATCATCAGTGAACATCCCCACTTCTGACCTTATGATGGAAGGAAGGTCATTGATGAAGCAGCTGAAGATGATTGGGTCAAGGACACTACCCTGAGGAACTCCTGCAGTGATGACCTGGAGCTGGGATGACTGACCTCCAACAACTACAACCATCTTCCTTTTGTATTAGGTATGACTCCAAACAGCGGAGAGTTTTCCCCCTGATTCCCATTAACTCCAGTTTTGCTAGGGCTCCTTGATGCCACACTCGGTGAAATGCTGCCTTGATGTCAAGGGCAGTCACTCTCACCTCACCTCGGAAATTCAGCTCTTTTGTCCATGTTTAAACCAAGGCTGTAATGAGGTCAGGAGCTGAGTGGCCCTGGCGGAACCCAAACTGGGCATCAGTGAGCAGATTATTGCAAGTGATGCTTGATAGCACTGTTGATGACCCCTTCCATTACTTCACTGATGATTGAGAGTAGACTGATGGGGCAGTAATTTTCCGGGTCGGATTTCTCCTGCTTTTTGTGTACAGGACATACCTGGGCAATTTTCCACATAGCTGGTTAGATGCCAGTGTTGTAGCTGTACTGGAACAGCTTGGCTGAGGGCATGGCAAGTTCTGGAACACAAGTCTTCAGTACTATTGCTAGAATATTGTCAGGGCCCACAGCCTTTGCAGTATTCTGCACCTTCAGCTGTTTCTTGATATCACATGGAGTGAATCGAATTGGCTGAAGACTGGCATCTGTGATGCTGGGGACCTCTGGTGGAGGCAGAGATGGATGATCCATTCGGAACTTCTGGTTAAGATTGTAGCAAATGCTTCAGCCTTAACCTTTGCACTGATGTGCTGGGCTCCCCCATCATTGAGGATGGGGATATTTGTGGAGCTTCCTCCTCTAGTGAGTTGTTTAATTGTCCACCGCCATTCACGACTGGATGTGGCAGAACTGCAGAGCTTAGATCTGATCCATTGATAATGGGATTGCTTTGCTCTGTCTATCACTTGCTGCTTATGCTGTTTGGTATGCAAGTAGTCCTGTGTTATAGCTTCACCAGGTTGACACCTCATTTTTAGTTATGTCTGGTGCTGCTCCTGGCATGCCCTCCTGCATTCTTCATTGAACCAGGGTTGATCCCCTGGCTTGATGGTAATGGCAAAGTGGGAAATATACCATGCCATGAGGTTACAGACTATGTTCGAGTACAATTCTGCTGCTGCTGATGGCCCACATCGCCTCCTGGAGTTGCTAGATCTGTTCGAAATCTTTCCTATTTAGCACGGTGGTAATGCCACACAACATGATGGAAGGTATTCTTAATGTGAAGGCGGGTCTTTGTCTCCACAATGACTGTGCGGTGGTCACTCCTACCGATACTGTCCTGGACAGACGCATCTGCGGCAGGTGAGGATGAGGTCAAGTATGTTTTTCCCTCTTGTTAGTTCCCTCACCACCTACCGCAGACCCAGTCTAGTAGCTATGCCCTTTAGAACTCGGCCAGCTTGGTCAGTCATGGTGCTACCGAGCCACTCTTGGTGATATCCCCAACCCAGAGTACATTCTGCACCCTTGCCACCCTCAGTGCTTCCTCCAAGTGGTGTTCAATATGGAGGAGCACTGATTCACCAGCTGAGGGAGGGCGGTATGTGGTAATCAGCATGAGGTTTTCTTGCCCATGTTTGACCTGATGAGACCCATGAGACTTCATGAGGTCGGGAACCGAAGTTGACGACTCCCAGGGTAAGTCCCTCTCGGCTGTACACCACTGTGCCGCTACCTCTGCTGGGTCTGCCCTGCCGATGGGACAGGATATACCCAGAGATGGTGACGATGGTGTCTGGGACATTATCTGTAAGATATGATTCCGTGAGGATGGCTATGTCAGGCTGTTGCTTGACTAGACTCCAGATGTTAGTAATGCAGGGTCAACAGGGCTGAGGTTGCCGTTGTCACTTCCAGTGCCTAGGTCCGATGCCGGGTTTCATTCCTTTTTTGTGACTTTGTCGCAGTTTGATAGAACTGAGTGGCTTGGTAGGCCATTTCCTAGGGCATTTAAGAGTCATAGCTGTGGGTCCGCAGTCACATGTAGGCCAGACCAGGTAAGGACGACAGACTTCCTTCCCTTCCCTTCGTCAACCAGATGGGTTTTTATAATAATCCATAATGGTTTCATCATTAGGCTTCTAATTCCAGAAATTTTTATTGAATTCAAATTCCACCATCTACTGTGATGGGATTCGAACACAGGGATCCCCAGAGCATTACCCTGGGTCTCTGGATTACTGGTCCAGCAACAATATCATCGCCTCCCCTTAGTCATAAGGGAGTGGTCTGGGAGTCCTCAACATTGACTCTGGACTCCATGAAATCTCATGGCATCAGGTTAAACATAGGAAAGGAAACCTCTTTCCGATTACCACCTAAGAGCCTCCCCTTAGTTAATGAATAATTATTCCTCCATGTTGAACACATTGGGAAGAAGCACTGAGGTAGCAAGAGCGCAGGATGTACTCTGGGTGGAGAGCTTCAATGTCTATCACCAAAAGTGGCTTGGTAGCATCACCACTGTCCAAGCTGGCCGAGTCTTAAAGGACATAGCTGCTAGACTGGGCCTGTGGCAGGTGGTGAGGGAACGAATGTGAGAGAAAAACCTACTTGACCTCGTCCTCATCAATCTACCTGTCACAGATGACCACCACACAGTGCTTGTAGAGATGAAGTTCCATCCTCAGACTAAGGACCAACCTCCATCATGTTGTGTGGCACTAGCACTATGCTAAATGGGATAGATTCAAAACAGATCGAGTAGCTCAAAACTCAGCAACTCAGCCCATCAACAGCAGCAGGATTGTATTCAAGCACAATCTGTAATTCGTGGTCTGGCTTATCCCATGTTAAGGAGCTGCCAGGAGCAGCACCAAGCATACCTAAAAATGAGATGGCAACTTGATGAAACTACAACGTAGGACAATATGCATGCTAGACAATGGAAACATCATGCTACAGACAAAGCTAAGCGACCATGATACTGCAAAGCCCTGACAACATCTGGCTGTAATACTGAAGACTTGTGTTCCAGAACTAGCCACATCTTTAGCAAAGCTCTTCCAGTATAGCTACAGCACTGGCTTACCAAATGGGCTACTCCTGCTCCTATGTTCCTATGTTCTATCCAACAATGTAAAAAATTGCCCAGGTATATCCTTCTCACAAAAAGCAGGAAAAATCCAATCTGGTGAATTACCACCCCATCAGTCCACTCTCAATCATCAACAAAGTGATGGAGGGTGTCATCGACAGGGCTATCAAATGGCACTTACATTGCCATGGTGACAGATGAGGAAACTCTGTCACTAGAAGGGTTCAAAATTGATAAGGAGAAAGTGTTGGATAAACAGTCAAAACTTAAAGTTGACAAGGAACTGGGACCGGATGAGATGCATCCAAGGATATTGAAGGAAGTGAAAGTAGAAATTGCAGGGGCACTGGCCATAATTTTTCAGTTTTCCCTAGATTCAGGTGAGGTGCCAGAGGACTGGAGAATTGCAAACATTATGCCCTTGATCAAAAAAGGTTGGAAGGATAAGCCCAGCAGCTACAAGCCAGTCAGTTTAACTCCAGTGGTGGGCAAGATTCTGGAAACAATTATTCAGAATAGAATTAGTAGTCACATAGAAAAATGGGTTGATAAGGAAGAGCCAGCATGGATTTCTAAAGGGGAAATCATGTTTAACTAACTTGCTGGAGTTTTTTGAAGAGGAAACGGAAAAGGTTGATGAGGGTAATGCTGTTGATGTGGTGTACATGGACTTTACAGTGCCACATAACAGACTTCTGAGAAAAGTTATTGCTCATGAAATAAAAGCGACAGTAGCAACGTAGATACAAAATTGGCTGAAAAATAGGAAGTAGTGAGTAATGGTCAATGGATGTTTTTCAGGCTGGAGGAAGATTTGTAGTGGAGTTCCCCAGGAGTCGGTATTGGGACCTTTGCTTTTCCTGATATATATTAGTGACCTAGATCTTGGTGTACAGGGGACAATTTCAAAGTTTGCGGATGATACGAAGCTTGGGAGTTTTGTAAACTGCGAGGAGGACAGTGTAGAACTTCAAAGGAATATAGACAAGTTGGTGGAGTGGGCAGATGAGGTTCAATGTGGAGAATTGTGAGATGATGCATTTTGGTAGGAAGAACATGGACAGACAATATAAAATAAGGGGTGAAATTTTGAAGGGGGTGTAGGAGCAGAAAGACCTGGGTGTATATGTGCATAGATCATTGAAGGTGGCAGGACAGGTGGAGAGGGGAGTTAATAAAGTGTATAGTATCCTGGGCTTTATTAATAGAGGCATAGAGTACAAGAGCGAGGAGGTTATGCTGAACTTATATAAGACACTTATTAGACCTCAGCTGGAATATTGTATACAGTTCTGGATGCCACATTATAGGAAGGATGTGAACACATTGGAGAGAGTGCAGAAGAGGTTTATAAGAATGGTTCCAGGGATGAGAAACTTCAGTTACGACGATAGATTGGAGAGGTTGAGACTGTTCTCCTTGGGAAAGAAGGCTAAGAGGAGATTTGATAGAGATGTTCAAAATCATGATGGGGCTGGACAGAGTAGATAGGGAGAAGCTGTTCCCACTCGTAAAAGGATCAAGAACAAGAGGGCACCGATTTAAAGTGATTTGTAAAAGAAGCACATGTGATGTGAAAAAAAACTTTTTCATGGAACGAGTGGTTCAGGTCTGGAATGCACTGCCTGGCAGTGTGGTGGAGGCAGGTTTAATCGGGGATTTCAAGAGTGCATTAGATTATTTGAATAGAACTAATGTGCAGGGGTACGGGGAAAAGGCAGGGCAATAGCACTGGGTCATAATGCTCATTTGGAGAGCTGGTGCAGACATGATGGGCCAAATGGCCTCATTCTGTGCCATTAAAATTCTGTGATTCTGTGAAGTTGCTCACTAATTCTGCCACAGCCAGCCGGCCCCAGACCTCATTATAGCCGTGGATGATCCACTTGCCTGGATGAGTGCAGCTCCAATAACACTCAAGAAGCTCAACACCATCCAGGACAAAGCAGTCTGCTTGATTGACATTCCATCCACTACCTTAAACAATTGTCCCCTCCACCACAAATACACAGTAGCAGCAGTGTATACCACCTACAAGATGCACTGCAGCAACTCTCCAAGGCTCCTTTGACAGCACCTTCCAAATTCATGACATCCATCACTTAGAAGGACAAAGGCAGTACACATATGGGAACACCACCACCTGCAAGTTCCTCTTCAAGTATACGCCATCCTGTCTTGGAAATATATCTCCACTCCTTCGCTGTTGCTGGGTCAAAAACTTGCAGCTCCCTCATGAAGGGCATTGTGGATGTGCCTTAACCACAGGGACAACAGTTAAAGAAGGTGGTGCACCAACACCTTCCCAAGGGCAAATCAGGATGGGCAACAAATGCTGGCCTTATCAGCAATGCTCACATACTATGAAAGGATAATTAAAAATAAAAACTGAACCCAGTGTGAAACGTGCATGACAGCGCTCAGCGCTGCCTGTGTTGGGTGGGGGGAAGTGGAGGGTCAGCGTGCTGGAAAAGCTTCCTGAGGCCCAGAGCTGCCTCAGAGAGATGAAGAGTTTAAGAGTTAAAAATAAACAATTTTAAATTGTTAAAAAAACATGTCTCCTCACGTGACTTTGTCACACGAGCAGGGACATGTTCTTAATGAAATCTTAAACATTTATATCTTATTTTTAATTGCTGTTGGAAACTTCATCCCGCCCGTGGATGAGGTTTCCTAAAAAGTGCAAAGGCCGCTTGGCATTTTCGCCTGCCCGCCGACTGTAAGGGTGAACGGACAGCTAAAATAACATCTAATTGAATATTGCGCAACTGTGCAATGACGTCAGGATGCTCCCCTGACATCACTGTTTGTCATTTTACGCTCGAGCAGGTTGCAAGCACACCCACCCACTCTGTTAAAAATCCTGCCCAGACAGTGCACTCCTCCCATCTTGGTTGTAACAGCTTGCATAACTGCAGTTTAAGCTACCACTGCAGCACTCAGACACTGGGTATATGCTGCTTGTGCTGCAAAGGAAGTTACAACTTAATTGGGTCCACAAATGTGGAGCTGGCTACAACTCCCATGATGGAAAAAACGGGCTCCAAACTCTGCACAAAGCCTTGTGTCAACTGGTGTTGGACTCCCTCCATGCCTTTGACTTTGAATGCAGGCTTTCTGGCCAGCTTCACGAGCATTAAGTAATTTGTTACATACGCCCATTAGTCTTCCTCTGTAGGCTGCATCATCAAACTCCTCATCTAAGTCCTCTGCAGCTGAACCAGTGTGCCAATGACCCCTCTCGTGAGTTGGCATCTGTGTTATCTTTGCTGATTGCCCAGATTGTAGGCCATTCATGTCTGATGTCTCACCATGTGCAGATCCTGTCTCTAATTTATATTTTAGACAGTGTTAGAATCTGAGCAGGTAGCTGCAAATGTAAAATCAAGTGACAGTGCAGTGTCTTCACCATCAGTTTTGTTCCTCCACTGCCCGACAATATTCCACCTTGTGGGTACCTGAAAGGAAAAGGCACTGGAGTAAGGTTATGGAGCAGGGAGGCGGTGTTGGGGGGGGGTGGGGGGCGGGGGAGCAGGGGAAGCATGGAGTAAGAGGTGCATGCTTAAACCATCTGCAGCTCGTAAATCAGAAGAGATTGTGGGATGAGGGGGAAGCGGGATGTGAGATGAGGATTATGTTTGAGAATTCTGACAGCTTCTATGCTTTCAGCCCTGCGCTGACCATAGCCTCAGCAATGGACATTCCAAATATGGCCACCACCATCTCCTCCAGGGGGGTGAAAACATGCAGGCAGGCATTCATTCATCCTCCGGTGGTACCTACCTGCCACTTGTTCTTGAGCACCACCCTGTCCTGCAAGAGAGAGGGAAGTGCATCCGTGAGCGCTGTGCAATCTGTTTGACTGATGTAGCTGTCATGATTCAATAGCAAGCAGTGTGGATGTGAGGCTTGCAGTAGTGCAAAGCGTGTAAGAGTTAAGTGAATTAATGTTAGACCTGAATCAGGATTGATATGGGTTGTTGGTGTGAGTGTGCTTAACTGAGCAGTGGCTGAGGCTGGTACAGGTACAGTGTTTCAAAACCAGCAGCTTCAGGACCAGTCTGTGCCGGATTTCGGATCTTGCCGGTCGGACGGTTTGGGTTGGACAGTTTGGGCCGGGTTGGGTCAGGTCAAGGGTTACTCGGACCACTCAGAAAAGACAGGCATGTAAAGCCAATAAATAGTCAGTGAGCCACCATACCAATGCAGCACCTAGCCCAACAAGCTGCTAACTTATCTTACTCAGTTAATAATAATATAAAATCATGCACGGCAGCTTAAAAAAATCTGTTTTTCAGATGTTGCCAGTTTTCAGTTAGCTGTACCTGTAATGCAGTTTGTGGAGTTTGGCATTTGAAGATGCATTCACTGACCTTGACCACTCAAGTGAGGCCACTAAACTTCTTGCGGCATTACATCCAGCTCCTCGGGGCTCGACTCTTGACAATGACCGGCCATTGCCTTTTGACTGTATGTCTGTAAGACTTCCTGTCCCCCACCAAGATAAAGGACATCACTCCTCCTCTCTACCTCCACTGCAAGGACAACCTGTGCAACATCCAAAAACATTGGATCCCATTCTCCCATCTTTTGTCATTCCTCAGCATTTCCCAGAACAGATTCACTTCCTGCACAATGCCTGCACTTGTTGCAGCCACAGCACACCTCTTTCAGAGATTGAAGCTAGCTTTAAACAGTGCAGACTTTACCACATAAGATGTTGGCCTCCTGCTGATGCGTACAACCAATGAACAGTGCGCTTAGTAAAGGCTGCATGCAGAGATCATTCTAATGCGTAGGTATCATGAAAATGGCATGTTACCTACAATTAATGGTTGTAGGGCAATCGCGAATTACTGTAATAGGCCTGGTTTTTGAAGGGGGGGGGTGTTCTATTCAATTTAGCCCCCAGGAGACACACACTTGGTCGACATGTTCCCACAGGCACCAGATTTCCGGTCGAGAATGCCAGTGATTTTCAATTTCTAATTACTGCAAATTCCTGTCTAAAAGCCCGTGGAGTGTTTGCAGGCAAGGGTAGGTGCAACGTAAATGCAATGAACAGCTAGTGCTGTTTGTTCACTGTTGGCTGTAAAATCCGGGCCATTGTGTTTAATAATGCACAAGATTTAAATTGTTATATTGCTGATATTAATGCTAGTTCTGGCTTCCCATCTTGTCTGGAGTCAGTGATGTTGTGCAGAAATGCTTCTGTTGACCCTAAAAGGTTAAGTGACTCTATTTGTCTCCTATTGAATTGATGGTGAAGGAACCTATTAGCAACAAGAATATTGTACAACTAACATCTACAATGAGAACTGTCTGAGCCGCAAAATGTAATTATTGGATCAAAAGGCACAACCTGCTCACACCCTTTACAAACTTTCAACATTTAACACCATTTGGGCCCAATAATTTTTTTTCTGAGATTTTAGGGCTTCTTTTTGAACAGTAATTTTTTGATATTCTGGCCAGATATACACATTGGGAACATTTTCTTTCCAAATATTTTCAACATAGGATGGTTTACAAATGGGTTCACATAAAAGTATCATATACACTTACTTCCTCCACTCTCATTTTCCAACTGTGTCTCCGCCCTTGCCCAGGTATTTTTTATTTGCTTATGGGTTGTGGGGGTCATTGGCAAGGTCAGCATTTATTGCCCATTCCTAATTGCCCTTGAGAAGGTGGCGGTGAGCTGCCTTCTTTAACGGCTGAAGTCCATCTAGTGTAGGTACACCCAGATTGCTGTAAAGCAGGATGTTCCAGGATTTTGATCCAGCGACAATGAAGAAACAGTGATATAGTTCCAAGTCAGGATGGTGTGTGACTTAGAGGTGAATTGGCTGGTAGTGGTGTTCCCATACATCTACTACCTTTATCCTTCTAGGTGGTAAAGGCCACAGGTTTGAAAGGTGCTGTCGAAGGAGCTTTGGTGAGCTACTGCAACATATCTTGTAAATGGTACACAGTGCTGTCACTGAGCATCAGTAAGAAAGGGAGTAAATGTTGAAGGTGACGGATGGGGTGCTGATCAAGCAGGCTGCTTTGTCCTGGATGGTGTTGAGCTTCTTGACTATTGTTGGAGCTGCACTCATCCAGGCAAGTGAAGAGTATTCCTTCGCACTACTGGCTTGTGCTTTGTAGATGGTGGACAGGTTTGGGGAGTCAGTAGGTGAGTTACTCACTTCATAATTCCTAGTCTCTGACCTGCTCTTGTGGCACAGTATTTCTATGGTTGGTCCAGTTAAGGTTCCAGGCAATGGTAACCCCCAGGATGTTGATGGTGGGGGATTCAATAACAAAAACAACAACTTATTTATATTTATTTGGTGCCTTCAACGTAATGAAACATCCCAAGGCATTTCAGAGGAGCATTATAAAGCAAAGTATGACACTGAGCCACATAAGGAGATATTAATCATAGGACCCAAAGTTTGGTGAAGGAAGAGGTTTTAAGGAATGTCTTAAAGGAAGAAACGAGACAAAAAGGTGGAAAGGTGCAGAGAGAGTATTCCAGAGCTTAGGGCCTAAGCAACTGAAGGCACAGCCACTGATGATGCAGGAATTAAAATTGGGGGTGCACAAGGGGCCAGAATATCTCGGAGGGTTGTGGAAATGGAGAAGATTACAGAGATAGGAACGGGTGGGGCCATGGTGGGACTCTTTAGCTCATTGTTATAGATTTAATGCAAACCCCTCAGCTTTCTCTTATCTTTTTCAATTGTATTTCTTTTTCAAATATTTATTCACTACCCTTTTTAAATCTACTATTGATCTTGCCACCACTCTTTAAGTTTTAACAACGATCTGCATGAAAAAAATTCTCCTAATCTTGTCATGCATTTGATTTTAAATTTATACCCTCCAGTTACTGACTCACCAGCCAGTGGAAATGGATTAGATGTTATCAAAACTCTCATAATCTCTATAATCGCTATACTACTTGTCTCGCCATCCCCACCCAGACAAATAGTCTGTTGATATCCATTATCTAGGTTTGGGTTCATGTATGAAGAATGATCAGTTGATTAGGTAATAGAGGGGTGCCGATACTCACAGAACTAAATCCCAATACTTGGGACCTCTAGTGCCTTCCAAGCTGGTATCAGTTAATTCAACTCAGGACAGGGATCGAAAAGCCATTTCTCACTTGCAAGCTTGAATTACTGCCAGCGATATGCCTTTAAACTGGCCCAACACAAGACACAATTCCCACGCTTCCACTACCATCATTTAAAAATTCCTTTAAAAATAGATAGGTAGATCAAGATAGGTATTAACATCTCAGAAAATGTGCTTCCTACATTTAAAAGAAAACTTATTTTGAAATCCATCATCCACTAGCAAAATAACTCTTATTTGTAGTATTTTCATGATGAATATCTTAAAGCCACGAAGGACAATAAATAACACACTGTGGAGTCAAGTCCACTTTCACACAAATCTGATAGCGGCAAATTGCTGGCAAATGCTGGATTCCTATTTCCGTTGTGTTTCTGTAAGTGTGGTTTAGATTGTGATATGCAGCTGTTTATTATTCATAGTCTGTGGGTCTGTAGCACTATACAAGTCACACAGCTTGGATAACACAAAAAGAATTCTGTTAATTTCATCATTATCATTTATTTTCTAATGCTCCTTTTTTTTAATGATTTTCAATCCCTACTTTTAGGTTCACCCAGCTAAACATCAATCCAATGAGGTGCTTTGCTTTCAAACTTCTCCTGAAGTTCAACCATATTACTGCGCAAGAAGGTGTTTAAAAGTACCATGGTACACTTCACATTCTAATATCCTCTCCAGCCTCTATCTTGGACAAATTGCTGCTTGAGAACTATGAATAAACTGATCTCCAATAGTCCAGGAACATTCCACAGCCAGGGAAGATTTCCACAAAGTCACTATTTATGAACCAGAGACATCTGTAGTACAGATACCTATAGTAAATCTGAAGCTCTGAATATGCATTTGCTTCAAAACAGGACTATTGGTACATAACAGTCCAATTATTCTGGATGTACTCACATATGGTTAGAAATAGCACCATCTGGTTGTCCCAGCCTATTTTGTGTAACAGGATTAAACTGTACAGGTTTCTCTCCAGGAAACAAGAGGAAAGAGCACTTTATCAGTGACAGTGATGGTATAGCCATCTGCCACATGTGTTACCATATACGCTGTCAGGCAGAATTACAGCTTTCTGCTAAGGTACTGCAGCCAACAACCCTTTTTCACAATTCTACCAATCCAAACAGAAAAATAGAAAGGTTTTGTGCAGAGAATTGCTACTTTTGTACAACAGAAGCATAATAGGGTGGAAATTCCAGCAGTGCCATTGCATTGCTGGAAGCAAAGCAGAGCAGAACTTCTGCCCCCTGCTTTGCTTTTCCCTTGGATTTTCCCAGGGATGGGATCATTAACCTGTTGAAGCTGGAGCCTGAAGCAACACAGCAAGATCACTCAGCCAGTAGTACCAGTGGAATTTCAGAATGGTAAGGTGCCATTTTGAGGAGGGGCGAGGACAGGGATGTGTCAGAGAAAGCCAAGCCTGGTTAGGCCAAAGATAAAAGGTAAACATCATTAATTCTCTCTTGATTAAATGCCATCAGGCAGTGAATCAAGTGGCAATTCATCCCTTGGGATTAACTGGTGTTTTGATTAATTCATTGTTGGTTTCAAGAAGGGCCCAGAATCTCATTTTTCTGCAGAGCTAGGTATCACAGAACCAACTGGAGGCTTACTTTAGTGAGATTCCTAGGGTAGCCCAGGATCACCCCAGTCACGTCCTCAAACTGATGCCAGAATGTGGGGGGTGGGGGAGGGAGTGGGGAAGGGGAGCAGAACAATACCAAGCGCGCCTCTGATTTTGCTGTTTGTTAACTAAAGGGCTGTAAAGCTGGTGGGTTTGTGTTCTATGCCAAATTCTATTGCAACCAAATTCCACCTCAAGAAGGAGCAGAATTGCTGAGCTGGCATGTTTAGACATTTTTGACATGTTCAGAAAATATTAATCTAAACAATTTGAAGTATTATGCTAGACTTAGGATATGAGCTTGTAATAAGGCATTTGAACTGCTTGGTTTCAGAATAGCTCCACATAAATTGTGTTTCTGGCACATCAAGTACAAGTATTGGTGACAGTTTTGCCAGGTGCATTTATTAACCAAGGTACAAAGCTTTTGTTAGGGCTGGAGCTCATGGGGTGTCGAGGGGAGGGGGAGTGCTTATTGCTTATCACCCTGCCAGCAGTCATTACACTTGAAAGAAGCCTGCCCCACAACCATAATGCACTGCTGGCGGGCTAAACAGGTTGAGAGTGGGACTTGCACCCCTCAGTGGAAGGAAGTCCCATCCTCGAGAGCTGCTGGCCAATCTGCCGGTCTCAGCAGCACCAGAACTCAATAGTGGATACTGCTGGGACTGCAAGGAGGCCCACTGATGAAGAGGATATGGATCCTGGGGGAGGTAAGTCCGGGGTATTGGATGGGGAGGGATTGGGGAGCCCAGAGGGTGTGAAGGGGCGGTGGGGGAGCGGAGGGTGGTGGTGGTGGTGAGGAGGGGCAGGGTGGGGAAGGTTTTGGAGGCCAGCTGGGGAGGAACAAAGGTGAGATATCATCATGGCGGGGGGAGGTGGGGGCACCACCAATGTTCATGGGGTAACAAGCTCAATTAGCTATTAATTATTTATTTAAAAATGGCAGGCGGACTGCCAATTTCAGCGCCCATACACCTACTGTGTTATAGGGATAGCTCAAGGATTGGCGGGAAGGTGGTTAGCTTGCTACCTCTCATATTTTACATGTTCCCTCCCACTAAAATCATTCCCGGCGGGAGGGCTGTAAACTCTAGCCCCTAGTAAGCTTTTGGGCCTAACAATCCATTCAAAGATTAATATTCAGGCAAAAACCTATGGAAGCACTGTGGAAACTTACCTTATTCTGTTAAGCAAGGTAGCATTACTGATTGTAGGTCGCCCTGGGATAGAGGCCAGGGCTTTCCGGTTGTCAGATGGGCTCGGCAGGGAGCAGGAGTGGCTGCGAATTGGACCGCCACTCATGATCAGGCCACAACTGCCATTTCACGCTTGCTGCCCATTAACGGCCAGCCAGCATGAATCGCGTGCTGCAGCGCTTAGCGCTGCACGTGTTGGGGGGTGGGGAGGAGGGCATGCGTGGCTGTACACAGTAAAAGCTCCCTGAGGCACAGAGCTTCCTCAGGGAGCTGAAGCTTTTAGAACATAAAAAATGAAGAATTTAAAAATGTTAATAACATGTCCCCTCATGTGACAGAGTCACATGAGGGGACATGTTATTAACATTTTTAAATGTGACTCTGTCACACGAGCTGGGACATGTTACAAATTAGTTTGAAAATTTTAATTTTTTTTTACTTGAATCGCTGATCGAAACCTCATCCCGTCTGTGGATGAGGTTTCACAAAAAGTCCAAAGGTTGGACGGGCAGCGAAGAATTTCATTTAATTACAACTTTAGTGGCCTTATTAGGCCTGTTAATTGCCGAATCCCATGCGCACCTGTCGACCGAAATATCGCGCGAGTGCACGATGACATTGGGACGCTCGCCCGACATCATCGCGCGTCATTTTACGTTCATTCGGGTTGGGTGCACGCCTGTCCGACGAGCGCAATATTCTGCCCAGAATTTATACTCTATGTAAATGTGTACCTCAATACAGAACAAGGATATCAGAATAAAGCTGAATAGATCAAATTATACAGCATGCTACTTTCTCCTGTGATTTCACAAAGTGTGCAAGAATATTATTTTAACAGGTAATCTTATGTAGTTAGATTTAAAAGCATCAATGGGATTTTACAGCATGCATAACCGACCTATATATATATTATGAAAGGGCAAATTGATAAAGCTGTTAAAAAACACATACATGATCCATGGTTTTATAAAAGAGGCAGACAGTGCAAAAGCAAACAAGATATTAAATCTTTATAAATCATGAGTTAGACTTCAGTTAGCGTATTTTGTGGTGCACACTAGACTTTAGGTAGGATGTTAAGGCCTTGGGAGAATTTGTGGAGGAGATTTAATAGATTGGTAGGAGGGATGAACAATTTCAGTTATTTGGAGTGGCGAGGTAAGTAAGGGAAAAATTGAGGGTTAGGAAAGCGACATACGTTAAGTACATAAACAGCAGAGTAGTGCATGTTAAGAGAGAAAATGAAGAGGTTAGGGAAAAAGTTAAAAAAATGTAATCAGGAAGTAAACGAGGAAATTAAACTATCAAGGAGCATAAAACAAAATAGTAAAATATTTTACAGGCTCATCAATAAAAAAAGGAAAGCTATGATGGGAATAGGACCATTAAGGGATGGACAGGATAATACCACAGGTAGCAATAGAGAGATGGCAGAAATATTAAATAATTATTTTGCTTCAGTATTTACCAGGGAGATAGAACAGGTAGGCAGGACATTGAATGATGAGATGACCAATGAGGAAAGTGCATTTAAAATAAAAAGTGAAGCATTGAATTAATTAAACAAACTCAAAGAGGGTAAAATCCCTGGTCTGAATGGATTCATCCTTGTATTTTAAAATAATCTATGGAAGAAATAGAGAGGCATCACTACACATATTTAATAATTTGTCAGAAAAAAGTGTATTGCCAGAGAACTGGCGGATAGCTAATGCAATTCCAATATTTAAGAAGAGGGACAGAACATGCCCAAGGAATTATAGACCAGTCAGCTTAACATCAGTGGCTGGAAAAATAATGGAATCCTTACTAAAGGAGAGAATAGAAAACTCTAAAAACAAGAAATATAATAATAATGAGTATAATAATGTATAGTTGAAGCAAAGTCCAACAAGCTGCTTGGTGGTGCACCAGTGACTATTGGTTACAGCTTTGCCAGAACATCCAAATTTTCTTTGACACAGGGTAATGCTAGGGGTAATTACGAAGGTATCAAAAAGGCAACAGATCATCAATGATGGCAATATAAAGATGGAGAGATGGGTGGAACACTACCTTGAGTTGTATTCCAGGGAGAACATGGTCACTTAGGAAGCCCTAGACACCATAGAAAGCCTGCCTGTCATGGCAGAGCTGGATATTGAACTCACAGTGGAGAAGCTTAGCAAAGCTATTGACTCGCTTGCCATGGGCAAAGCTCCAGGTGCTGATGCTATACTGCCTGAACTGATCAAGCGCGAGAAACTGTCATTCCTGCAGCATCTGCACGAATTTCCCTTCCTCTGCTGGAGGGAGGGGTCAGTGCACCAGGAAATGCATGATACATGGGACCCTGTAAAAGAACAAGGGTGACCAAAGCAATTGCAACAACTATGGAGGCACCTCCCTGCTGAACATGGTGGGACAAGTATTTGCTCTTGGTGCCCTTGTCAGACTGCAGATCCTGGCTGAACACAGCTACCCTGAATCCCAGTGTGGTTTCAGAACTGGAATTTCCACAGTTGACATGGTTTTCTCAGTCTGGCGGCTGCAAGAGAAATGTCATGAATAAAGGAGACCACTATATATTAAAAGCAAAATACTGCAGATGCTGGAAATCTGAAATAAAAATAGAAAATGCTAGAAAAACTCAGCAGGTCTGACAGCATCTGTGGAGAGGGAAACAGAGTTAATGTTTCAAGCCTGTATGATCCTTCTTCAGAGCCTTCTTCATATTGCCTTCATTCATCTCACCAAGACCATGTGAGCAGAGGAGATCGATTTAAGCTGCTGGAGAAAACTGCCTCCCCTCCGAAGCTTTTCAATGTGTTCTCCCCTTTCATGTCAACATGATGGGTAAGGTCAGCAATGATGGCACAGTATTAAAACCCTATGAGGTCTGCAGTGGGGTCAAACAAGGTTGCGTTCTGGCACTGGTCATGTTTGGTGTGTTATTCTCTTTGCTGCTATCATATGCCTTTAAATCATCTACAGGGGTGTCTACCTACATACCAAAACTATTCACCCTTGCTTACCTGAGATCCAAAACAAAGGTGTGCCAAGCCCTCATCAGAGGGTTGCTATACACTGACGATACCACACTAGCAAATGGACAGACCCTCTCACGCCTGTAATTTACCAATATCAGGAAGGCAAATATCATGGTCCAGGATGTTGCCATACTGCCATCTATCAGCATTGACAATGTGACACTGGTGGTTGTTGATCGCTTGACATATCTAGGCTCCATAATCACCAGCAATCTGTCACTTAATGCTGAAATCAACACGTGCATTGCAAAAACTGCAGCTGTTATGTCTAAGCTGATTAAGACAGTTTGGAACAACAGCAGCCTGGCTGAGAACACCAAACTGTGGTCTACCAAACCTACATCTTCAGCGCACACCCCTACAGTAGTGACACCTAGACAACATATGATAGGCAGGAGAAAAAGCTGAACAGTTTCCACCTTCGCTGTCTCAGATGTATCCTCAGCATCTCTTGGCAGGACAAGGTCACCAACTTAGAGGTCCTGGAGCATGATAATTCCATTAATTACTTAGCCAACTCATTGCTTAGCCAATGACCTCTGGGCTGGCTCAGCCATGTTCATTGGATGGATGATGACCATATACCCAAAAAGTTTCTGTACGGTGAACTGGCCACTGAGCCACGACTTCCTGGGCATCCATACCTCCACTACAAAGACACCTGCAAGCATGATATGAAGATGGAGGACATTGATGCAGACGACTGGGAAACAGTCATTGCCGGCCGAGACCTCTGGAGGTTGACTGTTCGGAAGGGCATTTGAAGAGCTGAGCAGAAATGAAAAGTTCAGCTCTCTGAGAAGAGGGTCCAAAGCAAACAGAGGCCAGTGAATCATGCACCTGCTCAGCCCACTTTCTTCCTCTACATCAAATGCAATAGAGACTGCCATGCCAGAGTGGGGCTCCTGAGCCACAACAGGCAATGCTTAACACAGAGTAGAGCATCATGGCGCAAGCCATTGTCTCATGAGACAGAAGGCTGCTAATAATGAACAGTCAACATGGATTTCAAAACTTCTTTACCCAAAGTCTGGTGAGAGTGTGGAATATTCTGTCATGGGAGGCGGTTGAGGTGAACATGATAGATGCATTGAAGGGGAAGCTAGACAAGAACATCAGGGTGAAAGTGATAGAGGGTTATGATGAAAGATTTAGATGAGGAAAGATGGGAGGAGGCTTAATGAAGCATTAACATCAGCATGGCCCAGTTCTGTGCCCTATATTCTAAGTAATCCTATGATTGCTCTCTGTAGAGCAGAGAAGATTAAGGGGAAATTTAATAGAAGTGTTCAAAATCATGAGAGACTTTGATCGAGTAGATAGGGAGAAACTGTTTCCAGTAGCAGGTGGGTTGGTAACCAGGTGGGGGGATCGGGGATGAGAATTTTTTCACTCAGGGAGTTGCTATGATCTGGAATGCATTGCCTGATAGAGTGGCGAAAGCAGATGCAATGGTAACTTTTAAAAGGGAATTGGATAAATATTTTAAAAGTAACAATTTGGGGAATATGGTAAAATTTGTGTGGATATGGTAAAATTTGGAGGGATATGAGTGGAACCAACTTGTAGCTCTTTTAGAGAGTTGGCACAAGCACAATGGGCCAAATGGCATCCTTCTGTACTGCATCATTCTGGCATTCTAAAAGGTCAGAAACATTCTGCCCTTATGGGAAGTGCTTTCTTAAAAGGGAACCAGGGCATTGTTGGTTGCAGTCATAAAATGAGGTTTGCACTTTGCTTTCCTCTCTCCTTGAATTCTTTGGAGCTGGAAGAAGAGGCAAAAGAAACAATACCAAGGCAGAATACCTACAATCCACCGTGTTGAAGCAAGATAAGAGAACCTGCTGCATATTTGAACCTAAAGCCTCAAAAGCAGCAACTGGAGCATTAACAAGAGAAACTGGGTTTTGGGCCAACTTTCTCTCTAATTATTGTACATGGCCTATCTGTTTAAAAAGTGCTTGGGCCCTTTAAATATTTTGGCAGTTGACAGTCTCAAATCATGCTAATAGGTGATCCTGCTCAGAGGGCAATGTGCAGCTATTAGCCTGCAGCCAAGAAAGAATGTGAGCTGCCTCCTGACCAATGGATTCTTTGCTGTGCCACTATCATCACATGCTTCTCCTCACTCATGCTTTGTGATTGACCTGGTGTTACCTCCTTAGACTAAGGACTTAAAATTCCCCAAGGTGTAACCTGGTGTGAGGATCCGAGAATGTGGCAAAAAGAAATAACAGGAAAAGGATGTTATAAAAACAGAAAATGCTGGAAATACTCAGCAGATCAGACAATCAGACAGCATCTGTGGAGAGGGAAAAGACAGGTAGAATTAACGTTTCAGGTTGGTGACCTTTCATCAGAATCGGGAGTGCTTAGAGATGTAACAGATTTTAAGCCAGGAAGAGGGGAGGGACAGGAAGAACAAATGGGAAAGTCCATGATAGGATGGGAGACAGGAGAGATTAAATGACATAGGACTGACAGTGAAAAACAAAAAGAGATGGCACAGGGACAAGAAACAAAATGTGTATGGAGGTAAGTGGGAAGACAAATCATCACCAACAGCTACTGTCCAAAAGAGGAACCAAAAAGGGGTAGAGTTTATGATCAGAAATTGTTGAACTCAGAGGCTGTAAAGTGCCCAATCGAAAGATGAAGCACTGTTCCTTGAGCTTATGTTGAGCTTCACTGGAAGGAGGCCAAGGACAGAGAAGTCAGAGTGCGAGAAGGAGAGGAGAATTAAAATAATAGACAACTGGAAACTCAGAGTCACACTTACGGATTGAATAAGATTTTCCACAAAGCGATCACTCAGTTGGTGTTTGGTCTCCCCAATTTTGAGCAGACTGCACTATGAGCATTGAATGCAGCATACTAAACTGAAAGATGTACATCAACATTTAACCTGGAAGGAGTATTTAAAGCCTTGGGCAGTGAGAAGGGAGGAGGTAAAAGGGCAGGTGTTGCACCTCTCGTGCTTGCAATGGGAAGGAGAGGTGGTGTTGGGAACGAATCTGGAGTGGATCAGGGTGTTGTGGAGGGAACAGTCTCTTCAGAAGGTTAAAAGGGAAGGAGAGGGAGAGACACGTTAGGTTCTGGCATCACGCTGGGGGTGATGGAAATGGTGGAGGATGATTCATTGAATGCAGAGGCTGGTGAGGTGGACAAGGACCCTATTGTGGTTCTGGGAGGGAGGGGAAGGGAAGAAATGCAGGAAATGGTATGAATAGGGCCGAGAACCCTGTTAATCATGATAGGGTGGGGAACGGAGGTAGGGGGAGTTCTTGGTTAAGGAAAGAAAAATACATATCGGAAGTGCTGGTATGGAAGATTGCACTGACAGAACAGAGGCAACGAAGACAGAAAAACTCAGAGAATGGAATAGATTCCTGACAAGAAATTTTTTTTATCATTCATTCACGGGATGTGGGCTTCGCTGGCTGGACCAGCATTTATTGCCCATCCCTAGTTGCCCTTGAGAAGGTGGTGGTGAGCTGCTTTCTTGAACCGCTGCAGTCCATGTGGTTTAGGTACACACACAGTGCTGTTAGGGAGGGAGTTCCAGGATTTTGACCCAGTGGCAGTGAAGTGGGGTTGGAAAAAGCATGGTCAAGGTAGCTGTGGGTGTTAGTGGGTTTATAGCAAATATTGGTCAATAGCCTTTCCCCAGAAATGGAGACAGAGAAATCGAGGAAGGAATGGAAGAGTTAGAGATAGACCAGGTGAAGGCGAGGAGGAGGAGTCCAATGGTTTGACCTGTCCCTTCTCCTTCCATCTGCGGAACTTAATCCAGCCTGTTGCAGCAGGAAACATGGCAGCCGATCCCACTAAATCGTGCAGGAGGCCACATGTCAGTCTGACAGCAACGGGAAAATCTCCCGCAATTAAGTTGGAAACAGTAAAGGGCTTCCACGCACAACTCGCCCGCTTGCAGCAGGATGTCAATTAATTTCATTAATGAAACATTTGACACCAATTATCCCTAAGTCCACTGGAATTTAGTGGTGGTTTTGAGATTAAATGGGAGTTACAGGACTCTCCTGTCAGTCGACTGGGTTGGGTTCAGATGTGTGGTGCTGATGATGTTAGGGGGGCTCGCTAGGTTCTGTCAAAGCGGGTAGTGTGCATTCTCTAGCAGCTGGCCTGATTTTTGAGCTTTTCTTATAAACTAAAATCATTCATAAAACAAAGTTTGGTGTTGGAGATGCCATCTTTTGTCTGCCCATGCAGACGTACATAAAAGATTCCATGACAGTATTTAAACAAGAGCAGAGGTTGTTCTTCCAGTGGCCTGGCCCATGTTCATCCTTCAACTAACATCACTTCATTGGGTGGAATCTTCTGGTCCTGCCAGCAGTGAAAATCACCCCAACTTGCCCGCCCGCCACCAAACTTAAGATTTCAGAGCAGAAGATTCCGCCCATTATTTCTGTTTATGGGAGCTTGTTGTGTGCGAGTTGGCTGCTGTGTTTCCTACATTACAATAGTGACAACGCTTCAAAAGTGTAAGCTGTTTTGCGATAATCTTGAAGTCATGAAAGGCGCTATATAAGTGCAAATCTTTTTCTCCTTTCTTAGCCCTGGTTAATATGCCAGATTTCTCCATGTCTAGTGTTACTTTAGGAAAATATATAATACCAGCTATGCAAAACGTTTTTTGAATAAAGTGAAACAAGAATATTCCAAATAGAGTAACTTGCATAAGTAAACAATATTGATGAGATATTTAACAGTGCTGTGGAGTCATAGGGAGAATGAGCCATTTAATCAAAATGAACCAGTCAGACAAGTCCCTTTGAATTATTCTTACAGAACTTGAAATGAATGCAATCTTGTTCCAGCAAAAACAGAGTGCAATCCTTGAAAGGATTACATAAAGCACAAGCTTATGAAAGTTAATTCATCCCTGTACTCCTTAGCCAGACACAGCTAAAATGCTTAAAATCAAACTTTTCTTGCCTGCTTTTCTCTGTGGATCCAACAGATCCATAAAGTGTCCTAATTAAAGCCTTAAGGTCACCCCCTCCCCCGAACTTAGCAGCCAACAGGCAGGTAAAGGAAAGGTAAAGCAGAAGGCTAGAAATGCCTCTGCCACCTCATTAACATAATTAACTCTAAATCTGCACCAACTCCAGCTGCAGTATTCAATTGGAGAAGCTTAGGAAATCTCACGACTGCATTGTTGGGATGGACACTTGGGTGGTAAGGGGGTCAATCTAAAATAGACGCCCTAAACAGGGCTGAATTTGGCAGACTGGCTGCACCAACTATCCAAAGCCACCGTAAGGACCATTTTCATCTTTGGGCCATATTTGAGTGTAGCTGGTGAGACCTAGGCACCAACACTTTTAGAATCTTACAACACATAAAGAGGCCATTCGGTCCATCGTACTTGGGCTGGCGCCTTGAAGAGTCATCTATTTAGTCCTACTTTCCACCGCTTTCCCCATAGCCCTGCAGGCTTTTCCTTTTCAAATATATACCCAACTTCATTTTGATACATATCTAACTTCATTCACTCTTAGGCAGTGAATTTGAGATCATAACAACATAGAATTTGCATGTACATGATCATTTTAGCTTTCTGCTTGAGGAATAAATGTTCGCTAGAACAGCCAGAAGAATACCCCAGTTCTTCTTCAAATATTGTCATGGGATCTCTCATATCCATCTGAACAGATAGATCGGGCTTCAGTTTAACCTCTTATATGAAAAGCTGGTATCTTAGACAACTCAGCAATCCCCCAGTCATTTACTGAACTGTCAGCCTCAAGTGAGGCTTGAACCCTCAGCATCTGAATCAGAGGCAAGTGTGGTATCAACTGAGTTTGTGCTGATCCTTTTTTCTTTTTAATGCTCAATAATGACATTGCAGCTACCATTTTCAGCATGTTCAAACTGCTACTTAAAACTCAGTGAACACAAGAGAAGCCACAGGAAAAAAATCCATCTTTGTCACAGCTGTCTTTTAGACTATCTCTGTGACCAGCGGCAAAAAATGTTCTGCCCACAAATAATAGCTCTCGATAATATTAACAAAATAATGACAGATCCTGCTCCTTTACCCAGAGAACAAACTTGCGTTTGTCAAGCTAGGTACAAATATACACATCAAGTCATTTCTCCTCTGACAGTCCGTCCTCTGGGGATAATTAATACATGTTAAAAAAACATATGGCTCATAATGGGATTTCTTTAAGGGTTATATTAAACTCTCCTTCAGTGATAAATAATCCAGTTATCCCCAGTAACCTAATAACTGGATTCGGTTTACACAATATAGCGCAAGCATATTCACTTTCATTATACACATTGCAAGTTCAGTACTTTAGACTATCTGTAATCTGTCTGTACAGGAAAGATTAAATAAATTGTGCATATCCATTATTTTACATAATATTTATGGTGAAGATCAGTTTTAAATGTTTCCTTTTTTATAGTATATTTTAGTCTGATTTTATTATGAGGGGATATGGTTTCTTTTTTCTTTTCAATTTCTGATTACCCAGAAACTGCTACTGATCTATAAATAAGGGAATTACCCCTCCAGACATGCTACTAAACTGACAGTACCATGTAACTCCTTGCTCGGGATTTCCCTGGTATTTTAAATTAGGCAGAAGCTTGGTAGTTTTGGGTTCTGCACAAATTTGTTTGCACTTGGACCCCTTCATTGTGAACAAACTGTTTGCATCAGTTTTGTCAATTGCCTTCATAATTTTCAAAACTTAAATTAGATCAACTTGAAGTCTCCTCTCTTCCACTGAGAACAAGCCAAACTTCCTTCAGTGGTTGTCCCTGATCAAGGGCAATATATTATTCCTTTCATAAGATGGCCAAGGCGGTTTTCATGTCAGTAGAATTACAGAGGATTAAGAGAAAATCAACATGGAAGATAAGACAAACATAGAATAACTCAGTGCTGGAACAATTTATTCAACCTTTCTTCTGTGACTGAATCCTGATTTGTATTTAAATGTCTTTATCCAAAATATCTTTAGCTTTGTTGATATCATTTTATGTTCCATACCACTCATTCTCTTCACAGCTGAAATTGCAATGTCATTATCTCGATAATTGTGCTACACTGGTGCCAACTGTAATTATCTTAAGTACTCGAAAAGTTACATCAGGAACAACAAATTCTGGATACTATTAATAAGGTTGCACTGGGAACAATTCTCCAATTAAAATATGAAGTAGAACACATGTCTCTAGAAAGAAAATTGAAAAAAGAAATATATATTTTTAAAATCTTAATGAAAAAACAAATGAACCAACTCATTAGCAGCAGGGTTTTTACGGATGGCCTCAATTCTTCTGAGCTAGAGGAGGGAAAATCTGACAGGTTGCACACTCTTGGTCACTATCAAGTAACCACTGCTGGAAGTGCACATGTGTGAACATCATGTAGAGGCAGGAGCAAGCTCAACTATAATACCCTCAACAACTACCACCAAGAGCAGTAGCTTTTATGTAATGAAGTGTGATAAGGTAATGTTCAGAAACAGCAGCGTAGACAAAGGAAGTAAAGTAGAAAACAGGGGAGGTGCCTGAAGTAAATCAAAGATGCAAATTGAGAAGATGCTCTTGTAGGTATGGAGTGAGATAGTAAGACAAAGAGGTTTAGGAAACATGATCCAGGGTGCATAGTGATGGCTTGAAGGCTTTGTCACCGATGGTCAATTTTGAGCAATAGAGACTCATAGCAGACTAGAAGGAAAAAGTATATGCAAAAGCGTAGGACTAGAGAAGAGTTCAGAGGAGATGTGGAGTGAAGCCACAGAAAGATTTGAAGATAAAACAAGGATGTTGAAATTGATTCACTGGAATAAAGGAAAACCAGTGGGATGAGGTAAATACTGGGAGTAGTAATTATAGTTTTGATAAATGTAGGACTTTGGCTTTAAGAATAATCTTGTGATGTAAGATCATATGATCTGTGTAAACCAATGTGTTAGCAACATGGGGAACCTCTAGAGGAGAGTTCTTCTTTAGTTATAGAGTTTGGTGCGCACATGTAATTGCTGCTTGCTGTCTTGTAAATAAAGTTAAGCGTGTCCACCAAGAAAAGTTGCCTGGAAAATCAACTCTATAACACTGGGGTAGTGCATGTGACATGGAGTTCGGAATAGTTGGTATTTGTGTAGGTTGGAGCTGGAAAGGTCAGAGAGGAGAGCATTGGGAAGAAAACAAGCCACCAAGTAACAAAAGCATGGCTGAATGTTTCGGCAGTCATGAGGGGAGGGAGGTACATTAGATAGTAAATGGTGGTAAATCTGAAACATCAATACAAATTAAACTGAGACAATGGGACATGGGGCACAGGTTAAAACTGACAAAATACAAACATAGGACTGAAAGTAATAAGTTCCTCACAATGTAAAGAGTGATCAGCACACAGAACAGACATCAGGGATAGGGAGCAAAAACAAAAAAAAATCTGGAATAATTTAAGGAATAGTTGAGTGCTGCTGTTTCTTTTAGGATATATTAGCTATGATGGCAAAATGGCTTTCGTCATGTAAATTCATCTGTGATCTCTTTCCAAGAAGAACAAATGATGTACAAGGTACTCAAACAGTCTGACCTGGACCAATAAGGCTTTGATTGCTCTTGGGATCAGAACTCTTAACAATTTAAGCCAGAAACAACCCATGAGTGGCTTTGACCTATATTTCTTTATATCATTCTCCCCTTCCGGGTACAATTCAAGGAACACCAAATCACCTTCCCGCACCTTCCTTGAAAGGTCAGCCTCATTTGTCAGCCTGAGCAGTGAGTGTCTGTCGTCTCAGGACAGTATAGACAAGCCTAATCCAGGCCTCCATGCATGTGCACATTCCAGCAATTGTCACTGGACGGCAATCAGGAGTGGGAGGCATTTGTTCCCTCCCCTAATCTAGGTTGCTAACATTCTTTGACTGATAACCCATTCAGATCAGCTAACTCAACACAAATCACACACTGAATATAGGTCTCTGTAGTCTGAGAGCTGTCTTGTCACTGTAAAACATGACAGAAAATCCTGTTGTCTCTTTATCACATCTCTTTGCTTCAGCATTTGCTGATCAGTGGTGGTGTTTGCTTGAATCAGAATGCAATGATAGAAGAGAACCTTTTCAGTGAACATACTGTGCTAATAGAAGATTGTTTGAAGTTCTGAGCTTCCTAAGAGTGCACTGAGTAACTGACCTCCAAGTATGTTTCATATTATTTTGTAAAAAAGAATATCCTGCATTTTGTAGCCACAAATTTCCGAAGTATGTCATTTATATATTTTGGGTCACAGTTCAGTAATTGTTGGTTTTATCTCAGTAACCTGTGCTAGTTTCAAACCCATTTGTAATCACCATAAATTAGAAACATAAAGTAAACTTAAAGAGACTGGCTGAACTTTTTTGTATGATAATTAAATCATATCTTCATACAGCACTATAATAAATTGGCTGTGTCTTGAGCCAAAACATAGAGAACTGTCACAAATTCCAGGACTTACACCACAAACCACACATTTATAGCTCCAAGAAATTGCTTCACATGCGTCACGCACAGGGTCAAATGTGACAAGATTACCTCATTGCAAGAATCCACCATAAACAAGCTTTTGAGATTAAATGGGCTATCCTGTGCAAATATCTTTTATAAATAAAAGAAGTACAGACAGAAACAAATGGCAGAGAGATGAGATGTAGAATGGACAAGGATCAAGTTTTTAAACATTTGTATTTAAACTGTTGAGTGTCCAATCAGGAGAACGAATGAAGGACAGTAAATAAGCCCAACAGAGTTCCAAAAATTCACTCACTCGGTCACATTTCTCCCCGTCTTAGTCCTCCACCCAACCCTCAGACTCCTCTCCACAACTTATTCCTTCCTGCTGTCTGACTCCTTCAGACACCCTTACTTCTCCCGCCTCTTAGGCTCCCGACTCTTCCCTCCAGCCTTACCTCTTCCTCCAGCCTTACTCTTTTCCCCTTCCTGACTCCTTCCCCCATCCTTATTTCTTCCTTCACCCTTACTCTCTCCCCTCTCCACGCTCCTTCCTCCCCCTGGACTCCTGTCCTTCTCTACATTTCTTCCCCGCTCCGAACTCCTTCCCTTCCACACCCCTTCACCAACCTCCCAAGTTGCCTCACCACCCCTGACATTATTGTTCCCTCCTCCCAACCTCACTCCCCTGACACCTTCATTCCCCCCCCTCCCAACACCTTCGTTCCTCTCCTCCCAACCTCACCCCATCCTGACACCTCTTCCTCTCCAAGTCAATCCTAGACCTTCCTCTCCCACCCCCCGGTACATCTTCCTCTCCCAAACACAGCTGGACCTTCCTCTCCACCCCCTCGACCATCATCTGTTGTGAGCAGACCCTCAACAGTGACTTTACAACTTCTGTGAGCTGCTTTGCAGCAGAGCCATGTCCATAAGGATTCACCCAGCATGCCATGGACATTCCTCCAGTGTGTTGCTGCTGTCGGGCTCCAGCATCTTCTGCTCCTTGAATTTCCTCGATGTGAGCAAGGACCTGACGGTAAGTCCCAACCTCTGCACCGGTGTGAAACACACCAATGTGGGCAGATGATCCAGTTGGTGGGGGGAGAAGTGATTCTGGCGGGCTGGCCTTATAATGATATGCAGATGTATTACAATGAGGTTCCCGACATCCGACGGTGGGAAACGCAGCCCACCATCGACAGGCTGAGCGGACGATTGCAAACTGGTTTCACAACACGGTGAAACCGATTTCTGGCCTTCTGGTTATATTGTCCACTCATGCCACCAAGCACACCTGACGCATGTGGACACGGAAAATTCTGCCCTGTGTTTCAAAGTAATTCATTCTGAGTGAAGTAGTTTGAAATATTTTGCCAAAAAACATCATATAAATGCAGGCATCAGTGGTATTTAACTATATCACTCGGCAATCTGTCATGGCATTGTACATAGATGGGTGATGGGGTGGGGGGAAGCTGGTGTGGGGGTAAATGTTGACTTTGTGCATGTTGTAAAATCAACAACCTGTTTTACATTTCTCCCAATTTTTATTTCCATTAAAGTGAAGATCTACTCCAGGAAGTCAAGACTTCAAGAGGTCTTCAGGCTTGTTTTTTTATCTTCACAAACGCATTTTTCCTTTTGGGGAATAATGGAAAATTGTTTGAAAGATTAGCAGGTTATCAATCTGTCGAACCACATCATGAAAACTCTGTGGCCAACATATCCTGTAGCAGTGCTTGAACCCAAAGCTTCTGGCTCAGGGGCAAGGGCTACCTACTGAGCCACGATATCTCCTATGCTGGTCTTCAGGTTACGGATAATTGGCGTGCAGTGGATTGGACTAGAATATAGAGATGGTATAATGGGAGTGAAATTGGTCTTGGGTAGTAACGCAAAACAATGAGAGCTAATCATTTGTTGACCTTACACCCTGTCAATCATCTTTTCCCTTGGCTTCAGTGGGAAGGAAAACAGGCAATTTGTAAAATGGTCTGTTGATTCACGATCACCCGTTTTGTAGAACTATTCATGAACAATTCACCCCCAATATAGTCTGATTTTATATTACTTATAGTTACATAGCAAAACATGAGGCAATTCGGGAAGTTGAAAAGTAGGGCCGGTTGGAGAATAGATGCGGGTCTACAGTACAGGTTGAAGAAGATGCAAAATGGAGGTATACCAGCAAGTGTGGGCATGTAATTACATAAGTTTCCATTATAAATACAAACTAAATCTAGAAATCTAGAATCAAAACATTTGACAGAAAAGTATGACAAAAAACAGCAAGTAATGTCGAAAGGATGTGCATACAGTCACAAGAATGGGAGTATATTATATAGCTTTAATCCTGAGGTGAACTGCCCCACACCTTATTTTAAATTGTTAATTCAACACAGGCAAAACCAAACCTGTGCTTTGTTTACTTGTTTGAGTTCAATGATTGGCAGTGCTTTTCACAATAGATTCAATGGATTCATGATAGAGGTTGTCAGGGTTTGTTCGTGAAGCAAAGAATCAAAACAAAAGGCTCCACTCATTCTCCCTATGACTTAATGGACCTTGTTTCAGTTTTCTTCCAGCCAATTTTCTGTTGCAATCTTTTCCACTCAATCTCCTCTGAAAGTGCACTGATTGGCAAATTGGACTCCATCAACCTCCATGCGTGCAGGGTGCAGGTCTGAAGCAGGTGACTTGAATATGAAAATCAAGCTTTTAATGATGGTTTTAGGACCCAATGCAAAATCACTCAACAGAAGTGGTTGCAGGGCTTCAGCAGTCTAAAGAGTGAATCTTAAAGGAGTGGTTAAAAGACTGGTGGTCATTCACAAAAATGAAAGTTCCTCCACCCGACACTAAAGAGGTCCTGCAGCCTGCTTGCTATTGGCCTGAAACATCGGATGGCATTGCAGCCCAATCTGCATATTGAAAGGGGGCCCTGCCGGTTTTGAGCAAGTGTCTGAGCCTCCTGCAACTTCAAATTTCAGTTGTCAAGATCAGGACTGGAAAAGAGTAGGCAAATCCCCATCTCCATTTTAACTGATCTCCACTGCCTGCTTTCAGCCATGTAGGGGTGAGGTGGTGAAGTTGAAATCAATCTCATTATTTCAATTTAGTACAGTTACATGTCAATTCGTGTAAAATCACAAAATGTGAAGGGGAATTGCTTCATGGAGCAAACATCAAAGTTGTGAATACTTGCAACAGCTTTGTACCCCAGCAAATGAATACTTACATACATACTTAAAGAATCTGCCACTCCTGTCAGCCAATGTTTCAACAGATGACCTTGACCTCACACAACCAAGAAATTGGTGCATCACAACAGGAATTACTGGATCAATATCAGGAATGGGAACCTCTGCTGATTTTCTTCTCCCTATAGCACTTAAGCCAAGTGGCCATGTTTCTGGTCCAGCTTAGATCAGTAATTTTTAAAAAATTCTTCATGGGATGTGGGCTTCACTGACTGGGCCAGCATTTATTGTCCATCCCTAGTTGCGCTTGAGAAGGTGGTGGTGAGCTGCCTTCTTGAACCGCTGCAGTCTATGTGGTGTAGGTACACCCACAGTGCTGTTAGGGAGGGAGTTCCAAGATTTTGACCCAGCGACAGTGAAGGAACGGCGATATATTTCCAAGTCAAGATGGTGAGTGACTTGGAGGGGAACTTTCAGGTGGTACTGTTCCCATCCACCTGCAGCCCTTGTCCTTCTAGATGGTAGTGGTTGTGGGTTTGCAAGGTGCTATCGAAGGAGCCTTGGTGAATTCCTGCAGTGCACCTTGTAGATGGTACACGCTGCAGCTATTGATTCACAGACCAGGGAGTGAATCTGGCAACTTCCTGATCTGTACGGCTCAGACCATTCTTACACAATACATTTGCCGAGAGGCCTTTAGGGGACTGCTTTTATACAAACACTTTTATACGTTCTAAACTGGCATGTTTATAACTAGCATGTTGGCTCTTAGTTTAACTTTAATCCTGATGTAACAGACCTATCCTCAGCGCTGCACAAAAATGTACATTGGCAGGATAAATAAGCCTTTGTTGATCTAAGTACTGGCCCAGGACAGGATGTGTCATAACTTAAAAATGAAGTTGACACACCTTACAAATACAGCATCCCTTTTGCAATGAAACATATACAAAGGGCTGGATTTTCATGGAGTCAGGGTGACACTATGGAGGGGTGAAAATGGCAGCCCGGACCTAATTCCAGGACTCCCAAACCAATTCTCATGGTTTCTGATTTCCAGGAGTGCCTTTTAAGGGTGCAGGCTGGTTTGGGTGGCGAGTCCACACCCTAAACTCTTGACCTGGCCGGCTGAATTGCAGGGATAGGCATGTCCTAGTCTTCTGCAATTTTTATGGAGGCGGGCCAGGTTTTCAAACAGTCATGGTCTATGGCATCTCAGAGTTGTAATGCACTGTAGTCTGCATGAGGGAACCTTTTGAAAGTTAAGTTTGAAGGATCCTCCTCCTGTGCCCCGCCATGAGCAAAGCCTCATTATGTATTATTGGTTGAGAGCCCAGACATCCATTCGAGTACTGAAACACCTGAGCCCCAGGGAGAAAAAAATGCTTGATTTACAACTCTGACTCTCTGACCTCTTCTGTCAATTGCATGATGTTTATTTACACAAGCTGGAGATATTTCAAGTGCTTGCAATTTCAGCTATTGGTACTTTAAAGGGTCTGAATAATTGACACTTTCATTGGCCTGTTGTAAAAGGGTTCCTTTTTTTAGTGGAAAATTATCAATGAATAGCTATTTTTTAAAGCTTTTTTTACACATCCTTTTGTCTCTGTAGGGTTCATTGCTTCTACACAGTGTATAGTGGGTGAATGGCATGGAAGTGCCATAGCTTGGCAAGAAGGGCATAAGGAACCATAAGGGGTGGTGGGGAGGCATAACTTGGCATGTGGGCATAAGGGCTCATAGGGGATATGTGGGGGGAGCATGGGTCAGCTTGGGGAATGTGTGTGGGTGAGGGATTGTGAGTGGTGAGGGCTGGAGGGTCTTAACTTTTTCAATATAACTGGGACAAAGTCCCACAGCACGGAGGTAGGCCTTTTAAACAGGCTGTCTTGGCACCCTCCAGCCCCTGTGGCTGCCTCCGAGCTCTTTCCCTGGTTGCCTGGCCCAGCTTCAGCCTGCACCTACCCTCCTCAACAATGAAAATTCCGTCTTTCCTGGCATTTTCTCCCAGTGATGGTGGGCTAAGCCGGGAATTTTCCCGACGCCTGCTACCCGCCTCAGGGATGAAAATCCACCCCCAAGTTTTTAAGCTCCACGGACTGTCGCAGTTCAAGAAGGCAGCTCACCACTACCTTCTCAAGGGCAATTGGGGAAGGGCAATAAATGCTGAGCTTGCCACAGACGCCTATCCTGTGAATCAATAGAGATTTGCAACTATATTATATATCTGCATGGGATCAAGTGAGCCACAGCAGCTTATAAAAAGTTGTTATAAAAATAATACCAATGAAAGATGTTTTCAGTTGAACCTGGAATTATTCCAACACAGCATCAGTTAGACGAGTGTTTTCAGTCATATGCTCAGATCTATGTGACTTATTTATTTTAACTTTTTTTGTATTCTTGGGATCCATGAGGATTCTCATTTTTGGTATGTGCAAACAGATGGCTGTTGGCACAAACATGTGTCCAACCCATCACAATTCCACAACTCAGATCACAGCCACAAGGCTGTTTCTATTCACAATGAGGATCTCAAAAGGATTATAAAATACACAACACTCTCAAAGCAGCATAATCATTCATTAGATATTTAGTCCCCCTTCCCTCTGCCCTATATAAGCAAAACAGTTTCTCAAAGCCATCATGAATCAGATCCACATCTTTCATGGCTTTTCAAATCCTTAATAGGGAGCAGTGAAAAAAAGGTACACACCCACAGCCACAAAAGCTATTCCCCAAGCAATGGATTTTGCTGCAATTATCTTTCACTTAACTTCATAAAAACCTACAATTAAATGTTTACCCGATGCCATCCGATAAAGAATTCAAATGAATTCCTGAAAAGCAATAATCCTTTTTCTGGAGCACAATGCTGAATCAACTCTGCGTAATGTTAAAAAAAAACATGGCTTGTTTCCTTATTAAATTAACCTGAGAGTGATGATGGAATAAAAATATTTTAGTTGCATAAAATGGCATTCAATGCACTAGTTTGGACTTGCAATTCACATTGGAGGCAATTAGTCAGGCATGCAATCAGCTGTTTCAGAAACATAGGCCAGGATTCTATGGCCCCTTCTGCCTGGCGGGATACTGTGGTCCCATCGAACTGAATGGAGATTTAAATGGCTCGCCGCACCCGCGATGGGGGGGAGACATGTCATGGCAGGGCCATAACATCCTGGCCATGCCGACATTATAAGCAAGGAAATGAAAGCAAGTGTTTCAGACACTTAACAGCTTGTTGATTTTCAATGCCTTTTACTGACATTTTATGTCAGTTTGGCCTCTTCAGGTATCAACATCTAATGTTTCACAGGTTTTTGTCTAGAACAGAAGGAAATTTGGTGAATGTATAATCCAAGACTGAATACATGAATAAAAGCAGAAAATGCTGGAAATACTCAGCAGGTCAAGCAGCATGTGTGGAAAGAGAAACAGTTGACGTTTCAAGTCAATGACTATTCAGCAGAGCTGATAGCATTTTCTGTTTTTATTTCAGAATTCCAGCATACACAGGTTTTGCTTTTGTATTAGTGAATACAAAAGTTTGAGCTTATTCAAAACTCTGCTGCCTGCATCCTAACTCACACCAAAGGCTGAATTCTACAGGTCACCCACGTGTGGGAAAGCAGGCAGTGGACCTATAAGTTATGGCACCATGCCACCATGCCCACCGCAACTTTACAAGCGACAAGGAAGGTGTTGAGTGGGTCACCCACCCATGGCCCACTTAAGACCCTTAAGTGGGCAGTTAATGTCCAATTAAGGGCCTCATCTCACCATCGCTCTGGTATAATGGGCAACAGGGGAGATTGGCGCTCAGTGTGCAGCCTGGCAGGTTTAGCCCTGCCAGACTGCTAGCCAGTAAAAGAGGGAGGGCCTCTTGCCAGGCCACAGGCACTAATCAGAGGCCTCTCCTACAGCCTTGCCCCCCACCACCCAGCCCCATGCCCACCGTCCTCCCCTTCTCTATCCAGCATACCCCCCCTACCCCCCTCTCACCCAGGCCTGTCAGCCTGGCTCCTGTGAGATCCCAGATATGCCTGAATGTCTGGGTCCACTGCTGAACATCACATCCTTTGTGAACCTGCAGCATCAGCAGTGTCCACTGCTCCTGCTGATTTCAAAATTTGCAGATGATACAAAACTTTGAACCATTGTGAACTGTGAGGAGGATGGTGTAATGTGTGGACAAATGACAGATGAAATTCAATGCAGGCAAATGTGAAGTGATTCATTTTGGTACGAAGAATATGGAGAGACAATATAAAATAAAGGGCGCAATTCTAAAGTGAGTGCAGAAGCAGAGGGACCTGGGTATATTTGTGCATAAATCATTGAAGATGGCAGGACTGGTTGAGAGCATGGCTAATAAAGCATATGGCATCCTAGGCTTTACTAAAGGTGAATAGAGTATAAAAGCAAGGAAGTTATATTAAACTTATATAGAACACTGGTTTTTCCTCAACTGGAGTATTGTGTCCAGTTCTGGGCACCACACTTTAGGAAAGATGTGAAGGCATTGGTGAGAGTACAGAAAGGATTCATGAGAATGGTTCCAGGAATGAAGAACTTCAGTTAAGTAGATAAATTGGGGAAGTTGAGACCGTTTTCCTTGGAGAAGGGCAGGTTGAGAGGAGATTTGATAGGGGGATTCAAAATCATGAGGGTCTGGACAGAGTAGACAGAACAGGGAATAACTGTTCCCATTGATGGAAGGATCAAGAGCAAGAGGGTACACATTTAAGGTAATTGGCAAAAAGAAGCAATGGTGACATAAGGGAAAGTTTTTGTATGCAGCAAGCGGGTAGAATCTGGAATGCACTGCCTCAGAGTATGGTGGAGGTAGGTTCCATCGAGGCATTGAAGAGGAAATTAGATTGATATCTGAAAAGGAAGAATGTGCAGGGCTACGGGAAGAAAGCAGCAGTGGAATTGAGTAGATTGTTCCTACAGAGAGCCTGTGCAGGCACAATGGGCTGAATGGCCCCCTTCTGTCCTGTAACAGTTCTGTGATTCGATGATTGTGGCCTTAACTCCACTTTCCTGCAAGCCCTTCATAACCTTTGACTCTCCTGTGGATCAAAAATCTGTCTAACTCAGGTTTGAATATATTCAATGACCCAGCCACCATTGCTCTCTGGGCAGATTAACAACCCCCTGAGGGAAAAAAAATCCTCATCTCCATCTAATATGGGAGACCCCTTATTCAGAAATTATGCACCCATTTCTAGATTCCCTCATTTCCGTGGAGTCGTAAGGACTCCAGAGCCATTTGAAAATGGTGGTCGGGACCTGATTTCAGGAGTCCCGCCCCACCCAATTTTCAATGACATGGGATAATGGCCTAGGCAGTCAGCTTGCACCCTGCACTCCCTACCTGGCTGGCTTCATTGTGGGGATAGGCATCTCCTAGCCAGCCCACCACCACCCCCCGCCCCCCAACACAGTTTTCTTGGAGTCGAGCCAGCTTCTCCATGACTCATGGTTCATGGCCCCTCACAGGAGTTGTGAACTGCTGTACCTTTTGAAAGGTAAAGCCAAAATATCTTACCCATGCCTCCTCCTTGCCATCTCTTGCCCTGCCATGGCCACTCATATCCTCTACGTCAACACTGCCCACCCATCTCTACCTCCAGTGGCCTCTCATACCCATCATGTCGATTCATGTCACTTCCATGCCCATTTACCAAGTACACTATAGAGAACCAATGAACCCTATAGTAACAACGGCATGTGTGTAACTACTTAAAAAAAATTCATAATTTTCTTGAAAAGAAATTGTTGTTGCCGCAACACTATAAAAGTGTCAATCAGCCATATCTTTAAAGTATTAATAATGGGCTATAAGCACTGTGTCAAGGTGTCACTCTTTATCTTGTGCAAATAAGCATTGACAAAAACAATCACAGAAAAAATAGCTTAGTACAGCATCATAGCTCTCAATCCAAGTTTCCACTTCTCTGTGTCAATAAAGTTAATGCTTTTAAGGGAACCTGAGCTCTCACCCAAGCTTCATTCATAATTAATAAATAAATCTATTAAATTATTAGAAATAATTAATAAATAATCACTCAATGATTATTTGTAGTTATATTAAGTAATTTAACTAGTTAAACTATAAATTTAATACAGTACTAATATCTCCCCGGTCCTTGTTAAAAATACTACCCAAGTTTGGATTTTAAAAAGTGAAACTCAACAAACACCTACCTGCTCATCTAATTCGTGCCTCTGGAACTCAGCTCTTAGGTCTTGCTGTAGCTCACTCCCTCTATCAGACTGCTCCATGTATTGTAAAAGACCACAACTGCGCCTATTCCCTCACTGTGCTAAATTCCCTCACTCACCAAATTCTTGAGTGCTCTGTAAATTCTGTACTGCATCAATATGGCCTCTGTGCTACATACTATAGATTGGGGACAGGGGGTAGAAATTCTCAGCTGGGGAAGGGAATCCGTGAACAAGGGAGGCTGAAATTTTCCTTATTTCTGCTCCTCATGGCCCACAGAGAAACTTCTAAAATAAGGTAAAAAAAACTGTCTAGACCTGGCATGGAAGCTATCATTGCTCCCCAGCTCAGACCTCAAGTTAAAAAAGGACTAGCCCTAATAATGTCATTGGGTCTGGATCTGCATATTTTAAGAAGATCCCACGGGCTTTGGATGGCCGTCCACGGATATTCATTTTTAACACTGCTGTTAGTCAGATTGGGGCAGGAGGGAAGCAGGTAAACTTTCACCCCCAACCCCACCATTACTTCATTTAAACGGATCTCCCAATCAGTTTCCATCAGGACTGAGGAGTTAAAATTGAGGCTCTCAATTTTATTTATATCAGTTTCTTCGTCAACCTTGCCGACAGGAACTCGTGGCAGAATTTCCTGCAGAGCTTACTTTCCTATGGCCGAATGTAAAAACGGTGTGTATCCAGTGGAAATGCAACGTCACCAATAGGATAAGAGTGAGGGGGGTGCTGCCTTCAGTCACAACACTGCGCTCCTCAGAACCTCTTGCCTCTACAGCTGCTCTTCCTCTACCATTTGCTGCCGCAGAGGTTTGCACATTGGTAAGGCCATTTCAGTTGCTTAGTCTTTCTGAAAAGTGGTGAGTGGGGGAGGGGAAGCAGTGATCCAAATAACTTTGGGTACACTGAGACTGACAGCACTTTGGTTAAGTACAGAGTAGGTTTCAGTAAAGAAAAATTACAAAAGAAATCCTGCAGTGAATTGTCATCAACCTCCAGAACGAATACTCAGTTGTATTGATACCAGGAGTTATCAGACTGCACGGTGCCTGCATATTTGGGTCTAATCCAATCCAGTATCGCACTGGTGTAAATGTAGGAAACTCAGGTCTTTTGTATGTGGGGTGGGGACAGTCCCCTGTAGGTGAGCAATGAAGGATTTTGGTGGATGGATCTTGAACGTGATGCAAACAAGCGAGGAAATTTGGGCATAACAATACTCCCATCTAAATGCCACACTGAATTTCCTCCCAAAAAGAAAATGGCACGATGCCAGCTTTATGTGGCAGTTACACCAAAACGGTTCGGAACATTCCAGGCCATTGTCTTAGAGCCATCAGACAGCAGGGATGTGATTCTAAATCCTGTTATTTAAGTTTTCTGCAGAAGGGAAATTGTTCTAAATGTTTCAACAAAATTAAACTGATTATCATAGCCAGGTTATGAAAAAATAACTGTCAGAAGCTGATTTAAACCTCTGCACAGAGTTCATTTACGAGCAATGATTTGCAGGGGGAGGGGGTAGGGAACTTAAATCTCTATTTTGTCTATTGGGCTTAGCTTTAGTATGTTCATAAGAAAAGTATTTGCATTTGACTGTAGATCTAACAACTGCAAAAATGGTAGTGTTGTAAAGATTTTAAGATATGCTTTAAGATAAATAGTATAGATTTATTTTTGGAGTCAACCATTTCAAACAGGCATTCTTTAATTGCAATGCATGAAAGCCCTTTTGTGTTCTCGTCACTGTAGTATCAGATGGGAAATGTACATGGAGAGAAGCCCTTGTCTGCTCCAATGATATTTCAGCTTCTCACACTGTGACCAATAGTTAAAGCAACAAACCCAGGGTCATTGCTACAAAGAATGGACTGATCATTTTGTTAAATTACTAAAACTGGCAAAGTTAGTGTTTATGTACTAAGGCCAAACTAACAAATGCACCCTCTCCCTCCCACAAAAAGGCAGGGATGTGGGGTGGGGTGCGTGGGTGGGGAGTCATCAGCACTGAGTTTCCTAACTAGAGCATGTTCTTTCACCCCTTGACCCTGAAGCTGAACTAGCTGTACATCATTATACAACAGTATGGACGACCCAACTGATGTGCTGAACAAAAAAAAAATGTTCTGGAAATCAGTTACAATCATAAAAGAAATCACACTTCAATTTTTCTGCATGGAAAGTAAGCGCAAGTAATCACCCATTCACAACCTTCCCCCTAATAACATTGCTGATACCACAAACTTGTAGTGAGGAAGCTGAAAAGCACACTCATAGCTCTGTTCTGCAAAACAGTGCACTAAAACAGAAAAATACACAGAATTCTGCCCTCATCGGACGAGCTCAGTGGGCGGGTTTGGGAGCAGTCAGGAAGCCGACCGCCGCCCGTGATCGGGCCCCAACTGCGATTTCATGCTGGGAGGCCAATTAACGGCCAGCCAGCGTGAATCGTGTGCTGCAGCGCTCAGTGCTGCAGGGGTGGGGGCAGGAGGAGAGCAAGCGCTGAAGTTTGCGCATGCACGTAGGTGCACACAGTAGAAGCTCCCTGAGGCACACAGCTGCCTCAAGGAGCTAAGATTTTGATCAATATAAATAAAGAATTTTAAAATAATGAAAACACGCACCCTTTTGTGACTCTGTCCCATGAGCAGGGACATGTAAAATATGAGTTCAAAATTTTTAAATTTTTTTCTTAATCACTGGATGAAATTTCATTCTGCCCATGGATGAGGTTTCGCCAAAAATGCAAAGGCCGCTTGGCGTTTTCGCCTGCCCGCCAACCGAATGGTTGGATGGGCAGTGAAAAATTCCAAACAATTAGTTGATTAAGGGCCTTAACAGGCCGCTTAATTGTTAGCGGGCGTGCGGCCGACTCCCGCACATGCCTGCCACTGAACTATCACGCGAGTGCGTAATGACGTCGGCTGCTTGCCCGACGTCATCGTGCATCAATTTACGCTTGTTCGGGTCGGGCGTCCGCCCACCTGATGAGTGTAATATTCTGCCTATAGGCCTGGGGCTTCTGTTCAACTGTGATGGCTTACTTGACAAAATTTACCCGAATTCAGTTCAAGAAGTGCAGGAGATTGTGGAGATTTAAGCACAGATTACTTCAGAGTAAATCAAGTTCCTGTAATCTTTCGCTCTAGTTTTAAAAATGTCATTCTGCAAGCACACAGAACTGGCCACATCCCCAGGGGGCAATTAAACTGGACCTTTTGGATGCTAGGGTACTAATAGGTATGTCTTAAGGGCTTCTGAAAGTAATTTTTTAAAACATTTGCTGACTCCAGTATCCCAATGTATCTAGAAAATAGCTTTGCATGTTCATTAAAAGTCATTTTCAGTAAATTAAAACTGAGTTATTCACAGGTGGTGGATTAACACGGATTAATAATGTTTATTTTTGTTGTGATTAACCCATTTTCAGCTACATTAATCCAACTTTACTAAGACCTGAATTTTACCCTTGGCGGGCACATGCCATCAGCGGGCCCAGGACTGGTCGGGAAACAGGCCGCCAACCACAATTTCAGGCTGGCTGGCCAATTAACGGCCAGCCAGCCTGAAACACGTGCTGAAAAGCTCAGCGCTGCCCGAGTGGGAGCGGGACGAGGGCGGGCGATGATGTCACCGCGGGTGCGGGTGAGCGCTGCGAGAGAGCTCCCCGAAGGCAGGCAGCTGCCTCAGGGAACTACAGGCCTGCAAATGATTAAATAAAGGTTCAAAAAGCTGCAAGAAAATGTCCATGCATCACAATCAAGCACCTGAAAATGTACCTCATAAAAATACTGCTCACAGATATTTCTTTTTATTTTATTTCATGACGGAGATTCCTTCCTGCCCTTGGATGAGGTTTGATGAAAAATGTGAAGGCTGCCTGGCCGATTCATTGTCCGCCAACCCTGAGGTTGGGCCACAAAAAAATCACAGTCAATTGCGCTGTTAATGGGCTTAATTGCCATTTTAATTGTTGCCGGGCACGCTTCCAATTTTGCCTGTGCCCGCCGAGCAAACTATTGCGCGATTGTGGCGGGCGCACGTCCGCCCAAGGGACATAAAATTCTGCCCTAAGTTACCAATCGAATATATTAAGAGGATATTTTTAAAGCAAAATTTATTTTTGAAGCTTTGACCAATTGCACGGTTCATGGCAGATTTTGTGTTCAGCAAATATACAAATGAGTTGGAGCAAAACTTGTTGTGGAGAAAAACTTTTCAGAACAGATGCGATTTGCACAAAGTGGAATCTCTACTCCTTTATCTCCCTCACTTACTCCCTTTCAGTTCCTCTCCTGTCCTTTTGTTTTGCAGGGTTGTTATTGGGTGTGTGATTTTCTAAGACAATTTATCTGGCTTACAAACTCAGTTACGCACAATAACAAGGAACGGAAATTTCTAATTGGGAGTAAAAACAAAGGTTTGCGTCTCTAACAGACAGCAATACCAACACGCAAGCTGAGGTTACTTTGCTGCTGCCTAGAAGGCTGAAGGGATCACCTGTACTCTTTTGTGCAGAATCTTGACAGATGTTCTTGCCTCTGCCTGGAAGCTCACAGGTGGAGACAAGTCAACAGAAAATGGTTCCGATACAGCAGACAGCCACCTGTACAGCATTGAAGAGTCAACAGCTCTAATGAGTAAAAGTTTTCCTGCTCAGTAATCCATTGATTCACAATTGCCTTTAAATTGTGCCAAAATTGATTTTAGATGCTGCTTTGAGCCTTTAAATTCTTTATGGCATTATGGCTCTTCGAACAATATTTGATGCATGCAGAATGATGGCAGCAGTAGCATACAGCCTGGTTGAGACAACAATGGCAGGAAATGCAATGTTTGAGTTCTGCTCGATGGTGCAACAGGTGGCATTCCACCTAGCTCACCATTCAAGTAGCACCATTAAATCTGATGGACAGTGAGCAGGAAATCCTGCCCCTTATGTCCAGCTACTAATTTTAGTAAGAGCAAGGATTGTTGTTGCTTGGTTAAAACTAGACCCTTGACCATTATACAATTTGCATCCACAGTTTGGCTATCACAATGCACTCTTAAGGCACAATGGCCTAGAAATTGGAGTGCACCCAAAACAGCACAATCCCGGTGCAGTGCATGGTGTGCCCGACTAACGCAGGATCACAGTAAATTGCTCTGCTAGACCCATTAGGATACTTAGTGCCAGAGAGCAAGTTCATCTGGCTCAAAAGTTGGAAGGGTGAAAGGGTGTACATATTAGATCTACTTTTGTTACATATGGGTTGATTCCTGGTTCTTTCATAATAGATTTCAAGCAAAAATCAGTTCTCTTTTTCCTTAGAATTCCACGAGCCACTCCAGCACATGCTGACGAAGGAGTTAAATGATAGATTTGCAGCAATGTCAGCTCCTTGGCAGACTTAAAGCAAAACATAAAAGTACAATCCAGATAAGTTATCAGTGCGGTTACGTCTGAGACAATCAGTTTTCAACAACCATCAGCTTCAACTCTCAAAGTCTGCTAGTGCCACACAAGCTGTCCTGTGTGGATTACACACAATCTGTTACATTATTTGTAACAAATAAATCTCTGATACACCATGCGGAGCTTTGAGTAAAATAATTAGTTGTTTAAGTAAAATCTCTAAAACGTTAATTCTTTTTCTCCTACATATCTTTTTCCCTGCCAATATCGTTCCACCTTTTCTGCTCTCCTGAAGATACTGTGATCCTTCAGTGGCCACCGCGCAATGTCATGTCCATTTTTAAGTCTTGACAGAAAGGTTTGGTATACGTTTCAAACACAGGGAGCAGATCCTGACATATGCACCTTAAGCAAGAGTCACTCTCCAGTGATTAATAACCAACCCCTACACACTGGACATCTGGGGTGTTTACCCTGGCAAGGAAATAACACATTTTGAAGACATAACTGAGAAAACTTATCAGAATTTCTTTTTTAAAAGTTGTAATTGGGGGCTTATCCTAAAATCATTTTAGCATTAACAGAGTCAACTATCCTGTGAGCTCCGTTAAATGTTAAAATGTAACTGCCATTTGGATGGAGCTGAGCAATGCTCCAATAATGCAGCCTCACCCTTTTCCCCTGGTCACAGAGGCATGTGGAGGTGCTTATATAACTTGCATTTGACAACAGCTCATTGCACTAAGTACCATCCTCACATTGTCTCTAATATAAATGCAGCCGTTTTCACTTTACAATAGCAGTCATTTTGTTTGTAAGTGCCGTCAATCAGATAAAACATTTCTGGTAAAATTACTGAATTTTCCTCTAATTTAAGAAAAATATTTCCTTCCAGGGTAATTGACTGACTGAAGTTAACTACTCTGCTGCCTGAGCCAATAATCCCCTTTGTACATTAAAAACAAAGGATCACAGCCCAATGTTTCAGCTTACTTTGATGATTCCTTAATGTCTATTTGTAATAGTTGAGAAACATTTTAGAATGCAAAATATTTTTCTTTGAATGAAAAAACCTCAATTATTGACAAGGTGCAATGAATATACAGTAATTATCCTGCTGCTCAAACTCTCATTCATGTCTTTGTTACCTCTACACTATTCCAATGCAATCCTGACTGGTCTCTCACATTCTACCCTTAATAAACTTCCAGTCATCCAAAGCTCTGCTGCCTGTGTCCTAACTTGCAACAAGTACAGTTCATCAATCATCCATGTTCGCTGAACGATATTTGCACCTATTAAGCAATGCCTCAATTTTGAAGTTTTCATCTTTTATTTTTAAATCTCTCCATCTCATCTCTGCAATCTCTTCCAGCCCCACAAATCTCCAAGGTAGCTGTGCCGGTCTAATTCTGGGCTCTTGGGCATTTTAATCATGCCACCGTTGATGAGTGTGCCTTCAACTGCCCGGGCCCTTAGCTCTGGAATCCCCTCCTCAAACCTCTCTGCTTCTCTATCTCACTTTCCTCTTTCTAACCTACGTCTTTGATCAAGGTTTTGGTCATCTGCCCTAATATGTCCTTATGTGGCTCGGTGTCGAATTCTATTCTGTAACACTCCTGTGAAGTGCCTCGGGACATTTTATTACAATAGAGGCACTACATAAATGCAAATTGTTGTTGTTTAAAGGAAAGCTATGAACCTTGAATAAAGTACAAACGACAATCTTCTTTGTAGGCCTGGTGTATGTGATGATCTCATCATTTCATTGATTACATAATTGGATCAAATATGTTATCGAAACACAAATGGGAAAAATGGTGTTGAAGAAGACAAGGGCACTATATGCTGATAAACAGCTGTTGGCAACAGGGGCTTGATGGCACATTATTCTATAAAATAAAAGGCAAGCTTCACATCTCCATTGAGATCAGGAACTGACTTTTCCTCAGCTTCAAAAACAATCAATAGAAGTAAAACTGGTGCTTTCTGAATTATCTTCTGGTGTGTCCAACCAACACTGATAAAATAAAAAAGGGACAGGCAGTGTTCATGTGCTCCATTTCTCTGCTTCAATTGCTATCCCTCTACTCCAACATGCGCACAATGCTCCCTGCTTAGCAGAGTCTAGGCGTTTTTACAACATATATAGGTGCAACCAACTGTAGATACTCAGGGGTGTCTCTCTCTCTCTCTGCTCTTTGTTGTAAAAAAGCCCAAGTTCCCATATTTTAATGGGTGGTTGTAGCTTTGTAAACATGGGCAGCCACCCAGAGTTATTACTTTCTCTAGGTTACTGTGGAAAAGAATATAAAAACACATTTACTGACCCCCAGCCCAAATGTAAAAGAAAAGTGGCAAGTAACTGTTCTCGCAAAACAGGATGCAGCGTCAAGCAGAAATATAAAATGTGCCCTTTTCCACTTTCTGCAGGTCTCACCACATCTATGGGATACAACAACATTTTAACGATTTTATGATTGCTAAGTGACAAAGTTTCCAGACTCAAAAGGACGACTGCCATATTCCTCAGGCTATATGTGTTATTATATTTTGCTTTCAATTTTGTTTCCTGTAATCCTAATTTAGTGGCAACAGAAGGCTGAACCTTTATGCAACAAACAAAAGCAAAATAGCAATCATAAAGTCATCTGTTAACATGTACAATCTTTATACACAAAAAATGTAATTACTCATTCACAAGATGTAGTATTTATGGCATCAAGGCTGCTTAGTAACAGCTGTTTTGCCTTACCCAATAAACACAGATGGATCATAGTAATTAAGCCATTTAGGTGTTGAAATATTTACCTTTTAAGTATTGATAAGATAAATATGCATTCAAAGTGTTGTTAACAAACTGGAAGCACCAAAATTAAAACCGCTTTCCAGCGCTGAAAACACAGAAAACCTTTTTGTAAGTCTGAAAGGACTCACCAATAAACTGCTCGCACCTATCTATACGTTACTGTCTATGGCAGTGTAAGTTAAGAATTTATTTATATTTGAATCATAGAATAGTTATAGCACAGAAGGAGGCCATTTGGCCCACTGTGTCTGTGCTGGTTCTCTGGAGGATCAATTTAGCCAGTCCCATTTTCCCATCTTTCCCCATAGCCCTGTAAGTTTTTTCCCTTCAGATGGATACCCAATTCCCTTCTGGTTGATTCTGGCTACACCACCCTCCCGGGCAGGGGAGATCCTAACCACTTGCTGCTTGTTGGATCCTGGGGATCCTTGTCACCAGTTTGTTGTGAGAGGTGGCGGAGTTGGTACTATTTGATAGAGTCGGTTAGCAGAGACTTCTTAGACGGAAAACTTCTAGTTTATTTTCAAAGGGACTCAGCAGCAGCTACACGTGTGCTTTCATTTCAAACTCTATCTCTACACCACTAACTACAAACTACAGAGGTAGACCGCAATACGCTCCTATTGGGTATTAAGGATCATCTGATCTTCCTTACAAATATTCTTCTTAAAGATATATTGCACATTAGCTAAAACCATAGTTACCACACAGCTTAAAAAAGATTTTCTCATGTCACCTTTGGTTCTTTTGAAATCACCTTAAATCTGTGTTCTCTGGGGCAGAAGTTTGAGCTCGACGTGTGGACATGTGCCCAACCCGCTCGAACGTGAAACAGCGCGTGATGACATCGGGCGAGCATCCCAAAGTCATCCCGCACTTGCGCGATATTTCGGTCGGCTGGCGGGCGCGAAAGTCGGAAGCACGCCTGCCAACAATTAAGAGGGCAATTAAGCCCATTAAAGTTCCAATTGTCCCTGATTTTTTGTGGTCCGTCCAAGCTTGTGGTTGGCGGACGGGCGAATCGGCCAGGCGGACTTTGTCTTTTTGATGAAACCTCATCCAAGGGCGGGATGAGATTTCCGTTATTAAGTAAAAAAGAATAAAAATGTATGGACAGAATTTTCATCATGTCTATGTTCAGGCCACATTCTGATGCATGGGCATTTTTTTTTGCCTGATTTTAAAATCTTTATTTATTGTTTTTAAATTCTTCAGCTCTCTGCCTTCAGGGAGCTTTCAGTCTGTGCTCCATCGAACCCGGCCACTCCCGGGCCCACCGGTCACTCGCGCCTGCCAAACTAAAAATCCTGCCCCTGGTTCTTGACCTTTCCAACAATGGGAACAATTTCTCTCTATCTACTAAGAACATAAGAAATAGGAGCAAGAGTAGGCCACTCAGCCCCTCAAACCTGCTCTGCCATTCAATAAGATCATGGCTGATCTGATTGTGGCCTTAACTCCACTTTCCTGCATTCCCCCTTAACCCTGGTTCTTTTGTCAATTGTAAATCTGTGTAACTCAGCCTTGAATACATTCAACGACTCAGCCTCCACTGCTCACTGGGGAAGAGATTTCCAAACTCTAATCACTCTCTGAAGAAGAAATTCTTCCTCATCTCCACCTTAAATGGGAGACCCCTCGTTTTGAAATGGTGCCCCCTAGTTCTGGATTCCCCAATGAGGGGAATCATCCTCGCAACATCTACCCTTGTCAAACCTCTCAGAATCTTATATGTTTCAATAAGATCACCTCTAATTCATCTAAACTCCAATGAGTAAAGGCCCAACCTGTTCAACCTTTCCTCAAAAGACAAACCCCTCAGGAATCAGCTCAGTGAACCTTCTCTAAACTGTTTCCAGTGCAAGTGTGTCCCTCCTTAAGTAAGGTGACCAAAACAGTACACAGTACTCTAGGGGCAGGATCTTTAAGTCGGCGAGCGGGGGGTGGGGCCCACTCACGTAAAATGACACGGGATGACGTCGGGCGGAACTCATGACATCACCTCACGTCATCTCCATTTTCGGGTCGGCAGGGGAGCAGCAGGATCAGCTGTGCGTCCGCCGACCTGTGATTGTGTTTGTTTCCTAGTTGTTAAGCTTGTGTGCATCCCCTATATTCAGGGGGACAACCCAGGCTGTGTCTATGTCCCCCGGAATCATGTGTGCACAGGGAGGCATCGACCTTTCCCGGGCCCTTGCCAGCCATGTGTGAGAAGCCTCCCCCACACGCTTCTCCTTTGCCATTCACACCCACCTCGATTCCCAAGCCTTTGCTTCAGCAGAACCTCACGCTGGGGTTCCCCTTCAGTTGCCCACTTGAGCAGACCTGCAGCTCCGCCCACCCAATGACCCAACTCTCATCCAGCATCTCGACATCTTCACAACGAGGCACTGGATAGTTGTGAGCGGTCATGGTGTGAGTCACTTTTGAGGCACAGTCCAATAACTTTCACCCTCCCCCCCATTACTCACACCCTCCCCCTATAACCACTGGCTCTCCTGATGTTACCATTGACCTCCCCACAGACACCCTAGAACCATCCCCCCCAACCTGCATCACCTTTCATCTAGCGCAGGTTAACATTAATGTGCCCTTCCTTTCCAAGGAGCCCACCACAGTAACTGTAGAGATGCCCTTCCTTCACCCTCCCGACCCCCAGAATCCACATCCATTTCTGTCTTCCCTTCAACAACCCTCAGCACCCCTTCACCCACCATCGCAGGAGCCTCAACCTCCCACCCTACAGGATTCCACTGTCCCTTTTAACCCTCACCATCCCTTATATCATTAATTCCCTCAGTTTTCCCCCGAAGGTTCAGCAGTAGACACAGACCCCACCCTCTGAACGCTTTTCCCTTCCAGCCCTCCATGCCCATTCACACCTGCACACCACACACCGATCACCCCGACCACTTCCTTTCCCAGACCTTCCCATTCTCTTGCTCCATTAAATAGTTCACCCATCCCAGGTCCCCGCAGCTTTCCATTCTTTACCCACGAATGGCTCCAATGTTCCCCGACCCCCTCTGAGCTTTTGCACCCGCCCCACCTTTTCTGTCCTCTCCTCCCCATCTTCTTGCCCGGACAGCAGAAAGATCATTGCCATAGGTAAAAACAAAAAGCTAAAAGCTACTGCGGATGCTGGAAATCCAAAACAAAAACAGAATTACCTGGAAAAACTCAGCAGGTCTGGCAGCATCGGCGGAGAAGACCATTGCCATGCCCCATAACCTCATGCTGCCACTCAACTGTAGTAGAGTCCATCCAAGCCAAGACACAGCTTCTAGTAGGGTCCACCCGATCGATGCAAGTGCTGCTGGAGAGTTCACCTGAACGATGGCCTACCTAATCGATAGACCACATGTTGGCCAGGAAACCACCAGCTTCAGAATCCTCTATCTTTTCCAGCGTCCGAGAACTCTCTCAGACCTCCATCCAGTTAAGTCCCGACAAGTGCACGACATGTAGGTCTGGATATGGTCCGACCGGCGTGATTTCACGCCAGTGTCAGGGCTGGGGTGGGGGAGAGTTCCAGTCAGGGTTAATTTGAATTCCATCAATGGAATGCAAAAGGGCTTCCAGATGGCCTGTGGTGGGATTGGTGACATGCCACAACATTCGGGACGGCAAGTTCCCATCGTCAAGTCCTGCTGTCAGGAAACCGATTTTCATGTTCCCATGGGATTGTCCGCCACCGCTGACCAGTGGCCGGTGGGGGTGGGGGGGGAGAAATTCCTCCCCAGGAAACTCTTCTACACATAAAGGGCAGAAGAAATTTGAAACTGTCTTCTACAAGTGGCAATTGATGCTTGATCAATTGTTAATTTTAAATCTGAGATTGATAGATTTTTATTAAACACAGGAAATAAGGGATTTGGGGCAAAGGCAGCTATGTGGAGTTAGGCTGCAGATTAACCATAATCTCATTGAATGGTAGAATGGGCGGAAGGGGCTAAACAGTCTACTCCCATTCCTAAATCACTCTGATCTATGTAAAAGGGCATGTGTCGCATCTCCTGTGTTTACACAAGTAGTGCAGTGGGAAGGGTAAGGGTTTTTGGAAGAATGATTCAGAGTGTCCGGGAAGGAATGGTTCCGATGGAATACTGGAGGGGAAGATGTGTTTGGTGCTGGCTTTTTGTTTTTATTTCAGATTTCCAGTATGTGCATTATTTTGCTTTTGACTCATTTGGTAAAGTCATCTTATAACTAGACTATGCAAACTATAAAGGCCTGCATTCATATAGCACCTCTCATGTCCTGAGAACACCCCAAAGTACTTCACAAATGAATCACTTTTGAAGTGTAATTAATATTGCTCTGTACACAAATCTATAATGGTCACAGGTTTGATTCGACTCTGCTTTGGAGAAGTGATGCGAACAGTGTTGTCCAAAACAATTCATTGACTAGCCACATGTGTGATTACAATGATGCCATAGTAGTCAAATATATTAATTTTACCATGCCATATAACACACCATTTTAGCAGATAACCAATGAGCAATAACCAAGGAAGAAAAGCACATACAATGCAAAAGGAAACACTTGCACATTCTTCTTGTCAACTTATCAACATCTTTACTAACTACCACACACAAAGGTTAAAAGTAGACCTGCATATGCATAGGAATATAAGTATTGAGATCACACGCCCCGTGACAGTATCTATCATTCATTTTTTATTTACTAATGAAAAATGAAATTAACCATATCTGGATTTCCAATTACTCACATGTGGATAGTGGCTTCCAGATTGGACAACCCTGTTCTAAAATGAGCCACTTCATATTGTCATTTGTCTTCAATCTCCCATAGGCCATTGGAGAGCAGTGATTTCCATATTTTGAATCACTTCAACAGAGTTGATGCTCTGGTGGTACAATTTCCATTATAGCATAAGCACATTGATGCATGAGCTAGCTCAACAGGCCAGCAGGTGACAAACTCATACCATCAGGATCAGATCAGGTCCTTTATCTTAAAGCATGTTGTTAATAGGGCAGAACAGGGAGATGTCACCACTTAATGAAAGTAGGAAGGACTTTGAATTCATCTTCAGCTGGCATAACAGTATCAGACTGTATGTACACACCATGAAAAAGGAATATTTTAAGTGTGATTCATACCATTAACTACATAGCTTGCTGTCCCTGTCTTTCCCTGTCACTACCCGTCTACCAAATTGTTGCAGTTCCTTTTGTTAGAGCGTCAGGACATATGGTGTGAATGCCTTATGAATGAATCCCAAACATGATCTTATATGGCACATTGACACCTAGGAAGCAATTTTGTGGTGGGCAGCGAATGCCTGAAACAGTGCCAAATAGATATCTATAAGTGGGAACAACTTGCTGAAGATAGGAAAGTGCGGCCAGAATCCATTCAGGAGATATCTCAATTATGAGTATCATAGCATTGCTGGTGCTGAATGCAAATGCTAGCAGTGGAGGTCTTTCCTGAAAACCAAGACCCCCAACCTGGTATAACGAGGATCCATTGTTCAATCTGGGGATGCTCATTCCAAGCAAAAAAGAGGTCTCATCAGCTACCAATGAACTCAAAGGAAATGAGGTAATATTCTGGCTATCTTCTTCGATATCGAAGGGCAAATGATGAGTCTTCTCAGTCTTCCTTTACTAACCAATGGACTTTGCTTTCATTCTCTCTCTTTCCTCTTTTGTTTTACTTCTCCCTCATCAGACACTCTCTTCGCTTTGTACGGTGTACCATTGTTTGTTCATGGGATATGAGCATTGCTGGCTAGGTCAGCATGTATTGCCCATCCCTAACTGTCCTTTGAGAAGTCACTCCTGACAAATTAGCTTGAGACTAGAATGTCTATTTGCCAAGCCCAAAACCAGTTAGGCTCACAATCGGTGGGAACTGTTGTTTGCTTTGCTGATTTGAAAATTCATTGAGCACTTTCATAATTAATGCATCTACATCGCAGGACATGTGAAAAATTGCACTTCAATTATTCAAATTTTTAAAATAAATTATCCATTTTATAAATTATCAGACAAGGCAATAACCATCCATCTAACAGTTTGTAACTCTAGTTGTGACAAACCAAACTCATTTTTAAATTTTTTTTTATGGGATGTGGGCATCGCTGGCTAGCCCAGTATTTATTGCCCATCCTAGTTGCCCTTGTTCAGAGGGCATTTTTAAGAGTCAACCACATTGCTGTGGGTCTGGAGTCACAAGTAGGCCAGGCTAGGTAAGGACAGCAGGTTTCCTTCCCTAAAGGACATTAGTGAACCAGATGGGTTTTTATGACAATTGGCAATGGTTTCGTAGCCATCATCAGACTTTTAATTCCAGATTTTTATTAAATTCAAATTTCACCATCTGCCGTGGTGGGATTTGAACCTGGTACCCAGAGCATTGCACTGGGTCTCTGGAATACTAATCCATCGAAAATACCATTAACTCTCCATAATATACTTCTCATTTTTATATTTCATGCACAAAGCCTGTTCTACCGTCATCCGACCAGTTATACTGCATTTGAATTCCTGCCCCAGAGTAGAAAGCACAATTCACTAGTCACCTATAATTATTCAGTAATATCCTGACCCAGATATTGACTTAGCATACCAAGAAAAACAAAATGGTTTCATGCCTCATCACCATCGTTAAGTATCACTATCAAACAGTATGTTTTCTATTTTCTCTTGGACAGTATATTCCATACAGAAAGAACCAGGTGCCTTGCACAAATGTCTCCAATTTTATAAAATTTCTATTTTTTTTAAAAAAAACTTGCCTTTTCAAAAAGATATTTGAGATGTGGAGGGAATGTCAAATGAACTTTCAGCACTATTAGAAAATCCCTTGCCCCTCTTAAATCTTTGCAGTTTCAATTCAAAAGTCTCTCTTTTTATTAAGTAATATTTGCCTTCTGGGTATTAATCTTCTCCACCTCTTTCAATGTTATCGTTTATCAACCCCTACTGCAAGCTGAACTTGTGCTCCAGTGAAATAGTAATTGATGTATTTTCAGGAATCAATAGATTTAGTTTAAAATATCCATTTGAGTTAATTCAGAGAATCAATGCTCGGCCCTATTTTTCTGAAGCATAATGTTAGGAAACATGCTTTCTCTGTTACAAGATTTTATGAAAATAGAATTCAAATAGTTATTTTAAAACATGTCTAGCAACACAGTTTCCTGTCTGAAAGCATTTTGTGAAAAAATATGGAAATGCTAACCTTAGCCCCAGTGCCAGTCAGTAAAGCATTCCTTAATTCAAGTGACAGCCTTGAAAAAACCCTAATAAATATTTGTGTTAGTTCACTTCTGGAGTCCCTCCCACACAATTATGTTTTTTGGCAATATTTTCGACTTTCAAAATGTTTTAATTTATGGAGTGCTGATTGCAATGTTGCATTTCAATGAAATATGGAGAACTCAAATACTATTATGGTGCAATCACACAGATTAGAAAATATATAAGAGGGTGTCTATGTAGTAATTGGAGTTTTGGGAAATGTAGGACTGTAGCTTTAAGAATAATCCGATGTTGGAAGATCACATGATCTGTGTAAACCAATGGGTTAACAGCGTGGAGAACCTTTACTGGTGAAATCTTTAGTTATGAAGTTTGAAATACATATGTAGTTCCTGCTGCCGTCTTGTAAATAAAGTTAAATGTTTCCATCAAGCTGTCTGAAGAGCAACTCTATAACAAATTGGCAATGAGGATGGGATCAGATGCGGTGCTGTCCCCTGTCCAGTGATTGTGCGTATCTAGGTTCATTAAAAATAGAAGAAGATATACTCATCTGAAATGCCACAGTTTGGCAGAATCAATCCCTTTAAGCCAGCCGCAGATGATTGGTCTCAATATACAGAACGTGTTGCACTATTCTTTCAAGCGAACGAAATCACTGGGGAAGAAAAGAGGAGAGCGATTCTCCTGACTATTTGTGGGAGCAAGACCTACAGTTTAATTCAAAGCTTGACGGCCCCCAGTGCCACTGATTTGAAGACTTTCACCGAATTAGTAGACCTCGTCAAGGAACATTTTCAACCCAAACCCTCAGCCACAATGCAGAGGTTCACCAGGTTCAATTCATGGAATGGAGCCCCAGGGGGAGACAATTGCTACCTATGTGGCGAAATTAAAACAACTATTGGAATATTGTGGTTTCGGTGAAACCTTGAATGACATGCTCAGAGATTGTTTAGGATGTGGTATGCAGGAAGACACTATTCAGTGAAGATTGCTGGCTGAAGTGAATCTTGATTTTAAGAAAGCCTTAGAAATAGCGCTGGTGATGGAAAACACTGTAAGGGATTCACAAGCAATTCAAGGGGCACAAAATGGCACCGTTCTCCTAGTCAGGCAGGAATTGTCAGCCAAAAGTGGCGTGAAAAGCTGGGACTCCGCCGTGAAGCGGGAAACAGCCCCCACTAACCGAAAAATGAGAGGAAATAGCTTAGCAACTAAATCAAAAATAACTTTCATTTATGTGTAAACAATCAGACTTCTAGTGATTGGCAATTTAATAAAGTAGAATGTTATTTTATCACACAAGAGGGCACATAATGAGGCAGTGCAAAGCAAGATTTAAACAGGCCTCCAAACAACAAACGAAGCCCAATGAAGTATATAGTGTAGAAGATCCAGAAACAACCAATTCTGATATTTATTCATTATTCAACATGAAAGTTGGGACGACAGAGCCAATATTTGTTACAGTGCAAGTGAATGGTAAACCATTAAAAATGGAAGTAGACACGGGTGCTTCTACCACTGTCACAGGAAAACACAATGTTAGATATTTAAATAAAGGTGATCAACAATCAAATTTGGAACAAACATCTGCCAAGTTGAAAACGTACACAGGCAAAGAGATCAAAGTAAAAGGTATCAACAGAGCAACTTTTCATTATAGAAACCAATCGGCACAGCTACCAGTGATGGTGGTAGAACGTGAAGGGCCAAACCTTCTAGGGCGCGATTGCTGAAGGAGATTAAAGTAAACTGCTTTTTCCAGTTGCGAGCAGGTAGACTACCACAGCTGCTAAAAAAAAATGACACCGCCTACAAGGATGAACTGGGAAAAACCCAAGGCTTACAGGCCAAGGTTTATGTGGACCCAAAAACAACCCCTCGCTTCTTGAAAGCAAGACCGGTGCCATATGCCCTGAGAGACAAGGTTGATACTGAGCTGAACTGGCTAGAGAGGCTGGGTGTCATAAAAGCGGTTCAGTTCTCAGAGTGGGCAGCACACATAGCCCCTGTCCTTAAACCAGACCAGACCATCTGAATCTGTGGGGACTGTAAACTAATAGCCAACAGAGCAGCCAAACTGGACAGGTACCCTATTCCCAAGATTGAGACTTAAATACCAAACTAGCAGGAGGGACAACGTGTACAAAGCCTGATATGAGTTACGCATATCGGCAACTGGAGCTGGATGACACTTCCCAGGAATTCATAACCATAAATACCCACAAAGCGTTATACCAATATACACGCCTGCCCTTCGGTGTTTCCTCAGCCTGTGCCATTTCTCAGAGGACAATGGAGAGCTTACCACAGGGACTACCTCGGGTTGTGGTCTACCTGGACGAGGAACTGATAACTGGATTCACAGAAAAGGAACACTTGGCTAACCTAGAGGAAGTCCTGAAAGGATTTTTAGAAGCAGGAGTGCGCCTGAAGAAGGAAAAGTGCACTTTTCAAACAAATTAAGTCATTTATTTGGGCCACTGGGTAGATGCCCAAGGTTGAAGAGAAGGTTAAAGCAATAAGAGAGACACCTGCACCCAAGAACACCTCTGAACTTAAATCATTTTTAGGGATGATAAATTATTATGGGAAATTTCTACCAAATTTATCCACAGTTATGGCCCCTCTACATTTACTGCTAAGAAAAAGACCAGCGTTGATTTTGGGAGGCACCCCAAAAAGAAGCCTTCATGAAAGTAAAACTGCTCTTACACTCTTCAAATTTATTAGTGCATTATGACCAGATGAAGGAATTGGTGCTAAACTGCGATGCGTCCCCCTGTGGAGTGGGAGTTGCACTATCTCACAAAATGGATGACGACACATGGAGGCCGATAGGCTATGTATCCAGGGCACTTACCACAGCTGAAAAAGGATATTCTCAGATCGAAAAGGAAGGTCTGTCAATTATTTTTGGTGTAAAAAAATTCCTTCAATACGTGCATACGTGACATTTCACTAGTATCAGACCACAAACCACTTTTGGGTGGTTTAACGAGAAAAAGGCTATCCCTCCAATAACCTCTGCAAGAATACAAAGTTGTGCGCTAATTTTGGTGACATATGAATACACCTTTGTACATAGACCAGGGATTCATATAGCAAATGCCAATGCCCTAAGTCACCTTCTTTTGCAATCCCACAGGAGCTCATGTTAGTGATGAATTTTCTAGATTCCTCACTGGTCTGTGCCAGGCAGATACGAAACTGGATGAATCGTGATCCTGTCCTGACTCAAGTGAGAGACCAAGTGTTACATGGTTGGTCCCAGGAACCAATCTCTGAGGAATTGAAGCCATTTTTCAACCAAAGACATGAGATACGCAGTCAAGATGGGATTCTATTATGGGGTGCATGGGTAGTAGTTCCTGCACAAGGAAGGGAACCACTTTTAGTAGAGCTACATAGTGCCCAACCAGGGATCTCCCAAATGAAGACAATAGCGCGGAGTTACCTTTGGTGGCCAGGGATGGGCGGCGATATTGAAAATGTGGTAAAACACTATGTGCAGTGTCAACAGCTACAAAAGTTGCCCATGGCAGCCCCATTACACTCATGGCAGTGGCCTGGTGGACACTTGGTGCGATTGCACATTGATTACGTGGGTTCTTTCCTTGGAACTATGTTTCTACTGATTATAGATGCTTATTCCAAGTGGTTAGGCGTTTATGAGGTAAAGTCGCCAACGTCAGGCGCTACAACAGAATAACTACACCAGAGCTTTTCCATCCACGGATTGCCAGAGGTAATCGTCTCAGGTAATTATACTGTATTTCTGAATGTTGAGTTCCAGCGACTTATCAGCTACAATGGTATCAACCACGTGAAGACTGCAGCGTACCATCCGTCATCAAACAGACTGCTGGAAAGAGCAGTACAAACTTTTAAGGCGGGAATGAAAAAGTTAACAAGCGATTTATTGGAGACCAAACTTGCTCATTCTCTATTTCACTACAGAACAACCCCCCGACACTACAACAGGAGCAACACCTACAGAGTTATTGATGAGGCACCATTTTTGGACAAGACTGAGCATGATACTTCCCAATTTGGAGAAAAGTCAAGGGAACCAAAAAGCGACTCATGATTTGCATAGTCATTAGCGACAATTTACTGTTGGAAAAGCAGTATATGTAAAGAATTTTGGTGTAGTACCAAAGCGGCTACCTTGGTGGTGAAGTGAGTTCTGTGACCGGACCATTGTCGTACCACATGTAAGTGGAGGGCTGGATCACCCATAAGCATGTGGATCATTTAAGAAAAAGAGAGATACCCCAACAAAATGATGCTCCACCTGTAACCATTACTGAACCAGTGGTTTCTGTTGAAGTTGCTCAACCAAGGACAGACATGCCCAATGTCTCTGTCAGAGTGGAAGACACTGACCTGCCTGTGCCTAATGAGGTACCTGATGTTAATGCGGTTCCAGAGAATGTGGTTCCTGCAAAAGAATCTAAAGTTGTGGAGCTACGACATTCCACATGGATCAGGACACCACCTGAAAGACTGAACTTGTAATCTTCTGACCTGTGTAAATATTGTAATGTCATGAGATAAATATCCTTGTAAATTCAAAATGTACAGAAAAGTTAAAGGTGGAAGAATGTAGTATTTATAGTTTTGGGAAATGTAGAACTGTAGCTTTAAGATTAACCCTGTGTTGTAAGATCACATGATCTGTGTAAACCAATGGGTTAACAGCATGGGGAACCTTCACAGGGATCCCTTCTTTAGTTATGGAGTTTGATGCACACGTATAGTTGCTGCTGCTGTCTTGTAAATAGTTAAATGTTTCCACTAAGAAAAGTTGTCTGAAGACCAACTCTATAGCTGTCTATATTGCGAAGTACACCAATAAATCAATCAGACCCACTTCTGAGGATGGTGTGGGTTAAAATTCCCCACATTGCCTGTGGACGTGTTCAGGCCCACTTTTTCAACAGTAATGCCCCAGCTGCAACAAAAATAGCCACCTCCAGAGGCATCTGTTGCCATTTTCCTACCTTTGAATAGCTGGGTGCTTACTTAAACCTTGCTCCTTCGCATGAAGTCACGTGATTGATTTATATGGACCTTTCCCCAGCCAACTGAGAATCTGTGTAAGTAGAAATTCAAATTCCACTTCACAATTTGCTGCAATCTATGCTGTTGCCACTAGAGCTGTGGCGTTTCTACCATAACGTAAATGATGCAGATTCTGGCAATGGAACAATTGTAGATCCTGAGCAAGTGGCATTGCTTCCACTGTATCAATGTAGTGCCAGGCAAGAGGGAGTGCTTTAGTTTGCTTCTTGCTTACTCTTAACATTGTAAATGAAGTAGTGTACTTTCCACTCAAAACTTTTATTAACGAGACATGTCCATTCCACACTTACCATAAATGAATCTTTTTTTAAAAAAAGTGTTACTGGTATTCGTTATTTTTCTTCCTAGCTCTTGCATTTCTTTCTAAAATCACTTAATTAATATTAATGGACCTCAAGCTCTATTTCCTCCCCATGTCACTAGACAGGAAAATCCTTGTCTGCTGAACGACTTGCAAAGGGAAACATTTCATCAGTCATAAACACGTTTCTCTGTAATTTGGAACCAAATTTTTCACAAGCAGACCAGGGTTTCCAAAGGTAGCAGCTAAAAAGACAACAAAATCTTTGGAGCAACTGACAGTACAAATATATTCAAATGCAGTAAATCACCTCCAAATCAATGAGGTTTATCCTGAGGTCTATAGAAATGTTACTGCTTGTTGAAATCTATTTGGCTCACATCATTGAGAAGGATCAGGAAGAGACACATTAGCATAACAGCTTGGAACATCCTCAACTGTTACCAATTGCAACAGTGGACCACCACTGGGAATTAATTATTACAACATTCCCAGAGAAGGAAGCCTACTTTTTCAAGTGCAAATTCTTCATGGAAAGGTGTTTGGCAAACATGTTATGTGAATTATATTGAAATGAGCATTGTGCCACTGGCATGTGGCATAATCACAACAAGTATGGTGGAGGACTCTCTCCAAGGAAAACAATGTTTTTCATGATGGTGTTGCACTTTAAACAACTTTGACTTATTACAGGGCAAGGATTGACCTATTTGAATAAAACTAAAGCCTTATTAGTTTCAATACCAGGTAGCTAAGTCAAACTATGCCTCTTCTTTTCTTTCATTTCAAATGAATCAACCTCAGGCAAGTAACTCAATTTGAGTGAGTACTAGAATGAATAAACATTGTCTTTTTTTTCAGCATTTCTGTGTAGCAAATAAGGGTTCTTCCCCTTAAAACTTTCTGCCACCTGCTTCAGTTTTATGATCAATGACTAACAGTGAGAAGCAAAGTTCGCGGTCGAGGCTTTTTTTTTGTCTTTTTGGCAAATTAAACTTCGAAAGCCCAAGATTCTGATTCTTTAAAAGCAATCAGATTGAAAAGATGACCGATATACACCACAGTTTGCTACCATGTTTAATACTGCCATGTAGGAGGGATTGTTAGAAGTGAAAGAGTTCTGGTTCCTACATCACAAATTCCTGATTATATATCTTTAAGCGCTGCCTGACCAAAATGACATGCTTTATACTATCTGGATGAGGCAAGGCCCTTGAGGGACAATGGATCACTCTACATACCTGCTCCAAATGCAAAGAAAAAGCTTTTATCTGGGTTTGCCTCCAGAAGAGCTGTCACCCTTTTGCCCATTCTTTCATTCCTCTTGTAGATTAACTCCTGGCGGAAATAGTTGTCTATCTCCTGAGCTGTCACCTGCTCATGCGGCGGGAGGGTGGTGTTGATAAAGTTAGGCAGCTGCGAGAAGAACAAGCCAAGTGATTATTATTCTAAGAATGGCTCCTAGATATATATGACACAGGATTACAGAATCTCATGCTTTACTGTCGAGATAAGATAGATTTATTTAAATTGAGTTGAGGTACAATAATCACTCAGCTGTTAAATCATACTGATAAACCAGGCACACTCATTGTTTGATTCCATTTTGGACTTATTTTTGTTTTGTACATGCTATCTAAAAAAACAATATTACTTAATTATCAATATACAGACTGAGAAGCTTCCCCAGTAGTTCAACAAGTTTATTCATCAAGCAAAGCATTTTTGAATTGACTACTTGCCTGTGCTGAGTTAGCAGACCTCAGCATTGCATTTGGACCCATGTGGCAGTGCATGCCTGTGTGGTCATTGGGTAAAGACAGGATTGGCTTTCACTGTCAATTTCCCTACAGTCAAGTAGTTGTGACTCTCAAATCTCTCACCCTGCAATAATGATCACTTTGGCAAGGTGAGGTAGGGTGACCAGTCTAATACAATGAACCCCAATAAGCAGTCAATGCCCTCAGGAGTGAAAGGGAACAGGAGAAAACTGGAGACAAAAAATGTTTTTTTAAAAAAGCATTGCATGCTAGATGTAATCAGTAAAGCGAATATAGGGAATTGGGGTGGCCATCGATGGGAAATTTGCATTTTGTTGGCCAGCTGACTCCAGTAAATTAAATTGGGGACAAAGTTTCTGAGATTCTCAAAGGAGAGGAACCTTATTTCTGGAAAGTTCCGGTGATTCAATCCATTTGTTCACATTCCTCTGGTGCACCTGATCTGAAATTGGTTGCTACATTTTCTACATTACAACAGTGATTACATTTCCAAAGTACCTTATTGGCTGTAAAGCACTTTGGGATATCCTGAGATCCTTGAAGGTGCTACATAAATGCATGTATTTCTTCCTTTAGCGCCAGGTCAAAATCAGTGGCAAACCATCTACAAAAAATTGGTGCTACTACTTTCTGTGGGCAATTATTTTTTCTTTGCACAATAGTGAAAAACAGGTCATAGTAAATTGGCCATTCATTTTATATGTCTTCCCATTTTAATTTCCAGCAACTTGCTCCAATAGTGATAAAAATCAAGAGTGCTGTTAAATGATTTGAAAATTCTCTATCACCTATTTTACAAAATAGAACAAAGTCAAAATTGCACCTCATTTGTCTTAAGGAACAGCTTTTTATTGTCAAGAAAATTCTTTCATATTACAGCCACAATTTTTTTAAAAGGGGTCTCTCTGCTTCCATACTAGTTGCACAGGATTGTTAGTCCTTCTCGTTGCTTCCTGGAGGCTATCTTGAGTACTGTACACTGCAAGCCACCCTTTTGTGAAATGCTTCCTTTGGAAGCAGCTGAAGTGAAACAACCACAAGTCGCCCCTTGACAGCCGTTGAAGAAATTTACTAAGGTCTCCTCAAAGCCACTAACAACTGTTTCCCTACCACATAAAAGAAATGCCCCTTGACCCCCTGCCCACCACATCTTCCTTAATTAAAAAGAGAAGCCACACCACAATGTCAGCACCAATACCACAATTCTTCATGTCCACAGTTCTTCCCTTTTTACCCCACCTCTGGCTTGATACTGTAGTGCTGTTCTCATACAAGTTTCCTCCAAAACAGACTAAAAGTACACCTGGACTCAGAATCCACAGCAACAAGTACTCATTCGGAGGAGAGAACATTTAAATCAACTTGGAGATCGCCAACATGCAAATCACAGCTTCTGGCAAGAACAGATTAAATTTTAATCCTATTAAAAAAATTTCAGAAATAAATTGAGATGTTTTTGAGAAATTGGTGGCCTGATTGTGCAACCCATAGATGAGTTTATCTAGGTGTCCAGCTCTGAAATTCAGGTGTTAAACCTCTCTGCCTCACTACATCTCTTTCTCCCTTTAAGGTGCCCTGCAAAACCTACTCCTTTGATCAAGCTTCAGGCCAGCTACTCTAATATCTCTTAATGTGGCTTGATCTCAAAGTTTGCTTTATAATGCTCCTATGGAATGCCTTAGGATTCAAGACACTTTACAAATGCAAGTTGTTGGTCTTGTTGCAAGTGAAAACTGTTATAAATGTGAATGCAGGGATTGTTATGGGAAGAAGTGAAAATGACAATTGCTAAAGTGACAACTGCAAGTCAAGTTGTGCAGACAGGAAGTGTGTGCAGATGGGAGATATTAGTATATTGTAGCTAGATAGATAGGGCAGCTGCTGCAAGGAACTAACTATCAAGCAGTATCTGGCTTGGAGGAAGAGTGAAAGCAGATCCCAGGAGGAGAAGGGGATGAAGTGGAAACAGGCTGGCAGTCTGGGGAAGAATTTGTTTGCAGACATGGATGAATATAAAGGCTCCTCTGGTCTTTACAAAAATCTTTGTTTGATTCATTCATAGAATGTGAGCATCACTGACCAGAACGGCATTTACTGCCCATCCTAGCTGTCTTTGAGAAAGGGCATTCCTGAACTGCTGCAGTTTATCTGGTACGAGTACTCCTACGTGCTCCAGATACTTGGACAACCTACAGCAGGCGCTTCAAAGCACTGGAGAAATACCGCCAGCAGTGGCTTCGTAAGATCCTCCAAATCCAGTGGTAAGAAAGGTGGTCCACCAGCAGCAGCCTATCCCAAGCCAACATGCCCAGCATCGAGATGTGAATCAGGACATATCATTCGTTTGCCCAACACCAGAATCCCAAAGGAACTGATCTACTCTAAACTCAGTCGCGGCAGGAGACTCCCAGGAGGACAGTGGAAATGTTTTAGGGATGTTGTCAAAGCATCCCTGAAGAGGTCACACATCCCCGCTGGCTCATGGTAGTCCCTGGTTTTTGACCAACTGAAATGACAAAGGCTTATTCAGGAAGGCACTGAATACATTAAGATACTTCATTGGAAATACACAGGGGCAAAGGCGAGGTATCAGAGAGAACACACAAACCTCCAAAGAACCATCTACTAGAACCTTCATGCACCACCTGCCCAACATGCAGCAGAGTCTGCAGATTGCACATTGGAATTATCAGCTATCTCAGAACCCACTTAACTGGAATGGAAGCAAGTCATCTTCGATCCCGAAGAACTGTCAAAGAAGAAGACTCACTCAGTGCTGCTAGGTACGGAATTCAAGGATTTTGATCCAGCAACAATGAAAGGATGGTGATATATTGAAGACCAGGTGATGTGTAACTTGAAGAGTATCTTGTAGATGCTGGTGTTCCCATGCTTCTGCTGCCCTTGTTCTTGCAGGTGGTAGAGATCACAGGTTTGGAAAGGACTGTAGAAGAAGCCTTGGTGAGTTGCTGTGGTGATTGTTGATGGTAGACACTACAGTCACTTTGCAGGTGGTGGAGAGTGAATGTTTAAGGTGGTGAATGAGGTGTCAATCAAACTGCTTTGTCGTGGATGGTGTTGATTTTCTCGAGAGTTGATGGAGTTGCACTCATCCAGGTGAGTTTTCCATCTCACCCCTCACTTGTGCCTTGTAGATGGTAGAGAGCTTTCAAGTGATTTACTCATCACAGAATTCCCAGCCTCTGACCTGTTCTTGTAGCCACAGTATTTATTTATGTGGCTGGGTCAGTTAGGTTTCTGGTCAATGTGACTCTCAAAATTTGGACGGTAGGGGATTCAGCAATGTAATGTCATTGAATGGACAGAAAAGGTGTTTAAACTCACTTTTGTTGGAGATGGTCTTGCCTGATATTCGTGTGGCATGAATGCTACTTGCCACATCAGCTCAAGCCTGAATGTCGTCCATTTCTTGCTGCAAGAGGGCATGATCTGCTTCAGTAGCTGAAGCGTTGTGACTGGAACTGAACATTGTGAATTCATAAGCCAACATCCCCATCTCTGACTTTATGTTGAAGGGAAGGTCATTGATGAAGCAGCTGAAGGTAGTTGGCCCTAGGAACTCCTGCAGTGATATCCTTAGGCCTCCAACAGCCACAACCATCTCCTTTGTGTTGGATATGAACCCAACCAGTGAAAAATTCTCCCCGTGATTCTCACTGACTTCAATTTTACTCAAGCTCCTTGATGCCACACTCAGTTAAATGCTGCCTTGATGTCAAGGGCAGTCCCTCTTACCTCATCTCTGGAATTCAGCTCTTTTGTCCACGTTTGGACCAAGACTGTAATGAGATCTAGAGCCGGGCAGCCCTGGAAGAACCCAAACTGTGCAATAGTGCACAGAATACTGATGAGAAAATTCCACTGAATAGCATTGTCAATGACACCTTCTATCACTTTGTCATTGATCGAAAGTTAGCTGATTGCTGCTAATGGGCCAGACTGGATTTGTCCTGCTTTTTGTGGATAGTGTATACCTGGGTCTTCTGGATCTTTTCTGAACTAGTCCATTTGTGGTGGTGGCATGCAAAATGATAGAGAGGCTCCCTCAATGTGATGACAGGACTTTGTCTCCACAAGAACTGTGTGGTGATCACTCTTACCAATAGCAGTGGCGCAGTGGTAATGTCACTGGACTAATAATCCAGAGGCCCAAGCTAATGCTCTGGGAACACGGTTTCAAATCCCACCACTGTAGCTACTGGAATTTGAATTCAATTAATAAATCTGGAATTAAAAGCTAGCCTAATTGTGATCGGGAAACCATTGTCATAAAAACTCGTCTGGTTCATTAATGCCCTTTAGGGAAGGAAATCTGCCATCCTTACCTGGTCCAGCCTACATGTGATTCCAGCAATCTAGTTGTATGAAACTGCTACAAAGTCTAAAAAGGAACGAAATGATGGACCACCCAGTATCGACCTAGGCACCGGAAACGACAATGACACACCCAGCCCAGACGACCCTACAAAGTCCTCCTTTCTGTGCCAAAATTGGAAGAGCTACCCCGTGGACTAGTCAAGCAACAAAGTGACTCACAGAATCATACCTTACAGGCAATGTCCCAGACACCACTATCACCATCCCACTGACAGGACAGACCCACTAGAGGTGGCTGCACAGTGGTGTATGGTTGGGAGGGAGTTCTCAACATTGACTCTGGACCCCATGAAGTCTCATGTTATTAGGTCAAACATGGGCAAGGAAACCTCCTGTTGGTTACCACCCATCATTCCCCCTCAGCTGGTGAATCAGTGTTCCTCGGTGTTGACCACCATTTGGAGGAAGCACTGAAGGCCGTAAGGGCACAGAATGTTCTCTGGGTGGGGGACTTCAATGTCCATCACCAAGAGTGGCTAGGTAGCACCACTACTGACTGAGCTGGTCAAGTCCTAAAGGACATAGCTACTAGCCTGGACCTGCGGCAGGTGGTGAGGGAACCAACAAGAAGCCCGAGTAGAGAGACAGTTGGGAGATTGAAAACAGAGTGAGAAAACAAATAGTGACATCACAGCAAAGAAGCAATTTGATTGGTTGAAGAAGAAGCTAGCTGTTTGGTGAGTATCTAGTAAGTGGTTAAGGTTTATTATATTCCTAGGATTTAAAATAGTAGAGGCACTGTACTTTTGTAAGTTGATAGTAAGTTGCATAGTGTTAGGGACAGGTGTGTTAATAGCCAGCGTAGGACACAGGAGTTAAGGTAGATATATAAATAAAATAGAACTAAAACTTTAATTATTTTATTTTAATTTTAACACTTATAACACATACCTGTGTAGTTAAGAAATGTGTAACTTTTGTCAGTGGTACTAGCATTTAATAAGCACTGTGAATTGTAGCATACATAGAAATTACTTCAAGTTCATTAAGAAAGTAATTAAATAAAATCAAATAAAATAAGTAACAATGGCAGGACAGGTGTTATGTTGCAGCTGTGGAATGTGGGTATTTTTTTTGGGTGCCATGGCTATCAAGGACAAACACGCATGTAGGAAGTGTAAGCAACTAGAGGAATTCCAGATCAGGAATATTGACCTGGAAGCTGAACTGCAGACACTGCGCAACATAACGGAAGGGGAGAAATACCTGGATGCTTTGTTCCAGAAGATGGTCACACCTCTTAGAGTAGGGTTGTCTGTTTTATTCAGCAGTGAGGGACAGCAAGATGTGACTGTGAGTGAGGCAGGTAATGGGACCGAGCAGACAGCAGTAGAGGAGCCTCAGACTTTGCAATTGTTAAACAGGTTTGAAATGCTCACAACCTGTCTGGATGAAAGCAAGGTCTATAAGATGGATGAGCAGGCTGGCCATGGCACCATGATACAGGAAGCCACCGTGCTAAATGAGTTAGATTTCAACTCATAGTAACTCATAACTGGGCATTCATGAGTCATGTAGGCCATCAACAGCAGCAGAATTGAACACAATCACAATCTGTAACCTCATGGCCTGGCATATCCCTCACTCTGCCATTACCATCAAGTCAGTGGATCAAACTTGGTTCAAGATGCAGGAGGGCATGCCAGGAACAACACCAGGCATACTGAAAAATAAGATGTCAATCTGATGAAACTACAACATAGGACGACTTGAATGCCAAACAGTGGAAGCAGCATGCGATAGACAGAGCTAAGCAATCCCACAACCAACGGATCAGATCTAAGCTCTGTAGTACTTCCACATCTAGTCGTGCATAGTGGTTGACAATTAAGCAACTCACTATGAGGAGGTGGCTCCACAAATATCCCCGTCCTCAATGCTGTGGGAGCCCAGCACATCAGTGCAAAAGTCAAGGCTGATTCATTTGCAACTATCTTGCCGAGTGGACAATCCATCTCAGCCTGAAGCATTTGCAACTATCTTGCCGAGTGGACAGTCCATCTCAGCCTCCTCCTGAGGTCCACAACATCATAGGTGAGAGTCTTCAGATGATTCAATTCACTCCACAGGACATCAAGAAATGGCTGAAGACATAGGATACTGCAAAGGCTATGGGTCCTGACAACATTCAGGCAAAAGTACCAAAGACTTCTGTTCCAGAACTAGCCGCAGCCCTTGCCAAGCTGTTCAAGTATGGCTACAACACTGACATCTACCCAGCAATGTTGAAAATTGCCCAGCTATGTCCTGCCCACAAAAAGCAGGACAAATCCAACATGGCCAATTAGAGTCCCATCAGTCTACTCTCGATCATCAACAATGTGATGTGAAGTGTCATCAACAACGGTATTAAGTGGCACTTACTCAGCAATAATCTGCTCTCTGGTGCTCAGTTTGGGTTCCACCAGGGCCACTCAGCTCCTGACCTCATTACAGCCTTGGATCAAACATGGACAAAAGAGCTGAACTGCCGAGGTGAGGTGAGAGTGACTGCCCTTGAAATTAACAAAGCATTTGATTGGGTGTGGCATCAAAGAGCCCTGGCAAAACTGGAGTCAATATGAATCAGGGGGAAAACTCGCCATGATTGGAGTCATACCTAGTACAAAGGAAGATGGCTGTGTTTGTCAGAGGTCAGTCACCTCAGTTCCAGGACATCACTGCAGGAGTTTCTCAGGGTAGTGTCCTAGGCCCAACCATCTTCAGCTGCTTCATCAATGACCTTCCTTCCATCATAAGGTCAGAAGTGGGGATGTTCGCTGATGATTGCACAATGTTCAGCGCCAGTCGTGGCTCCTCGGATACTGAAGCAGTCTGTGTCCATGTGCAGCAAGACCTGGACAGCAGTCAGGCTTGGGCTGATAAGTGGCAAGTAACATTCATGATACACAAACGTCAGGCAATGACCATCTGGAGCAACAGAGAATCTAAGCATCTCCCTTTGACATTCAATGGTATTATCATTGTTGAATCCCCCACTATCCACACCCTGGGGGTTACTATTGACCAGGAACTGAACTGGACCAGCCATATAAATCCTAAGGCTACAAGAGCAGGTCAGAGGCTGGGGGTTCTTTGGAGTGCAGTTCACCTCCTGACTCCCCAAAGCCTGTCCACCATCTACAAGGCACAAGTCAGGAGTGTGATGGAATACTGTCCACTTGCCTGGATGAATGCAGCTCCAACAACACTCAAGAAGCTCGACACCATCCAGGACAAAGCAGCCCGCTTCATTGGGTACCCCATTCTCCACAATAAACATTCACTCCCTCCACCACTGATGCACAGTAGCATCAGTATATGCCATCTACAAGATACACTGCGGCTACTCAGCAAGGCTCCTTAGGCAGCACCTTCCAAACCCATGATCTCCACCACCTAGAAAGACAAGGGCAGCAGATGCATGGGAACACCACCACCTGCAAGTTCCTCTCCCAGTCACACACTATCCTGACTTGGAACTATATCGCTGTTCCTTCACTGTCGCTGGGCCAAAATCCTGGAACTCCATTCCTAACAGCACTGTGGGTGTACCTACACCACATAGACCACAGCCATTCAAGAGGGCAGCTCACCACCACCTTCTCAAGGGCAATTAGGGATAGGCACTAAATGCTGGCCTAGCCTACATCCCATGAATGAAAAAAATACTATCATGGATAGATGCATCTGCAACAAGTTGGTTGGTGAGAAAGTGGTCAAGTAGGTCTTCCCCTCATCTTCGTTCTGCCACCACCTGCCACAGGTACAGCCTGGCAGCAACGTCCCTCAGGGCAAAGACAGCTCAGTTAATGGTGGTGCTACCAAGCCAATCTTGATGATGGACACTTAAGTCCCCAGTCCAAAGTACATTCTGAGCCCTTGCTACACTCAGTGCTTCTTCCAAGTGGTGTTCAACATGGATAAGTACCGATTCATCAGCTGAGGGAGAGCAATAGATGGCAATCGGCAGCAGATTTCCTTGTTTATATTTGACCTTATGCCAGAAGACTTCATGGAGCATCAATGTTGATGACTCCCAGGACTTCCTTCCAACCGTACACCACTGTGTCATTCTCTTTGGTGGATCTGTCCTACTGGTAGGAGAGGGCATATCCAGTGTTGATGGTGGAGGAGTCTGGGGTATAGGCTGAAAGTAGTCGCTGAAAGTTTAACTATCATCCACCATCAACCAGTGCATTCTCCATGGCAATGCCTCTACCAATCAGAGTCCACTTGCCACCCAATCAGCACTGTCTTCTCAAACAGTATAAATTGTTGTTCCCTTTACACTTGGTATTCTTGTGAATTGTCCTGATGAGTGTAAAACGAAAGGCTTTGACAAAAAAGTACTTTTTTCAGCAATACTCAAGTTCTGTACTACCAAACGACTATAAGTCCCCAGATGTTGCAGTGTTGACTATGAAGGGCGTGCCTTTGTCATTTACAGTGTCTGGGTGGATGCTGGACAGTTACTTTGGTTTTATTCTTCAGACTTTTTTGTCACATATAAGGTGGAATTTATTTAGGCAATGAGGGTCTCGCCCACTGGCTGGATCACCAGTGAGAATCTCACCTCACCTCTGTTGCGGAAGGCCCACCATAGCAAGTTCCTATCACACACTGAAGTGGCCACCCTCAGGCCTTCTCCAGGATTGAAGAACTCGGGGGCAGAAATCCCACCCCTGAGAGCTGCCAGCCAATCAGAGGCCAGCAACTCTCCATTGCAGATAGCACCACCAGGAGCGGTGGCAGCTGCCAGTAATGCACCTACCAGAGGCCCAGGATCAGTACGGGGCTGAGGCCAAAGGTAAGTATGGGTGGGATGGGGTCACAAGGTGGGGATCGGACTTTCAGCAGCTCACCTTCCCGATGCTAGTTCCTCGATCAGGCACTGAATGTTTTTGCCCCAGGCCCCCTCCCTCCCCAACACCACCGCCCACTTCCCGGGAGCCTGCAAACAAACCCAACAAGGATTTGTTTTTGGCCTTCCCACATTGTGACTCCCTTACACCCTGCTTGTTGAATATCAGAGGCAGCAGGATGGCATATTTAAATGGGCATAAATAGCTCATTTGAGGGCTCATTTTGCATCCAGGTGGGAAGGGGCGGTGGGGGGAGGTGGTAGGGCCATTAAATTCCACCCATAATCACATATAGATATATAGGCCAGACTGGGTAAGGAGATGGCAGATTTCCCTCTCCAAAGGGCATTATTGCCCAAACAAATAGGTATTGAAAATCTTTCAAAAAAAGCAAAACTTACCATTTCTGAGCAGCTTATAGCATTGCCTTTCGGATGCTGGTTAGGTTATTCAGTGTCCGGAAAATCAAGGACCGAAATTCACTTTGCATGCTCCTCTCATTTTACCTCACAAATGGGAGCTGTCACAGGACCCAAATTTTCATAGTTAAACTGATGCCTGCCTGTTTTGAGAATCGATGATGGGTGTCAATAAATTTGGCAGGTAAATGGGTGGCCCTGATGCCCACTAAACTTTCCTCTGCTGGTCAGCAGTTTATCAAGTGAGAAACAGGCAACCAGCAGTTGAATATCCTGAACATCCAGTGCAACAGGGCACCAATACTTTGTTCTCAAATATTTGTTGATATTATTTCTACTATGAGCCAACAAGTCACAATTAAGTTGGAGTTTTATATATACAACATTCTTTTCCTTGTCACTGTTATGTCTACGCCAGTTGAAGGAAAATATAGCACAGTAAAAGTTATCTACTGCATCAAGAAAAGTCACTTTCTCCTTCCCCTCTCCAGTGCTTTGGGCATTAAACATTAACTTCCTGATTTTCTACCATTTCTGATGCTTTTCTTTGACAATTTGTGACATGCAGCACCTTCCATAACAAGGCATCTTTCTTGTTAATTTATGTTATAATGAACCACTTTCACCAAAAGAGGTTGGGTAATGATTTCAGTAAACCTTGCCACTCAATTATCAAGTTGTTTCCTCAAGCTATTCTCATCAATTTTCCTGAAAAGTGCTTTAAAACATTTAAGAGCCAGGCACTCTTTTCTTCATGATTTATAGCAGATGAAGTTATTATCATCCCATCAGACTACAAGGTCAGCCGCAAAGGAATTATAGACACGAAGCTAACCCTTCACATCAATCGCATATCAAAAGTACTTATCATGTTCCTTCACAATAATGTAATTAACTCATTTCATAATCTCTATCCACATTCCTGATCTTATCTCTTCAAAAAGTTGGATTTGAAAATCTCCTGCTTATAATTATGCATAAGAAAGAACGATTTACTTGTACTTAAAGAAATATTTATCTCTCTCTCTCTCTCTCTCTCTCCGTATATACTGTTCCAATTCTTTTAACACTTCATTAGCAGGTTTTACACTTAAAACTGTTTTCATTGTATTGGGCATTCCATGAGTACTTGCTTCTGATTAACTCTGAGGTATTTTGAGGGTTTTATCTTTGTCCTATGTAATGCCTTCATTCACTTTCACATATCCCGCACCAAAGGTAAGGTGATTTTGGTCTTCTGCCTCTCTATAGCTGTTAGTAATTGACTGCCTCATAGGAGATGCCCCTTCCACAATGACTGGAATCTTAGTCCAGGTTTTTGTTTGTTTTGGAAACAAACCCACTCTCTTCAAGCTGTTTTCCACCCATTTCCCACCAAACACTTTTTTGTGCTTCCAGTAATCTTGCTCTAAACTGACCACTCGAAGCTATGGGAGAGGCTGGATAACGAACCAATCATTTTTTCCAATGCCAATCTCCTCATGGACAAATGCACTGGATTTCTCACATTAGTGTGGACGCAAGCAGCAACTCTGCAATGTGAGACCGCAAACCCACCTTGCCCCATTTCATTAATGGTGCTTCCTCATTTTATTTTGAAGATAGGCACTGTGTTTACTTAACTCCCTTTCCCTTCCTGCGCAAATTTACAGGATTATGCTTATCCCTGTTTGGACAGTTGAGCTCCACACAAGCTTCCGTCCATGGCGTCTTTCAATTACTTGTAAGAGGAATGATCAATGGGCCTGTGAAGAGTTCCCTGCAATCCGGTTCTTCCACCAGCATCTCTTAGTAGATCAGCAAAGTTCTGCTTTCAGTGCTACTACTAGTGGATTCAGGGTTTATCAGGCATTAAGTACACATAACAAAGGGGCAGAATTCGATTACACATATGCTCAGTTAATTAGTATCATGTTCAATTTGTGGCAGGATTTTAGGTATCCCAAGAAGTGCTCAAGGGTTGTCTTTTAGGTGAAAGTTAAGCTACAATAATGTAATTGCACCATGAATACAGGCCCCTGCATTACCCGTAACACAATTTCAGTTCACATGTCTATTCATATAAATTAGGCATCTGCGATTGCTGGGACTGATGGTTACAAATCTGTAAAAAAAAAAATCATATAATAAAGATCAATTAAAACATTATGAGGCCATTTCAGAAGCTTGTTTTTTGTTTCCTTCCTGATTCCATTTAGATATTTAGGATCTTTGGAGCAAATAATTGTGGCACTGTCATTTTTATTTTTATTGTTATGCATGATTGGTTTCCTAATGAGGATCTCCTTTTACTTATGCATGGAGGAAGAACAGAAAAACAAATTGTAATGCTTGGGAATTCAGAGTGCAGTGATGCAGGTGTTGGATCTACCTGCCTGTCACCATGATGCATGCATGGAATGTGTGTTTGTGCTTCCTTAGTGCACCATCAGAGAATCAGTTTTATAGTTCCAAATTTCTTTGCTGATGTCCCATGAAATTGTGTGGCAGCAGCCTAAAAATGGTTTTGGGTCACCTCGTTTATGTTGGCTTCCTGGATTGGGTGGTCCATCAGTATCGGCATAGAGAGACCTAACCAAAGGGACCACTGGAGGTCACTCAGAAGATGGCCAGAGTGTCTTTCAAGCTTTTGCTTTAGTGGGAGTGCTCCTCCTGGGCCCAGAAAATAAACTCTGGCTGCTGGTCCACGCGAAGCCTCCAACCCTCAGGTTCATGCTAACTAGCAGTTACCTGCTCATGGAGCTTACTGCCTGTTGGACACTGCCAGCAAGTCAGTGCACTGTAGGTCAGGCATGTGAATAGTGTTTCAGTGGAAAATCAACAGTACTAATTGCTGCTTGGGTATGATTTCACAGGCTCCAGGCATCAATCCCAAGATTGCCCTTGACTTCATAGCTCAAGTCCACACTGACCAGTGCCAATCAGAGGAGCATTGTTCCATTTTAATTAAACACACAAGCCATCTAAATTCACATCAAAGATGGTTTAATTTTCCAAAATAAATTCCAATTGGCACAACTCAGACTTCAAAAGCAGTTTTGAGGGCTACAAGTAGGCCTGGGAGTTGCTCCTTCCCCATATAATTATGTACTGGACTGTGAGCCTAGAAGTTACCAAAACTTCTCCAGGGACAATTGCTGATCCAATCCCCAAAACCCCCCCCAACACCTGCCATGCCCCACCCCCCAATACCACCCTCTCCATCTCCAGCCCCCCAACAGCTTCCCCTGCACCCCCTCAACCTCCCGCCAACCCACTCCCCTTTCCCAATACAGGAAACATCCTCCTACCTTTCTGCACATGCTCATTTAATGCTCAGTTTCACAGAAGCCATAGTCTGGCTATGAGAGGGATCATTTCCTGCAAATTCACTATGCTGCAGCATTAGTTCAAAACAGTATGTTTTGTTGAAATATTTCTGCCTATTCAGCCCCCTGCCCCCACTCCCCAAAAAGCTCCCAGTTTCCCAGCTGTAGGCTTCAAAGGCCCCCCAAGCTGCCTCTGAACTCACTCTCTGAGGACAGTTAAATGTATGGATGGCAATAGAGACTGTGATTCATACTCAATAATTCTAGCCAGAAGTCATGCGGTGTTCCAGTGTTACAGCCAACTGGGTCGGCTTGGGATAAGTTCAGGTTTACTCAACCTCATGAAATCACTACTTTATGATATATAAAAAATAATAAATAAAATGTACTTTTCAGTTTTCTGTTAAAACATCAGAAAGACCTTTCCTCCCAAGGAACACCGTGTTATAACAGTATCATTCATTTCTCCTCAATATGCCAAAAGCACTAATCTAGCCCACTGAACAGTCATTACTTTGGCAGCACCCAAGGTTACAAATCAGACAACCAAGTCATTTAAAATATTGCTTTACGTACAGAAAATGACAAATCGTTGACAATAAATGTGTCCATAGTGTTTTGACAAGTTAATTTAAATGGACCCATTATGTTTCCACAACATTTTAGAATCATTTTGTTCTGTAGGAACTCAATTTCACTGTAATTGAACCCAAACACCAAATGTAACATAGCATGAAGGTAGCATTTTTGCAGCTCTAGACAATTAAATGGGCTATAAATGTCTAAGTAGCTACCTATTAAACGCAAGCTCCTTTAATGTTACACCACCTCTTGGGGAAAACCAATTAGTAAAACCATCATAGGGCACTTAAAATAATTAACTAAAAGAATAAAAACACTCTTGCACCAACCCACTGGCCCAAGGGCTATCACGTTTACCAGCATTGGCCATTTTTCTGATCTTACAATAAGCTGGAATTACTCAGTATGGATAAGTTTCAATACCAAAACTTGCTGTACAATATTTCACTCACTATGGACATCTACCCAACAAAGCAAAAACCCCCCATAGTACAAACATCCACCACACCATCTTCCTGATGGATACTGTTTGGAGTCTGTAGGGGAATATTCAGCCAGGAAAGATTCACAATTCAGTAAGTGCAATCAATTCAAGACGATAATAATGGTTAATCTATTCCAACAGCTTGGACCCCGCCTCATATAATGAGCCATCCACTTTGACGTGACCATTTCCACATTGCCCCACCATTATTTACCACTGTATCACAAAGTCTCTCACTATCAAATCTGGAATCTGTATTGTACCTTTAACTAATGAAACTACGCAACGTTTTGCAAGGATAGGAGTAAAGAAATGGATGCCACATCAGAAAGATCATTAGGTTGGATTTTTTAAAAATTCATTCATGGGAGGTGAGCATTGCTGGCAACACCAGTACTTATTGCCCATCCCTAATTGCCCTTGAGAAGATGGCGGTGATGTGCCTACTTGAACCACGGCAGTCCATGGAGTGCAGGTACACCCAATGCTGTTAGGTAGGGAATTCCAGGATTTTGACCCAGTGACAGTGAAGGAACCATGATATACTTACAAGTCAGGATGGTGTGTGGCTTGGAGGAGTACTTGCAGGTGGCTGGGTTCCCATACCTCTACTGCCCTTGTTCATCTAGGTGGCAGAGGTTGCGGGTTTGGAAAGTATTGTTGGAAAAGCCTTGGTGAGTTGCTGCACTGCATCTTGTTGATGGTTCACACTGCAGCCATGGTACACCAGTGGCAAAGAGAGTGAATATTTAAGGTGGTTGATGGGATGCCAATCAAGCGGTGTCAAGCTTCCTGAGTGTTGTTGGAGCTGCTTTCATCCAAGCAAATGGACACTATTCAGACTCCTGACTTGTGGGAGTTAGGAGGTGAGAGATTTGCCATACAATTCCCAGCCTCTAACCTGTTCTTGTAGCCGCAATGTAGCCATTGATGTGTCTCATCAGTTAAACCTTTGCTCAATGGTGACCTCCAGCATGTTGATGGTGGAGGTAATGCTGTTTAATGTCAAGGGAACATTGTTAGAAATGGTCATTGACTGGCATTTTGTGGCGCAATTGTTGCTTGCCACTTATTCAGCCTCATTCATTCAGCCCCAGCCTGAATGTTGTCCAGGCCTTGATGGATGTAGGCACGGACTGCTTCATTGTCTGAGTAGATGTGAACTCAATTGAATACTGTGCAATCATCAATGAACATCCTCACTTCTAATATTATTGTGGAGGGAAATCATTGATGAAGCAGCTGAAGATGGTTGAGCCTAGAATAATGCCCTGAGGAACTCCTACAACAATATCCTGTGGGTGAGATGACTGGACCCCAGTGCTAGGTATACTAGGCACGACTCCTGTGGTTTCTTCTTGATACCCACTGACTTCAATTTCACTAGCACCACTTGATGCCACATTCGGTTAAATGATTCATTGATGTTAAGGGTAGTCAGTCTCACCTTACATCTGGAATTCAGCTGTTTTGTCCATGGTTGAATCAAGGCTGTAATGAGGTCTGGAAATGAGTGATTTCCACAGAGCTCAACTGGACATCCTTCAGCAGGTCATTGGTAAGTAAGTGCCAATTGAGAGCACTTGTGATGACACATCCATCACTTTGCTGATGATTGAGAGTAGACTGATGGGGCAGCAATTGGCCAGATTGGATTTTTAAAAAATTCATTAATGGGATGTGGGCATTGCTGGCTAGGCCAGTATTCATTGATCATCCCTAGTTACCCTTGAGAAAATAGTGGTGAGGTGCCTTCTTGAACTGCTGCAGTCCATGTGGTGTAGGTACACCCACAGTGCTGTTAGGAAGGGAGTTTTGACCCAGTGACGGTGAAGGAATGGCGATATATTTCCAAGTCAGGATGGTGAGTGGCTTGGAGGAGAACTTCCAGGTGGTGGTGTTCCCATCTATCTGCTGCCTTTGTCCTTCCAGATGATAGTGGTCAATGGTTCGGAAGGTGCTGTCTAAGGAGCCTTGGTGAATTCCTGCAGTGCATCTTGTAAATGGTACACACTGCTGTTACTGTGCGTCAGTGGTGGAGGGAGTGAATGTTTATGGTTGTGGTGCTAATCAAGTGGACAGTGAGCAGGTTATTGCTGAGCAAGTACCGCCTGATAGCACTGTTGATGACCCCTTTCATTACTTTACTGATGATCGAGAGTAGACTGATGGGGCAGTAATTGGCCAGGTTGGATTTGTCCTGCTTTTTGTGTACAGGACATACCTGGGCAATTTTCCACATAGCCGGGTCGATGCCAGTGTTGTCGCCGTACTGGAACAGCTTGGCTAGGAGCACAGCAAGTTCTGGAGCACAAGCCTTCAGTACTATTACCAGAATATTGTCAGAGCCCATAGCCTTTGCAGTGTCCAGTGCCTTCAGCCGTTTCTTGATATTACGTGGAGCGAATTGAATTGGCTGAAGACTGGCATCTGTGATGCTGGGGACCTCCGGAAGAGGCTGAGTTGGATCATCCACTCGGCACTTCTGGCTCAAGATTATTGCAAATGCTTCAGCCTTATCTTTTGCACTGATGTGCTGGGCTCCTCCATCATTGAGGATGGGGATATTTGTGCAGCCACCTCCTCCAGTGAGTTGTTTAATTGTCCACCACCATTCACGACTGGATGTGGCAGGACTGCAGAGCTTAGATCTGATCTATTGGTTATGGGATCGCTTAACTCTGCCTATCACTTACTGCTTATGTTGTCTGGCATGCAAGTAGTCCTGTGTTATAGCTTCATCAGGTTGACACTTCATTTTTAGTTATGCCTAGTGCTGCTCCTGCACTCTTCATTGAACCAGGGTTGATCCCCCGGCTTGATGGTAATGGTAGAATGGGGGATACGCTGAGCCATGGGGTTACAGATTGTGTTCGAGTACAATTCTGCTGCTGCTGATGGCCCACAGCACCTCGTGGATGCCCAGTCTTGAATTGTTTGATTTGTTCAAAATCTGTCCCATTTAGCACAGTGGTAGTACCACACAACATGATGGAGGGTATCCTCAATGTGAAGGCAGGACTTCATCTCCACAATGACTGTGCAGTGGTCACTCCTACCGATACTGTCATGGACAGATGCACCTGTGGCAGGCAGGTTGGTGAGGATGAGGTCAAGTATGTTTTTCCCTCTTGTTGGTTCCCTCACCACCTGCCACAGACCCAGTCTAGCAGCTATGTCATTTAGGACTTGGCCAGCTCGGTCAGTAGTGGTGCTACCAAGCCACCCTTGGTGATGGACATTGAAGTCCCACAGAACATTCTGCACCCTTGCCACCCTCAGTGCTTCCTCCAAGTGATGTTCAACATGGAGGAGCACTGATTCATCAGCTGAGGGAGGGCGGTACGTGGTAATCAGCAGGAGGTTTCCTTGCCTCTGTTTGGCAACTCCCTCCCAACTGTATACCACTGTGCCACCACCTCTGCTGGATCCGTCCTGCCGGTGGGACAGGACATACCCAGGGATAGTGTTGGTGGAATCTGGGACATTATCTGTAAGGTGTGATTCCATGAGGATGACTATGTCAGGCTGTGCTTTACTAGTCTGTGAGACAACTCTCTCAATTTTGGCACTAGTCCCCAGATGCCATTGTCATTTCCGGTGCCTAGGTCGATGCAACGTGGTCTGTCTGGTTTCATTCCTTTTTTGCAACTTTGTAGTGGTTTGTTACAACTGAGTGGCTTGCTGGGTCATTTCAGAGGACATTTAAGAATCATCTGGAGTCATATGTAGGCCAGACCAGGTAAGGACGACAGATTTCCTTCCCTGGAACCAGTTATAACAAATCATCATTAGACTTTTAATCAAATTAAAAGTCTATCCACCATCTGCTGTGGTGGGATTTGAACCTGGGTCCCCAGAGCATTACCCTGGGTCTCTGGATTACTAGTCTAGTAACAATACCACTACACCATCGCCTCCCCTTAGGCTGGAGTTTATAGGAGGCATATTGTTCACCGCCTGAAGGGCACAACTCCCCCCAAAGGAGGTATCCCCTTTCCTTCAGCCTTTAATCTCAAGCTGGGAATGTAGTAGGTAGGCCACTTTCCTTCCACCTTCCTCCACCCACTATATTATGGTGACAAAGGCAGAAAGGGGTCCTTAAGTGGCCTTTACTTGGCAACATAAGGGCCTCAATAGGCCGAAGGGTGGTTGGGCTAGCTGCCACCACAATATGGGAGAGAGCTCAGGGTTGGACAGGAAGGCAGTGGGCTAGCCACCTGTTTTATTTTACATGCCCCACCCTGCCCTCTTATGTGCTAACAGGGGAGCTGTAAAATTCCACACACACCCTCCTTCCTGCTGTCGTCTTTCACTTTCCTATTTTGTCTCCCCCTTTCTCTTCTGTCTTACCTCTGTTGCCTGTTTGCCTTTGCCACTTTGGTGAGGGAGAGACAACAATAACAGAACTCAGGTGAGTGAGTGGGTTGGAGGGTGCAGCAAAAGTAGCTACCAGATGTACACTATTAAGGGGAAGGAGTGAGAGAAAGCCTGCCAAATACTGAAACAGGATCTGAGAATCTATGGGGAAGGGGGAAACAGGGGTGCTATAATTTTCAGACTTGCTGTGTATGAACGGGGTCAGTCAGTTCCTCCAAGGTGGATTAAGCAAGTGTTGATAGTAATATTCTTTCTCTCTTCCAGTCATAGCTGAGAGCAACAGATAAATAACGCAAGGTAAGCACTATTAAGGAAAAACATTTATCCCTGGTAGAGCTTATGGGAATTATAAAGAAATCACAAATACTGATGCCAGATTTCTTAGCAAGATGTGCCTTCCTGCTTCAGTTGGGCCCTTCCCAAGAAATTCAACTAACCACAGGTCTCAACTGGGGAAAGTAATGCTGCTGGGAGCAGGAGGAATCTTTCAATCTAGTATATGGCTCCACTGCCTGTGATCTCTTCTAAGGGCAGAATATTGCACTTGTCGGGCAGGCGCGTGCCCGACCCAACCTGAACAAGCGTAAAATGACGCACAAGGACATCGGGTGAGCGCTCCGACATCATCGCGCACTTGCACAATATTTCGGTCAGCTGGAGCGCGTGGGAGTCGGCCGCACACCTGCCAACAATTAAGCGGCCTATTAAGGCCCTTACTCAACTAAGCGTTTGGAATTTTTTGCTGCCCGTCCAACCGCAGGATGAGGCTTCGTCCAGTGATTAATAAAAATAAAAACTTTTTGCACTCATGCTTAACATGTCCCTGCTCACGTGACAGAATCATGTGAGGGGACATGGGTTCATTATATTAAAACTATTTATTTTTATGGTTCAAAATCTTCAGCTCCTTGAGGCAGCTCTGTGCCTCAGGGAGCATTTACTGCGTGAACTTACGCACTCGCACTTCTCCCACCCCCACACCGGCAGCGCTGCGGTGTGCAATTCACGCTGGCTGGCCATTAATTGGCTAGGCCAGCCAGTATGAAATCGTGGTCCGGGTCCGATCGCAGGCGGTGATTGGCTTCCTGACCGCTCCTGGGCCCACCCACTGAGGGCAAAATTCTGCCTGAAATTCCTGTAATCTGGCAGATCAACTGTTTCTGCCAGCAGGAAGGGCGAACTAAAGGGTTCACCTGTAATGAGTCAGATAACATGGAGAACTGGGTCACAGGACTGAATACACTTGCTATACAAAACTAACCAATCGGCATTCTCTCCAACAATGATCTTCCCTACTAATCTTCTTGGTAAAACAAACCTCAATTCCAGAGCCTCCTGACCAGCTTTAAAGGAACCATTTTAAATATATAGCATTGATTCTTGTCAATATTTCATTTCAATGGTGTATATTCCCAATAATTATATTGCTGTAATGAAATAAAAATATTTGCAAGGGAAAGGCAGTTGAACATTATAACTTACTATGAAAATAAAAATGGAAGATGGTGAAGAATCACTGTAGCTACAGGTTATTTTCAATAATATCGCACTACCCTGGATATGTAGCACAAGTGTACGTTTAACATGTGCCAAGTGTCAACATATTTTGTTCCTAGTTTTCCAAATAATAACCTTAGATCTATAGTCTTTAGATACTTAACTATTTTACTACTGAGGTGATCAACTGTGACTATCTCTTTAAAATGGCCTCTTAATTCTTTTACTTTTACTTCTGATCATCTAGCTGTCTGGGAAAAGCAGCACATTCTGAGTTATTCCTGAAAGTTGGCTTTGTCTGTCAATTGGAGAGGTTTATTTTGTTAATATTGTCCCATTTTCCACCCCTTTGATGTTGGCTCTTTGCTCGAACTTCGAGGAGGATCTATACCCTATGGTGCCCTGCCCAAGTGCCCATTATTTAAGTGCGAGCCAAATCAGCTGGCTATCTGCATGGGGAGGGTACAGGGCTGTGGTGGTATTGTACCCAAGCCTAATCCTGTCATCAAACAAAGTTTGCACATAAACACATATATAGATAGACACACAAAAAGGAACACTGCCATTTTTCTGCCCCCACCCCACCAAATGAGTCCTATTTTTCTAGTTTTCTAGGTGTTGTTAATTGAATATAAATAAAATAGAGCAAACTGAAGTGCTAGTACAAGCTCTCTTCAGGACTCAACAGAAAAATGCACTGTCTGGAATGATAAAAAAGGAAGTCCTACACTCAGGCCTGGATTTTCACCGAGTCAGGATGACTCAGGAGCACTTTAAAAATGGCAGTCGGGACCCAATTCCGAGATTCCCAACCCCATTTCTGGGGATTCTGGTTTTCGGGAGTGCTTTTAAAGGGTATGGGCTAGTTGGGTCAAAAACCCACACTCTTTACTCCTGACCTTGCCGGCCCCATTGCAGGTGTTTCAAAAGGCAAATGGATTTACATGTGAACATACAATTTAGGAGCAGGAGTAGGCCATTTGGCCTCTTGGATCTACTCTGCCATTCAATAAGATCATGGCTGATCTGATTGTGGGCTCAACTCCACCTTCTGCCTGCCCCCGATAATCTTTCACTCTCTTGTTAGTCAAGAATCTATCTTCCTCTGACTTAAAAATATTCAATGACCCTGCCTCCACCGTTCACTGGGAAGACAGTTTTGCAGACTCACAATCCTCTGAGAGAAAAAAAATTCTCCTCATCGCCATCTTAAATGGGAGATCCCTTACTTATAAACAGTGTCTCCTAGTTCTAGCTTCTCTCACAAGGGGAAACATCCTTTTAGCATCCACATGTTCAAGTCCCCTCAAGACCTTCTGTTTCAATAAGATCACCTCGCGTTCTTCTAAACTCCAATGGACACAGGCCAAGCCTGTCCAATCTTTCCTCCTAAGATATCACCCCCTCGCCCCCACCCCATGTATTAATTGAATGAACCTTGTCTGAACTGCTTCGAACACATTTATGTCCTTTCTTAGATAAAGAGACAAAAAATGTACACATACTCCAGATGTGGCCTCACCAATGCCCTATACAACTGTAGCAAAACATCTCTACTTTTATATTCACTTCCCTTTGCAAAGATGACAACTTCCATTTGCCTTCCTAATCACTTGCTGTACCTGCATACTAACGCTTTGTGATTCATGTACCAGGGACGCTCAGACCTTCTGTACCTCAGAGTTCTGTAAACTTTCTCTATTTAAATAATATGCTGCTTTTCTATTCCTCTTGCCAAAGTGGACAAGTTCATATTTTCCAACATTATACTCCATCTGTCAAATTTCTGCCCTCTCACTTAACCTATCTCTCCCTTTGCAAACTCTTTATGTCCTCTTCATAATATACTTCCCTACCTATCTATGTGTCATCAAATTTATCAAACATACATTCGGTCCCTTCATCCAAGTTATTGATATAAATTGTAAATAGTCGAGGCCCCAGCACTGATACCTGTGGCACTCCACTCATCATATCTTGCCAACCCAAAAGTGAGCCATTTATGCCTACTCTCTGATTCTTGTTCGCTAACCAATCCTCTAAACATGCTAATATGTTACCCCTTACACCATGAGCTCTTATTTTGCATTGTAACCTTTGATGTGGCACCTTATCAAATGCCTTCCAGAAATCTAAGTACACCACACTCACAGATTCCCCTTTATCCACCTTACTTGTTACTTCCTCAAAGAACTCAAATAAATTAGTCAAACATTATTTCCCTTTCAGAAAACCATGTTGAACCTGCCTGATTGCATTGAGATTTTCTAAGTGCCCCGCCATAGCCACCTATAGATCCCAGCAATTTCCCTATGACAGATGTTAAGTTAACTGGCCTGTAGTTTCCTGCTTTCTGGGCTCTCAGCCAAGTCTCATTATGTATTCTTGGTGAAGAGCCCAGACATCCATTGGAATACTAAAACACCTGAGCCCCAGTGAAAACATTTCTTGATTGAAGCTTCTGGCTTTCTGATCTCTGCCGTCAATTTCATAATGGGCAGAATATTGCGCTCATCAGCCGGGCGTGTGCCTGACCCAAATGAGTGTAAAATGATGCATGATGACACCGAAGAGCATCCAGAAGTCAATGCGCACTTGCACAATGTTTCAGTCGGCGGGCACGTGTGGGAGTCGGCAGTATGCCCACCGACAATTAACAGGCCTATAAAGGCCACTAAAGTACCAACTGAATTACATTTTTCGCTGCCCATCCAACCTTACAGTTGGCGGGCAGGCAAAAAGGCCAAGCAGCCTTTGGATTTTTTAGGAAACCTCATCCACGGGCAGGATGAGGTTTCCAACAGCAATTAAAAATTAAATAAAAATGTTAACATTTCATTCATAATATGTCCCTGCCCATGTGAAGAGTCATTTTTTAACATTTTAAAATTCTTTATTTTCCATTTTTTAATCTTCAGCTCCCCGAGGCAGCTCTGTGCCTCAGGGAGCTTTCAATGCACGCACTTTGCACCCGCCCTCCTCCCACTCCGACCCAGGCAGCGCCGAGCCCTGCAGCGCACTTTTCACACTGTACGGGCCTTAATTGGCCCGCCAGCTTAAAATCGCGGTTGGGGCCCAATCATGGGTGGTGGTCGCCTTCACGGCCACTCCCACTCACCCCCGCTGAGCCCGCCCGATGAGGGCAAAATCCTGGCCAATGTTTATTTTCACTAGCTTAAAAAGTTTCAAGTGCTTGCAGTTTCAGCAATTGAAACTTTATATTTCTTCAATGCACTGACAAATTGCTAGGAGTGGTTCTATAGGTTCTCCGAAGTAACCATTTTTCAAATACTATACTGAAAAGAGTCTGGATGATTGACACTTTTGTTGCCCTTAGTAAGAAGGAGTGTTTTTTAAGAAAGTGGAAAGTTGTCAATTAATGAATTTTTTTAAAGCTTTTTTACACAACCTAATTTCACTATAGGGTTAAGTAGTTCTATAGAGTGTATGGTGGGTGAATGGGCATGGAAGTGCCTTAGCTTAGCATAGGGGCATGATGGGCCATAGGTGATAGCTGGGGAGCATACCTTGGTATGGGGTACATGAGGGGCCATTGGGGTAGGTGGGGGGCATGAGGTGGCATGATGGAAAATGGAGTATGTGTTGGTTGAGGAGGTGTTGGGGGTGAGGGCTGGAGGTCCTTTCTGTTTTTATTTTAATTGGTTCAATTTTAAACAGCCCACCCCGGCTGACTCTGAACTCTTTCCCGGGTTGGTTGGCCAGACTCCATCCTGTACCCATCCCCCACAATGCAAGTCCTGCCTATGCGGCACATTCTCCCGAGGCAGGCAGGCAGAGCCTGTGATTTTCCAAACTCCTGCTACCCGCCTCGAGGATGAAAATCTAGGCCTCGATAACTGCACACGTTGAACTAGCTTTGGTCACTGATACTGGGCTCAGTATCGCTGCTGCAGAAAGTCACAATTTTCCCTCTCCTGATCCCTACTGAAAAGTACATCTGTATGAATTGTGTCAGGCTCAGCTGTTACTGAATACCCCTCACCCCTGCCGTTGAGTTAAGAGTCTGTTAGCACTCACTGTCCTGGCTCACGAGTGAAGAATGTCCACACAACTAGTTACCAGCCTGTAGCCACTGCCTGGAGAGCTGCACCCCAGGACAGGGAAGGCAGAGAGGGTCATTTAGGGAGAGAGAAACAAAATTCCATGAATGCAGCTGTGAAAGTGGGGATCTGATTTATCTCAAAAAGATAGGTTAAATGAATGGCACATATGAAACAAATCATAGAAAACAGTGGGATTATGGCCACAATTTTTCCTGCGTCGGGCGGGCTCGGCAGGAGCGGTTGTGGAGCTAACCGCCGCCCGCGATCGGCTCCGCGCTACCATTTTACGGGGGCGGGCCAATTAAGGCCCACCCAGCGTAAGACGCAAGCGGTAGCGCTCAGTGCTACCTGCGCGAGCGGGGGGAGAAGGGAGAGTCAGGGCAAGCGCTCTTTCGCGCATGCATGTGAAAGGGCGTTTCAATCTCCCTGAGGCACGGAGCTGCCTCAGGGAGGTTGAAGCGCTTTTGAAAAACATAAATAAATGTAATAAAAATTTATTAAAACATATCTCCCCATGTGACTGTGTCACATGAGATGGGACATGTTTTTATTTTTCTGAGAAACTTTTTATTTCATTTGTAAAAGCTTTAGGAAACCTCATCCCATTCGTGGATCAGGCTTCCTAAAAACATAAAGACCATAAGGTTGGACGGGCAGCGTAAACAACGACATTAATTAATTTGTTAAGGTCTTCATAGGCCTATCCATTATCAGTGGGCATGCATCCGACTCTGGCGTGTGCCCGCCGATCGAAACATCTCGAGACAGCGCAATGTTATCGGGACGCATGCCTGATGTCATTACGCGTCATTTTAGGCACTGGCGTGTCGGGCCCGCCCCTGCATGCTGACTGAAAATCCCTGGCCTATAATTTGTAGAGTTTTCCCAAAAAGGTCAAGGTCGCAACAGTGTCCGGAATTGTGTGTCGGCAACGCGCATGGCTGGCCGGCGGGACCTCACAGGTGGCAGCTCGTGGATAAGGGTGGGGTGGGTGGGTGGTGGCGGGAGCAATCAGATGGCCAGCAGCTCAGCAGTGCCACCAGGAACTGCTGACGAAGGGCAGGGGTCCTGAGCCTACCCAGGTAGGCCAAAGACGGTTTTAAAAAAAACGTAAGGATTATACTGATGGAGGGAAATACCCCTGAGGTAATGACTGGAGTCACTGGGGCTGCCTTAACTGCCCATGGCCCCCTCTTTGAATAAAAAAAACTTGCTGCTGCTGGAAGATCTGCGTTCAGCTGACACAGCGGGGGTTCAATCTACCTTTGGCCTGGTAAAATGGTCTTTACTGGGCATTTGAATATTTAAGTTTGCTTCCTGCCTCATTGTGGTGGAAAGTCTGTCTGAAGTGGGTTCCACTTCGGTAAAATTCCCCGACAGCAGGACATGAAACCGTGACTCCCTCTGATTTTACCCCCCGCTCCAACCTCTGCTGTGATCCCTCTTCCTGCGAGCTGATAAAATTCTCCTGAGGCTCATGAATCACTCAGTCATACTTTAATGCTGGCCTGAGAGCCTTTGCATAACAACAAAATGTTGGTGTAGACATGATTGGCAAAGGCTCTGTTTCCAGACAATGTCGCCAAATTACTCAACCTCCCTCTAATGACTTTTCAGTGGAACTGAGGAAGACGTGGGTAGGGGGTGAAATGCATCCACGACCATTTTGGCTTCATGTTCTGACTTCCTCTAGTCCTTGCCCAATTGCCTACTATCTGGATGGACCTATCACGGGCCAGGATTTTCCCCTCATCAGGCGGGCCCAGGAGCGGCCACGAAATGGTTGGCCGTCCGCGATCAGGGCCCGACTGCAATCTCACTGTCCAGTTAACGGCCAGCCAGCATGAGACGCGCACTGAGAGCCTCAGCGCTGCCAGGGTGGGGGGTGGGAGGAGGACGGGCACTGAAGTTTGTGCATGCACAGGGGTGCGCTCACTGAAAGCTCCCTAAAGGCACAGAGCTGCCTCAGGGAGCTGAAGATTTTTAAAATGAAAAATGGAAGATTTCACTAATAATATAAAATGTCCCCACATGTGACTCAGTCACATGAAGAGGGACATGTTATAAATCAGTTTTAAAAAATTTTATTGTTTTTTTTTTAAATTCATTGTTGGAAACCTCATCCCGCCCATGGATGAGGTTTTGCAAAAAATGCAGAGGCCACTTGGCCTATTTGCCTGGCTGTCAACCGTAAGGTTGGATGGGCAGTGAAAAATTCTACTTATTTAGCTGCTTAAGGGCCTTAAAAGGTCTCTTAGTTGTTGGCGAACATGCTGCCGACTCTCGCGTGCGCCCGCCGATCGAGTGCGCAATGACGTAGGGATGCTGACCGGATATCACCGCTCGCTATTTCATGCTCAGGCGTGTAGGCGTGTGATCCTGCGATCCTGCACGCTGAGCTGAAAATCCTGGCCATGCAGAAAACACCTCAGCCAATGTATTTTCAGTCATTTGTGTCATAGCAACTCTGGACATTAGAGCACCTGTTCGTCCTTGGTGTTCAGTGTTACAATGGTGACGGGATTGCAGAGGGATTTTAATTTAAAGATTCAAATTCCTCTGCAATCAATCACAGTTGAAAAAAATGCATCAGATGCAGAGCCAGAAAACTGATGAAAACACGGCATTGTAAATTCAAAAGGCTTGTGAAAATATAAACCTGGCAGATCTGATCATAAAACAGGCTCTTACCCACTAATATTTTCCACTAACTACTTCGGAAACAATTCGCAAACCTGAAAGGAAGGGAGGATTGTCAGTGGAATATGATTTGCTTCTACAAATATTTTTTAAAATGTAGAGTCTTACAAGTTGCTAAAGCAACTGGCAGGAGATCTTGCTTGAGAAGTCGGCAGATTTAAGATTGTGTTGCAATGGGCTTACATGGAACAGTAGCTGAATTGCAAGCTCTGAGGAAGCCTTTCCTGTTGCACCATACAGACCAAATAGTGACAACCTCCTATTCACAACAATTCAGCATCTTAGCTACAGCTTTCTCCAGATTTCCTTCCTCTCTGTTTCTTAAAAAGAAAATATTTGCAGCTTCTTATAACTGTATGAGCAGAGGGGCAAAAAATTACGGAAAATGTGTATTTTTGAGAACTATCACCAAAAGATTCAGGAATAGGACTAATGCAGTCTACTGAACTATATATCTGAGTGGCCAACAGGAATAATTATTTTATAATTATAGGCTACAAAAGACCATTAACAAACTTTTCATGAAGAAAAAGAATTAATGTTATCTTTTAAAAAAATAATAGTGACATAAACAAAACTTTTCCACAATCTTCAAAGGATTTGAGGTGTGCTTCTAAATTGCAACTGACAGCAAGCATTAAAACCATAGTGCAGTGCCAGAGCATACAGTAATCTAATCAGAAACCACGCTGGTTTGGCCAGGCTCCACTAACTCATGTAACGTTTGTTAGGCTGTTGTCCAACTTCTCTGAAACCGTGTAAATATTATTGAAAAACAACAAATTTCTGAGGATTCGTCTAGTGCCAACTTCACATTAGTTTCATTAACTATAATGACGTGTGCACATTGAGGGGCACAGCAGCCACATCGACAACAGCCTATGGTTTACATGAGTTTGCTTCATTAAGCTAGCGTGATATGAGCCAAAAGATTATGATTCAATTCAAAGTAGGTACAAAAGGAAATGCAAACTGATTTGACAGGCTTCTATATTTAGCCATTCTTGCAATTAGCTGCTATAAAACTTTTAAAATAACCTGGAACTTTTTTTTTCCATTTCAATTGACCCTTTCTCTGCACTCATTTTGACAAGATTGAAAATGTCAACAAAATAACAGCTACAGTTCCTTACTTGGGAAGTATCGTGATTGAAGATGACAGCATTTAAGTCCCCACAGTTGTAGTGTTTGATGAGGTCCTCTGTTGTGTAAGGGGCCTGCAAACTGCCTGCTCGGAGGCTCTCATGTTGCAGTAGAGTTTGGTTTAAAGCAAAGAGGACCTGTAATGAAAAAATTGTGAAGAACACTAAGAGTTGGAAATAGACGGAATTTACAATAGTGTGGGTTTGGGACATGCAACATTTTAAAGACAGACACAGCCACACAAGGTTTAATTTTGAAGTAGTGTTTCTACTTTACATAGGCAAACATTATGTATAATGTGAAAGGTTATGCAAGGAATGAATCAAGCAGAGATCCCATATGAGGTTCCAAATAACTTAATTCAGGAACCATTACCATATGATTTTTTCTTTTCTTCACCAAAAGGTGCTGGGCACTGACCATCTCTTCATATACCAGCCAAGTAACAATTCCTCAAAGGTGAGCCCAGATAGTGAGGTTTGGAGGGGAGGGATTACTGGACTTTGGGATGTCAGAGACATGCCCAATGCTGTCTGTACCTAATGATGACAAACTGGAGGTCTTGTTATAACCTCCTATTTCCACAGCTGCTAAACATGCTATTCCAGAACACTCTACCATTCTGTAAAGGTGTGTATAATTTACTTTAAACAATGCCTTCAATAAAGTATAAAACAGATTTGGGTCCTGAAATTTCAACAGCACAACTATAGCAGAGTGGGACCTCTGTCCACATTCAGGTAGTTAACCCCACAAAAATTGTAGGTTCATCTAAATTATATAAGCAGAGCTGTGCATGCGATCTAAACACAACTTACCTACAATATATCTAACAAACCAGTGGAGCAGAAAATAATGCAGTTTCAGAATCAAGATCCCAAATTGTCCATGAATGGAAAGTAGCTAGAAAATACCTGCAGAGAGCAAGTGAAGGGGCAGAGTTATAGGGAGCTGAGGGATTGGGAGTGGAGCTGGAAAATACTTGGAGAAGAAGCCAGAGACAGGATAAAGCAGAAGGAATTAAAATGTGCTTTTGCTTCAAGGGGAAATGCAGTGCTGGAGGAAGCAGGCAATACAGGGAACAAGGATGGCAACCAAATTGAAGAAACAAGTGGAAAACCTCAGGGATCTAGGCCAGCATGTCCTCCTAAAGAGATTGGGAAAAAGTGAAACATGTGGCAGAATTTTGCCCTCGTCGGGCAGGCGAGGTGGGCGGGCCCAGGACCAGTCGTGAAGCCAATCACTGCCAACGATCGGGGCCCCGACATGCATTTCACGCTGACTGGCCAATTAACGGGCAGCTAGTGTGAAATGCATGCTGCAGCGCTGCCGGGGCGGGGCCAGGAAGAGTGCAAAAGTGTGCACATGCTCAGAGAGCTGAAGATTTTTGAAAATAAAAAATAAACAATTTAAAAATGTTAATAACATGTCCCCTCATGGGACTCTGTCCCATGAGCAGGGGCATGTTAGAAATTAGTTTGAAAAAGTTTTATTTATTTTTTAATCACTGTTCGAAACCTCATCCCACACATGGATGAAGTTTCGCAAAAAATCAAAAGGCCGCTTGGCCTTTTCACCTGCCTGCCAATCATAAGGTTGGAAGGGCAGTAAAAAATTTCATTTAATTAGAACTTTAATTGTCCTAATATGCCTGTTAATTGTCGGCGGCCGTGCTGCCGACTCCTGCGCGCACCCATTGACTGAAATAATGCGCGAGTGCGCGATGACTTTGAGGCACTCGCCCGACGTCATCGCATGTCATTTTACACTCATTCGGGTCAGGCACGCGCCCGCCCAACGAATGCAATTTTCTGGCCATGGTGTTTGAAATCAGGGCTGAAGGTCTGCCAAGAATGTGGTGTGCGCTCTTTGAGGGAGGGTCAAGTCTTTGATTCCCAGGACAGCTTTGCAGCACCAAAGAAAAATTAAATGACCTTATCAGGACAGTCAAGGTAAGCCTTCTGCTTCCTGTATATGTGTTGCTTTCATTCATTACCCTCATAGTGTTACAAGAGTCAGGGTTGAAATAGTGATAGTCAGAAACACAGGTTCCAGCCCATGCCTCCCAAGCCTACTGACTCACATTATTAAGGCCTTGCCAAAGTCGGAGGATGCTAGGTGAACATTACATTACATATCAAAGGACCTATGGCATATGGTGAGGGCCACAGCAAAGTCCTACATCATTCACAATGCCAATGACTGAGAGGATTCAATACAAAATGTAACTTTGGCGTATCTCGGTTGTACCTCAAGTTCCAGTCCCCTCAGATTCCAGTTCCTGGCAACTGAAGTTACACCAATTTTTGCACCAAAAATGTTTTAAAATTAAAGCACATTTGTGTCATCACAGATGACAAGTTTCAGTTTTTTTAAAATCCCAATCGTCTTCCAACTGTATTTTCCTTTGAGTTTGTAACTGAGAGATTATATTTTTATCAAATTTCTTTGCTGCCTTCTGGAGCTCTGTGATGGTTCTCATGCTTTTCATTGCATTACCAGTGCAGAACTTCGGATTCAATTTTCCAAGTCATTTCATCACGTTTTCAGCTCCACATGTTGTCAGACTTCCATAGCAACAACCTTCAAGTTGTTTTTTAAGGTCAGTTGCATATTGCCATCATCTTCACTTTATCCATAGGACTTTAAGCCCTCAGCTCTTATCACTGTTTGTCACTCCATGCACCCTACTTTATTTTTCACTTTCTATTACACCTCTTGCATGTAGTTTATACTTATTGTTAAATAGGCTTGACAAATGCTATTTTCATGAAGTTGAAGCACCTTTAACAGCAGAACAGGGATGAAAGAGCAGACAAATCAGAATGAAATCAGACAGTCTTTACACTTCAAAGAACTGTTCTGTAAAATCGTCTGAGGCTGTCACGATTATGGATTGTCCCTATTATTTTATGGGGCAGATTCCACACAAAACAACAAATAACCCAACACACACAGTTCAAAAATTATACAGTCACAGATGTTTTCAAGCTAAAGATCCTTCTCTGATTGGGAAGGCTCATACAGGTCTAAAAGAAACCCCCCAATTAGCAGGAGACAAAGGTCATGGTTGACTCGGCAGCAGTGATCCTTGTGCTCTTACATACGTCGGAGACTTGGGCTACGGCAGGCCCCTCAAAATACTGGGGGTACCATCAGTGATGTCTTCAAAAGATCCTCCAAAATCTGGTGGCAAGAAAGGCAGTCCAACAGCAGCATCCTCTTGCAAGTCAACACGCCCATCATTGAGGCTCCAATCAAAACCAGCTCTGCTGGGCAGGGCATGCCACTCATTCACCTGACCCCAGACTCCCAAAGCAACTGCTCTACTCAGATCATGGTTGTGGCAGGAGACTCCCAGGAGGACAGCGGAAATGCTTCACCCTGAAGAGGTCAAACATACCCACTGACTCATGGGAGTCCCTGGCTTATGACCAACCAAAATAGAGATGGTTCATTCGGGAAGGCACCAAACACATTGAGAGACTTTTGTCAGGAACATGCAGAAGCAATGTTGAGGCATCAGAGAGAGGGCACAAGCCTCCAAGCAACTCATCTACCTGACCCTTGAAGCACCACCTGCCCCGCAGGTGGCAGGGTCTGCAGATTGCACATTGCACTTATCGGCCACTTCAGAACCCCTTTGAAAAGGAGTGGAAGCAATTCATATACGATCCCGAGGAACTGCCTAAGAAGAATTCGCTGGATTTTAGCATGTTAGTCAGTTGCTGTTAAAGTTAGGCCAAGGAGTTGTGACTTTGTTGTAACTTGAAAGGGGCATAACTCTGGCCTGGTAGGGCATCATGGCACCTTGGGCAGAGAAGCCATGGTCTGCTCCACCTTGAGGGGTCTGTCAGAATAGGCAATGTGAAGCCTATTTGCAGGCATAATGCACCTATCCTCATTCAGCAAATGATCCCACCAGCACAATTAGGGAGAAGCTCTATGACTATCAGTGTTGTCTCAGCTACAGTTGTGCTGCTGTTGTAGGACCCTAGAGATTTGTTCTTCTTGGGACCTGAACAAGTCCCAACTACTCTACATTTGTGAGGTCAATTCTGATAATATGGTCTGGTCTGCGAGCCTTCATGGACAACCTTCAACTTCAGAGCTTGATCACATATTTAGCTTCTCAAATCTCCGACATAATTATACAATGTTGTTGCATACCCAGCACAAAGCTATCAGACATTTGCCGAATCACAACCATACTGCTCCAGAGGAGTAAAATCTGATTTGTAGTACTGCCATTTGCCACATCATTGGCGGGGACAAAAAAGTGAATCTGCCTTGGTTCAGCTTTAAAGAGATTTATTTAATTCAATCACCAGTCTTAAGGCGTTCAAAAAAAGGTCAAAACTTTCCCCAAATTTAACTTGATACAAATGTGCCACTATTTGTCTGAAAAGCTTGAGAAGGGACCAAGTGTTGTGACATGGCAAATGATGTGTGCCAGGTGGACCAAATCCACAAGGGAAACTTGGTCGCGCTATCACAACGGCTTTGCAATTTCTATTTATTACGAGATGTGTGCACTGAATTCAAAAGTAATGAATCTACCAAGACCTTTAGAGATTTTAAAAATTACATTAAAATATTTATTAACAAAATAAAATATTTCAAGCATATACATAAGACTACAATTACTTGCTACTATAACAAATCCTAAAATTCCTAATTGGCCTGACTCCCAGTTACACCCCATTTAAGGCAACAGTCCAAAATAAATTTTAGATTTAAGACAGAACCAACAAGTTAACACAACACCCACTTGACAGTGGAATTCCAAATGGCTTCCCCTCAACTTCAGTTTTGTTATATAGCAGGTTTATGCACAAATGGCTGGAAGCTTCATTAAGGCTATATCAGACACACTCCTGTTAGATCTTACATGGCCTTTCTCCCCATAGCCTTTCATTCTCCTTTGTATATGTTACTCTCTTTTTAAAATGTAAATTATACTGTTCCATATGTCTTTGAAACTATATCTGCCTCATAATATGGAAACTTTCATGTTGCCAACATTGTCAGTAACATTTGGGAAAAATAAACACACTCCTTAGCTTGCTTCTCTGGCTAGTTGTAAACAGACTATGATCCATTTGAAATCCAAATCCTTTCATTTATCTAAAAATACAAATTCCCTTCACACCTTACATGCTAAGCCAACATCCATGTTTACTCATTAAGTGTACCTAGTTTCTTTTGTTGATTCAAGCATGTAGTCTACCTGACTCCAAACGTAATTAAATCACACAGACAGACCCAACTATACCTACCCCCATAAACCAGAAAAATATTATGAAAATTATTACACTTTTATCACACAAATTACTTTCAAACAGACTGAGATTTGTTCAGATATGATAGGTAGTTAGTGATATGCAGGAAATCTCTGGTGAAATCAAACTGAAAAGCCATTCCAATTTGAGGGACAGTTTGGAATTTCCATGAGACAAAAAATCAAAAATTTCTCATGCAATCCATAGGTGTGAAACACAAAAGGTCTCCTTTTGTAACTTTGATAGAGGCATTGTTTGTACCCCCAAGAAAATTGCAGAGACCAGATTACTGTGGGCCTCCTCCATTTCCAGGTTGCCATGTATGGGACATAACCTCTGGGATCCAGATCAGGCAAGCAACTTAAACCTTTTGTATCGATGGGAGGAACTAACAGGAAATACAGGATCAGGGACCAGGAAAGAGTGCCCTTTCCCATAATCTTCTATAGTCATGACCAGGTGAGCACCAGAGATGTATGTTGCACTGGTGCTGTCTGTTCAATGCAAGTTCTCACTAACCCTGCAAATTCTGGAAGGCACTAACAAAAGCGCAATTCCAGTGTAACTGTTGGGATCACAACTCATACAACAATCACAGCCCCTGGAGTGGCAAAAATTTTTTAAAAACACCCTGACCCAGAAATTCGGCAGAGGTTCTCCTGATCTCATGCCCTAACTTTGGTAAGAGTGACTCAAACCTCCCCCAGGGAAATGGTATAAACAATCACATTTAGCCTTCTGTTCTGGTTCTCCAGGAATTTGCCTTGCAGTTGAGATGTGTAGAATAACATTACTGCACCCCACGCCCCCACCACCCCCACGTCCCCCCCCTCCCCGAAGGAATTTCAAGGCCTGTGAATATATAAGTTATCTATAAAAAGCAGCTTAGCGTTTAGGTTACAACTTTTTATCATTTTGGCTTTGAGGAGCTAAATATTAGAATTTCTATTTCATAAATATATTATGTTACTGTTCTTCTCTTGTTGAGTAAACTTGCTTAATGTAGGCATAATCTAACGTGATACTCTACTATTTCCCAGGAGCAAGCTGGATCCCATTGAGCTAATTAGGTAGAGTAATTAACAAAAAGATTATTCTTTCTGATTTGTAAAGACATATTGCTGAAAGCTCATCTGGTTATCATGGTTAGTAAAAATATTCCCAAAAGGCACAGAGTGTTGGGGCTCACTTACCAACATGATGTGCTCAAAAAATCAGGTGTGCCAAGGTTTAAAAAGCTAAAATGTAATAGTGGCATTTCATTTTACTTTTTGTTTTACCTCCAATTATTTTCCTCTCCTCGCTAGGGTATATTTCCACAGGCCCTGGCAGCCTTCCAGTACCCAACTCATTATTCTTCACATACATAGAACTACAGAGACTATCAAGCACAGAAACAGGACATTCAGGCCAACCAGTCCATGCTGGCATTTATGCTCCACCCGAGCCTTCTCACGTTCAGCCTCATCTAACTCGATCAGCATAACCCTCTACTCTCTTCTCCCTCAATTTTTGTTATGATCCCAGGATAAGACTTGTAACATTTTTAAAAAGTATAAGAAATTCAAAATCCCAGTTATTTACTGAAAGAATGAAGCCACAAGATTCCACAGTTTAAAACAGAAGAATTAATACAATACAAGAGCCAAAGTAAGCATTAAATACTATCTTAGATTATCTTCCATACCCTAAAACCCAGAATCAACAGAAGTTAAACATGAATTAGCAGGTAAATTTCAGTTGACTATAAACTATAAATTACAAATTAAATGGCAGATACAACTAAGACAGATCTTATGAACTGGCTCTGCAGTCCACTCAGCATACATGTCATCAATCTCAGTCACGAAGTCCTTCAAAACTGTCTTCTTCACAAGAAAATTCAGCTCCTCTTCTTCAAGGATGTAGCCTGATCCCCAGCCTACAGCAGTCCGCAACCAACTCGAGTTCTACGGGCATGGTCTTCAACAAAAATGACACAGTCTGCAGAACCTCATCTACTTTGCTTATGATTGTCTGGATGGTGTAGAACCCTCAATGTAATCTTTAAGTAACAGAAACAGCTGCAGCAACTAAATCCTGGCTTTTTATCAGCTTCTGGATCTAGCTTCTGTCTTCTTCAGCATGCCTGTACTGCACCACTGGACTCATCAACTACTGATTTCTGATGGCTTGGTCTCATATAGTTTCAAACAGAAGTTTTGGTTTCCAATCTCAATTTCAGTCTTAGTTTCCATAGCCAATTGGGAGAGTCCGTTTCCTTTCTCAGTTTCCCTTTTCAATTTCACTTCTCAACTAGGGTCTGTCTCAAAAAAGTACAAGCTTTGACCACAGATTCCATCACAATATGCTTATCTAACTTCCCCATAAACACATCTATACAATTTGCCTCAACTACTGGTATTCTCAGTGGCAGTGAGTTCCATGTTCCAGCCACTGTCTGAGAAAAGAGGTTTCATCTGAATTCCCTATTTGATTTCTTGGTGACTATTTTATATTGATAGTTTTTCATTTTTCTCTCCCCCACATGTAGAAATCCTCCCTGTCTACACGACTGAAAATCTTCATAATTTTAACGATCTCTGTTAGGTCAACCCTCAGCCTTCTCTTTCCAAGAGAAAAAAATCCAGTCTTTTCATCCTTTCCTGATGGATATGACCTCACTGTTCTGGTATCAATCATTGTAAAAAAAATTTGCACCCACTCAAGTGCCTCTATATGCTTTTTACAACATGGTGACCAGAAGTGTACAATGTACTGGAAGTGTGGCCTAACCAAAGTTTGATATAAGTTTAGTTTTCAATTCTATCCCTCTAGAAATAAACCCCAATGCTTTGCTTGCTTTGCTAAAATCACCTTGTTAATCTGCATTGCTACTTTTAATGATTTGTGTATTTGCACTTCCATTTAAATTCCTATGTTCCAAGTAACATGTAACCTCCTTATTTTTCTTACCAAAATGTAATACCTCATACTTATGTGTTCAAATTCATTAACTGTATGTCTGATATGCAAATTTACTAATACCTCTTTGCATTTTATTGCAGTGCTTCTCAGTATGAATTATCCCAGTTCCCCACCACGCCATCCCCTCTGCAGTTTGGTGTCCTCTGTGAATTTAGAAATTTCATTTTTGATTTCCAGCGACTCCGCCCACAGAGCCCATGAACAAAGAACCTAGAAGTACAATACTGCTCGGACATTCAACTATTGAAGGCACCATAGCCAAACCTCATCCAATGTTCACCTGGGGGAGGAGGGTGTAAAGCATTTCCTCTGTCCACACAATTGCGCTTCCCAGTCGGAGACATTGGATCGCGACCAGAAGAATTACTTTGACTGGTCTTTCCCCTTTCTAGGTTATGGATTCTCTGGCTAATTGTTCTGTCACTTTACTGCCGCTCCAGCTTACGCAGCACAAACTGAAATCAAAACTTGGATCTTCCTGGTTTGATTGGCTCAGGACCATGCGTGGCAACATCTTCTTACAATTTACTTTGTTCTATCCATCTTCACCATGGACGGCAGCTTTCCAGTGATAGCTAGACCAAGTGGGATTCATTACCCAAAGTGCTACTTTGTCAAATATTGCTGCAATGTGTTTACTGGGAAATTCAGTCAGCAGGGAAGCAGAAAGGAAGCAAAATATTTCCCCACCCACGTGGGGAAAAATTCAATTTTACAAGCTGTGTTGCTCTATGACTGGCTCAGAACCCTGGACAGGAGGATTTGCTTAATGCAAAGAAACTATTGGCATTTATCTTTTTTTTTAAGAAGTTGACTCCTTTTAAACTATTCAGTACATCTGAATCTGTTTAAAACATGTAGATTCTACTGACCTGTGCCTTTAATTATAACAGAAAATGCAATTCCAGTTCCTATGTAGCTTTCACTTGAATGTGGAATCTAGAACCAACTATTCCTTGCTCCAATTACCAAGCCTCAGCTCACAATACAATGACAGTTTACTGTGTGTTATATGATAGCATAAGGTATTTGGATTCAGAGGAAAAAGCTGCTTCATTCAAAGTAATCTTCAAATCTTGCACAAAAGGATGGCATTTGGCCCGTCATCTGCGTGTGAGTGTGTTGGCTCTTTGAAAGAGCTATTGAATTAGTCCCAGTCCAGTGTCCTTTCCCAATTGTATATAAATGATTTCTATGAACATAAGAACATGCAAATTCAGAGCAGAAGTAGGCCATTCTGCCCCTCAAGCCTGCCCCACCATCCAATAAGATCATGACTGATCTGATGGTGGCCAAAGCTCCACTTTCCTTCCTACGCTCTATACCCTTTGACTCACTTGTCAATCAAGAATTTATCGAATTCAGGCTTAAAACTATTCAATGACTCTGCCTCCAGTACTCTCTGGGAAAGTGACTTCCACAGACTCACAACGCTCTGAGAGAAAAATTTATCCCCAGCTACGTTTAAAGTGGAGACCGCTTATTTTCAAACTGTGCCCCCTAGTCCCTAGTTCTAGCCTCTCCCACAAGGGTAAACATCCTTTCAGCTTCCACCCTGTCAAGTCCCCTCAGGATCTTACGGGCAGAACTTTGCCCTCGTGGGGTGGGCTTGGCAGGGGCGAGTGGGAGCTATCGGGAAGCTGACCCGCCACCTGTGATCAGGCCGTGACATGCGCTGCAGTGCTCAATGCTGCCTGTGTGGGCGGGTGGGAGGTGGCAGGGGGTGGGGAGAGGGAGGGCAAGCACAGAAATTCACGGGTGCGCGCTGGAAAAGCTCCCTGAGTCCCTGAGGCACAGAGCTGCCTCAGGGAGATGAAGATTTTTGAAAATAAAAAAGAAAGATTATGGGGCGAATTTTCTCCACATCAGGGGGGGTTGTGCGGGGGCGGGCGCGGAGCGAATTGGTGCCCTCAATTTGCTGGGTGCCACCATTTTACGTGCACGGGACAATTAAGGCCAATTAATAGGATAACCTTCTCATTCCAGGAATCAGTCGAGTGAACGTTCTCTGAACTGCTTCTAATGCAACTATGTCCTTTTTTAAGTAAGGAGATGAAAACTATACACAGTACTCCAGATGTGGTCTCGCCAATACCCTATACAACTGTAGCAAAACATCCTTACTTTTATATTCCACACCCTTTGCAATAAATGACAACATTTTATTTGCCTTCCTCATCACCTGTATACTAACTTTTTATGATTCATGTACCAGGGCACCAGGTCCCTCTGTACCTCAGAGTTCTGCAATCTCTCTTCATTTAAATAATATGATGCTTTTTTTTCTTCCTGAAAAAGTGGACAAGTTCACATTTTCCCACATTATACTCCATTTGCCAAATTTTTGTCCAATCGCTTAACCTATCTATATCCCTTTGCAGACTCTTTATGTCCTCTTCACAACTTACTTTCCTAACAATGTTTGCGTCATCAGCTAACTTAGCAACCATACATTTGATCCTGTCATCCAAGTCATTAATATAGACTGTAAATAGTTGAGGCCCCAGCAATGGTCCCTGTGGCCCTCCACTTGTCACATCTTGCCAAACTGCAAATGGCCTATTTATGCCTACTCTCTGCTCCCTGTTAGTTAACCAACCCTCTATCCATGTTAATATATTACCCCATATACCATGAGCTCTTATTTTGTGTAGTAACCTTTGATGTCGAATACCTTCTGGAAGCCTAAGTACAGCTCATCCACAGGTTCCCCTTTATCCACGTTGCTTGTTACTTCCTCAAAGAACTCTAATACATAGTCAAACCCAATTTCTCTTTCACAAAACCATGTTAACTCTGCTTGATCACACTGAGATTTTCTAAGTGCTCTGCTATAACTTCCTGAACAATAAATTTCAGCATTTTGCCTGTGACAGATGTTCAGCTAACTGGCCTGTCATTTCATGCTTTCTGCCTCCCTCCTACCTTGAATAGAGATGTTACATTTATTGTTTTCCAATCTGATGGGACCTTTCCAAAATTTTGGGAATTTTGGAAAATGAAAACCAATGCATCTACCATCTCAGCAGCTACTTCTTTTAAGACCCTAGGATGAAGTCCATCAGGATCTGGAGACTTGTCAGCTTTTCTCAGTACTCTTTCCAGAATGAATGTAATTGTTTTAAGTTTCTCCCTCCCTTTCTTCTCTTGATGCGCACTTATTTCTGGGATGTTATTTGTATCCTCTACAGTGAAAACAGATGCAAAATATCTATTCAGTTCATCTGCGATTTCCTTATTTTCCATTATTAGTTCCTGAGACTCACTCTGTAGAGGACCAACATTCAATTTACTTATGATTTTCCTTTTTAAATAGCTGTAGAAACTCTCATTATCTGTTTTTATATTTCTAGCTAGCTTCCTCGCATACTCTAATTTCTCCCTCATTATTATTTTTTGAGACAAAAACAGAAAATGCTGGAAAAACTCAGCAGGTCTAACAGCATCTGTGGAGAGAGAAACAGAGTTAATGTTTCATGTCCGTATGACTCTTCTTCAGAGCATTTTTTGAGCATTTGTTTGCTTGAATATTCTGTCCAATCTTCTAACTTGCCATGAATCTTTGTGAAATTGTACATTTTTCTTGCAATTTTATACTATCTTTAAATTCCTTGGTTAGCCACAGACAGTATGTCCTTCCCCTAGAATCTTTCTTTCTCACTGGAATGTACCCTTGCTGAGTGATATGAAATATCTCCTTAAATGTCTACTATTGCAAATCTACTGAATTGTCCCTTAACCTAATTTCCCAGTTCACCCTAGCCAGCCGTGTCTTTATATCCTCGTAATTGCCCTCATTTAAGTTCAAAACACTAGTCTTAGACCCACCCTTCTCTCCCTTGAACTGAATGTGAAATTCAATCATGTTATGATCACTGCTACCTAGGAGTGCCTTTATTATGAGGTCATTAATTAATCCTGTCTCATTGCATATTACCACATCTAGAATAGCCTACTCTCTAGTTCGCTTTAACATGTGCTGCTCTAAGAAACCTTCCCAAAATCACTCTATGAACTCATCTTCCCAAGCTACCTTTGCCAATCTGACTTGCCTAATCTATACATAGATTAAAATCACCCATTATTATCACCGTGCCTTTCTCATAAGCCCCCATTTTTTCTTCCTGTATACTCCATCCTGCAGTGTGGTTACTGTTAGGGGGCCTATAAACTACTCCCACAAGGGAAATCCTACCTTTATTTTTTTCTTATCTCTACCCAAACTAATTCTGCATCTTGATCTTTAGAATTAAGGTCATCGCTCTCTATTATACTAATGGCATCCTTAATTAACAGAGCTACGTCTCCACATTTTCCTGGCTTCTTGTTCTTCCAAAATGTCATAGGCCCTTGAATATTCAGATCCCAGCCTTTGCCATCTTGCAGCCATATATCTGTAATGGCTATCAGAACATACATATTTATTTATATTTGCACTGTCGATTCATCTGTTTTGTTACGAATGCTACGTGCATTCAGATACAGAGATTTTAACTCTGTCTTTTTATCATCTTTACAATCTCTGGCCTTCTCTGCTGTCATAGTCTTACGTTTGTAAGCTCCGTCCCCTCCTGCTATGTTCTGATTATCACTTCTCTTATTGCTATCTTGCTCTCTTGCTTTGTCTTCTCTCTTTAATTTATCACATCTTCCCATGCTTGATCCCAAACCACCACTACTTAGTTTAAAGCCCCCTCTACCACCCTAGTTATACAATGTGCCAGAACACTGGTCCCAGCATGGTTCAGGTGAAGGCTATCCCAACAGTACAGCTCCCACTTTCCCCAGTATTGGTATCAGAGCCCTATGAATTGAAACCCACTTCTCCCATTCCAATTTTTGATCCATGCATTCAACTCCCTAATCCTATTTACCCTATACAAATTTGCTTGTGGCTCGTGTAATAGTCTAGAGATTATTACCTTTGAGGATCTGCTTTTTAATTTAGCCCCTAGTCTCTCATACTCCCTAAGTAGAACCTCTTTCCTAGTTCTACCTATGTCATTGATAGCTATGAAGACCATTACCACGAGATCCTCCCCTATCACTGCAAGTTTCTCTTCAGCTCTAAGCAGATGTCCTGAATCCTGGCACCAGGCAGCCCTCTGGACTCTTGCTCTTGGTTGCCCTGACTATGCTGTCCCTTACTACCACTACATTGCTATTTAATCCTCTGGCTTCAATGGCCTCCTGCACAATTTTGAACATTACTACAGTATTGAATCTGCTTCAACAATCCTTTCAGGCAGTGCCAGTGTTATCATTGTAGGTACAGCATAATGGAGGCGGAGTAGAATATTAGTTGATAATATTTTTGCTGCATACTTTTAGTTCAAACCAAAAATAACATGAATATTCTGAGTATTGTATAATCATCAACTATTTTAAGACCAATTGGTTTCCCGATCCACAAATAAATTCTCATGGGATTTACACTAGGATACCATAAACACCTTCAATGGCTTACATAGGAACATAGAAAAGCAGAGCAGGAGTAGGCCATTCAGCCCGTCGAGCCTGCTCCACCATTTAAACAGACCATGGAGGACCATTTCTCTCTTACACCATTTTCCCCACTATTCCCATATGCCTTGATGTCATTAGTTCCCAGGAATCTATTGATTTCTGTCTTGAACATGCTCAATGGCTGAGCTTCCACAGCCCCAACAGCTTACTGGGTGAATGTACTGCATAGTGTGGCACTTATCTATCTGCACAGACTAGAAAATGTCAGGTTTCATTCTTGTTTGTTCTGAATTATCTGATCTCAGTCAGGCAGCACAACATCACCCACATAAATGCATGTTCCATTTGTTTGACATGGGATATACATTTTCTCCCTTTTTATGCAAGTTGGCAGGGATCAAGCCTTATCAAACCCCACGCAACCACAGGGGTTTATTTAAGTGCAACCCCAGTTTACCAACATTGGGAATGGATAGGTTTCCTGCAGCTTGTTCAGTAAGAATGATCATATCCAGTGGGGCAGTAGCTTGCAGGATGAATCCCAGCTCCTAATACCAAGTTTATTCCTCCAGATCTCACTAATGAGCTAAACTGACCACTTGATCTTCAACAACACCCCATGGACCTGCTTGGCTGAGGTATTTGATTATATCAAGAGCAGGATTGAATTGGTTCCAATCTCTAATCACCCCCAGTGGTGTTGTCTTGGAGCTAAAACAACCCCACTTATTTCATCCCAAGATAAATCCATGAGGCACTCCACACATTCTGCTCTGTGCTGCAAATTTCAACATCATTATCAATATTATATTTAAATAGACAGTCACTGTTTGGGTCAAAAAGCAAATTCGCTGGACAGCGTTCTGAGCTAACTCAACTTCTTGTAAAAAAAAACACACTAGTGGTCAGACTTTGTTTCTATTTGTATGCTAACTTTATGGCAAAGTTTTCCCAGATTGAAATATGGACACAGGTAGGTCAAATTATTCAAAGTACTGCATTGGAACATTCTGCAGCTTTTGATTCTGAATAACATATCCCACCTGGCACCACTTTCACTGGGAAACTACTGGCTGCAATGCTGTCAGCTTGGATTTGCTCATATGAGACAAAGAGTGTTATCGGAAGCAACATGTGGTGGCACATTTAATATAGACATAAGGCATAGGAGCAGAAATTAGGCCATTTGGCCCATCGAGTCTGCTCTGCCATTCAATCATGGCTGATAAGTTTCTCAACCCCGTTCTCCTGCCTTCTCCCCGTAACCTTTGATCCTCTTACCAATCAAGAACCTATCTATCTCCGTCTTAAATACACTCAATGACCTGGCCTCCACAGCCTTCTGTGGCAATGAATTCCATAGATTCACCACTCTCTGGCTAAAGAAGTTTCTCCTCATCTCTGTTCTAAAAGGTCTTTCCTTTACTCTGAGGCTATGCCCTCGGGTCCTAGTCTCTCCTACTAATGGAAACATCCTACCCACATCCACTCTATCCAGGCCTTTCAGTATTCTGTAAGTTTCAAACAGATCCCCCCTCATCCTTCTAAACTCCATCGAGTATAGACCCAGAGTCCTCAAACGTTCCTCATATGTTAAGCCTTTCATTCCTGGGATCATTCTCGTGAACCTCCTCTGGACCCTCTCCAGGGCCAGAACATCCTTCCTGAGATACGGGGCCCAAAATTGCTCACAATATTCTAAATGTGGTCTGACCAGAGCCTTATAAAGCCTCAGTAGCACATCCCTGCTTTTATATTCTAGTCCTCTCGAAATAAATGCCAACATTGCATTTGCCTTCCTAACTACTGACTCAACCTGCAAGTTAACCTTAAGAGAATCCTGGACTAGGACTCCCAAGTCCCTTTGCACTCCAGATTTCTGAATTCTCTCCCCATTTAGAAAATAGTCTATGCCTCTATTCTTCCTACCAAAGTGCATGACCTCACACTTCCCCATGTTGTATTCCATCTGCCACTTCTTTGCCCATTCTCCTAACCTGTCCAAATCCTTCTGCAGCCTCCCCGCCTCCTCAATACTACCTGTCCCTCCACCTATCTTTGTATCATCTGCAAACTTAGCCAGGATGCCCTCGGTTCCTTCATCTAGATCATTAATGTATAAAGTGAAAAGTTGTGGTCCCAACACTGACCCCTGAGGAACTCCACTAGTCACCGGCTGCCATCCTGAGAAGGACCCCCTTATCCCCACTCTCTGCCTCCTGCCAGACAACCAATCTTCTATCCATGCTAATACCTTGCCTCTAACACCATGGACTCTTATCTTACTGAGCAGCCTCCTGTGCGGCACCTTGTCAAAGGCCTTCTGGAAGTCCAAGTAGATAACATCCATTGGCTCTCCTTTGTCTAACCTACTCATTACCTCCTCAAAGAATTCTAACAGATTTGTCAGGCATGACCTCCCCTTGATGAAACCATGCTGACTTTGCCCGATTTTACCATGCATTTCCAAGTATTCTGAAATCTCATCCTTAATAATGGACTCTAAAATCTTACCAACGACCGAGGTCAGGCTAATCGGCCTGTAATTTCCCGTCTTTTGCCTCACTCCCTTCTTAAACAGGGGGGTTACATTAGCAATTTTCCAGTCCTCTGGAACCCTCCCTGACTCCAGTGATTCCTGAAAGATCACCACTAACGCCTCCACTATCTCTTCAGCTATCTCCTTCAGAACTCTGGGGTGTAATCCATCTGGCCCAGGTGATTTATCCACCTTCAAACCTTTCAGTTTTCCTAGCACCTTCTCCTTGGTAATGGCCACCATACTCACCTCTGCCCCCCGACTCTCTTGAACTTTGGGGATGTTACTCGTGTCTTCCACCGTGAAGACTGACGCAAAGTACCTATTCAGTTCCTCCGCCATTTCTTTGTTCCCCACTACTACTTCTCCAGCGTCATTTTCCAGCGGCCTAATGTCCACTTTTGCCTCTTGCTTACCCTTTATATATCTAAAAAAACTCTTGCAATCTTCTTTTATATTACTGGCTAGTTTACCCTCATATTTAATCTTCTCCCTCCTTATTTCTTTTTTAGTTGTCCTCTGTTGGTCTTTGTAGGCTTCCCAATCCCCTGGTTTCCCACTGCTCTTCGCCGCATTGTATGCTTTCTCTTTAGCTTTTGTGCTGTCCCTGACTTCCCTTGTCAGCCATGGTTGCCTCGTCTTCCCTTTAGCATGCTTCTTCTGCCTAGGGATGAATTTTTGTTGTGTCTCCCAAATTACTCCCAGAAACTCCTGCCATTGCTGTTCCACTGTCTTTCCTGCTAGGCTCATCTCCCAGTCAATTCTGGGAGATGAGCCTAGCAGCAATATGGTAAACTTGTACTTCTCACAATAAAGCAACACACAGCAGTAGATTTATGAGCAATCTAGGAAGATATATAGTTAGACCAGGAATAACTCTACAACATGTTGCTCACTATATTAAAACCACAATCTCAAGAAATAGCTTTCTCTTTGAAGTATCCCAATAGTCAACCTGTATATTACTCTGGTTGGGTGCACTTAGAATATTATGTCCAGTTCTGTTCACTAAGAAATTAGTGACATTCAAGCACTGATGTGGTTCAGAAAACAGCTACTAGGATGAACCCCAGATTTTCCTGCAAATTTATGCAATTGCACTGGGTGCCTCCACAGTGAAGAGACCTTACGAATGGCTTACACCATGAGTTATGCCATTCCATATTTTTCTGGGATGTCTGGGTCACTTTGCTGATACCTTTGCCAAAAAAACTTAAGAAGGAAATTATCATGGCTCCGGCCCCATTAAGATCAATGGCAATCGTGCGTTTCCTGCACTTAATCAGTTTTCCCACTGCTGCCACTTAGGCTGAGAAACAATGCACTGGTGACCTTACAGCAGTGTGATTTATTGACTTTAAATGTGGTCACTGATTGCATTTAAATGATGTGCTAACATGTTTCTGATCAGGACTTGTTGAAAGACAGGTTCTTAAAATCATTGCATCGTCAGGCCAATAAAAATGTATAATTAACAATTGCTTTAAGTATTTTTTTAACTACATTTCTTTTTAAACTTTGTTGTTTAAGAGTATAATTCCTTTGAAACATTGACAGAAACCCTTGCACAAATAAACTGGGTTGGAGGGTACAGAAAAAAGTTGTTACAAAAATTATTGGTCCATAAAGTCAAGAAACTGAAGGATTCTTAGACGGCGTCGGCCCCAGCTCTGCTCATTTAGGTTAATATTCTACACATGGAAGAAATGCCAGCTTTATGAATTTGTTAATTCGATAAAATTTGCTTCAGTTTTGCCCAACATTTGAAAAGGTATTAATTAGAATCCCAGCCTTACTTTAGCCCAAGGTTTTTTTCTCAATCATTAATTGTGAAGATGGAAATGCTCTGGGAGATTCCTGTCAGCAATTCTAACAGCTAACCCCTGCAGCCACCACACCCCCCACAACCCCCCCACCCATAAAGCATATACTCATTATCTGGGATAATAATGAAGAATAGGCATTTGGGTGAGGCACTGAAGGGCCACGAACTCAGAATAAGTCAGCACCTTCAAGGGAGGGAGAAAACGTTTTTAAAAAGGGTCTGAAACGCTTAAGATGCAGAATGTGTTAAATCTTGAATTTATATCACACTGTTTTACCCAACTGATGTTCAATACTGTCTGAGAGACAAAAGAAGATTGGCAATAACGGTTGCGAGTGATGAGCCAATGAGCACATACCTCCCATGATGCAAAAGAATCCCAATAATTTTGGGGTTAAACTGACAGCCAAAATTCCGCAATCTTTCTGGCACATTCCTGCCACAACATCGGTGGGAGTACAGCAGAATGGCCGGAAAACAGGCTACAACATGGATACACCAGGTACCAGTTCATGCTGCCAGTGTCCACCTACCCCCCCCCCCCCAGCCCACTTCCTTAGAAGGGTGCCCATGTTAGAGGAGGTGAGGCTGGGGTGTGGTGGCTGGGACTTCCTCCCTATGCTAGGGGTTCCCATGTCCTTGCCCTCACAAGAACCTGGCAAAAATATGGATATTGATACAGAATGTTAGAAGTGCACCAGCCTTCAAACTGATGTAATCAGGGAGCACCATGAGGGGTCTAGACCTGGGAGATAGACAGGGCCCCCATAAACTTCCAGAAACCGTTTATCTATTGATTTTAAAGAGGAGGCCACATTGAGTGCTTCCGTTGCCAGGGGTGGGGGGGGGGGGCTGCTCTGGGTTTGCCAGACCGGTCAGGTTTCTTGTTAACTTGGTGCGCCCACCAGCGCCATCCTGAATAGGCATTCTTCACCACATTTACTTATGCCAATGTGGCCAGCACTAGAGGGCACTGGAAGGCATGATCTCACCATGTCCTTGTGGAATTTTAGGACCAAGGTGTTGTCGGAATCTAACACATGCGTACATCTTATTTTTCTAGTATCCGCAAAAGAGAGGAGAAAGCAGTGATCAGTGGAACATACAGGAAGGCAGAGAAAGCTTGCTTTGAAGATACAGCTTACCACATTTATGTGTACGGGGTGTGATAGAGCACAGAAATGTCATGTGCAGGAAGGAAGTGCACTCCAATAGCCCAAGGGGACTGGAAGAACATAATGGAGAAGGTTAACTCTATGTCTCGTGCCCACCACAGCTGCAAGTCTATCCAGAAAAAGTCAGATCTAAAGAAAAATGCCAATCTAAGACCAGCAAATATAAGTGAAGTAGCAGAACAAACCATAAATACAAACCATAACAAATACCAGATGGCTAACACATTACACTCTGTAGCTTTGCAAATATTAACTAGAAGCTTGGAAAGGAAGTGCTCCTAGGCACCACAGAGATGAAATTAATTCATCTTTTCACGTATTCCAGGCAGTATGGAGGAAGGCAACATAAACTGTCATTGTAACCTCAACAACTCTAACAGCTACCACAGGAACCGGTTGGATGATCTCCCAAAGCTAATCAAGGCAAATCAAGGCACTCTTGCCAATCCAGATCCCCTATCATTCATACGGCCTTCACTCATCTCCTTATCTATCATACTCTTACTCTTTCAGCACCTAGGTGTTAAATTAACTCTCTATTGCAAAGGAAACCCCCTGAAAACATTCAATCACAGCCTTAACTCAAAAACACACTGGCCACAGTTCACATTGCCTGCCAAAGGGTTTATGCTCCTCCTCAAGGAAACTTCATTTAAGTGTACAATACATCTCCGCTTCTCACAGTCATGGGGTGCATGTGCTCATATGGAGGAACATTCTTCTGTTACTCATATGTCTCAAACATTCACTTCTTCCCTTCCGACGTAAAAGCTTATCAATACCCAGCACCAGCAAAATGCCACCAGGAGGTGTACCATCATTGAAAACAGTGAGTCTCCATGAGAATGAGGTATCTGAAATTATCAACAGAGAGGCAGGAGGACCTATGGAAAATGGGAAGCTTCGAGGCAAGGTGGCAACAGAATCTTCGTAAAAGATAAAAATGCTCATCCTGGGTGGTATCAGCTCTTCACGCTTTAGATTTGCAAAGCCTTAAACTCAGCCATGCAATAAAAGCAAAATACTGTGAATGTTAGAAATTGGAAGTGCTGGAAATATTCAGCAGGTCTGGCAGCATCGTTGCATAGAGGAACAGAGTTAACATTTTGAGTCGGATATGACTCTTCTTTGGAACTGGACTCACCTCTCCTTCAGGAGGAAATGTCACTGTGTGCAGAGGTAAGCAAACTCTTGCGCATTTTAAGTCATGCAGCAACTTTGTAGGATTGGTTGCTCCAAAGACCACCCAAATAGTTTTAGGGCAGAATCTATAGTCACAACTAGAGCCTCAGCTGCTGCCATTCAGCACTAGTTCTAATATGGGATCTGGCTCACTCAAACAGCAGCCAAGTTCACAGTCTCAAGAGTTAGAAATTTAGATGGTACCATTGTCATGGTAGCCACCAGCCATTCAAATACCTCCATTTCCAATCAAAGTGCTATACCTGTGGGAAAGTTGATCCTATCCATACGGCATGTAGGAATACAGGAAACAGTAATGCTCCAGGTCGTGGTTCTACTCAGATGCCCTCCCTCAACTCTTTTTCTGGTATATTGCTGACTGTATCAGTGCCATATCCTGCTCTTGTCTTGAATTGGAAAACCGCATAAACTTTGCTTCCAATTTCCACCCATCTCTCAATTTCACATAGTCCTTCTCTGACTCTTCCCTTTCCTTCCTTGACTTCTTTTTCTCCATCTGTTGACAGGTTATCAAGTAATATTCATTATAAGCCCACTGACACCCACAGTGACCTCAACTACACATCCTCACATCCTACACCCTGTAAGGACTCCATTCCATTCTCCCAGTTCCTCCGTCTCCATCACATCTGTTCGGATGATGCAACCTTCCACACCAGCATTTCTGAGATATCAGGCGGGATTTTGTTAACAGCATGTCATTCCCAATGTCGTAACCAGAACTGAGCGGTTCTCCCTTTTTGACTTTTCCCATGCGATTATAGTTAAAGTTCTGTGCCAGTGTGTGCATGCAAGACACGGTGCTTTGGCAGCAGGGGAAGCTTTTCATTGGTGAAACCAGCCGTCAACTGAAAATGCTGCATCTGTTGTCTATTAAAGAGCAAAGAGGGAGGTTCTGCATCATGGCTGTAACACCCTTGCCCAACCCCATTGCCATTAACATAAGATTTATTGAGAACACAAAGGTGGCATGAGTGTTTCCAAATATGAATTTCACCTGTAAATATTCCACATTACATTGGTTTTACTTTATTCATGTATACACCATCATTATTTGTTGAGGCTAGCTTAGCCAGAGATCGAAATGTACTGGTTCATCTCATAACTGACACGCACTGATGGTTACAGGGCATTTATGGACATTTCCTTTATTATGGAAGAAACAATATAGTGTTTTTGTTCACATTTTATTGAATGTCCAGTGTCCAGTTAGTGTCCAGTGTTGTACTCACCACTCTGTGGGACATGGTTGAACTTGCAGACTCAGCTGGCCGTCCCTTCCATGCAATGTCAAAGAGATTGGCCGAGGTCACTCACAGAAAGGATAATTAAAATGTTGTTGGTGAACTCAAAGCCGTGTAAGGACTCTGCCAGCCAACGTCCTGAGATGGACATACATTTGGACAGTACTGACACTGACCTGGAGGCCCCTAATTTTCTTACCTTGACTGACTGTCGCCAACCTCCCCACCCCACCCCCCCAGCCAGGACATCAGACACTTCCCGCTTCACTCCTCCATGCCCCTGACCCCACCTTCTGTCCTCCCCTGGAATCCTCTTCCACTCCTTCATGCCCTGCTCCACAACCCCTGTCACCACCGACTCACCCTTGCTGATCCCGAGCCTCCGTGCAAGAGTCCACTTGCCTGCTCCCTTCCTTTGTGCCGTAGAGTTAAACAAGAAAAACCTCTGACCTTACAAACAACTGCACAAAGCTGAGAGGTGCATGCCACCTTTGAACGATCGTGAACCAGATGCTGTGAGAGCCTTGTGTGCTGCTGACTTTATCCCAAGGGTAGGACTTTATTGAAAACTGTTTCAGGTTAATGAGTATTCATAACATGCAAATATATTACAAGTACCAGCCGTCAGAGGTTGGTGTAATTTTTGACATGTCACAAGCACGCTGCAAACTTTATCACTGCACCTCAAGCTACCATTGGGAAATCAAAATTTCACATCCCGCCTAATTAATGCCACATTTCCTGTTCTTGTGGGCTTCATAAAATGCCCTCCCTTTTCCTTCAACCGAAAATTTCCTCTCACCATGGTTGACAGGGCCCCCGACTGAGTCCACCACATTTGCCGCATTTCTGCTCTCACCCCTTTACCTCCCTCCCAGAACTATAAAAGGATTCCTCTTGTCCTCACCTTCCACCTCGCCAGCCTCCCTACTAAACAGATCATATTCTGCCATTTCCACCACCTTCCGCTTGTTGCTACCACCAAACATATCTTCCCCTCACCTCCACTTTCAGCATTCCGAAGGGATCGTTCCCTCCGTGATACGCTGGTCCACTCTTCAATCACCCCCAACACCCTGTGCCCTTCCTATGGCATCCTTCTGATTAAATGCATGTAGCACATGCCCTTTTGCCTTCTCTCTTCTCACCGTCCAAGGCCTCAAACATTCCTTTAAGGTGAAGCAGCAATTTACATGTACTTCTTTCAACTGCATTCTACATAGTCTATTGCATTCAATGCTCATATTGGGGAGACCAAATGCAGATTGGGTAACCGCCTAGCAGAAAACCCCCGTTTAGTCCACATGCATAACCCCAAGCTTCTGGTGGCCTGTCATTTTAATTCTCCACCTTACTCTCATGCTGACATCTCTGTCCTTGGCCTGCTGCACTGTTCCAGTGAAGCTCAACGTAAGCTTGAGGAGCAGCACCTCATCTTTCAATTAGGCACTTTACAGCCTTCTGGACTCAACACTGAGTTCAACAACTTCAGACCATAAATTCTGTCCCCATATTTTGTTTCCTTTTCTTTGCACGTTTTGGTTTTTCTCTTATTTTCGCTTTCAGACAGTGGCACAGATGCTCTAGGCACATCTTTTTGTATATTTGGTTCATTTCTTTCTCCAACATCATTTTCTTTGGCCCTGGAAAACTAAGGGAAAAATTTTCCCCTCATTGTGGGGGAAGTGTGGGAGCGGGCGCGAGCAGGCGTGCCTCCGATTGGAGCCCCTGATCAGGGGCGCGCCGCCACTTTAAGTGGGCGGGCCAATTAAGGCCCGCCCAGTGTGACGCCTGCCAGGAGGCACTGCGCTTTCACCCAATGTCATCCCACGTAATTTTACGCGTCGGCAAGCGGGCCTCGCCCCCGCTCGCCGACCGGAATATCCTGCCCTCAGCCTTCTGTCATTCAATCTCTCCTGTCTTCCACCATATTACAGACCTTCCTTTTGTCCTTATTCCACCCACCCCTTGCTCAAAACCTGTTACATCTCTAACTTTTCCCTGTTCTGATGAAAGGTCAGTGACCTGGAACATTAACTCTGTTTCTCCACAGGTGTTGCCTGACCTGCTGTGTGTCTCCAGCATTTCCTGGTTTTATTTCAGCTTTCCAGCATCCGCAGTATTTTGCTTTTCAAGGTCTGTAAACTTGTTGGGTAAGCAGGAAGACCAGAATTTGAGTTAGTGTGGACAAAGATGATTGGTCTTATTGAGTCAGATGACCAGCACTTCAGAGAATGAGGGAGAGTGGATTTTAATAAACAATAGGGTAGAGGCAGAAGAAGGCACTTTGACTTCTTTGGGTGGGCATAACGCCAATGGGAGCTGACACCCAACTGGCTAAAGAAGCTGAAGAAACAGTAGGCAATGCATGTTACATTGTCCAGTTATCTAACAGGTGATAGTTGATGTGTTTGGGACTGTAAATTACCACCTAGGCACTCTGTGACAATAAAAAGTTTGGTATCAAATGCAAATCTTTTCAATTCTGACATGCATCACTAATACATTGCAAACATTTAAATACAAATTTCTCAAAACCTGCAGATGCTTTGGGATCTGCCAAGAACAGTGGTACTGAACTACAGTAAAGTCTAAATCATTTCCCAGTGATTACATCCCTCTGCTATAAGTACCTATAACTAGCCTTTTTATTTGAAAGCTGAGTGTTGCATCACTGCTTTAAACAATGGCCCCTACCCTCATTTTACATGAGCTTTATAGGGTAGGTGACCTCATGACCCTTTTTCTTTAGCTGTTTTCCATTTAATGTTTCCCAGTGGTAACTGAGGCTACCACAGAACTGAAGTCAAATGTAAACACACTTAAAATGTAATATCCAAAGAGATGTTGCCTTCATAGGCATTATTTTAGTTATACTCTTTGCTTCACAAATAATATTTTTATTTTGAGGAAATCAATAAAATTTCTAAGAGAACATGAATGGGATTTTTTTCAATTTAAAAAGTAGCCTCTAACAACTCTATTGGGTGGAATTTACGGAAGTTAATTTTTACTGACTTAATTTGTTCTCATTATTTTCCACGAACATTAACCATGAGAAAATGAAATTTATTATTTAATTGCTAAGTTTTGTGGAATGTTATCTCTTGAAGCAATTTATTTTCAAAATCACAATAAAAAAGCGTTTCCATTAGTGCAGAAAGAAGGGACCACAGATGCTTCAGCATCTGTCACCTGAACAAATGTTGCCAACATCATTCGTGGCACAAGCACACATCTGTGATCAACTTTCCAGATTTTCATCTGGTGAACGATACAGGACATAGTGTTTCAATAAATCATTTAAGTCAACTTTAGTGAAGAATTCTTAAGGAGTTGTCCCAATCTCCTACCATAACCTAGGCAGAACCCTGTAAAAACACCATTTTTTTTTTTACTGCTTGCCCATTTCTTCAGGAGTTCCACTAATGCTCTAGGGACACTGGGAGAATTTACAAGGAAATTCCAGGCATATGTCACTTGAATTCTCTCCTTGGGTAAAGCACTAATGTTATATTGAGTCGACCAATAAGTCCCAAGGTTTGTTTTCCAAGTTTATACTGAGTTAGTGAATGCAGAATGGTGGTGCAGGATTTGTCCCAAGGACTTCTAGGTTAGGGGAGGAAAAGGCAAATTAATGATGATGATTCCCTCTTGTCTTTATGTGCAGCAACAACATAAACAATTGCAGGAGGATTTCCTTTGGTCAGTATTTCTTCAACATTTTGAGGAAAGAATGATTTGCATTAATATAGTACCTTTCATGATCTGAGGACATTCCTGAATACTTTGTCAAATAAGTATTTTTGAAGTGTAGTCACTGGTATAATGTAGGAAATGCCACAATCAATTTACACACAGCATGGTTCCACAAACAGGATTCTGATAATGACTAGAAAATCTGATTTAGTGATATTGGTTGAGGGGTGAATATTGGCTAGGACAGCGTGGAGAACTCCACCGCTCTTCTTCGAATAGCACCATCGAATCTTTTACTCCTGTCCAAGAGGGAAGGGGCTTCAATTTAATGTCTCATTTGAAAGACTCCACCTCTGATAGTTCAATGCTGCTTTGGTACTGCACTGAAGCGTCAACCTAAATTTTGTGCTCCAGTCTCTGGAATGGGATTTGAATCCACAATGTTGTGACTCACCAGTGAGAATGTTACCGACTCAGTCATGAGGCTGACACTAAAATATTTAAAATTTTATAAGAATGTTGTATCAGATGAGCCTCAGGTCAACTCTTCAAAATTAAAGCTGGGCAGTTCAGGAGTGAAGTCAGGGAGCACCTTTGCACATAAAGGGCAATCGAAATTTGGACTGCCCCGTCCAAAAAGCTGTTAAGGCTAGATCAACAGAAAATTTCAAACCGGAGATTTTTGTTAGATAAGATATTAAATGATATGGAACCAAGATGAGTATTTGTAGTTAAGATAAACATCAGCCATGATCTAATTCAACAGTGGAACAGGCTTGAAGGGTTAAATGGCCTACCCCTGTTCCTATATTCATATGTAGCCAAACAACTTTTACTTTTCAATGTATTTTCCAACTAATAATAACTTGAAAAACTATTTATTAGCACAGTATCTAACCATTGCAACAGCTAATCTAATTACTTGAGCTCCTACAAGGTACTCTCTCAGTGTTACAAGGTTGAAACCTTTCCCCAAGGGTCCCGTTTATGGTAGCCATTTTTTTGTAATGTCAAAGGGTGCCAGGCCTAGGTCTAAAGCCCACACCCTGGAAGGGGCCTAAAGAATGTAGGGTTGTTACCACTCTCATGAGGGACAGCGACATCAGTTATCACCCTTTGCAGCCATCTAGTGCTGTGCATATGTTCTGATTGTTATGAAAAAAGACCAAATATTCATAATTAAATACTGGGAGGCTTTAAACTTGCTGTGAGAACACTGTTCCTAAAGTCACCTATTGAAGCACCCCCTCTGGGAGCCATCACTGTTCCTTGTCCTGGTGCCTTGAAGCTGTAGACATTTTCTGGACTCCCACATTCTCCACTGTGTACTGCCTGGTGAACAAACTTCCCACATTGTGCTGATAATGCATATTGTAGATTTGTCTGGTTGTCCAGGATCTTAAACATGTACATGGAAACCATCTCCATTGTCTTCATTTGAGAATGATGTTCCCTGATTATTTGAAGACTAGGCACCTGATTCTTGGTTCCCTACATTTTACAGCTGAGAGCTGCTTGGTAGATTTTTTTTTAAAATTCACGAACAAATTTAAAAAACAGACATTATATAAATGTCATAATAATTTATGGAACTGCAACAAATAATGAGGTAAAATGACTGAAGAGATCTTACAATTTATAGTTTCCAATGTTACATTCAATGCAAATGAAATCAAAATGATCACAGACAGTTCCTAATACCGTTTAGTTCTCTTTATTATTTCTCTCTCTAGACCAAGGTCATTTTGTAAATCCTATAACTTTTGGATAACACTCAGTAAATCTTAGAATAATACAACAATTTCAATTATTTTGTTTCCTAAGTACAACTTGGAGGGATTCCAACTGTCAGCATTCTGAAACTCAGAGAGTTCTACAATTCACAAGATCATTCAAAAGCGCACAGTGGTAGTAATTCTGGGTGCTAACTCTCTGAGAACTTTGTGGGTTGAGTCTCATGGGTGCTCTAGGCTTTACAATGGTGCTTAATACATCTGGCAATCTTTATACCCATTCAGGGGCAGGCAGTCGAAGAACATAAGTGTCTATCTTCTAAAATCACATAACATTGCTCACTGTGAGTCTGGGGGTATATTTAAGCATGACATTTAAAGCGTGGTTAAGTGAATTGTAGAATGAAAAATATTTGAGAAGTGTTCTTTTTCCTCTCAAGTTTCTGCTCAAACTCATTTCCATATTGCTGAATGTAAAATCTACTACGAACCAGCACAATTGAGTAGTGTTTTAAAACATAATTGTTAAAATAATTTTGCTTTAAAAGAATTCCTAGATATGTTTAGAGGGTACTATTTGATGAATACAGCTGAAAGTGGGTTTATCACAAAAAATAAGCATTTTAATCAGTCTGACTTTTAATTACTTAAAAAAAAAATACAAAAACATTTGCCAAGTTGTTTTGGGGTACAGTAGCCAGTTTCTTGGTAAATTAAAAAATCATATTGAATGGCTTTTAAAATGTACCTATTAGCATCTTTGCACCCAAAAGATTCAGCTCAATTTCAGAGCCTCTTCAAAAGCCTGCAAACATGTGCAGTAAACAGAAAGTTCCAATGATGATTAATACACCCTGGTTCAATTTTGTTGGTGGGACCTACTTCCAGTGCAATATTTTTAAACTAGTACAAAAGATCATGGAAACTTGATTTACACTAAACACAGTTTGCACTTAAGATTCAGTGATCTTTTGTTCTGGTTACGATGATATTAGGGGAATTGTGCCGAAAAAAGCATTATGACTGAGCAGATGCAGCAGGTCAAGATTTTTAATGTATTCCTGGGAAACTGCCCATGGCGTTATCCATGGTCACTAAGTTAGTTGTCACAAAAAATATAACAATAAAACATTTCATTTTCTTAGTATTTTCACTATAAGCTATGAAAAAAAATTCAGCGCTAAATGAATTATTCCAGATAGGGACTGATTCATGTTCTTCGCTCAGTAAAATATGTTTATGAGGCACTTTGATGCTGAACTCTGACATTGCAGACAAAGCTAGTCAAGTTTAAGTTGCAGAAACTGTGGTAAACGTCAGAAAATGCTCCAGGTCTCAGGCTACCCACAGGCAATGGCTCATGAAATCTAGCAGTACATTCTAAATGCAATACTGCAAAATTAAACTATTTGAGTTTCAAATTCCTTCACATCCTCCTCAGCTTCACTATCCATAACATCTCTAAAATGCCCTGCAAACCCTCCCTCTCTGTCAAGTCTCTTGTACACTCAACCTCTTGTCCCTCAATTATCAGCCATCCCTTCAGCCATCAAGGATCCACACTCTAGAGTTCCCTTTCTAAAACTCTCTGCCTTCCACCTCATTCTATTCCTTAAAACCCACCTCTGTGACCAAGCTTTTGGCTGTCTCTCCTATTATCTCCTTTTTTGGCTCGGTGTCCATTTATTCATTACACCTAAGTGAAGCAGTTTGTGAGGTGCTGTACATTAATGGGCACTTTACAAATGCAGGTTATTGCTGCTGTTTTCCATAAAGTATTATTTCTATTAAACGTTCTCTTTTGGCCAGATCACTCCACGATAACCCTGACCATTGTTAAAATGTTATCCTTTCAGTTATATAACCACAATGAAGGTGGTTAGTTGTACTCACACAAGCTCCAATGGTATGGTTCCAAGAAAAAAAAGTGGAAAAACTACACTTGTCATGCTAATTCCCATGAGTTGCAGCCTTGAAATTCACTCCCAGCAATTATTTTGTCATTATGAAAGATGTTAGGAATACCACGAAGGGAATTGTTAATCGCAAGACCTGTATTTAACCCACATGGACAATGTATTATGGCTTCATGTTGTTTTGTTAAAAATATCTAATAAAGTATTCCTCTATTGGTTCAGTGAGTTTATCCAAGTAAAGCCAGAGTCATATAAACCATTAAGGTCCTATTTGATTGTGCTGGGTTAACTGATTTCACAGCCAGGGATGCTGCAGCATCACTATAATTGGCCTTAGCACCTATTGGTTTGGGACGACCACATCAGCCAGAGTTCCTACTTCTGATCTTTATCCAGTAATGCTTAATGTAAATACGAATGCAACACTGTTGAATTATAATAAGATTGAGCTCAGCTGTGAGCAGTCGAATAGACAGTTGACACTTTAGCTCCGGGATATAAACCAGGCATCTGGCCCAGACCTGCTGCATTCCTGCCAGGCAGGTTAAGTTAAAATCGGGTGTTCTGTGACAAGGCTCACAAGGCTTCTGTGACAACGGCCACTTTCGGCAAGGTGCCGGGGAAGCTCGCTGTGGTAAAACTTAGACCACTGGCTTCAGGAAAATAAGGGGCAGTGGATGAAATATTTAAAAAGCTCCCCTCATGCTCTCACAATGGTAGCAAGTAGATTTATGTCTGTATTTCTCTATCACTGAGTTCCAAATCCTGCTGAGATTTCAGCAGAAAAATAGCAAAGAGCCAATCTTCAAAAATAAGGGGAGAAAATAACTTAAGTCAACCTGCAACACTCCCTCTAGGAATTGTTCTTACAATTACATTGGCAAAGGTTTGGGAGCAGGTAACTGGTGTGCTGGGCTGATTTATGAATCAAAGAATACTGTGTGTTATGGATGGACTTAAAAAGAGGAGGGAAAAATTAGTTAAAAAAAATGAATCCTCATACAGAACACATCAGACTATACTGTTCCATTGTAACCGTCTGACATTTCCATGCCCATCTTCAATTTCTCCATTCAGCAGCTTTGTTTACAGTCAAGCCTTTCTTTTTCAAAATCAGGAATGCCTGACAAGACTGGCAGATGGGGGGGAAGGGCGCCTTTAAACACATACAGATCTAACTTTGCAATGCTATGTATCAACCCACCAATCAAGCGACTAGTGAACCCAAAAGATTTTAAAGGGCTTTTTTCAAGCTATGAAGGCATGGGTCAAATGAGAAGTGCTCAAGAGACCAGTGGAGCCCTGCTGCATCTGAGAGGAGATGAGCATTCATCTGATCACCTCATTGACACAATCACGTCATTGTATCCAACAGGCCCTTTGCCTTTCAGAACCCATGGAAAGAACTTTAACCTCTCCACAGCTCAATTTTCACTTTGCAATGTGATGCATTTTATTCGTTTGTTTTGAATAGCCTTTTATCTGGGAAGCCAGTGTTATGATCCATTGGGATACCAATGTGCCATAGCATAGAATGGAGGATTGAAAAGTTTCATGCACAGTGAATTCAGGATTTCAGCCTGAGCCATCATAGTAAACTGTGGCATTTCGTCTCAAGGAGAAGGAAAATCCTGCCTGCATCAACTTACCCTTTATGTGGGTTGGATGAATCAATTACCATTGATTGCTATGAAGCTGATTGCTTGATGAGCCATCCTACCCGGCTGACAGTGATAAATAGGGAGAATATTTGGAAGAATGGGAAATTGAAAGAAAATTAGCTACATAAATAATTTTAATATTCACCCAGGGTGAATGATCCCACACACATAATGATCTTATTTACACATATCGCCTTTCACTCACTGCAATCACAGTCGGGTTTCCAACCCTGGTTGGACTTTTCCCGGAGGTTTCATGATTTCACTTTTTGTCTCTAGCTGCCACACAAGAGGGGACTGTGGCTGGTTTATTTTCCCCGGCCCAGAACAGGGATGCAGCAGTATCTAAGAAATCTTTAATTGCTGGAGACACCAGGATAATCCTAGAGGGTTGTCAAGCCTAAGTCACAGTGGCTAGCACATTAATGTGTTCTAATTGTGGTCAGAGACATGGCAATAAAGGAGTTTTGTTTCCTCATGTCATACATGGCCCTTTTATTACTGTACGCGTGTTTCTTCCAATTTCCTCCCTCCCTTTCTTGAAGACATTGACTGGTACAGAAGTTTGCATCCAGGGACACTGGCATTCTTTGTGTGTGATCTTAGGCAGCAAGTGTCAGCAAGCTAACTTGATTATTGAAGTGGTGGGGAAGGCTGCAGGGAGCCGGGGTAGCTGGGGGCTGTGGTGGGGGGGGGGGGGGGGGGGGTGGCATACAGCTGAGCCCGATCCTGCCTTTTACCATGTGTGGATGGTGTTTACAAGGGGGGACTGTGGCTGATTTATTTTCCCCTGCCTAGTCCAGGGATGCCAAGGCCAACTGTTGCATTTCACACAATTCTACTTGAGATGCGGTAACTGGACACGGATCAAACCCAGGATTTTCCTCGGCCGTATAGAACAGTCCAAAAGATTTGATGTGTTTTCCCACTGTTACTTTGGACAGGCTCGATGGGCGGGATTTTCTGGTCCTGCCTGCCATGGGACCGGAAATTCCTGCCCGAAATCAATGAACTGTTTGCTGGTCTGTCAAATGTTCCATCACGCTTGTGGCAGACGGGCCCGGAAATTCCTGCCCATAGATTATGGAAAGGTCCAATCTCTGCTCATGGTGAATGTTTGCCTATTGTCTTTGGCACTCAATGGATGGAGGGGATACATCTAATCTCAAGCGCAGGGAGCCTGGCCAGTTTGGGAGTGGGGGCCTATGGACAAATTCAGATATAACCGAAGGGAGGTGTAATCCTCTGGGAACCTGGGAAGACTTTATAATAAAATCAGCACCGACATTAGCATTTTTGAATTATCAATTCTGAATTCATACAACACTATTATATTCTTTAGAAAGGTTTCTAACCACCACTAAGAGTAGTACTTGCTGCTTATAATACAAATACCTAACTATTATGCAAGTCCTCTATTTTAAAATCATGTATTGAAAGTGAAATAAGAAAATGCATTACTTTGTGTTCAAAATTACAATAGCTTATTATTCTTAATGACTTAATTCGCTAATTGCCCTTCACTGAGAGCAATTTGGAACCCCTTGTTTATAAGGTCTACTGAAAGTAGGAAACATGCCATCACCATCCCTGTGCAGTGCAGTCTTAGTCATTTATAATTACTCTTATTTTGTTTGTAAGGGAATACCTTTAAACACAAACAAATTTCCACACCACTGCACCATTGCTTTCATAGTTACAAAGTTTTCATTTACAAGGGACAATCAGTGTGCCTGAAATGCGAGACCTTTGTGGCACTGTGTGTCTGTTTACTTACTCCATGCATCTTTATGTCCAGTTACAAACAGTTGTCTTACAATCGGGCCCCACTTGCCGTAAGAAAGCCACCAAGGTCCTTGACGCGCCGTTGCTTCACATTGCGAAGCCGCCAGGCATAAAAGCAAGACAAAAGATGAAAAGCACCACTTTTTATTTGCAGCATTTGAATTTATGGGAGAAGACCTCATTAATCAGTGTCAATCCTGCCTTCCTTTCTTGTTTATGTAGGTGGAACTCGTTTAAAGACAGTGCATATGAGAGGGAGAGAACAAAACGGCAATGCTGAGTGCACAGAAAAACAACCTAAAAAAGAACTACGCGGGTAAAAAAAAATAAACTGGACTGGTGCACAGCGGTCGGAATTTTCCAGTTCCATATAGCATTGGGTGTCATGGTGGCCGGGGGTGTGGGTGGGGGGACAATATGAAGAGAAGGCTAAAAATCGGTTTTACGCTGTCGTGAAACCAGTTTGCGATTGTCCACTCCACCCGTCAACAGTGGGCCGCCTTTCTTGCTGCCACACACCGAGAATGTTATTTTAATACATTTGCATCTAATTATAAGACCCGCTCGCCGGAATCATCCCCTCACATCAAATTTACCGCCCACGTCGATATGACTTCAGAACGGCCTACTTCGAGACTGTCTTTAAAAGGTGTGCGCCTGGAGAGCTGAACTTTGAGGGGAACTCAGAGGTGAGTGCACACAACCTTGTGCATCGCCTGTAGGACATCAAAGATAAGACATTGCGCATTCACGGAGGGCACGGGCAAGTCACTTTTTCCCAGCTGGCTTTCAGTGTGGTGCCGGGATAAGGGCTCCAGTGTGGGACAGATCTGTGGGGGAGGGCGTGGGCAGCAAGGCAGCACAGACTGAAGGAAATACTCAAGCACATGCCGGGGAGAGCGGGGTGGGGGGGGGTGAGGGAAGTGGCCACGCACTTGGAAAATCTTGTCAAAAGTGAGCACTCTCCTGCAGCTGAGATCGTTCAGCTGCAGCTCCATTGACATGTTTGGAGTCAGGCCTCTGAAGCTTTTCTGCCCACTCAAGCAATGCAAAAGCATAAAAGTGCCACTAAATGCCTAGAACGTTTCACCCCTTCAGTGCAGACTGCAAATTAACGTGCATTTTAGGGAGCAGCAGAGCAATTGGCCGACTGGGCAAGTTTTACAATCCCCTTGCGAAAGGTGGCCATGGTGCAGTCATTGGTGGAGGTGCTCACAGCGTCTTGCAATGTCTTTATTAAGATTTGGACTAGTATCCATTATGGTTCAAGCTAATAGTGCAGCCTTGATGTGCAGGTTAGGAGAATGCCTGAGCTGAGAGCACAGCATGCAGTTCAATGGCCAATCAGTCAAGTGGGCTGGGGTGGAGGTGGTTGGGGTTTTGGACAGTCAATGAGCGCATGAAACACTGGTCATCCCAGCGGTGGCACACTCCTGCATCCGTGAAGGGGCCTTCAGACTTAACCAAGAGAGGTCTTTAGTACTCCCAGGCTAATCCACACATTTCTCTCTTTGATCCTACACAAGAAGAACATCAGGATCATGGAGCCTGGTGATTTAGGAGTACACCTCATGGCTTACAGAGACCAGAGAAGAAGAAGAGAGCAGTGAAGGCACCTGACTTAGCAAAGGGAAGAGCATGTCCCTCAAGGTGAAGAGGCGGCAGGGCCTGGTGCACACGCAGCTGAAGATCCACAGAGAGCCATCGCTAGTAGGTGCGTCACGAGACCCAGGATCTACAGACAGTGTCCATCATTCCTGCAGATGGCTAAAAAGTAGTGTCGCTGTAGACTGCATATGTCTAGGGAACTGACTGGTCACATATGCCACCTGCTTCAGGATTTGGCACCACGGGGATATGGAGGGCATCCACTGCAATGGCCATGAAAGTGACAGCGGTGTTCAAATTTTGTGCAGTGCTCCTTCTATGGCTGCACAGGTGACCTGTGCAGGATCGCGCAAGCCTCCACGTACAAGTGTATCTAGGGCCATGGACGCCATCTTCGCAAAGGCACAGAACTTTGTGCATTTCGCCCGGGATCAGGAAAGACAGGAAGCAAGTGCGCTGGGATTTGCGCAAATCTCAGGTTTTCCACAGGTGCAGGGTGTAATCAACTGCACTCACATGGTGTTTAGATCTCCATGGCAACAAGCTGTCAACTATGGCAACCGCAAGGGCTTCCACTTGCAGAGTGTTCAGCTGCTGTGCGACCACCACAAATGCATCCTACTGGTCTGCGCAGGGAGCGTCCACGACTCCTATACCTTTAGCAGTTCTCAGATCCCTGACATCTTCCAGGGTCTGGGGAGGCTGCAGGGTTGACTCCTTGGGGCCAAGGGCTACCCACAGAGGACGTGGCTACAGTCGCCTGTGCAGCGGTTCTGACTGCAGCAGAGCGATGGTATAACAAGGCTCATGCCACAACCCGGATTTTGGCGGAGCAAACGATAGGCATTTTGAAAATTAAGTTCCGGTCAGCAGAGGGTGTCGTGCATTATCATCCCTTGCTGCGTACTCCACAACCTGGCACTGCCACAGGGGCTGGATCTGGCTGAGGATTGAGGAGCTGCACATATCCTCCAATATGAAGATGACGATGATGAGGCCCTTGAAGATGAGGATGCTGGCGATGAGGCCTTCGCACTGGACAGGCGAGGCAGGCACATTCGGATGGCACTCATAGCCACAAAATCCGTGGAGGATGAGGATGAGATGCAGTGAGGACATTCCTGACATCCTCACCTTGTATCTGTGAGCGTTTGACTCTTGTGTGGCTGATGGCAGCACACATACCCTCAGTACTCAGGCTCATGTCATGGAGGTGCAGCAGAGGCCCTAATAGTCAGTAGATTCCAGGAAGATGATGATGGTATGCAGTGAGGACACTCCATAGATCTTCGCATTGCCTCTGTGAATGTCTGACTCCTGTCTGGCTGAGAGCAACTCACTTGCGCTCTGTGATCAGGGTCATACCATGGAGATGCAGCCATGAAACTTTAAATGCACCTGATCCTTTGCGAGCCATCAGAACCTGACCCCTTCAGAAGCACAGCGTCATAGGTCACAGATACTGAAGAGATGGGTGGGGCAGCCCCGCCTCTAAAGGTGCTGAGAGCACAGAGAGAGAATGACGGAACTTTGTGACGCCTGCCCACTACATTCTGGCAGCAATGACAAGGACCATCGAGGTGTAGGCATCGCTAATGTGTTCAGTAAGCGTGAAGCCGGACCATCACTTTGGCCTGAAGGTTACACACTGCATATGGAAGAGACCCTGGACTGAGACACCTGCCCTTACCTTGTGCGGAACCAAGGTTTCCCATCTGAGCTACACGAACACTACTCATTATAACAAGAGAGCCAGAGGCAAGAAGGCATTCTTGGGAGTTTCTTTACAATAGAGAACATTCTGTTCAAGTGATTAACACCCGTGCCCAGGCAACTGCATCTTTTTAACCTTCCTAACCCTGCCACTATGTCTTGGTGCTCCCCAGCATCCACAGCGGAGGTGGAGGCAGCCTGCTGACTGCGGCGCACTGTCTGTGCTGGCCTTGGCAGGTGTCCTCTGGAGGGCTGAGACCTGGAGGGCCCCCCTCTGCTTTCGGGGTCCTGCGGTGTGGCATTGGCACCCTCTTCAGCCTGTGGAGCTGGAACTGCTGGGGTCACAGGAAGGGGGGATTTGGATGGGCCAAATACTCCTGTTGTCACCTGGGTTGATGGCCCCAGGGTGTGCACTTGCTGATCCTCCTATCTATAGGTGCCCAAGATCCCCTGGCTGAATCCTGGAGGAGAAGCAGAAGCTGGCGTGAGATCGAGCTGCCCCGCACTCCTCTTGCATTGCCACTATTGGAGGCCAGCTATGGCGCCAGCAATGGAGTTCAGCCCGCACAGCAGTGCAGGAGCGATGTTCTGGACCAAGGTCTCCATGGCGGCCACCATCCTACAATTATAGACCTCGGTGCATTGGCATGCCAGCGATATCACCTCAGACTGAAGGCAAACAGTTTCTTCCATCATGCTTTGCAATCTGAGGAGTGCAACGCACATCCCTTCCTGATGTTCCCGAGCTTGCCTTTGCAGCTCCAGCAACTGAGGTATGACCAAATCCAGAGGCTCATCATCTGACTCGGACTCAGCAGATTTCTGAACTGCAGCAGTCCTCCAAGTGCCGGAAACCTATGAAATTCCTGCCTATGCCTTCTGTGGATCAGACAGTGCGATGTGCTCACCAGATCGTGACCCCAAGGCTACTCTAGAACTAGGTCCCACCAAGGTGTGAGTCTCTGCATTGGTGGAGGGTGTGGGTGAGTTACATATTCCACTTGCTTCAGGATTTGGCACCATGGGGACAGGAGGGCATGCCAGGAACAGCACCAGGTATACCTAAAAATGAGGAGTCAACCTGGTGAAGCTTCAACACAGGGCTACTAGCGTGCCAAACAGCAAAAGCAGCAAGTGATCCCACAACCAACAGATCAGATCCAAGCTCTGCAGTCCTGCGCATCCAGTTGTGAATGATGGTGGACAATTAAATAACTAACTAGTGAAGGAGGCTTCACAAATCCCCATCCTCAATGATGGGGGAGCCCAGCACATTAGTGCAAAAGACAAGGCTGAAGCATTTGCAACCATCTTCAGCCAAAAGTGCCAAATGGATGATCTAGCTTGGCCTACTCCTCAAGTCCCCAGCATCGCAGATGCTAGGGTTCAGCCAATTCACTTCACTCTGCATGTTATCAAAAATAGCTGAAGGCACTGGATACTGCAAAGGCTATGGGACCTGACAGCATTCTGGCAAAAGTACTGAAGACTTGTGTTCCAATACAGCTAAAACACAGGCATCTACCCAACAATGTGGAAAACTGCCCAGGTATGTTGGTTCACAAAAAGCAGGATAAATCCAATCCGGCCAATTACTGCCCCATCAGTCTACTCTTGATCATTATCAAAGTGATGGAAGGGGTCGTCGACAGTGCTATGAAGCAGCACTTCCACAGCAATAACCTGCTCATTGATGCTCAGTTTGGGTTCCGCCAGGGACATTCAGCTCCTGACCTCATTACAGCCTTGGTCCAAACATGGACAAAAGAGCTGAACTCCTGAGGTGAGGTGAGAGTGACTGCCCTTGACATCAAGGCAACATTTTACCGAGTGTGGCATCAAGGAGCTCTAGTAAAACTGAAGTCAATGGGAAACAGATGGAAAACTCTCTGTTGGTTGGAGTCATACCTAGCACAAAGGAAGATGGTTGTGGTTGTTGGAAGTCAATCATCTCAGTTCCAGGACATCACTGCAGGAGTTCCTCAGGGTAGTGTCCTCGGCTCAACCATCTTCAGCTATTTCATCAAGGCTGCTTCCCTCCATCATAAGGTCATAAGGCGGCTCTCCACCACCTTCTCAAGGGCAATTAGGTTTGAGCAACAAATGGCCCAGCCAGTGATACCTGAGCTGTCAATCAAACAATGTTTCCTCTGGGGAGCAGCTGTTCTAGTATTCGAATAGCTGCAATTATGTATGCTTGGCTGAGAGCCCAGACAGCTACTACAATATGGGAATACCTGAGGAAACATTGCTTGATTTACAACCCTGCCTCCCTGATCTCTGCGGTCAATTTCACAACGTCTGTTGACACAAATTAAGTGATTTCAAGGATTTTTGGTTTGTGATTTTTGAAATTTCAAAAGGCCTGGATGATTGACACTTTTACTAGCTTGCAGTCCAGACTCTTATTTTCAAGCATGGAAGAAAGTTATCAATAGGTTACCTTTTTCCAAAGTTTTTTTTATACACACCCACTGTGCTCTATGGTGTTCATCAGTTCTAGAAAGTGTGCTGTGGGTAAATGGGCATGTAAGCATCAGAGCTTGGTATAGGAGGCATGAGGGGGACCTTTTGAACTTATCTTTCAAAAAGTCCCCAAATGCTGACTAGGGTCCACCACCCCTCTAAGGGGCTATAAACCATGACGTTTTAAAAGCCTGGCCTGACTCCATGAAAGTTGCGGAACTCTAGGACACGTCCCTCCCCACAATTGAGCCATCCAGGTTGGGAGTGCCAGATACGGGCTTCTGACAGGAGCCAGCCTGCACCCTTTAAAGTCACTCCCAAAAATTAGACAGCCCAGGTTTGGGGCAGGGACCTGCCCGCCATTTTTAAAGGACTCCCGAGTCAACCCAACTCGGTGAAAATCCAGGCCAATGTTTCAGCACTGCTGAAAGAGATTTAAGTTTTCCTCCAATAAAAGACAAAAATGTTACTTTTTTGAAAATGAGGAAATCGTTTTAGGGAGGTCATTTAGTGGATAGAACTGCTCATGACTGCAAAGTGCCACAATGCATTGCAGCCACAGCAAAGCACAGGGGGAATTCGGTCAATACCTGCAATTTCCCTACATGACAGCTTACTGATCCAAGTCTTGTATATAATATAAGGGAGAATCACCCTTGAGATCTTGCTCACTTGCCAACTTTGGGCTCGACTGGTATTGCAAAGGCCTGCAAGCAGATTAGCCATCCAGCTTCTTGGCAACAGACAGTACATGTTGCTGGGAAAGAAAAGAGTGAAGTGGGAAAATGACTTGAAATGTGTCTAAAGCAATGCTTTCTTCTGGGAGCTGTACACAGAACCCAAAAGCTAAATTACATAATAGGCAGATGTCCAATATTAGCTTCCGGTGAGCTGCTCTAGCCAGTGAGAAATCAGGAAATATCACCCTATAACATGGGCAGCTAGATTTTTAAATACGTTTTCTTTTTTTCAAAATAAGCTACCTACATTTTATAAACCTACTGTACTCTACTGTACAGTTCTGGTCGACAGTATTTTCATCAGAATAATGACTTATGGAAGACTGACTGAGGCTCTTCTGCTCCATATCTGATCTATGTTCAAGTTTAGCAGGTTCTAAGGTTATCTGCTTGATCTTAGTCCATCTGAATTCATTTTGAAGAGGAACCAGAATGCAGACCTGGAGCAACTATAACAGTGTGAAAATTCACTTCCCCTTTAAAACTCAGCTTTAAGTTCCTGTTGAATCACATCGATATTTCAACAAGAGCTTCCAAAGCTTACGTACTTCATACCATTGAATCGTGCATGCGTTTGTCAGTTTGTTCAGCTGTGTTCTGTACAATGATAACAACATCAACTTACAAGTTTGTTCGACAAGTTGTTTTATAAAAAAGGCAGAAGACTATAGACCCGCAGACCTTAAAATATCACCGTACTGTTGTACATCAGGACTGGGGATCTGTTTGAGATGACCCATTTCAGGATTCAACTTAATTTTGAGTTTGTTTTCTTGTCAACTATGCAAAAGCCCACTTATCATAGCCACTGCATCAATCTGCTACTTTGAATTCACAATCTTCATTTAATATCAATTGCTGTTCTTTCATTTCTTTGGGAGACCCCCAATAGTTCAATATCTGGAGGAAATTAAATTAAAACAATTCCCCCCCTCCCACCTCCAAGTCTTTACAAATCATTTGAATTGAAGTCATTGCCCATTGTAACCCTAGGTCATGAAGATAGAAGGCCCCAGGTTTAATTAATAATTTGTGGTGAGTTAGCTAAGGCAGCAATGGGATGCTACACTTGGCCTCAGTGCCCCTGGGCTATGGCAAGAACAGTTAGTCAGGGTTTATGATCCTAATAGCACATGTAGATATCAGCAATGGACTGATTCAGATACAAATTTCAACATGTCAGAATGGAGCTTTAATGTACCAAGCTATCTTTCATTTATTCCATTTATCCAAATTTCTGATCAAAGCATAAAATGTTATCCAGTGCTATCCAGTTCTAAAAGGTCAATGCAGTAAATAGAACTGAACTAAAAATTATACCACATCTTTTGATCTTCCATTAATATGGATTTGCCCTCAATACATGAAATAACTTGAACAGATTACTCCCGATGCGACTACATTTATATCACAGATCCTGTTGGACACACAGAATCACAGTGCAGAAAAGGCCCTTCAGCCCATCGAGTGTGCACCGACACATGAGAAACACCTGACCTACCTACTTAATCCCATTTACCAGCACTTGGCCCATAGCCTTGAATGTTATGACGTGCCAAGTGCTCACCCAGGTACTTTTTAAAGGATGTGAGGCAACCCGCCTCCACCACCCTCCCAGGCAGTGCATTCCAGACCGTCACCACCCTCCGGGTAAAAAGGTTTTTCCTCACATCCCCCCTAAACCTCCTGCCCCTCACCTTGAACTTATGTCCCCTCGTGACTGACCCTTCAACTAAGGGGAACAGCTGCTCCCTATCCACCCTGTCCATGCCGCTCATAATCTTGTACACCTCCATCAGGTCGCACCTCAGTCTTCTCTGCTCCAACAAAAACAACCCAAGTCTATCCAACCTCTCTTCATAACTTAAATGTTTCATCCCAGGCAACATCCTGGTGAATCTCCTCTGCACCCCCTCCAGTGCAATCACATCCTTCCTATAATGTGGCGACCAGAACTACACACACTACTCCAGCTGTGGCCACCAAGGTTCTAATCAACTCCAACATGACCTCCCTACTTTTGTAATCTATGCCTCGATTGATAAAGGCAAGTGTCCCATATGCCTTTTTCACCACCTCACTAACATGCCCCTCCACCTTCAGAGGTCTATGGACACACACGCCAAGGTCCTTTTGATCCTCAGAACTTCCTAGTGTCATGCCGTTCATTGAGTACTTCCTTGTCAAATTACTCCTTCCAAAGTGTATCACCTCACACTTTTCAGGGTTAAATTCCATGTGCCACTTATCTGCCCATTTGACCATCCCGCCTATATCTTCCTGTAGCCCAAGACACTCAACCTCACTGTTAACCACCCGGCCAATCTTTGTGTCATCCGCAAACTTACTAATCCTCCCCCCACATAGTCATCTATGTTGTTTATATAAATGACGAATAATAGGGGACCGAGCACAGATCCCTGTGGTACGCCACTGGACACTGGCTTCCAGTCACTAAAGCATCCTTCTGTCATCACCCTCTGCCTCCTACAACTAAGATAATTTTGAATCCACCTTATCAAATTACCCTGTATCCCATGTGCAATTGCCTTCTTTATAAGTCTCCCATGTGGGACCTTGTCAAAGGCTTTGCTGAAATCCATAAAAACTACATCAACTGCACTACCCTCATCTACACACCTGGTCACCTCCTCAAAAAATTCAATCAAATTTGTTAGGTATGATCTCCCTCTGACAAAGCCATGCTGACTATCCCTGATCAAACCTTGCCTCTCCAAGTGGAGATAGATTCTCTCCTTCAGAATTTTCTTGGGCTACAGGAAGATATAGGAGGGATGGTCAAATGGGCAGATAAGTGGCAGATGGAATTTAACCCTGAAAAGTGTGAGGTGATACACTTTGGAAGGAGTAATTTCTTTACCACTGACGTGAGACTCACTGGCCTGTAGTTCCCTGGCTTATCTCTACAATCCTTCTTAAATAGCAGAACCACATTAGCTGTTCTCCAGTCCTCTGGCACCTGCCCCGTGGCCAGAGAGGAATTAAAAATTTAGGTCAGAGCCCCTGCGATCTCCTCCCTTGCCTCCCTCAGCAGTCTGGGACACAAATCATCTGGACCTGGAGATTTGTCCACTTTTAAGCCTGTCAAAACCTCCAATACCTTGTCACTCCCGATATCAATTTGCTTAAGAACCTCGCAGTCTCTCTCCCCGAGTTCGATATCTTCATCCTCATTCTCTTGGGTGAAGATGGATGTGAAGTATTCATTCAACACTCTAACACACAAGTAACCAAGAGAAGCTGCAAGGAGATCATGGTCAAATCACCATTGCACCATTGCATAAAAGTTGGCTGTGTACATTACAAGCTGGCTCCAAATTCACAATATGCACCAAGTTACATAAAGCACTGATAGTATGTGCCCACAGACTGCACAGACAGTGTTACGTGCCAGCTTGAAAATGGTATAGGGAGGCTTATACCCCACAAATTCCTTAACTTATTTTGTTTTAAATTATTTTTTCATAGTATGTGGGCACTAGGCTAGCATTTGTTGCCCATTTCATTTGCCCTTGAGAAAATGGTGGCAACCCACCATCTTGAACCACTGCAGTCCATGTGGTGATCTCCTGATCATGCCCGCATGGGGGGGGGTTGGGGGCAGAGGGGGTTGGTTTATGAAAAATGATCAGTGGAGCACTAGCTTGCCCATCTGCCACTGGGAATCCCAAAGTGTTGTTAGGGAGTCCCAGGATTTTGATGCAGCGACATTGAAGAGACAGCAACATAGTTCCAAGTCAAAATGCTGTGTGGCTTGGGGGGGTACTTGCAGGTGGTGATGTTTCCATGGACCTGTTGCCCTTGTTCTTGTGCATAAGAAGCAGTTCAGTGAAGGTACATGACTGATTCCTGGAATGAGGGACAGTCCCTTGAGGAAAGGTTGGCCAGGTTGGGCCTATATCCATTATTCTTATTGAAACATATAAGATCCTGAGGGGACTTGACATGGTGGATGCTGAAAGGATGTTTCCTCTTCCAAGAGAAACTAGAACTAGGGGACACAGTTTAATTCACATGTTCATATGTTCTACAGTGGAATAGTATTGAACAAGGATTACAAGTAGCTAGCTAAGACATAACTCACTTCTTCCTGAGCATTTACAGCCATAACGGAGCTAAATACAATATCTCTTTTACTCTAGTTATATTTGAAATAATTAAATATCATGAAGTAAATTGAGTAGATTTTATTTTTGAAGTTAGCCTCAGTGGGCTAAGGAAATGATACTGTCATTTAAAACTCCAGGGCTCATAGTGCAATTATCATCATTAGTGGTCATCTGGGAATGTTATTGTTTACTTTGCAAGAGCAAAAAACAGAAAAACAATCTAGAAATATTATACAAAGCACGTGGCCATTTGGAAAAGACACTGTGGGCTGGATTTTAGCTCTGGTGGTCAGGACCGTGACTGGGCACATTTCCGGAACTCCACCCCATATCGCATTAGCGCCTGCCGCCCGACACGATTTTTTACAAGCTGGCCAATTAATGGCCAAGAAACACACATCTGATTAAGGATAGTGGACAGCTCCTGAGGCTGGTGGGCCAATTGAATGCCCTCCAGCCCTGAAAGATTGGCGGGAGCTGCCAACGGATATAGAAAGGGAGATTGTTCTATATTGAGCTCTAAATACTTTTTGATAAGGTAAAATTAAAACTAGTTACATCTGCCAGACCAACTCGTGTGGAGGGGGAACCTATGGCTGTAGCTGTGGGCATCTTGCAATTGCAGCGACTGGTGGGGGCGTGGGTGGTGAAAAATGGCCAATGGAGCGTGAGCCTTCTCTGTCTAGCACTAGGAAACTGTTTCCATTCCTGGGCCATGTTTCAGAAAATTCCAGTTAGCATCGGCAGAGTGGCCTCAAAAAGCCCTTAATGATTCCTACCATCACTTGTGGGCAAATAGCCATATCTCCCCAAACCAGCATACACCAAAATAGCCTCGAGACAGGAACAAGCCGGCAAACCAGCACACCAGCTAATGGTGGAAAATTGTGGGCCTGTCCGCCTCCTGTCCTGCCTCCGCAGCCATTTAAAAATTCAGCCCATTATTTGAGAAACCATCTATTTTTGTCTTCATTCGCAGCAGTGATAGGATGACTGGCAGCCCTGGTCCTGAACTCCCTGCTTTATCAGTAACAAAATCAGGACATGAAATATAGAATCAGAGAATCGTGTAGCACAGAGGGACCTTTGCTGGCTTTGAAGGAGCTAGCCACTCAGTCACACTCCCCTATCCTTTCTCCATAGCCTGGCACTTTATTTTTTCCTTTTTAAGTAATTATCCAATTCCTTTTTGGAAGATTACAATTCACTTCCAACACCCTGTCAAGCTGCGCATTCCAGATCATAACTCGCTGCAGAAAAAAGCAAGTTTGCCAACTCCATCTTCATGTACGAAAATGTAACTCAGGCCATTTACCTATTATTGGAATAGAGGGATACCAGCTCGGAAGTTCACGTTGCAGGTACACTTTCGGCTTCCAGTACTGGCACGTAGGCTCTAAGTGGAGGGACAAGGAGAGTACTGTTCCTCATGGTTAGCTGAAGGATACAGCCTTCTGGAAATCATTTCTTCTTTCTCCTCATCTGCAAATGAATTACTCTTCTCAAAGGAGTCACAGAAAGAAACCTGTGTGTATTTTGATTTGTATGTAATGTTCAAGTAAAAATATTTCATTGAACAATCAGTATAAATATCTCCAGTTTATTAAAATAATTTATATTTAACTTTACCCACTTAGAAAGAAAAGATGTACCCGCACTTTATCTTGCCTTCCTAAAAGACTTTCAGCCAATAGATAACCCCTCGAGCTCACGTCCTCATCCTGTCCACCGCTCCGCTCACCACACAAACATTCCATGCAGCGCCATGTATCCTGCTCACACTCTCTCCATATGTTTCCATGCATGAGAAGCTGACTCACATCAGCAGGGGATGGAGTGACTCACATTAGGCCTCTCACTCACTTTGAGGAGTGTGCCATCATGCTGACTGGACCATGCCTGCGGCGATGGTGAGATTGGCAGCAAACACCCTCGTAAGGATCCTGCACCACATCATCCCTCTCTCCTTATAATGATATGCTGATGTATTACAATGAGGTTCCTGACATCTGATTTTTGGCCTTCTCGCCATATTGTCCGCTCACGCCACCGAACACGCCTGACGCCAGCGGGCACAGAAAATCCCGGCCTATGTATTAATTTCTGTGGTAAGGTTTAAACCTATAAACGTCTAACTTAGATGTGAAAGTGTTTCCAACTGAGCTTCGCATACACAAGTGGAGCAGGAGCATATATAAATGTTGTTTAGAATCAAGAAAATGTCCAGAGCTGTGTAGCATGAGTGGTCAGTTATTTAATATAATAGTGGAGGTGAAAGGGAGGTTAGAAGCCTATAGCAAAACAAGGGGAGCAAAGGGAGCAACATAATTAAATAATCAATTAATTACTTTCTACAGAAACTCCTCCAATATCTAAGGGAAATAATGAACTATAGATTATGTTAGTGACCCAGGCTGACCAAGGGGGTCCAAGGCTCAATCCCCTGGGTATGCTTGAGTCAGGGTCAGGACTGTTACAAATGGCCACAATAACCTAAGGCTTGGGAGACAACATCAGCCAGGAGCCTGAGTATGAACATTAGGTTCAATACAGGATTGGACTCCAGGGATGCCCCTCTCCATAAAATAGGCTGCTCATATGCAGTACCTGGACGAATAATTTCAACAGAAGATAGTAGGAAGAATGCACCTGTGGAGCATACGAACATACTAAATAGGAGCAGGTGTAGGCTTTTCGGCCCCTCGAGCCTGCTCCATCATTCAACAAGATCATGGTTGATCTGTTTGTGTTTCGAGTTTCACATTCCTATCTATACCCGATAACCTTTGATTCCCTTGCCTAATAAGAATCTATCTACCTCTGCCTTAAAAATATTCAGTGACCCTGCCTCCACTGCCTTCTGAGGTACAGACTTCCAAAGTCGCACAAAAAAATTTCTCCTCACCTCTGCCCTGAAAGGGTGACCCCTAATTTTAAAACAGTGCCCCCTAGTTCTGGACTCACCCACGAGAGGAAATATCCTTTCCACGTCCACCTTGTCAAGACCATTCAGGATCTTGTATACTTCAATCAAGTCACCCCTCGCTCTTCTAAACTCCAGTGGAAACAAGCCCAGCTTGTCCAACCTATCCTCATTTATTCCAGGTATCAATCTAGTAAACCTCCTGCAAACCACCTCCAAGGCATTTACATCCTTCCTTAAAGGATCACACTATATGAGATGCAGTCTCACCAATGCCTTGTGCAACTGAAGCGTAACATTCTTACTTTTATGTTCAATCCCTCTTGTTATAAAGGATAGCATTCTATTAGCCTTCTGCACCTGCAGACTAACTTTTTGTGACTCATGCACTAGAACACCTAGATCCCTCTGCACCTTGGAATTATGCAGTCGTTCTCCACTTAAGTAATACTCTGCCTTTTTATTCTTCCTGCCAAAGTGAACAACTTCATATTTTCCCACACTATACTCCATCTGCCAGATTTTTGCCCATTCACTCAATTTATTTATATCCTTCTGCAAACTCCTTATGTCATCTTCAAAACATACTTTCCTTCCTATCTTTGTATCATCTGCAAATTTAGCTACTTGCCTTCACACCCCTCATCCAAGTCATTGATGTAAATTGCAAAAAGTTGAGGCCCCAGCACAGACGCCTGCGGGACTCCACTCGTCACACCCTGTCAATCAGATAAAGATCCATTTATGCAAACTCTCTGTTTTCTGCCAGCCAGCCAATTTTCTATCCATGCTAATGTGTTACCCCCTACACTATGAGCTTTTATTTTCCGCAATAACCTTTGGGGCAGGATTTTGCCCTTAGCTGGGGTACTCGGCAGGGGTGGGCCCTCGATCGGCTCCGCACCGTGAGTTTATGCAGGCGGGCCAATTAAGAGCCACCCTGCGTGGATCGCGAGCGGCCCCGCTGAGTGCTGCCTATGCAGGCGGGGGGGAGGAGGGAGAGCTGGGCCTAGCACGCAGTTTGCGCATGTGCGAAAAAGAGCGCTTCAATCTCCCTGAGGCAGCTCCGTGCCTCAGGGAGATTGAAGTACTTTTTTTTTAAAATTAATAAAGATAGTAAAAATTATTTGTTTTGGGAAACCTCATCCCACTCGTGGATGAGCTTTCCAAAAAAATGTAAAGGCTGTTTGGCCTTTTCGCCTGCCCGCCAACCGTAATGTTGAACGGGCAGCGTAAATTTGAATTTAATTAGATTGTTAATAGCCTCAAAAGGCCTTTTGATTATCGGCGGTCGCACAGCTGACTCCGGCGCATGCCCGCCGAATGAAATATCATGAGACTGCGCGATGATGTCAGGACGCATGCCCGACGTCACTGCGTGTCATTTTCCGATTGGGCACACCCACACACCGAGTGTAATATTCTGCCCTTGGTGTGGCATTTTATCAAATGCTTTCTGGAAATCCAAGTACGGTACTTCTACAGGCTCCCCTCTATCCACACCTCATGTTACTCCTACAAAAAACTCTAATAAATTGGTTAAACATGATTTCCCTTTCACAAAACCTTGCTGACTCTTCCTGGTTACCTTGAACTTTTCTAAGTGCCCAGCTATAACCTCTTTAATGATCGACCCAACAGCTTCCCCATGACAGTTGTCAAGCTAATTGGTCTATAGTTTCCTGTTTTCTACCTCCCTTCCTTCTTGAACAGAGGGGTTATATTTGCTACTTTCCAGTCTGTTAGAACCTTTCCAGAATCTAGGGCATTTTGAAAAATTAACACCAACGCATCTAATACCACATTAGCCACCTCTTTTAACACCCTAAGATGAAGTCCATCCGGACTCAAAGGCTTGTCAGCCCGCAGCTCCATCAGTTTACTCAGTACTGCTTCCCTAGTGATTATAATTTCACCAAGTTCCTCTCCCCTCCACCTCCAATTTACAGCTATTACTGGAATATTTATTGTATCCTCTATAGTGAAGACAGAAGCAAAATATTTGTTCATTTCATCCACCATTTCCTTACTATCTACTATTAACTCCCCATTGTCACTCTCTAGAGGACCAATACTCGCTTTCCCTATTCTTTTCCTGTTTAAATACCTGTAGAAACTCTTGCTATCTGTTTTTACATTTCTAGCTAGCTTCCTCTCATACTCTAATTTCTTTCTCCTGATTAACCTTTTAGTCATTCTCTGCCGTTCTTTATATTCTGACCAATCATCTGACCTGCCACTCATCTTTGCGCAATTATATGCTTTTTCCTTAAGTTTGATGCTTTCCCTAATCTCTTTAGTTAACCACAAACGGTGGGTCCTCCCTTCAGAATTTTTCTTTGTAGCAGGAACATACTTATTCTGAGTATTCTGAAATATCCCCTTAAATGTCTGCCACTGCTTTTCTATTGATCTATTCCTTAGCCTAGCATCTCAGTTCACTTCAGCTAGCTCAGCTTTCATGCCCACATAGTTGCCCTTATTTAAGTTTAAAATACTAGTCTTAGACCCACCCTTTTCCCTTTCAAACTGGATGTAAAATTCAATCATATTGTGGTCACTGCTACCCAGGGGTGCCTTTACTCTGAGGTCATTAGTTAATCCTGTCACGTTACACAATGCCAAATCTAATATAACCTGCTCTCTGCTTGGTTCCATAACATACAGTCTAAAAAACTATCTCAAAAGTATTCTATGAACTCCTCATCCAGGCTACTACTGCTAATCTGATTTCTCCAGTTTATATGTAAATTAAAGTCACCCATGATTATTGCAGTCTTTTTATCACAAGCACCCAATATTTCTTCTTGTACACTTTGTCCTACATTGTGGTTACTGTTAGGGGACCTGTAGACCACTCCCACTAGTGACTCCTGCACTAGTGACCAGTTACTCCTGCATGCATCAGTGCCTGTCATAGAGGGGGAAGAAAATTGTGAAGGGAAACCATAAAAGTGAAATCCATTGTAGTGGTACAAAACAATCAATCAGTAAGTCCTACTCTCAGATCAACCCTAGAAAAAAACCATTGATGATTGAAATCAATTAAAACATCAATTGAACAGTTCTAACTAGAATATTAAATTAATCATTACTGACAGAAAGATAAAGACAGGATGGTTCACGACTGATTGCCCCATTTAAACCTTATCTAAAAGACTGATTGTTAAAAGATGACATAAGAGGAATACTTGGAAAGTGCACTGTGTTGCACTGTTTGTCTGCAGTTCCACACTATGGATACATTCCAGCTTGGAGCTGGCTCAAGATTACATGTAACCTAAGCTGATATTGACATAGACTTCAAGCCCCAGGAATGAACAATAGGCCACTGGCAAGAATATACAGAGCTTGAGAAAATAAATATTCCAACCGCACACCTTCACCATTCATTGTTGCTAGAAAATACTTCCTACTGTATGCGATCTGCTGTACTTATTTCTTAGTTCTGCCCTATGTTTTTTTTAAAGAGGGTCTCAATATTACATCTCTGAATAGCCAAGCCTCCATACACCATGGCTAACAGACAGTGAAAGGCAGTAAACAGAAAGGAAAGTAGTCCAGTTCTTCTGTGATATTATCAGGCCTAGACTAGAGTGCTCTAGTGCACTCAATTGTCTCAACATAATTTCCTTGAGGCTACGAAAATCCATCACTTGCACATGCAACCAATGTTTACAGGAATGATTTTACCATAAGTCCCCAACAATTTTATGGTTAATTCATGGTACATAATCACAGATCATTAACTATTGATGAAGAAAGCCTATCTTCACTTACTAATTGTCCAAAGTTGTTTTGTGCGATTATAACTGAATTAAGTAACATAAGTAGCACAGCAAAATGGGAATTCAGTGCAAAAAATATCAAATTATTTGCAGTGATGACATTGAGGAGTAAACCATATACATAATACCCGAGAGTTACCCCATATCGGGATCCAATTGTCTGCTAAAGGATTGCAGGGTTTTCACTTCCAGTGTTCTATCTGGAAGTTCATTCCATATGTTAATCAATCTGCTGTATGAAGAAATACCTAACATGAGCCCTAATTCATCTTTTACTAGTTTGAACCATAATCCTCTTATTCTATTCTTGGTTAAGAAAGTTTGTGATGCTTTGAATCTGTGGTTTACTACCTAATATACTCCGATAAGATCGCCTCTCAGCTGCCTCCTTGCAAGACTGAAATGCCCAATTCATTCATTCCCCATTATACTTGGTGTATTTATCTGCATCCAGGAGTCCCTGTACACTTCTCTTTAAGCCATAAGCCTTTTTATTTTGGCTTTTTAATTTTCACTTATTTTCCAACATATTTTGAACCTAGCTTTCCTGTACTTAAACATTCGACAGAGAAAAATACCCATGGTTTTCATCCTACCCACATAAGCACCATTAAAGTTTAGAAAGTGCTCTGTATTTTTAAAATCAGAACATCAACTCCACCTTTTTAGCTACAGGACCCCAGAGTTTTAATCTGATACTTATCTTACCTGGCTTCTTATACAAAGCCTCCTTGTTGGCCCTCACCAATGTGATAGCTGTGCCCCATTTTTAATTTTACTTTGTAAATACTGACATGGGCCTTTTTCTGCTGGTAAACCCTTTGAACTGCCAATCAGTTTACTTGTGGAAATTGTAGACAGCGTAGGTAATAGGCTCATTATCAGCAGAGTAACAGGGTCTGTAATTTGAATTTGATTAATCTTTAATGGTAACAGCTCTACATGTAGTCCAGTCACTAGTGGAGCCCCGCAGGGATCCATGTTAAGACTGTTGCTACTCACCATCTTTGTCAACATTTGAATTAAGGTCTCAGGAAACAATTCTTAAATTTGCTGATGACACTAAAATGTGTGCAAAAATTAGGACTTTAGATTAACTAAACAGACTGCAGACTGGACCAACGGGCTCAAGAATAGCATTTGTCCATTAATGTGGATAAATGCAACATGATGCTTTTGGGCCTGGTTGACTCTAGGAATGCAGAGTTAACCATTTAAAGTTGCAGAATAAGAGAAAGACCTTAGGGTCACAGCTCACAAAACACTGAAAATCTATAGTGAAAGAGAATAGGATGTCAAACTAGGACTGTTAAATACAAATTAGAAGGATGTTACCTAAGCACGTAAGAAATAGGAGCAGGAGTAGATCACACGGCCATCAAGCCTGTTCCGCCATTCAATACAATCATGGCTGATCTTGGGCTTCAACTCCATTCATCCACCCACACCCCATATCCCTTAATTCCCTGAGAGACCAAACATCTGTCTATCCCAGCACCACTAGGAAGATACCTAGAACGACAGAAGTTTACAGTGACATATGGGTTCTTTGCTGGAGCAATTCAAAACTAACTTCACTGCCCTGTGCTCTCCACAGCTGTTATCTTCCTCGGCTTCAAATATTTATGCAATTTCCCTTTTAGATGCTTCAATCATTCCCTGTGACAACCATTCCATGCTCTCAGTAGTTTCTGTGTAAAGAGGTTTCCCTTAAAATCTCTCCTCGCTTTCTGAGTAATAATTTTAAATTGATGACCCCTTGTCACTTACTCCCCAACAGAGAAGATAACCTGTTCCTATTCACAGTATCAAAGCTCTTCATAATTTTTAAACACCATTAAATCTTCTCTTAACCTTCTCTGTTCTAAAAGTAGTCCCAGTATTTCATGTCTCTCCTTATAACTACAATATAAAATATAAAAATGGACAGTAAGAGCTTCTTTAAATATATAAAAAGGAAGAAAGTGAACATTGGCCCCTTAGAGGCCAAGATTTTCCGGTCCCATCGTGGGCGAGGTGGCTCCCCAGCCAGAAGTCCATTGGCTTGCAGCGGGACCGGAAGATCGCGGCGGCGGGCGGGTGCGGAAAATCCTGCCATGGGAATGAGGTTGGGGAAATAATAATGGGGAGCCAGGAGATGGCAGAGGAGTTAAACAAATACTTTGCTTCAGTCTTCATTGTAGAAGACACTACAACGGCATTCCAAAAATACTAAATAATCAAGGGGCAAAAGTGGGGGAGGAAATTAATACAATAACTATCACTAGAGAAAATGTACTAGGGAAACTAATGGGGCTAAAGGCCGATAGGCCCCTTGGACCTGATGGGTTGCATCCTAGGATATTAAAGGAAATAGCTGCAGAGATAGTGGGTGCACCTGTAGTAATCTTCCAAGAATCCTTAGATTCTGGAAAAGCCCCAGAGGATTGGAAAACTGCCAATGTAAAACCCTTATTCAAAAAGGGAGGGAGACAAAAAACAGATAACTGTAGGCCAGTTAGCTCAACAGCTGTTATTGGGAAAATGTTAAGAGTCTATTATAAAGGATGTAATGGCAAAGCATTTAGAAATGCATAATATAATCAAGCAGAGTCAGCATGGCTTCATGAAGGGGAAATCATGCCTAACAAATTTATTAGAATTCTTTGAGGAGGTAACAAGCAGGATAAATGGGAACCAGTAGATGTAATATATTTGGATTTCCAAAAGGCATTTGATAAGATACAGCAGATAGGGCTACTTAATAAGATAAGAGCCCATGCTGTTGGGGGTGGTATATTCGCATGGATAGAGGATTGGCTAACTAATAGAAGACAGAGAGTTGGGACAAGGAGGACATTTTCAGGATGGCAACCTGTAACTAGTGAAGTGCTACAGGTATCAGTGCTGGGGTCACAATTATTTACAATATATATTAATGACTTGGTTGAGGGAAGAGAATGTACTGTTGCCAAGTTTGTGGTTGACACAAAAATAGGTGGGAAGGCAAGTGGTGAGGATAACACAAAGATATATATATATACACAGAGGGATATAGACAGCTTAAGAGAGTGGGCAAAAACTTGGCAGATGGAATATAATGTGGGAAAATGTGAGGCTAGGCACTTTGGCAGAAAGAATAGAGGAGCTGAATAGTATTTAAATTAGAAAGACTGCAAAAAGCTGCAGCACAGAGGGATTTGGGGGTCCTCATGCATGAATCACAAAAAGCTAGCCTACAAGTTCAGCAGGTGATAGGGAAGGCAAATGGAATGTTGGCCTTTACTTCAAAGGGAATGGAGTATAAAAATAGGGAAGCCTTGCTAAAACTATACAAGGCACTAGTTAGACCACACCTAGAATACCGTGAACAATTTTGGTCCCCTTATCTAAGGAAAGATATACTGGCATGTGCCTACAGAGATCATTAGGAATTCCCCAACTGTTATCTCACTAATTGATCTGTATTTTCTCTGTTTTTGTCGCAAGGTCATCTCATCAGAGAGAAAAGAAAAACAAAAGATACAGTAGATCAATTTAGGAGAAAACTCAGAGATTCCTCTGCAGGGTGGGTTGATGACACAGGCAACCATGGATGCATTTTGTCTTTTCCTGGCTTTGTTCTATAATATTACCAGAATGTAAAATTATTTCCATGGCACTCAGTAGCAAAGAAATGAGTCAGACATTCTTTTCTATCATGCTAATTCCCCTGATTTTCAACCTTTTTTCCTTCTTTCCTCATGAAGCACTGACTTGTGCTGGGGTTTGAGTCTGCAGCCACCATTGTCCTTCTGCTTTCTAATCCACATCCATACACACAGTATTAGCTTTCAAAGTTGACCCCAATCCTAGCAATCAGTTAGCAGAAATCATAACTGATCTTTTTCACTCCGTGACTTAAGGGTGCTGAGGCAAATTTTAGCAGCCCTAACCTTAATACCTTGGCTGAGGTTAGCTAACGGCACATACCAGTAATTGAACCTGGAACTTCTCGTTTTATAATTTTCCATCACATTGAACAATGCTCTTAATCCCTGAGGCACCAGGTAAGCTTGTTAAATGCCGGGTGTTATAAAAATAGAACCAAAGGCATGGAATGAAGCTTAAATTATTTGTTCATTTGTAATATTCTCCAAGATGGAGAAGGAGACATTTTTCATCTTGCTGAGTGGCCCCTACAGTTTCTACCTCAAAGGGTTAAGGTTCAACCCCCACCCCAGTCCTTGATGTTTCCATATATCATTAAAGCTCAGTTCTAGGCTTTGGTTCATTAAGCACACTTAAATGTTAATGCAAAAGCTCTAGACGGTATATAGTGGCAACATCCGCCACTTACACAACCACTGGCATGCAAGTAAAAGGCCATTAATCAAAATGCTATAGCCAGAACTAACCAAAATTAATGCAAGCCACTTAACTGAAAGTATTCACTGCTTCCAAGTCATTACATGAAAGAACCTCACTTGGGAGTAAATTATATTGACCAGTAACATAATGCAACTTACACTAGATCATGATTACTTGCTAATAATATTAATTAATGCATTTTTAATACTTATAAGCTTCTTTCTCTCATTGCCCATTAAAACCATTTTATCCACATTTCAGAGCACACTTCTGCTCATTTTGCAGGTATTAGTTTTGATCTTGCCAAGTAGCTTCAAGCCTCAAGTGTAATGGATTATAAACACTAATGGGGTACAGACCACAGCTTGGTGGGTGGCCCCCAACACATATACACATGTAAGTGCTGTCATATGAAGGACTCAACATACCCTGTATGATGTCAGGAAGATTTCAATGAGATGAATGAAAAATAAAATCATGATAAAGAATTCTAGGAATGTTTGTTAAATGCACTACTGATTGCCCACAGTTTTATCACAAAAATGGAGTCAAAAATCCAACTACAAAGAAGTACCTTATCCAGAAGTATGTCAGTATATAAATTCAAGTACTGATACTTATAATATTGCACTGTAACATTTGCAGCATGTGCATTCTGCACCCAATGTTTTCTTGATCCTCCAAAAGAATTCCAAGGGAATGATACCTGAAGGCAGGTTTGTTTTCTCCTTCCTGTGCCTGGCCTCTACTTAGCAGAAATCAGAAGCTCAGTGAAAGCTTCCCTCAGGCAGTTCGCTGGTTGAGATTGTAGCCATCAACAAAAAGTTAGCTATACAGTCACTTGGTAGTACAGAACTTGAATATTGCTGAAAAGAGAGATATGTTGCCAAAGCCTTTCGTCTTGCACTCATCAGGATAAATACAAAAATGCCAAATTTCAGATGATCACAACAATTTACACCACAGGACAAAAGGGTACTGATTGGTTGGCGAGTCGACTCTGATTGGCTGAAGCATTGGCATGGAGAAAGCATTAGGCTCCCGAAGCTTCCAGGTAATTCGAAACAGGTACAAGGCTAAAACCTATTCATTTTGCTCGTAGAGAATGGGTCCCTGCATGTGAATGCATGTTGTTTCTAGCAAATGTAAATGGGCCACGTTACGAGCTTTAATTGATTACCTTTAATTGATTATCTTAAATTGTTTGTTAATGTAATTATTAGCAAATTCTGCCCAATCACAGAATCACATCTAGCAGTAGTCATTTTGTTTTGGGTTTGCAAGCCTGGGCTGGCTGCGAACAGTCTGTACCCTGCCTGTTATGAATGTCAACTGTTAGATGTGATTCCATGATTGGGCAGCACTTGTTGAACAATCCAGAGTGCACTAATACTTGCCCTAACAACCAATTTAAAATAATCAGTCGAGCTCATTACATGGCTCATTTATGCTTGCTAGAAGCAATATACGTTCACATGCAGTGACCCATTCTCTGCAAGCGAAAGGAATATGTTCAAGCCTTGCACCTTTTTTAAAATTACCCAGGAGCTTGGCCAATGAGAGTCAACTTTCCAACCAATCAATACCCTTTTTTCCTGCAGCATAAATCGTTGTGATCATTTGAAATTTGGTATTCTTGCATTTGCCCTGATGAGTGCAAGATAAAAAGCTTCAACAACATGTCTCTCTTTTCAGCAATATAAAAAGTTAGTTAGTGAATAACACTGCAATGGAGAGTTGGACTCCAGAGATCAAGACCCACTCTTTTTGTTCAAACAAGCCTGACAGTCTTCAAATTTATTAAGTTTTGCCCAATACATCACACAAATGACTATGGCTCACTGGGCACTGGATACCAACATATATACATACAAACAAGGAGCAGGAGTAGGCCATTCGTCCCTTCAATCCTGCCCCACCATTCATTAGATCATGGCTGATCTGATAGTAACCTCAAATCTGCCAAATATCCCCTTTTGTTCGGGGTCACAGTCAGAGCTTCAGCCATTTTAAAAGGTCATTGTCCAGTTTTTAAAAGTATAGAAATTAGCCCTGAGGATATGTAGATATTGTAAAAATATATAGGGTGAGGTCTTAGCCCGCAAGATAGTTTACAGGCAAGGCAGTTCAAGGCTCACAGTGAAAGAGGGTAGTCACAGGCTGAGGGAAATTAAAGACCTCACAACCCTTGTTGCAATCAATAGCCCTATTCAAAATAAATGCAATGTAACATAAACCTTAATTAAATTTATTTAGTCATTGAGTGCACATAACATTCTCTCCAGTGAATTCAAAGTTCAATCTCTCAATTGTCTACTTAACTTTTTCTTTACCTTTCCTGATTCCAGAGTTTTTAAGATCTTTATTATTTTACCTTGATTGAAATACAGGGGAACCTACATCAGATCAGTGTGTGTAAAAACATTAGAATCATTTAAAAAGTACCTTCAGGACAATGACAATATTTTTTTAATGAAAACAAATTGTTGTTTTAACATAACTGTTTTTGCAAAGCAGCGTAGTGCTTCAATGCAGGAAATATGCCTTGTATGGTACTGCACTCAAATTTAGAATGCGCTTTATAGTTAAACAGACCTATGCACACAATGGATCAAAAACGGCGGCAAAAATATACAACTTCAGCCCATGTTAGGCCGAGTCTTGACTGTGTACTCAGTCACATCAATAACAGAATATGGTACAGACATGAGCTTCTTCTTTACATCGACTACATAATAATATCAGCAAAGTGTAATAATGACCAATTGAAATTTTCACCTGGCTGCACTGTAGGGGTGATGGTAAAGATTGGGCTGACATAGTGAGCTTTTATCTCAAGAGTCTTGGTTCAAATTACAAATCCTACCCAGGCTGTGGATTGTAAGGGAGAGGTAGAAGCAAGAACTAAAACTTGGTGGTCACATCACTTGCAATTCTGGGATTCAAAGCATGAATGAGATGGAGACACAACCCATGCCAAAGTAACAGCCCAGCATATAGGCTCCTCCATTAAATGGGTGCCCAAGATGCAAACTCTGTCACAATCAGTGCCAGCGGTCCTGCGTGGCACTTTCAGAGGCTGATTCTCGGGTGCAGCTAACATACATTTTGAGCTGGATATTAGCTTAAGTGTGACTTCTACTATTTTATTTTGGTACCAATTGCAAAACAAAAGCCCAGCAAGAAGAGTTTATAAAACATGAGTGAAAAACTGGGCAATTTATTACATTATTTTTTGATACTGTGCAGGTGGCAATCTCTCAGTACCACAGAGAACAATAATCCGAAAGGTCATGGGGGTAGAGGTTCATCTTGGGCAGTTACACATGATGGACAATCGCAAATTAGCAAACTACTTTACTATCTGCCCACTTGTATTCCATTGATGTCACCAGAAAAGAAAAGCAGGCTGTGGATTTCTATTACAAAAACAAAAATACCTGGAAAATCTCAGCAGGTCTGACAGTATCTGCGGAGAGGGACAGAGTTGACGTTGCCCTTCATCAGAACTAAAAAATATAGAAATGAGATTAAATATAAGCTGGTAGAGGGGGGTGGGACAGGTAGAGCTCAATAGAGGGCCAGTGATAGGTGGAGGCCAAGAAGAGACTGCCAAAGATGTCATAGACAAAAGGACAAAGGGGTGTTGACGGTGGTGATATTATCTAAAGGATGTGCTAATGGGGACATTAAGGGTAGCAACAGGACAAGCGAGTGGCAGATGGCCCTAGTGCGGGTGGGGTGGGGGGAAGGGATCGAAATGGGCTAAAAGGTGGAGATGAAACAATAGATCGAAATAAATTTAAAAATAAGTGGGAAAAGAAATATATATTTTGGATTTTTTTTTGGACTGGATTTCTATTGCCTGTTTAGCGTCAGCACTCAGGACAAATTTCCACCCTATGGACTAAGTAAAGGTTGCAGTCCAGAGGTGACTTCTACCTGACAAATTTAATAAAGTTTTTTTAAAGAAATAACAAAGCGCATTGATAAAGGAAATGCAGGAGATGCTGTGTATATAGATTTCCAAAACGCATTTGATAATGGGTGGCATAGAAAGCTTGGTGATAAAATTAGGGAGCATGATGTTATCAGAAGTTCAGGAGAATGGATAGAAAATTAGCTAAATTGCAGAAAACGCAAAGCAGCAGTTATGCTATCTCACCTCAGTCGAACTGCTGCTGAAACATTCATTCATGCCTTTGTTACCCCTAGGCTCGATTAATCCTCTTGGCTATCCTCCAATCTTATTAAACATCAGCTCATCCAAAACTCTGCTACCAATATCCTATCACATGACAATTCCCGCTGGTGCATCACTCTATCCCTCACATATTGGCTCCAAGTCCCTAAATATCTCAGCCCGAAAATAGCAGAAGAGGTCCGAATCCAGAATACCACCCACCCCCCCGACACGGCACCTACCATTTTCATGGGGCAGGAATGGGTCCAGGTTGGATTCGCACATGGGCATTTCACAGAAGCAGTTGATGATAGAAATCAGCAACTGCCTCCATTCATGTGTGATTTTGATGTGAGAGATGTCTGAAACCTGAAGTGAGCAGATTAGAGCTGGTAGGAACAGGTCTGAGCTTTATGGATTCACTTGGATAAGCAGGATACTCTTTTTGGAGAGGTAAGATAGCCCTATGGATATGGTTCAGGGACACCTTTGGGGGAAGTCAAGTGCCCTTTGGGGGTTAAGGTGCCCTTTGGGAGAGGTCATGTAACCTTTGGGATTTCAAAAAGTAGACATGGATGTGTGTAAAAAGTGCATAAACCCATTGAACTATGAAGTTTATTGAAACCGTCAAAAACAACTATCAAAAGTGTCAAGATGATCTGTCAAGAGAAGCTGTCAAAAACAGCTGTCAAAAATGTCAAGATGAACTGTCAAAGGTAGCTGTCAAAAACAACTATGAAATGTGTCCAGATGAACTGTCAAAGGGAGCTGTCAAGCTGTCAAGCCGTTTAAAACTCTTGCCCTTTAACTTGTTAAAAAAACTGCCTGGACTGTTAAAACAAATGATTGTTTGCCATTTCACTCTGTCTGTTAACATAAGCCTTAGGGTTACTATTACTGGATTAATGCTGTATAACTAATTTCACAACAGCCCATTATCACAGTAAGGTGTCTGCTATTTCATACATTGATTGAGAACTCCCAAGTGGTTATGGACTCTTCAAAGTGGGATTATGAATCCAAATGCTTGTTTTTGCAAGAGGTTATGTAATTGAATGAAATGTTTGCTGTTATAAGGGATAATGTAATTGAAGGAATATAAATGTAGTAAATAGTTTGTTTTACAAATTAGAGTTTTTTTTAATAAAGTCTGCAATACACACTTGGAGCTTTATTTTATTTAATCTCAGCATGGGTCTTGAGGTCTGCCCATGGTGGATACTGGGTGAGTTGGCATGTTAGTTGTAAGGGCAAAGGACAGTGGGTGGGTGGGCATGGGTTGGCATAAGGGCTTTTGTTGGGCACGGGGCATAGGTTACCATGGAGAATATGTGGGTCCATGGGGTAGTCAGAGGGACATATGTTGCCATGGTGGATATGAGGGGTCGTGGGGAGTGGGTGGGGGCATAGATTAGCATGGAGTATATGAGGGGCCACAGGGGGTGGGAGGGACATGAGGTGACCTGTGTTGGCATGGATGGGACATGGGGAGTGTGTGGCGGCAGTGAGGAGTGTGAAGGGTGAGGGTTGGATGACTGTTTTATGATTTTCTCTTTGTTTTTAAACTTCAAAACAGGCTGGTGCACTGGGGCAGGCCTTCATCCCAGCCCGTCTCCACAACCAACTCCGACGAACATACTCTGCATTCGGTCCGGGGTCGCCCGACCCATATGCCATGGAACCCCACCACCCCAGAACGAAAATCTGCCTTCTGGGCCACTTTGTCCCAGGTGGAGTTTGCGGAGCCAGGAAATGTTCCGACTTTGCGCTCCTGACCCAGGGGCAAAAATTCAGGCCCTCATTTGTAAAATTCTCATCCATGTGTTTAAATCTTTTCACAGTCTCACCCCTCCCTCTGTAACCGTGCCAGCTCTCCATTTCCCCACCCAAATTATTTGTTCTTTTGATTCTAGCCTCTTGCCTATCCCTCTCTATTCAACCTACCACTATGGTCATGCCTTCAGCTACCTAGGTCCCACTCTGGAATTCCCTGATTAAATCATTCCCCCTTTTTTTAAGATGCTCTTTCAAACTTACCACTTTAACCAAACTTTTGGTCATTTCTCCTGATATCTGGTAAAACGTTAAAAGTGGAGTGATTTAAGTGTTCAGACATAGAAGAAATCAAAAGCTTGAATTTGTATGAGACTTTTCATGTTCCCAGGGCTTCCCAACATGTTTCACAAATCATGAATTACTTTTGAAGTAATTTGAATTAGTATTGTTGATTTTTAAGCAAGGATAGAACCAATTTGCATACTGCAAGGCCAAATTCTGAAAAAAAATTGGTATGTGCTCTTTTAGCCAAATCAGAGGGCCAGCAGCTCTGCACCATTGGTAGTGCCACTTAGAGAGGTGGCTGCTGCTGAGGCCACAAGAAGAATGAGAGGGTGCCTCCATTTGGAGATGCCCTTACAAGAGAGTCAGAATTTTTTTCTCCGCTGAGGTCAGGTAGGTAGGCCCTGTTTATCGGAGAGGTAGCTCCTCCAGTGGTGGCATGATGCTGCGGGGCAGCCTTGGTCAAAGGGGCCCCTCCTTGGACCTTGGAGCCTTGCGAAGTGATGACCCCTTCCTCCTCCCCACAGGAAGGCTGCCTCCATGTAGCTGGCAGCCACCCCATATGATAATGGCCACTCTATTGCCAGCAAAATGTCACTGGCCCAGAAAGATGGCCTTCAGTTGGGGCTTTCACTAGCTAAATCTCTGCCTGTTGTTATGATGTGGCAGATGGCATGTGCCAGGTGGACCAAATCCATGAGGGAAACTTGGTCGCGCTATCACAACAGTTTTGCAATTTATACTTATTACGAGATGTGTGCACTGAATTCAGAAGTAATGAGTCAACCAAGACCATTTGAGATTTTTAAAAATTAAATTAAAGTATTTATTAACAAAATAAAAGATTTCAAGTAAAAAGATAAGACTATAATTATTACTATAATAACTCATAAAATTCCTAATTAACCTGACCTCCGGTTACACTCCCTTTAAGGCAACTGTCCAGACTAGATTTTAGATTTAAAACAAACTCAACAAGTTAACACCATAACAAAAACAGAATTACCTGGAAAAACTCAGCAGGTCTGGCAGCATCTGCGGAGAAGAAAAGAGTTGACGTCCTCATGACCCTTCAGCAGAACTGAGTATAGTTAGGAGAGGGGTGAAATATAAGCTGGTTTAAGGTGGGGGTGGGGGAAGAGAAGTTGAGGGGGGCGGTGGTTGTAGGGACAAGCAAGCAGTGACAGGAGCAGATAATCAAAAGATGTCACAGACAAAAGGATCAAAGAGGTGTTGGAGGTGGTGATATTATCTAAGAAAATATGCTAATTAAGAATGGATGGCAGGACACTCAAGGTACAGCTCTAGTGGGGGTGGGGTGGAAAGGCTGACAAGGTATTAGTTGTAGATTTAAAAATAATGGAAATAGGTGGGAAAAGAAAAATCTATATAAATTATTGAATAAAACAAAAGGGAGGGGGAAGAAACGGGGTGGGGATGGGGGGAGGGAGTTTAAGATCTAAAGTTGTTGAATTCAATATTCAGCCCAGAAGGCTGTAAAGTGCCTAGTCGGAAGATGAGGTGCTGTTCCTCCAGTTTGCGTTGGGCTTCAATGGAACAATGCAGCAAGCCAAGGACAGACATGTGGGCAAGAGAGCAGGGTGGAGTGTTAAAATGGCAAGCGACAGGGAGGTTTGGGTCTTTCTTGCGGACAGACCACAGGTGTTCTGCAAAGCGGTCGCCCAGTTTGCGTTTTGTCTCTCCAATGTAGAGGAGACCGCATTGGGAGCAACGAATGCAGTAGGCTAAGTTAGGGGAAATGCAAGTGAAATGCTGCTTCACTTGAAAGGAGTGTTTGGGCCCTTGGCCGGTGAGGAGAGAGGAAGGGAAGGGGCAGGTGTTGCATCTTCTGCATGGGCATGGGGCGGTGCCATAGGTGGGGGTTGAGGAGTAGGGGGTGATGGAGGAGTGGACCAGGATGTCCCGGAGGGAACGATCCCTACGGAATGCCGCCAGGGGGGGTGAAGGGAATATGTGTTTGGTGGTGGCATCATGCTGGAGTTGGCGGAAATGGCAGAGGATGATCCTTTGAATGCGGAGGCTGGTGGGGTGATAAGTGAGGACAAGGGGGACCCTATCATGTTTCTGGGAGGGAGGAGAAGGCGTGAGGGCGGATGCGCGGGAGATGGGCCGGACACGGTTGAGGGCCCTGTCAACGACCGTGGGTGGAAAACCTTGGTTAAGGAAGAAGGAGGGCATGTCAGAGGAACTGTTTTTGAAAAACCATTAACACCATACCCTGGACAGTGGAATTCCAAATGACTTTTCTTCAACTTCAGTTTTGTGAGACAACAGGCTTATACACAAATGCTGGAAGCTTCATTAAGGCTATTTCACATACTCCTGTTAGATATTACATGGCCTTTCTCCCCATAACCTTTCATTCCCCTTTGTATATGTTTCTCTGTTTTTAATATTTAAATTCTAGTACTCCATATGTCTTTGAAACTGTTTCTCCCTCATAATATAAAAACTTTCATGTTGTCACTATATATTGTCAGTAACCTTTAGGAAAAATAAACACATTCCTTAGCCTTGCTTATCTGGCTAGTTGTAAACAGATTGAGATCTCTTTGAAATCCAAATCTCCCTTCATTTATCTAAAATTGCAAACTCCCTTCACACCTTACATGCTAAGTCTATTCATTAGCATGTCAAGCACCTAACTTCTTTTGATGAGTTAAAGCTTGCAGAGTACTTGACTCCAAATGTAATTAAATCACACACATACAGACCCAACTATACTTACCCCCATAAACCCACCTCAAAGTAAACCAGAAAAATATTATGAAAATTATTACACTTTCATGAGTCTCCAGCCATTGGTGAAATGGCCATTCCTGCCATTCATAAAATGCACCACTGGCAGGACTATGTCAGATATCCCTCCCAACATGGCTCCTTGGAATCTTACCACCCACGTGCCTCCTAGCCCACTATTCAGGGGCTGGTAAAATCTCACCCTTCGTTTTATCAAAAGGGGCATAAGAGAGAAAAGGTAAAATGGTATTGTTAAATCTATACAAATGAATAATAAATCAAATATTGTGTTCAAATGTGGGTACTCAACTTCCATGAAGAGGGCAGACATGAAACTAATACCAGGATGCAAAGCTTTAGCTATGAAGAGACATTAGAAAAACTGCAGCTCTTTTCACGAGAAACAAGAAACTTAAGAATACATCCAACAGGAGTGTTCAAAATTCTAAGTGATAAATAAAGAAAAACTACTTCCATTAGTCATTCATTATAGAAAGGATGTAATTGCACTAGGAAGAGTACAAGGGAAATTTAGAAGGATCTTGCCAGGACTGGAAAATTGCAGCTATGAGGGAAGGTTGGATAGGATGGGGTTGTTCTCCTTGAACAGAGGAGGTTGGGGGGAGATTTGATTGTGAGGGGCCTGGATTGAATGGATGGAAAGAGCCTTTTTACTTCAGCAGAGAAGCCAGTGATGAAAGGATCGTAGATTTGAAGTGATTAGTAGAAGGAGCAGAGGGGAGATGAGGAAATTTTTTTTCATCCAGAGGGTTGTAGGTTCTGGAGCTCACTGCCTGAAAGGATGATAGCAGGTGAGTGGGTGAGTCTAGAACTCGGGGGTACTGTTTTAAAATTAGGGGGTGCTCTTTTAGGGCAGAGATGAGGAGAATTTTTTTCTCTCAAAGGGTTGTGCGACTTTGAAATTCTCTGCCTCAGAAGGTGGTGAGTCAGGGTAATCGAATATTTTTAAGGTAGGGGTAGATAGATTCTTGTTAGGCAAGGAAATCAAAGGTTATTGGGGTTAGATGGGAACATGGAAATCGAAACACAAACAGATCCACCGTGATCTTATTGAATGGCGGAGCAGGCTCGAGGGGCCGAATGGTCAACTCCTATTCTGTTCCTATTTCTTATGTTCCTATGACAACATGCAGTCAACTACGTCAACCGCAAGGGCTTCCACACACTGAATGTTCAGCTGGTCCGCGACCAACACAAATGCATCCTACAGGTTTGTGTACAATTCCCAAGAAGTGTCCACAACTCCTAGATCCTTAGCAGGTCTCAGATCCCTGAAATTTTCCAGGGTCCACAGAGGCTGCAGGTTTGGCTTCTCGGAGACAAGGGCTTCCCACAGAAGCCGTGGCTGATGACGCCCGTGCACCGGCCTCAGACTGCAGCAGAGCGAAGGTATAATGAGGCTCATGCTGCAACCTGGGCTTTGGTGGAGCAAACCATAGACATTTTGAAAATGTGGTCCAGATTCCTCAACAGGTCTGGTGTAGTACTGCAATACAGTCCACTTAGAGTGTTGCGCATCATTGTCGCTTGCTGTCCGCTCCACAACCTGGCGCTGTATGGGAGGAGGTCCTGGTTGAGGAAGAGATGGAAGGGCTGCCCGTCTCCTCCAATGAGGTCGTCGAAGGGGATGATGGTGATGAGGTCCTCGAAGGCAAGGATGCCAGTGATGAAGCCATCACCCTGGCCAGGTGAGGCAGGCACGCTGGAGAGGTCCCCATAGCTGCAAGATTTGTGGAGGATGATGATGAGGTGCAGTGAGGACAGTCCTGACATCCTCACCTTGTTTCTGTAAACGTTTCACTCTGTGCAGCGCACATACCCTCAGTACTCAGGCTCATGTCATGGAGATGCTGCAGAGGCTCTATACTCACTAGATTCCAGGGGGATGATGATGACATGCCTCTTCCCTAATTCAGCAGGCCTCCCCTAAGAGAGATGAAGGGGGGCTCATGCCGGCTCTCCAGCCAGTGGGCGAGACCTCCATTGCCTCATTAAGTCTAGCCCATAGTTTCCAAAGAATGCACAGCTTGCTTCTACTTCCTTACTTAATGTTACAACAAGAAAATGCTGGAAACGCTCAGCAGGGCAGCCAACATCTGTGGAGAGGATGGATAAGCTGATAATTTCAGGTGTAGACAATTTTTCAGAGCTGAAACACTAACTTGTCTGTTCTCTTCCATGATGCTGATTGATCTGCTGAGTGATTTCAGCACCTTTTTCTCTTTGTTTTAGGATACTGGCCTATATGAGCAAAATTATTATTTGATAAAACTCCATGAAGGAAAACTATTATCACAGCGAGTTTTTGTCTGTTGGTTGTTGAACACAACATCAATTACCTAATAGCAATGGAAAGGTAGCTGGCTTGTTGGCGAGAAAGTATACTTTAGCAAACCTACCTATTTAAAAAGCAGTCGTTCCTAACCTGATGCAGATGTTATTGGTTGATAAGTATAAGCTCCCTGGATCAAGAAAAAGAGAGTAATGCATGACATGTGGTTTGAAATGAAAGTCACAGACCAGATGATGGTTCTCAGGGCTGAGTCACATATACGCCATCTGCATCATTAACAGGCAATAAAATTACAAACTGACTAAAACGGCTGCTCAATTAGCACCACTTAAAGGTATTTAACACCATAATCCCTCTTAAACAACACTGACAAGAAACTCCAGCAGCAGAAAGGAAGGTTACTGACGCTCAGAAGTGAAATCACAGTCCCACAGTTTTATTGCTACCCTGTCCCTTGGGGTAACACTGAATTGTAGCAGGGTTGTGTTTACTTTCTTATGCCAGGTTTTGCCAATAGAGGCACAGAAAATTTGACGTTTGATGAGAGAAATTTGGTGTTTTCCGTGAGCTATTTGGTGCGCCTGTATCATTTCTGAGGATGTCATTTCAGTTATATCTAAATTCTGTATTTGTGAAGGTGACCATATTACACAATGGGAAATTATATCCCCGCCCAACTACCATGCATTTTTAGGATCAGAGGATGAACCAACTTGATAGCATGAAAATCATTTATTTCTCCAATTTCGTTGAGAGTTACAAAAGTCAAAAAATTAGTATGGGCTTTGTGAACTCAGTTCCTTACAGCTGCAAGTCAGAGCACAATATTGTCTATATTTACGTTTTAGTTGCACTAAATTTACAATCTTGATAAGAGAAGCCACAAGGATATCTGGTGCAACAAATGCAAGTTCAGGGTGGTATATAATCCAGAGTGGTGATTGACCTGTGTGACTTGTGAGGGTTTAGGTAAAAAGCACTTCCCTCCCCATCTTGATGGATTCTAAGAATTTCAAGTTCACATTGGCGAATTCCCACTTCATACTGTTGAAATCAGTGTAACACCAGTGAACCTTTCCAATTGTATACACCAAAAATGCAGGATTGTGCTGTTTGCTCACAATACCTTGAGGTAATCTCATAAAACAGTGAATCTTATGCATGTGCATTTAAACACGCAATTGAAAGGACATCACTGACATTGACACTAACTATATTCACACTTATATCTCACTGCCATTTCCAGTTGATCTCCCCTCACAAGGATCATACTGAGAAACTGACAGCAATGGGCTTTCAGCACTGACGCAGTAAAGAAAAGATGGTGCAGTATTAACAGTGAAAAGTAGAATTTAAGTGCCACAAATAATTATGTTACCCCACCTTGAACCCAGCTTAAACTTCAGAGTAGCTAGAGTGGCACAACTACTACTCACTCAGCAGCAGTTCGAGACAAATTAGCACCGTTAGCCTCTCTTAAACAACATTGTGCCAAAAGTGCAATCTTTGCAGTAACTATTGTGGTCTGACACAACAGTAATATCTCACCTGACAACCTGAGGTTTGTGCAGATTTGTGGGAATCTACTGGGAATGCCATCTGACAGTTCCCTAGTTCAGCAACACTGAAACATGGACCAGTAAGTTACAAGCTCTAAAGCAAAGTAGTTGTGGAGGCACTGGTATTTCAGGCTAGGGTGAGCAAATACGTTAACTAGGATTCCCAATCCCAATGTGCCCTGCTGAAAAAATACAACGAGCCCTGCTGAAACCTGTGTCAATGATGAATGGCAGCAGGATTGGACTCATCTGCACATGCCAAATTCAGGGATTTACGAAAGTGAAATTAGTCTTGAGGCCCCCACCCACCCTACTTTTCTACACTGTCACCCAGGTTTTTGCTTAATACCACACATCTCATGGGAAACCATGAATATACTAACCCATTTTTATGATTAAATGTACATTATGCTGAAATTAATGCCCTCCCCAAGGTGAGTTTTGAGGCAGAGGGGGAATTTAATCAGGTGGGGACAGCAGGATAGGTTGTCACCTCTGCCCTGATTAACTTCATGACGGGAAGGTTCGTGGGCAGTCTTTCTGCCCCAACACCAATTGAGGCCCTTAAGTGGGTAATTAAGCCCACTTATGGGCTTATCCCACTGCTGCAGACAACAGGCAGGGCAGTTGCCATGTGGGGAACCCAGAAAGCAAACCTCGTTGTGCTTCTTTGCGGCCCCCTGGGCGGGGTGGGAACAGTCCCTCAAAGGTATCCAGAGCCTGATGGAGGGACCCAGCCTCAGGAAGGTGGGCGTACTACTCCCTGCCCTCTTTGCCAACCCCCTTCCCCACAGCAACACCTTCCGTCACTCACCTGTGGCCTGGCTCCCTTGCTGATCTTGGGCCTCTGTGGAGCGCATTGCTGCCAGCTACCACTGCTCCCGGTGGCACTGCCTGCAATGGAGGTGTGCCAGCCTATGATTGACCAGCGGCCCTTATGGGTGGGATTTGCATCACCACTACCCCTCCTCCCACATACACCCTGCATTCCTTGTCCCAGGTAAGGCCCACTCCTGGCCACTTAAGTGCCTTACTGGTGCTTACTACGGCAGGCCTTCCCCAGAAGAGGAGATGCAGGGCTCTTGCCGGTTTTCCAGTTGGTGAGCAAGACTCCTGTCGCCTGGATTAAATTCCACCATTAATTCTTAGATTTAAATTTTTAGAAAATAAACACAAAATGCTAACAATGTACAACAGATCCTTCAGCCAGCATCAGCAAAGAGAAAAAGGTAAGGAAATATTTAAGGTCTAGCCCCTTGCTCAGAACAGAGACTGAAAGACCGCTCGTGCATTTCCAGCAGTTTCTGGCCTTGTTTCCAATTTACACCATTAGCAGCCCCATCTTTTTGCATATGTTTAGTTGCATGCTCAGGAATTTGGCGGACCTTTTGGATGTTTTCTATGACAAATTCTTCAATGAAGCTGCAGTGCTGGGGCTTGTTGGACAGCTCACATTTAATTATCACAGTGGCTACTGACTGCTGGTCTCAGCAATAGAACAGCATTCTTGAGGAAACTGTTAGTTGCGTACATAATTATGTTAACAAACTGAAAACTCAATATTGCAAACAAAACATCAACTAACAAGGCATGGTACACCAGTTATCAAATATTTATATAGGCTATTAAATTCTACAAAAGCCAAAAGGAAAACTTCTGCTCCAGGAGGGACAACACTTTGTGCAGAGGGCTTGGTTTAACGCTGGGGCTGTTCCCTCTTTACACTGGCCCTTTAAATTCCAATAGTGGGAGTCATGTGCAGGAGGCGTCACCATCAAAGATGTGTGTTCAACACCCCAAGGTCTCTTTGTTCTTGTGCCCCTTTTAAAATTGTATAATAAGAGGACATATCTGATAATAAAGTCTCAGGGGAATTCATGTTAGCTGAGAGCTAATGTGAGTTCCAGTAAGGGCCTTCATAAGGATCCAAACCGTTATCAGTGAAATTGATCCCGAAGGGACCATTATATTTCCAAATACACATGTTTTGTTCCACTGCGAGCAGAGGGTTATAAAATGAAGGTAGCCACTGTGCAAATAAGTGGGTTTAACTGAGTGACTTAGCTTGTAATGGCCATGAAGACTGATTCCAGCCGGTTTCAATAGTTTTAGCATCGAGTTACTAAAATAAAATGCATCTTTTAAGTAAATGAACAAGAAACCAGCTTTTGCTCAGCTTGGTTCTGTGTATTACCCACAGATGGTACCACATCAAGGACTCAGTTATCTTTGTGCTAGTTTCAGCACAGCTTGTTGTCTGCGTTATTTTTGGTTACTCATTCAGCTATTTAAAATATCCTGACTAATGACAGCATTAAAGTCCCAACAAACTTAAAATACAAACAAGTTAACCAGTAGAGCACAAATTGTATAAAGAGGAAATTAACATCCCAGTCACTTACTTTGAATATTGATGTTTGTTCTTTCGTTTATTTTAAAAATATTTGTTTCTGTTCCATAAAGATATTAACTAATTAAGTTCTTGGTTAAATCAAGTTCAATCGTTTCAATATTTTAATTCATAATGACATTTATGTTATGAATGCAGCAATTCCAAGAAGTCACTTTTGTTCAAGAATATGTTGAAACCTATTTTCTGTCAAGATGGACAATAAGCTTGAACAACTTAATCAGGAAGGTACATCCCACAGCCCCTGCCAGAACACTGGTACGTTCTCAGGGAAAGAGTCATTGATGGTGGAACAATGCTGGTGACCATTGTATATGAGTTTCAAGTCCATTGGGTAGCTACGTTGTTGGGAATGTGCCAGAACATATTTCCCAACTCTGACAAAATGCACTTTACAAATACAGATCAAAGTGGAGATTATGCTGTAAAGTAACTTGTGTTAAGATTGAAGTTGGCAGCACAGAAAGAGGCCAATTGGCCCATTATACTTGCAGTGGCTCAATGCTGGAGCAATCTAAAACTAACTATACTGTCTTGCTCTCCTTCCAAAGTCCTGTGTGTCTTCTGCTTCAAACATTTATCTGGTTTTCCTGTTAAAATTAAAATGATCTCTGCTTCAACCATTCATTGTGCCAAAACATTCCATGATTCAACAACCTTCTAACAGAAGTTCTCCTAACTTCCCTCAAAATTGTATAATTACAAATTGATGATGACAAGTCACTGACTGCCCACCCCCCTCCCACAACTAATTCCCTATTCACTCCATCAAAACTCTCCAATTTAAAAACCTCTCCATATCTACTCTGCATTATCTGCTCCAGTAGAGTTTTTTTTTATTCATTCATGGGATGTGGGCTTCGCTGGCTGGGCCAGCATTTATTGCCCATCCCTAGTTGCCCTTGAGAAAGTGGTGGTGAGCTGCCTTCTTGAACTGCTGCAGCCCATGTGGTGTAGACGCACTGTTAGGAAGGGAGTTCCAGGATTTTGACCCAGTGACAATGAAGGAATGGCGATATATTTCCAAGTCAGGATGGTGAGTGACTTGGAAGGGAACTTTCAGGTGGTGGTGTTTCCATCTATCTGCTGCTCTTGTCCTTCTAGATGGTAGTGTTGGTGTGTTTGGAAGGTGCTGTCTAAGGAGCCTTGGTGAATTCCTGCAGCACATCTTGTAGATGGTACACACTGCTGCTATTGTGCGTCGGTGTGAGAGGGAGTGAATGTTTGTGGATATGGTGCCAATCAAGCGGGCTGCTTTGTCCTGGATGGTGTCAAGCTTTTTGAGTGTTGTGGGAGCTGCACTCATCCAGACAAGTGGACAGTATTCTATCATACTCCTGACTTGTGCCTTGTAGATGGTGGACAGGTTTTGGGGAGTCTAGAGGTGGGTTACTCATGATACACACAAACAAATAACCTAGGCGCAGGAGTAGGCCACTTGGCCCCTCGAGCCTGCTCTGCCATTCATTAAGATCATGGCTGATCTGATTGTAATCTCAACTCCACATTCCCACCTACCCCTGATAACTTTTCACCCCTTTGCTTATCAAGAACCTATCCACCTCTGCCTTAAAAATATTTAAAGACTCTGCTTCCACTTTTGAGGAAGAGAATTCCAAAGACTCTCAATCCTCTGAGAGAAAAAAATTCTCCTCTTAAATAGGCGACCTCTTATTTTTAAATAGTGACCCCAGGTTCTAGATTCTGCCACAAGAGGAAATATCCTTGTCAAGACCCCTCAGGATCTTATATGTTTCAATCAAGTTGCCTCTTAGTCTTATAAGCGCCAGTGGATGCAAGCCTAGCCTATCCAACCTTTCCTCATCAGAAAACCCACCCATTCCAGCTATTAGTCTAGTAAACTTTCTAGTCGAGGTATCTCAAGCCTCTCCTAATAACTATAGTTTCCCATCCCTATGATCCTCCTGGTGAATCTACAATGTATGCTCTCCAAGATTTTAATTATATTTAAATTTATAATTATAATTTTTTAATATTAGCACTCAAGCCTCCATAGAGTTCCTCTACTTAACTGATGTTTTGTACACATTTTTCATTTTTTTAAACTCATGTACTCTTGTCGCGATTTATAAAACTCACAATTCTATTGGCCTTTTAATGGTTTGATTTATTTGAATTTGTACTTTCAGGGAATAATGTATTTGGACCCCGAGATCTCACTGTTCATCCACACCCTTCGGTCTTACCTTTCAGGGTATATTCCCATTCCTTACTCCTAAAATGTAGCAAATATAACCTTTCATTTATCCACATTAAATCACATCTGCCATGAGTCTGCACATTTTGCTAGCCTGTCTTCCTAAAATGTGCCCTATTCAATGTTTGCCAAACTTCCCACTTCTGTGTTGTCTTCAAATTTCAAGATTGTAAACAAAGTAGACCCAGTACTGCCCCATGGGCTGCATCACCTCCAACCCCAATTCTCAACTCTGAACAACACTGTTTCATGTCCGCTAATCAACTTACGATCTCCTTTGCTACATCTTCTCCTGTAACATATCCTCTACTTAAGGGTCTTTTGTGAGGCATCATATCAAGAAACTTCTGAAAATCCATATACACTACAGATTAAAAATTGGCTGTCACCTGTTTTTGGGCCTGGGGTCACAATTTGCAATCTCCCCACGCCTGTTCTCATTGAGGCAGGCAGCCCACAAACTTCATGCTGACTGTTCATTTGTAAGATTTCAGGGTGCAGCCCAGTGTGACCTGTGCTGCTAACTGGCTGCACACTTGACAGGGGGCCTAACAATGTCAAATGTGGCACATGTGCCAGCTGGCTTTTGTCTCTTAAAGACAGTCTATCCCTCTTAAAGGGAAGGTGCACTGAATGAAAGGAGACTGCTTCTGACTGTTGTTGCTGCAAATGGAGAGGAGAGAAATGGAACACCAGGGCAGAAAAAGGGAACAACAGATGCAGTGATGGAGGCCTTGGTCATGGAGGTGAAAAGGAAGAGAGATGCAACCTACTGCAGAGGGTTCAGGAGGCCCTCAAAGACTGCTTTCTGAAGAGAATGGGAGCTAGCAGTCAGACAGCTTTGCCTTTAATAAATCCATGCCAATTGCCAATGAGTAACCCAAACTTTTCCAAATACTTGTGAATTTAATTGCGGATCATGGATTCTAAGAGTGCATCGCTGGTTGCCATTTGACTAACTGGATAAGTTGGTGTCTCCACTGCCCTATCCATGAAGGTCCATGAGCTTTATGGTTGCCTAAAACTGCCTTTGTTCAAGGATAAAGCTCCTGTAGTTGAATGTCCTGCTGGCACACCCTAACTCAAACATCAAGAATAACCATTTAAAGATGATTTTTAAAATTGGTGAGAAAAGAAATTCTGCTGGAAGGCAATTTTACTTAATCAAAAGTTCAACATTGTATCAAAAAAGCCTAAATACAAACATCTAAATATACAGTAATAGCAAACTTGTGGCACAATATGATAATCTCTATTCCTGCTTTATTCAGATGTTTAGTGCTAATAGTAATTAGCACATTGGTGGCTGAATAAGATTGAAGCAATTTTCAATACAACTAGCGGTGGAATGTGTCCTTGTGAGAGGAATACATTTTTAGATGAACTACATCACAGGTGGAGGGAAAAAAAGCATTTGGAGCCAAGATAGCACCATTAACATAATAGTAAATGCCCATTTAAGAGATTTTCCAGATGACATCCAGTTACATCTGGAGAGAGGTGAGACTAGCTTACATGACACAAATGGGAGTGTTAAAGTTTAATATTCTCCATTAAAGCTAAATAAAAGAAATAAATCAAACCTCATTTCACTGGGGTTGTAACATGCTGTGCAACGGAGAGCACATTGTGGGCATGTGCTAAAGATATTACACCAGCAGGGAAGTGCTGATGCCAGCAATGTTAGGTGGGAGTGACATTCAGTGGAGGTTAGGTGCGGTCCTACTAAAAATCATACAAGCTAAACAGCAGTATAGACTGAAAGCAGATTATGTAGCTGTGTATTTGGACAAGGCATCTTTGCTCACTTGACATCAAACTCTTGGTGTATCATCAGACTCCACTGGTACATATCACCATGTCTATCATTAGAGCAGATTGCTGCAGTTCACAAAGCATGTGTTCTTATATTACGCATATTGTTCACTCTCAAAAAATAAGAGGAGATTTACAGGAGATGAACCTCGCAGTCCAGCAAGATTCGACAATGACCCAAGAAATGCTGTCAATAAGACGAACAGCACTCATCATTATTTAAATGCAAGTGTTAGAACAACTTCAGAGAGGATAGATGCATGAATAAATGTGGAAATCGAGAAGTGACAGTCAGATATAAGACATTAGTTTTGCGAAAATGGCATTTCTCAATCAGGCACCCACTGCAAAGCAATAAGGAGCATGAAATTTCTGTGCTTGCACATGACATACAGAATGAACTCAACTCAGAAAGCTAAATCACGTTATGTCCATCTCAATACAGTTTTAACCTCTCTGACAGAGAAAATTAACCATTACAACGTGGAGGTACATTACTTCAGGTTTTGCACTAAGTGCAATAGTGGGCAGGAAAAGTGACTTTTTATCTGTCAGCTGCAATGGCGGCTTTTCACACTGTATCGTCTGAATCCCGCCGCATTATGCATTCCCAAGAAACACGCCGTTTCGATGGCGGGCGGGCTCTCGTTCGCCTGCCATGCCGTCATCTCACCACTTCATCACGATGGGTGCCATATTTAAAGTGCAGCTGCACGCCACCTCTCAGTACTTCCAGCCCACCACTGCTGCACGGAAGTCAGGATGGCCCCGATAGGCAAAAAGACTGCAGGCCCTGGTTTAATGACGCATCCCTCGAGCACCTTTTGGGCACAGTGGAGGCTCGCTGCGATTTCCTCCACCCCTGCTCTGGCCACAGGATGGGCAGCAACATCACCAATCTGGCCTGGGAGGCAGTGGTAGCAGTGCTCAGTGCCAATGCACTGCAAAAGAGGACAGCCACCCAGTGCCACAAGAGGATGAATGATTTCCTCCGTTCCGCCAGGGTAAGTCACTCTTTTCATCCCCTCAACTCACACACTCACAAACCCATCGCAAATCCACAGAACCCTCACTCACTGCCGGTTCAAGGAACATCACCATTCACTTTCTCACACACACCTTCAGTGTCCTCATCCTGTCTGTGGGACCACTTACCACCCACACATGCCAGGTATACTTATCATCTAGCCTGGCAGGCGTCCTGATACATTATCTCCATCTCTATTCATGCAGGACAAGCTGGCAGGACAAGGGTGTCGCAGTAAGCAGGCTGCCTGCATCTCTGCTGTGGATGTCCGGGGAGCAACAAGACATAGCGGCAGCGTTAGGAAAGTTAAGAAGTTAAGTAATTTCACAGCCTGGGCATGGGTTTTAATCACTTGTACATAATGTTCACTATTGTAAATAAACTCTAAATAATACAGCTCCTTCTTCTGACGAGCAGTGTTCATGTGACTCAGATGTGAACCCTTTCTGCACAAGATAAAGGCAGGTGTCTCAGGCCAGGGCCTCTTGCCTTTGCAGTGTGTAACCTTCAGACCAAAATGATGGTCCGGCTTCACACTCCCTGGACATGTTACTGATACCTGCACCTTGATGGTGCTTGTCATTGCTGCCAGAATGTAGTGGGCAGGCATCACAGAGTTCCGTGCTCTCAGCACCTTTAAGGTGGACCTGGCCCCCATCTCTTCCGCATCTGTGGCCAGTGATGCTGTGCTCCTGAAGGGTTCAGGTGCTGAAGATGGGCAAAGGATCAGATGCTTTTAAAGTTTCATTTAAAGTTTCATGGTTGCGTCTCCACTTTATGACCCTGATCACAGAGCGCAAGCGAGCTGTCCTTGGCCAGACAGGAGTCAGACATTCTCAGAGGCTATGTGAAGATCTATGGAGTGTCCTCACTGCATGTCATCATCATTATCCTCGTGCAATCAAGTGACTATTAGGGCCTCTGCTGCATCTCCATGACAGGAGCATTATCACAGAGGGTATTCGCGCTGCCATAAGCCAGACTGGAGTCAAATGTTCATCGATGCAATGTGAGGATCTATGGTGTCTCCTCACTGCATGTCATCATCATCCTCCACAAATCAAGAAGGTATGAGGGCCTCCTGAGCACGCTTGCTAAGTCTGGCCAGCGCGAGGGCCTCATCGGCATCATTGTCGCCTTCGCAGACCTCCTCACCCTCAACCCTGTTGACATCCTCCTCATCTGACAAGACCTCCAGCTCCTCCATCTCATCCTCAGCCAGCTCCTCTCCCTGTTGCAGCACCAGGTTGTAAAGGGTGCAGCAGATGACGATGATGCGTGACACCCTCTGTGAACTATATACAGGGCTCCACCAGACTGGTCCAGAAACCAGAACCTCAATTTCAACATCCTGATAGTTTACTCCACCAAGTTGCAAGTTGCAGCATGAGTCTTGTCATACTTTCACTCTGCTGCAGTCTGAGGCCGCCGCACGGCCATGTACTCTGCGGGTGCCCTTGTCCCCTAAGAGCCATCCCTGTGGATTCTGTGGACCATGGAAGACGTCAGGGATCTGTGACTGACTGAGAATGTAGAAGCTGTGGACACTCCATGGAAACCATGCGCAGACCTGCAGGATGTGTTTGTGGTGGTTGCACACCAGCTACACATTCAGCGAATGGAAGCCCTTGTGGTTGACGTAGTTGACCACTTGTTGCGACGGAGATCTGAGCGTCACATGAGTGCAGTCAATGGCACCCTGCACCTGTGAGAAACCCGAGATCTGGGCAAAACCCAGATCTTGCATCCCAGCTCTCCTGGCCCCAGGCAAAATGCACAAAGTTGTGTGCCCTCGCGAAGATGGCATCCGTGACCTCAGGGATGCATTTATGAGTGGAGGCTTGTGATATCCCTCACAAGTCACCTGTGAAGCCCTGAAAAGAGCCACTGGCATAGAAACTGAGCGCCACGGTCACTTTCACAGCAACTGGCAGCAGATGCCCTCCATGTCCCTGTGGCACCAAATCCTGCAGTGGGTGGCAGATGTGGCCGACTAGTTCCCTGGACATGCGCAGTTTTCGCCCACACTGGTTTTCAGTCATCAGCAGGAATGAAAGGCGGCGTCTAGCTAGAGTCACCAGCAACTGCTCGTTGTGGCTCTTCGGTGGCATGTGTGGAAGCCCCAGTGGGCCCCTCCTCCTGAGGTGCTGCTCCTCCATCTATACAGCCAGGTGCCTCCATCACTCTCGTCTCTGTTGTCTTTGCTCTCTGTACGCCACGAGGCATACAGCTAGTTCACCAGGCTTCATGATCCTGATGTACTCCTCCTGCAGGATGAAAGAGAGAGGCACATGGGTGTACTAAGAACCTCTCTTGATTAAATCTGAAGGCCCCTTAATGCATCCCAGAGAGTGCTGGCCACCACTTGGATGGCCAGACTTTAATGCGCTCAAGGCTGCCTTAAACCCCAGCCTCCTCTGCCCCACTCCACCTGACCAATTGGTGGCAGCTTTGCCCATTGGACTGCATGCTGTGCTCTCAGCTCAGGCTCAGGCATTCTCCTAACCCGCACTGCAAGGCTGCTCTGTTAGCCTGAACCATGGGGGAGACTGGTTCAAACTGGGATGATGACATTGCAAAGGACTGTGAGCACCTCCACCAGTGACTGCTCCACGGCCAGCTTTAGCAAGGAGATTGTACAACGTGCCCAGTCATCCAATTGTTCTGCAGTCCACTAAAACGCTCATTAGTTTGCAGTCTGTGCCCGAGGGGTGAAAAGCTCTGGAGCATTTGGTAACACTTTGATGCCTCTGCATTGCTTGAGTGGGCAGATAAGCTAGAGGCCTGACTCCAATCATATCAATGTGGCTGCGCCTGAACTGTCTCAGCTACAGAGAAATGGTCACTTTATACAAGGTTTCCCTGATGCGTGGTCGCTTCCTTCCCCCCCACCCCGCACATGCTTGTGCACTCTTCAACCTCAGGGCCCTTGCTCCCACCACCCCCAAGTCACCTCAACTGCAGGGCAGCCCTTGCACCCCCTCCCCATGTCACCTCAGCCTCAGGGCAGCACTTGCCCCCAACCACTCCCAAGTCGCCTCAACCTCAGGGCAGCCTTTGGCCCCCCTCCCACCCCAAGTCGCCTAAACTTAAAGTCCAACAGGCGTCCCTCACGAGCACTGTGCAACATTACTGTGCACTCACCTCCGAGTTCCCTTCAAAGTGCAGCCTGCCAAGTGGATGCCTTATATGTACTGTTGTGAAACACGTCAGCGTGAAATCACGCCAATGTGTGTGGACAATCCAGTGTGGGGCGATGATTCCGGCGAGCTGGCCTTATAATTATATGCAGATGTATTACAATGAGGCTCCCGACGCCTGAAAGCGGTAAACGCGGCCTGCCATTGACAGGCTGAGCAGACAATCACAAACTGGTTTCACAACATTGTGAAACCAACTTAACCTTCTCATGCTGCCGAGCATGGCCGGCACCAACAGGCAGGGAAAATTCTGCCCATCTTCTCTGTCTTTGAGTCTCTTTTTTTCTCTCTCTTAGCCCAATCTTTCTTTCTCTCTTATTATCTCTCTTTCTGTATCTGATTTGACCTTGAATTCACCTCCCGAATTTAAACTTCCTTAGGCAGACCTTTCACTGCTCATTTCACAATCCTCCACTTTTAAGGACATTATACCATTTAGTGTTCAAATATCCTGCTAGTGAAGGACACTTCTGCTCCTTTAAGGCCACAAATTTGATTGCTGTGAATAAGAGGCCATGGGGCCAATTGGAGATCGATCACTGTTGGTGAAGAAGTTTAGGGGTTGTCAATTTTCAGCTCTAGGTCAGGAGAATCTCTCAGAAAATGACCATTTTTTTCTTTTTATAATGCTATTTGGTTATATGCTCATTGGTTAAAGTTCAGAATTGAGAACCATGACTCTTATATCCCTGCATAACTCCAGGGCTCTGAGCTCAACTGTAACAGCTCAACTGTTGCCCCAGTTACAGTCCGCTGGTTCCGCACAGAGCAGGAACTGAAGGCAGCATCCTCATCTTCCACACTAGGCAATGCATTTTCCCACAAAGACATCAAAAAGGGGCATTTAGAAATCACAAAATACACACTCACATAATGGAAAACACTACTGGATCAACATCACCTCTTCAACTTTATCCAGCAATATTATTTTGTCCATCTCTTTTGCTCCTGAAAAGGATGGATTAGGCGAGTGAGCTGGGAAGTTCCAGCTTTCCCATGGCTCGGTATTTAATTTATTGTCCATTGTGGCTCTGAGCCATACAGAAAAGGAAGTCCCCAGTTGCCCATCATGGTGAATTAGGCCAGTGTCACTCACTGAGCTCGCACATGAAAAATGGAGGCAGTGTTAAGGAACCAGAGAGTGAAATGCATTTGCGAAAGTGCACCACAGTCTAAATCAACAGCTTCTGAAGGGAAGAGGTGAAAATTAGACAAAAGTGCAAAGCAGCAATATAGGCCCAGATTTTGCTGCCAAAATAACGTTGAGTTTAATATGTTAATCATCCACAAGTCTACAATGTGGAAGATATACCTTGTGAATGACGAATTGCCATAAGTTGCTGGACGGCTTATGTCACTCCGCCATTATCACCATGAAGACAGCAGCTCACCCTCAACCTTGTCATGAGGTGAACTAAGTTTCTGAGTTGCACATTGATTGCCAGTTAAACTTGTTGTAGAAAATTAAGGCTGCTACATAACAGGATTAGTACCTGAGTTTTATCTCCCTGCCATGGCATTGTCTCTCTCCAGACCAGAAAGCGAACAATTGATACTGGAGAATTGCATTCCTCCAGCTATAAAGTTGTTGCTAGAGATATCAAAATTTTTAGATTTACATTTTGTTCTTACTTTTCCTTTCTGCTGCTTCCTTCTTACTCTTTTAATCTAATCTTTCTTTCCATTTCCTTATTCCTCTCTCTGTACCTGATTTGATCCCAGTTCACCCTATTTCTTTCCCAATCCTTATATCTAATTGGTTAAAGAGATGGACTGTTGGTGCCATTGTTTGCCAAGGTCCCAGGTGCCTTGTTGCCCTTACCAAGCCATTATCAGCTTGCACTTCCAGTGTGTTACAGAACAAAACGTTTTCCAGCTGAAGGATAATGGAAAACGTCTAATGAGGCATATTTCAACATGCTCCACTCCAGCAAAATCTTGGCCATTATATTCTCAAAGGATAAAAAGCACAGACAATGCAGAAGTAATACTTGCTGTATAGTCTAAAGAGATAAATAAAAAATACTGTTGCTAATTTTAACAGACAAACACAAGAAATGTTTTAGGGAAGTCTCCTATTGAGTGGAAGGGTGATTCCACTCAAAATCAGCTTGTCAATGCCAGTATTAAAATGGTAGATAATGGTCCTAAAAGAAGTGAGCATCAACTTGCTAACATCACCAATCGCAATTTCCAGGCCTTAGTTTGATACGTATTTTAAAGAAACTGTAAAAAGTGAAATTTTATTTTATCGGCTCCATATTTTTTGATTTAAAGTTCGAAGGGGTGGGGGAGGTGGCATGAGCCTGTGTGTGCATTTCTGTATAAGAGAGAAAGCTAGGCCAGCCCAAGTAAGTGACCTTCATCTGAAGACTTGTTATGACCCGAATTTGTGGTGTTAGGGGCCATACCAATTTCTATCTGAATGGTTCCTCTGAAACATAGGCCTCTCTGTAAAATAGCTTTCCACTTTTCAATGAATGTCATTTCAGATCCCTGGAAAATCATTTTCAGCCCATTTCTGCATAGTCATTATCAGAAATACTTGCTTTTGGCAGTGTTTTCATTTCCTAATTGGATAAATAAGAGGTATTTTCCCAAATGCAATAAAAATGAACACCTTTTTCTGGTCAGTCCAACTTACAGATGCTTCTTTGTAGTTATGCCAAGCGACTTGCCTTTAATATAGAATGTGGTCAGCTCTTTTAATGACACCAGTAACAGTAATGAGCATTAATAGTTAGAAAATAGGATCTTATTAAAAATGCATAAACTTTGTGAAAACCTGAAGGAACACATTGATTGGCTGTAAAGTTATCTAAACATTGGACTGGTTGAAGCTCAATAGTTTTCTTTAGCCATATCTATGATTAACTTTAACTCACACATATTTTTTCACCTTTAGAACACATGGACCTTGATGGACACGGATTATTTGTACATTTTTTAAAGTTTAAAATTACCACCTGTGTATTGCAGCTAATGGCAAATACGTAGATTAACAGCAGCTTATAAGCCAAAGAAATGGGCAACACTTTCACATGTGCCAACTGCTTATCTCCTGAAGGTGGTTATTTGTACTGATGTTCATTCCAACAGGTGCAGCTGTTCTGAGAACTTACCCGTGTGACATTCCTGATATGAACGTGAATTTGGGATACCACAGCTGAATTCAATTGTGTCACCATAGATCTATCCCTGGCCCCTCCTATTCTCATCTACCTGCTGCCTCGCGGCCACTTCATCTGAAAATACAGTGCCAGTTTCCAAATGTGTACACGAACAACACCCTCTCTACCTACCATTTCTCTTGACTCCTCCTCTCTCTCTGTCAGGTTGCTCGTTCGACATCTAGTACTGAATGAGCAGAAATTTTCTCCAACTAAATAGTGGGAAGACTGAAGCCGTTGGGCGGAGCCATTCAGACCTGTAGGCAGCAGGCGTCATGGCGGGGTGAGCGGACAACATGGCGAGAAGGCCAAAAATCGGTTTCACACCATCGAGAAACTAGTTTGCAATCGTCCGCTTGACCCGTCAATGGTCGGCCGCGTTTCCTGCCATCCAGTGTTGGGAACTTAACTTTAAGGTATTTGCATCTTATTATTGTGCCCTCATGACAGAATCACGCCCCCCCACCCCCCCCACCACCCCCAACATCAAATTAACCGCCTACGTCGGCATGACTTCAGCATGTCGTGATTCACAACTGCCTTTAAAAGGCGTGCGCCTGGCTAGCTGAACTTCGAGGGGAACTTGGAGATGAGCATACACAACCTTGCGAAGCACTCGCAAGCATCTCCCATAGGACATCAAGGAAGAGGTGCCGCGCATTCGGCGGGGGCATAGGCAAGCTGTTTGTTCCCAGCTGGTTTTCAGCGCAGTGCCGAGGCAAGGGCTCCGAGGCCTGGGATGGGGAGGCAAGGCAGCACAGACTGAAGGGACTCCACAAACACATGTCGGAGTGGCGGGGTGGGGTGGGGTGAGGGGTTGGTGGCGAGGGCTGGGTGGTGAGGCAAGCGGCCACACCACTTAGACAAGCTTGTCAAAAGTGAGCATTCTTCCACAGCTGAGACCGTTCAGCAGCAGTTCCATTGACACGCTTGAAGTTGGGCCTCTGAAGCTTTTCTGTCCACTCAAGTAACGCAAAAGCATGAAAGTGCTACCAAATGCTCCAGAACGTTTCACCCCCTCGGGCACAGGCTGTAAATTAATGTGCATTTTAGGGGGCAGCAAAACAATTGGTCGACTGGGCAGATAGTTCAATCCCCTTGCGAATAGTGGCCATGTGGCAGTCTTTATTAAGGTTTGGACCAGTATTCATTATGGCTCAAGCTAACAATGCAGCCTTGCAGTGCGGGTTAGGAGAATGCCTGCACCTGAGCTGAGGGCACAGCATGCAGTCCAATGGCTGAAGTTGCCGCCAATCGGTCAAGTGGAGTGGGGCGGAGGTGGATGGGGTTTCAGGCAGCCATGAAGCACACTATGCACTGGCCATCCAAGAGGTAGCCAGCACTCTCCTGCATGTGTGAAGGGACCTTCAGACTTAACCAAGAGAGGTTCTTAGGACACACATGCTAACCCACACGTCTCGCTCTTTGATCCTGCAGGAGGAAAACATCAGGATCATGGAGCCTGTGATTTAGTGATGCCTCATGGCTTACAGGGAGCAGAGAAGAAGAAGAAGAAGAGCAACGGAGGGACTCACCTTTCCCTTGATATGTGACCTCCTCCACCCTCTAAACTCTCTGCACTCCTCCAATTCTGTCCCCTTTTCTCAATTTCCCAATTTCAGCCACTCCACCATTAGCAACCTTGCCTTCAGCTGCCTAGACCCTAAGTTCTGGAATCCCCTCCCTAAATCTCCCTGCCTTCCCATCTCTCTTTCCTCCTTTAAGAAGCTGATTAAAACCTACCTCTTTGACCAAGCTTTTGGTCACCTGACCAAATACCTCCTTATATAGCCTGGTGTCAAATTTTGTTTGATAACACAGGTGGACATTTTACTACATTAAAGATGCTACATAAATGCAAGCTGTTGTTGTTGTTTCATCTTCCAACAGGAGAATTTGAACAGCAATACCTTGAAACCCAAACTATCAGCTCCCTGAGCTCAAACTCAGTTCAACAATAGAATGACCCATGGGTTGAGCAGCCAGCATCAAAGGATTACATTCTGACTGGACACTAGAACTAGAATGGACAGACCATACTTCAACATTTTTGATGACAGGACTAGCCTGAAAACTGATCATTCTGATCTCTTCAAGCATAGTAAACGAACTGCCTAGCATATTTGTTTTACACTTTCAGCTTTAGTAAATTTATGTTCTTTCCCCTTTCAGTTTTTACATGGGTCACCAATACGCCAGTTCATACAAACCATCATATTTTGAATTTGGCTGGTGATTTTACAGCCAGATGCCCTCCCCACTGCCAATTCTCTCCATTTCCCCAGGCTGGGGACCAGCACTAATACACACTGGCCTACACCAGTGGCTGTGTTCTTTTGTAGCCAACAAAAAATGGACCGGAAAATTTGGAGAGCAGCCAGTCCATTGACTTTGGGTGAGAATTTCCATTCCCATCATGGAGTGGGAATTGAATCCGGGGCCTTTTGGCTCAGAGGCAGGAGAGCTATCCACTGAGCTGTTCCAGCTCCCTGCTTTAGTAATTTTATGTTATTGGCAGAAATCCCAAATGCACCTGAATTTACCCAACAGATTTGCATCCTGGCTCCATAATAGTGTGCTCCTGATTGTGGTAGAGATGTGCTAATGCACCAGCATGGTAATGAGCCACCCTGGTCACGATGTCTGTGCTGAGTTTGCTAATCTCAGCTGGGTTGGCAATAGATGTGTAACAATTGGACTCAGTGATCCTGGTCCAGGAAAGGAAGCAAACAAAATAATCAGGGATTCCATTCCTGTTTGCTATTCAGTGACCCCTGCTGCAAAGTGCACATGTGGATATCTGACAAGAACAGAAAAGCTTGATTGTGAGGCTCCCTCTGGTTAAATAGTCAATCAATATTCATGGTTCAGATTCATATGAATGATACCAAGCAAGGGCTGCCCCCAACATTGTAACGCGTATGCCAACGTGTATAATTAATAAGCAGAGTAAGGATAGAGGGTGCAGAATGTCTGATTCACATTTATTATCTTTTTGTGATTTTATTCATTTTGGCCAATCAAAACCAGCAATGTTTGGATACCAGGGAGATGGCTGAATTATGAGCAGTTTAGAGCTATGGGATCATGCTCCATCCAGTAACCAGGTGGAAACTGCCCACACCCATTCCACATAGGAAGGTAACAGTCAGCAAGCAGTCAACATTTATCCCATCAACTTGCAGTGGATTCAAAACCCAGGTCCCTGAGGTGAAAGGCCATTGTGTCAACTAGTACCCTTACATTTATTATAGTAAAAAGTGTCAGGCAAGCAGTTGCAGGACTTGCTTCCTCCTGTTGGCTTGTCTCGTCACCTCTCCTATGATCTATGTTGTTTCTGAAATCAAATTGCTGATGACAGCTCATTATCATGCTTAAGAAAACAATGAGAACAGTCAGTGCCTGATACGCATGATTATGCTGTAGAAATGTCAGGCTAGGTTAAAATAACTGAAGGATCTTCACTTGTCTCTCTTATTCTGAATACCAGGCTGTTCTAAACACTTTGAATGGACAACATCTCTCACTGTTTTCCTTTCCAAACTCTTGATTAATAATTACTTCCTGTACTTACAAGCAAAGGGTCTTTAAAAACTATAAACAGTACATTACATTAACATTCCCATTTTTTTCACATTTAGAAAATATAAATTACAACAGGAATGTAAAACTCAAAAAGATTGAAGCTTCACGTAAATGTGATGCCCATCTGTCTGTTTCAAATACTCATTCGTGCTTTATGGGCCCTGAAAATTAGTTCAAGCGCTCCACAAAATCCTAGAGTATTAATATATTTCTCACAAATCCTGGAGTATTAATACATTCCTCACATAATCCTAGAGTATTAATATATTCCTCACAAATCCTCGAGTATTCACACATTCCTCACATAATCCTGGAGTATGTTCCTCAGAAATCCTGGAGCATTAATGGATTGTTCACAAAATCCTAGACTATCAATAAATTCCTACTGCCAGCATAAATAAGCAGAATACAGAATGACTTCAGAAAGCATATTGTAAACATGAATACAAATTCTTGAAAACACAATAATAAATTAAGGTTTTCAAGGAATGACACACAAAAATCTTTATGCAAATTCCATGGCTTGCTCTTCTGGTCCCAAATGCCTTTGTAAATATTGTCTCAATATGTACATAAAATTGTAGCTTTAGTCCAACAGTCGGACACATCAAAATGCCTCAGTTTATAGGATTTTTCAGTGTTACTGCTTATAAACATGTCCATAATTTACAGCATACTTGGTAGCCTCATTTCCACCCTGAAGTTTTTCCTTTGCTTCTTCACAATGCATATATACAACTTCCAAAGTGTACCTGAAAACTGGTTTGCTCCAGTTGTGGATTTAGTACTTGCAGTGATATCCTGAACTCCAGCAGCTACATGGGATATAATGATCCGAGAAAACCTATCATTGTGACTCGTGCATTATATAAATTTATTTGTTGATAGGTTTAATTTTTTCCCAGGTTCCGGATTGTTCATATGTATTTCAGTTTATTGTTGTTGTTATACTGCTGTATATAGTGAGATTTTGTCTCTTTTTCTCTTTGTTAGTATTTTTACTTATGTTGTAGTTGTTGCAATGTAATGCAAAATTCTAAAAATAAGAAGTTTTAAGAAAAGCTTGCACCTGACAGAACCTAACATGCAGGTTGGGTTAAGCCACTCATGAAAAGATCCAGAAAGCAAGGGGAAGGACAAAATAATGCAGCATTTTGCCAGTCTCTGTTAAAAGCACTGAAAAGTACATCTTAATTCCAATTTATGTCAACAGGATTCTGACAAAAGGCAAAAATAGCTGGGGTACACCCATGGAGACTTAATTAAACTCCACAGGTTTATTGACATCTTGGTATTAACCACATTGTTGTATGCAAGGCCTCGACAGTAATTGCAACCACTGACATTCACTGATCTGACACAGCTTCTCCCATTGGAAATGGGAAATGTAATTAATAAACTCCTTGCTGTCACATTCACTCCACACCAACACAAGTCGCCTTTCAATGCCGTAATCCTTGGTTGTTTGAACGAGATATTTATTGTGATTTCAGAAAGCCAAGCACAGTACTGGTAGCAAGAGGATGGGTGGGAGGGGGAGGGGGAAAGACTATAACAGGAAAATGAATGGATATTGGCTCAATGAGCCAGTCAAAACAAATTGGAATTGTGGTGTTTTCAAGAAACTGGAACGTCCGAGGGAGGAGGATAAGAAATAAAAGCAGCTGTTGGATGCATTTTCTAGCCTTTTTACGAGTGTTCTAGAACGTAATTAACACTTCAGGGTATTTTTTGTCAGAGCCAAAATAACAACTGTAGGTGAAACCATGAGCACTCTTTTAAAACCTTTGCAGGTGTGCAGGAGATATTAGAGTCAGTGGATGATCTCATGCTTTGCCTCTCAGTGCTATTTTTGAGTGCCTTCGCCAAGTCCAGAGGTGGTTTGAACACAAATAATTGTTTTTAATAGTAAAAAGCAAGCGAAGCAGCTCATTTTTTTCTGTGGGCCTGCATTAACTGGATACAAGCAAAGCTCATGATTGAGAAAAATGGTTTGATTTTTCCTTTGGCCAAAAGAAAAAAGCTCCACCTTTCTCTTTCTATTTCAATCTTTCTTGTTGTTTGTCGATTCTATCAAAGCTGCTGTAGTTATAGGTCCTCTGATCTAGCCTTTCTTGTTCCTACATTTTTTGAATATGCTATCTTACACTTTCAGCAGTGTAGAAATCAAGGTTCCTTGCACTCTCTCTTCTTTGACCACCTTCCTTCCCCCTTCAGTATTCCATTTCCCCTACAACCTAGATCACTTTTCATTCCAAATCTTGGCATTGCCTAAAAAATACTTCTTGATATATTGTACCTGCCTCAAACTCTTCTCAACCTGGATGGGGTTGGGCACTTCGGGTCATGAACCTCCACCTCAACAAATATAAAAATTCTGGCAAGAGCCAACGATGAGGAATTGCTCAATGTAGAGATTACATGAAAGAGAGTTTGGTGGGAAAAGTGAAGTTTGAAACCAGGACTTGTGTGATTATCAAAATTCAGGACCTACTAAATAACAAATGTAAACATGACGCAAGATATACTAGGATTGCTTTTTGCCATGGGCAAGTTTATGGGTGGGCAATGGGTGGGGCCTCATCAAGATGGTGGAGGAAGTTATATAGCCGCCATTCAGTCAGATAAGGCAAGCAGCATTGCGACAATGAGGTTTTTGATCATACTCAGCAGGGTATCACATCTACCTTTTCTCTTTCTTCAAGCAATGACACATTTAAAAAGCATGGCAACCTAATACTGCCAATTGTGGGCTACCTCCGAGATTTCCAATGCCATGCTGACCATTGTCTCTCTCCCTTTCTCTCTTCCCCTTTTCCAGGTCTATTTGAAGACCTGTAGCTTGCAGAAATCTCCTAGAATGCTCAACCCTCCTAAAAAAAACACCAGCATTCACTCTGTAAGCAGGTGTTCGTCTCCTCATTGCACCAGCTACAGTTATTTTTTCATTCATTGATGGGATTTGGACATCGCTGGCTAGGCCAGCATTTGTTGCCCATCCCCAATTACCCTTGAGAAGATGGTGGTGAGTAGTCTTCATGAAGCTGTAGCCCTGCAGTGTAGGTACACCAACAGTGCTGTTAGGGAGGGAGTTCCAGGATTTTGATCCAGCGACAGTGAAGGAACGGCAATATATTTCCAAGTCAGGAGGGTGTGCGGCTTGGAAAGGAACTTCCAGGTAGTGGTGTTCCCATTTATCTGCTACCCTTGTCCCTCTAGATGGTAGAGGTTGTGGGTTTGGAGGGTGCTATCTAAGGAGCCTTGGTGTGTTTCTGCAGTGCATCTTGTAGGTGGTACACACTGCTGCCACTATGCATCGGTGGTGGAGGGAGTGAATGTTTGTGGATGTGGTGCCAATCAAGCAGGCTTCTTTCTCCTGGATGGTGTCAAGCTTCTTGAGTGCTGTTGGAGCTGCGCTCATCCAAGCAAGTGGAGAATATTCCATCACACTCCTGACCTGTGCCTTGTAGATGGTAGACAGGCTTTGGGGAGTCAGGAGGTGAATACTTGCCACAAAATTCCTAGCCTCTGACCTGCTCTTGTAGCCACAGTATTTATATGGCGAGTCCAGTCCAGTTTCTGATCAATGGTAACCCACAGGATATTGATAGTGGGGATTCAGCGATGGTAATACCATTGAATGTCAAGGGGCGATGTTTGGATTCTCTCTTGTAGGAGATGGTCATTGCCTGGCGAATGTTACTTGTCACTTGCCAGCCCAAGCCTGGATATTGTGCAGGTCTTGCTGCATTTGGACATGGACTGCTTCAATATTTGAGGAGCTGCGAATGGTGCTGAACATGGTGCAATCATCAGTGAACATCCCCACTTCTGACCTTATGATGGAAGGAAGGTCATTGATGAAGCAGCTGAAAATGGTTGGGCCTAGCACACTACCCTGAGGAACTCCTGCAGTGATGTCCTGGAACTGAGATGATTGACTTCCAACAACCATTACATTGATCAGCATTGTCTAAGTGTTGAGATGCATTAGAGTGCTTTTCCCATTGGGAAATATGCAATTATGCATGTTCGTTGATGACTTCACAACATTCAGCAACGCTCATGACCCTGACTCAGCTCTCCTGCCTCCTCCACAAAAACCCAGCCCCAGAGCCCCATTAACACTAAATTGTCATAAATAATTATAATACTGGTGGATGGGAGCAGGAAGCCAAGTGGTGACCATAATTTTTAACCTCAGTGACTTGTGTTTCTACTGTTACTGTTTATAGTAATGGAAAAAAACAAAATCAGATGTAGCAACTAGGGCCTCTAAATTTGAGACCCAATGAAAATGTAGATTATAGTTCACTTTTTATGGCATTTTCAACATTTACAGTCTGAAATCAGAGCCAAATTCTATATTCACTGATCTACAGTTTGCTACTTTGAATGCACTATGGTATTCAATGGGCTGAATTTTCCCCCCGTTGGGGGGGTAAGTTGATGGACGGGTATGTACAGGTACGCTTCCGATCGGCGCCCCCGATCAGAGGCGCGGCACCATTTTACGTGAGCTAGCCAATTAAGGCCAGCCCAGCGTGACGTCCGCAGTGAAGCGCTATGCGCTTCCTTAGCGGGTGGGGGGGTAATGCCTAAAATCGAGAGTGCGCTCTTTGGCGCATGCGCACGAAAGAGCGCACTCATCTCCCTGAGGCCAAGTGCTGCCTCAGGGAGATCGCCTCTACTTTCAAAAATATTAAAAATAGAAAAAAAAAATTTCCCCCACATGTCCCCTCATGTGACAATGTCACATGAGTTAGGACATGTTCATAATTTCCAAAAAACTTTCTTAAAATTTTTAAAACCCTACATGAAACCTCATCCCGCCTGTGGATGAGGTTTCATGTTTTTTCTACTTCCCGCTGGGGCTCCTGGCCTGCCCGCCAACCTTAAGGTTGGACAAGCAGGTCCACTAATTACTTTAATTGCTCTGTCAATGGCCTCAATTGGCCATTGACAGGTCGGCAGGCGCACAGCTAATTTTGCTGTGCCCCCACCTTCCTGAAAATTTAAATGGGGTGTGGTGATGTCGGGAGTTCCGCCCAACGTCACCGCGTGTCATTTTATGCGTCGGCGAGCGGGCCCCGCCCCTGCTCGCCAACAGTAAAATCCAGCCCAATGCATAGGCTCAACAATGCACCGCAGCTCGGCACAATGCACATTACTAAAGGCGGTAGAGGAGGGCAGAAAAGCTTAAGCTAGGAAGATTGCTCATTCATGTGGTACAGATAAATGATGAGGTAGAACACTTGGTAGCATCTGGCACTTCATAACTTAGTCTTGGTTTCTTTAGCTAGACTTTGACACTTAAAAAACTGAATCCTGCAGGGCCCAGAGGTCAGGGTCAGAAGATTCAAAAATGATCACGGTGACTCATCTTACAATTAACGTAAAACACAAAGGTACAGATGAGTTTTAAAAACAAATCCAAATATAACCTATGCCTACATACACAGTGAACATGTTTGATGCCAAGATACTTTGGAAGACTCAAAATTCTTCAAGTAGAAAGAGACCTTGAAACTGCAACAATTTTATTACATTATAACTTACTCCAGTCTTAGTAACCAATGTTGGAAAAATAAAGACAATTCAAATTTCAAATCAATCCTTATGATGTTAAACATTCTTGTGGAAACCGAAGCTAAATTACAACAAAAATTCTGGGAGATTATATAAACTTGGTGAGACACATTGATCTGTGGTCCACATGAAGCCAGCCCACACTTCCTAACCCTGAATAGCACATGTTGTATTCCCTTATATTGTGCCTCTATCGACAGAAGACATAATCACAAGGCCTCAGAATTTAGGCTGAAATTAAATTACAAACACACCCTAGGATTGAAGATTAGAGGATGATGGAGAGGTGGAGCATATTGTACTTCAAAATGTCAGCTTACAGCTTCTTACAGGTTGTACAATGCATGTAAGTGTTGATTAAATTCTTATTCATATAGAAGCTGTCAACACTCTTGTACGTTCAGAAAAATTATATAGTGAACCTTACAATCAATTGTGCTTGGAGGACTTCATTTGGCTTTAATGGGAAAATATTTTTTGCAGGTTACAAATAGAATAAGAGGCATTGAGGTCACAGTATTAGGTAGAGACAAAGACACATGTGTATGACCTGTGACCATCTGGAATTTATCCATCTGTTGTTTTGTATGAGCGCATATGGGTTATTCCTTTTCCCATGTTTCCATTTGATAAAAATTGTCGTATGAAATAACAAAACTGGCGTGGAGGCTGCTACAGATGAACATTCATTGAGGGCACTCCAACAGCTCAATCGGTAAATATGCTGCAGGTGTGGGACTGAGCCGTACAGACTAAGGTCCCGTTTTGACTGGTCTATGCCCAAGCTGAATGATCTTAGCAAGAATAGCTATGGGCACTACAATTTGCTTTGGTGATATATAGAGTTTGATTTTCAATGCAGGGTCAGGAACCAGATAATTTCTGGATCCCCACCCCATACCACCTCAGTGTCACTGGCGTGACACTATCTTTAAATGGAAATGGCTTAACTGGGCTGAAGGAGAGCTCGGTGCTCAATTAGTGGTGCTGAACATTAGCAGGAGGCAGGAGTTGCCTGGAGAGTGCAAGTGGCAAGGCAAATGGCAGCCATGATGGGGCTTGCTGCCGCCTTGCTGAAGAGAGCAGGCAGCTCCTCTGAGGGCCAGCAGCATAACCACTCACAAAAGTGGCCAACGGCCAACTGAAAGATAATGTGCAAAATCTGGCGCAAGGTACCCCAGGCACCGAGATATTTTATAATATATAAGAAAACTTTAACATCTCCCATATTAAGCCTAATAGCTATGCATCACACCGTTCAGGTTCACCATTTTCCAACTTGAAAATTGAGGCCCCAACATCCCCAGCCCAGTATCAATCTCCTCAAGAAGCTTAACAGGACATTAATGAAAAGCAAGTGGGTTCCCTTTCCCCCCCGTGGCAGTGGACATTGTCAAATCTAGAAGTAAATGTAACCCAATAACACATAATGGATAAAATATTCTCTTCCCATTTCTTGTGCTTCTGCCTGACAATAGGATCTTTTCTTCCACTTTCCTCCCTTCACCTGAGCATGTTGATTCATGCTGGGGTAGAGGTCCATAGGCACTGGGAGTCCTTCAGTACCTCACCAGAATCACAATTCCTTCATGGATGAATCTCAATAATGGAGCTGGGAGGCTATTCAATCATGGAGAATATCAGTTTCCTACATGCACACTTTCTATATCAGGATGGCATTAGACACTACGACAACTGCTACTTGTATTAATATAGCATTTTTAACATAATGAAACATCCCAAGGCTCTTCACAGGAGCATTACGAAGTATGACACCGAGCTGCTTAAGGCGATATTAGGTTAGATAATCAAAAGATTGGTCAAAGACATAGGTTTTTAGGAGTGTCTTAAAGGAGGAAAATGAGGTAGAGAGGTATACGGAGAGAATTCCAGAGCATGGGGCATGGGTAACTAAAGGCATGGCCACCAATGATGAAGCAATTAAAATTGGAGTTTTTTGTTGTTGTGGGCGTTGCTGGCAGGGCCAGCAATTGTTGCCCATCCTTAGTTGCACTTGAACAGAGAGGCTTACTAAGGCATTTCAGAGGGCAGTTAAGAGTCAACCACATTGCTATGGATCTGGAGTCCACATGTAGGTCAGGCCATGTAAGGACAACAGATTTCCTTCCCTAAAGGACATCAGTGAACCAGATAGTTTTTATAACAATTGACAATAGCCTCATGGTTGCCATTACTGAGACTAGCTTACAATTCCATATTGTTTGTGAACTGAATTTAAATTCCACCCACTGCCATGGTGGGATTTGAACCCCTGTCCCCAGTGCATTCGCCTGGGTCTCTGAATTGCTTGCTCAGTGACATTACTACTAAGCTACCATCTCCCACAAATGCACAACAGGCCAGAATAAGTGGATCGCAGATATCTTGCAGGGTTATGAGGCTGGAGGAGATGACAGAGACAAGAGGCAGGATTTTCCACGCCCACCCACCGCTGGGATTGTCCAGTCCCGCTGAAAGTCAATGGATTTTGGTGGACACATGGTGGGTCTTGCCATGACGGGGCTGGAAAATCCAGGCTAAAGAGGAGTGAGGCCATGGAGACATTTGGAAACAAGGATGAGAATCTTAATATAAAGATGTTGCTTGACTGGGAACCAACATAGGTCAGCGAGCATAGGGATTATGGGGGAACAGGACTTGCTGCGAGTTTAAGACAAGGACAGCAGAGTTTTGGATTACCTTAAATTTATGGAGTGTAGAATATAGGAAACCAGACAGGAGTGCATTGTACAGTCAAGTCTAGAGGTAATGAAGGCATGAATGAGGGTTTCAGCAGCAAATAAGATAAGACAGGAGCCAAGTCGGATGGTGTTACAGAGGTGTAAATCGGCGGTGTTGGTGATGATATGAATATGAGGTCAGAATCTCATCTAGGGGTCAATTGAGATACCAAGGTTGCGAACAGACTGGTTTGATCTCAGACTGTTGTCTGGAGTGGGGCAGAGGAAGTTGGGTAGCTAGCAAATGGAGCTTGGAGGGGGGAACCAAAAGCCAGGGCTTCAGTCTTTCCAAATATAATTGGAAGAAATTTCTACAAGAAATTTTGACCATTTTGACCCAGTTTTGACCATACTACCTGATATAGCTTTTCTGAAGGAAATTTCTTGTGTTTCATGTATTTGATGTTGGATAAGCAGTCTGATAATTTAGCAACAGTGAAGGTGTCAAGAGTGGTGGTGGCGAGGTAGAACTGGGTGTTGTCAGCGTGAAAATGGATGATGTTGCCGAGGGGCACCACATAGATGAAAAATAGGAGGAGGCCAAGGATAGGTCCTTGGGGGACACCAGAGGTAATGGTGCTAATCAGGAACAATGGCTGGGTCTTTCTCTTCCTTAACTCAAGGTAACTCAGGCCCGTTATTGCATCCCAACTGTTATTGAGTACAACAACATAAAGAGGTAATCAAATCTGACACTGTCTGGTCTGCCTTAGTCAGTGCCAAGCTATCTGCTCTGTTTACTCACTAAGTCAACAAGAAAGATCAGCCACCCCATTCTACGAACATCACTGCTTTTAGCCAAGCACAACACAGACCTCTGACAGAATATGTGAACCACTTAGATATTTGATCATAACATTGCTGTACAAGCTCCATAGAAGGTTCAAGAGCAAAAGGAAGTAGTTAGCGAGTCCTCTGCTTAAAAGGCAGTGTATCTTTCTTCAAAATAGAAACCATGGTATGACCACACTTGTGTTCGGAATTAGAGGGAGGTGATCTAATAAGATGTCAACTGTGGAATTTGCTGTAATTTTCAAAATGATTGAATCTGTGACTGAGAATATTTAAGACCATTATTAATCTGAAAAAGGTGGCAGACTCCAAGGCTGTCACCACTTTGTATTCCCTCAGTGTGGCCTCCCCTAGTTTTGGCCACGCTACCTGATATAGCTTTTCTGAAGGATGAAGGTCTACTTTCTTGAGAAAATATGCCTCCAAATTTAAATGCTTATGTCTTATCAGTGTCTATTCTCCATTATCACCCCAACAGTTAAAGAACTGTATGCTTTACAGGGGTCAGTAAACACTGTGCTTTGGGACAGAGTTATTCTTGCCACTTGATTGTCGGCCTGTTTAACAGATTATTTCAAACAGTTCTGTAATAGTTTTTATTATCTCACTGGGATAGGTTTATTTCTTCTAAACTTCTGGGATGAACTGCTAAAGAAGTTTCCTGTTGTGATTAGAATGTTTTTCATAATCATGGAATGATTCACCCGTACTTTCTAGAATATAATGTACCAGCTAAATTCAGAAAACTTACTGAGCCATACTTGAGGATGAACCATTTATAAACGCGTGCTTTGTATATTACACTCCCAGGGGTTTTACACTGAGCACATATGTATGCAATTTAACCAGTTCATGTTGCTCAATGGCCCACTAAATGGAACTGGCTCAATAAGTGAAACTTAGAAGGTCCCAGGTCCAATCCCCACCCTGTGTCAAGTTTTCTGACTGTAATGATGATATCAATAGATGTGCTACAGTTGGTCTGGAGGGAGGGGGAGAATGGGAATCAGACATGGTTCCTGCTCCTTGCTCCTGCAGAAAAGTGGACCTATGTGGATATTGGGTGAAGATCTGTTTGAGCTCAATGGTGATGCCTCCATGCTCAAATAACCTGCTACCACTCACTCTCACAAATAGAATTTGGTAGTTGTGGGATCATACCTGGCCACACTCTGTATTAGAGATCGCTTCAGGGTAGAAAAGGGAAAGCTGGAAATAAAAGAAATTAAAAATATACATTATAACATCTGCAGGGCAAATGTCAGCAGTTCATTCCCTGGAGTAGCTCATTTTATTCTATGCCTGTTTTCACACTTGCACTGAGCTCACGGTTCAATGGTGCAGGTACACATTATTCAGGATTTCTGGTGGTAACATCCCAATCTCCGCCACAGGCCTGTTTCAAGTGGTGCATCTTGACAACACATTAACAGGTTATATGAATTTATAGTGGTAAAACACAGATAAAAGCACATTATGGACCCATATAAATACACTCATAAGCACCAGTATAAGTAGGAACATGCCAGCAATATCTGAACCCACAATACAATAATGGGTTGTTCAGATAACAAGGCATTGGTGATATCAAATGAGAGGAAAAATCTGTAAGAAGAAAACTATTTCTGTCAATAGATCAACTGGGAGCAGTTATAACTGCATCGTTTAATGGGCTCATACACTAGATAATACTTTGCTCATATGGCATCACTTGTACACATGAATATCTTTGACCACACATGTTGGCTCTCCAATGCTTTGAAAGTGTGTGGGGATTAGCCAGTTTTATGAATCTTTCAGTAAGGATTCCAAATTAATTCCAGATTAAAAAATATGACTGAGGTCTTAAATCCATCTATGGATAAAATGAACTTTTGCATCAAGTTCAAGTTGTCAAATGGTCCCTGGAAAAGGAAAACATATGAAGATCAAAGAAACATACATAATAATTTATGAATGAATGGCAGTCGAAACTAATGATGTGACTTTGTCTATTTTAGCATGCACAGGCCAGAAATTTATAATATCATGACAAACACTTGTTTCTAGAAAACATACATTTATGGCCTTCAAAGTATGCTTCAATAAGACTATGTAAATTACCTCCTATGCAATACTGACTTATGTTCATTTTTCAATTAGTTGGTCCATTTAAGAGATCCATTAAATTTACTTTGCTGCAAACTTCAACTTCAGATGGATTTATTTATTTTTATTCATTCAAGGGACATGGGCTTTGTTGGCTAGGCCAGCATTTATTGCCCATCCCTAATTGCCCTTGAGAAGGTGGTGGTGAGCTGCCTTCTTGAACCTTGCAGTCCATGTGGTGTAGGTACACCCACAGTGCTGTTAGGAAGGGAGTTCCAGGATTTTGATCCAGCAACAGTGAAGGAAGTTAACTTCTTTGAACAAAGAGTGGGGCAACTGACTGGAAATAATTCCTCAAGGAAATTAAGGAAAGTAAAGAAACACTTCATCAAGGAAACAAAAAGGATATAATTGGATTCAGAATGAAGAAGCATTGTGTGTTAACTTCAAAGTTAAAATTCAAAACTGGAACAACAGTGGGATGCTTTTCATAAAAAAATTCAAATTTTGGTCCAATTAAGGTTGTCCAGCTTTGGATGTGTTCTTCTCTTTCAAGAAATGATGTATACAGAGGGAAAATTTAAAAGTTTGGATCCTTTTTTTCTATATATGCATGTATATCTTATATAAATATATATATATATACATATTTATATAGTGTAATTTGCTGAGCTAGCTATGTCAGTGGTTGTGTTAACATGCAAAGGTGGGAAATGGGCTAGAAATTTCCTGCATATTATTGCCCATATACACATACAATTGTAAGTCAAATATTTGGCCAAAAATATTGGGATTTTTGGGCATAACTGAGTTAGTAATGTAAGGCCCAAATCCAATATTGGCTATTCAATGCATCCAACGGCCACCATAATAATTGCTGAGTTACAGAGCCAAGAGGCCTCCATTTAACAAAGAAAGATGATGATAAACAAGTTTCCTGCAATTGCACTTAATCAGAGTCATCAAATTATAACAAGACCTTCAGGCCAGTAGGAGATAAAATCATGTTTTCGGTGTTTTATTGCAAATTTTTCAAGGCTACAAAGAATACCTACCCTCACTGAGACCTGCTCTATACTTTTTTGTTTCTTTGAATGGAGTCTTACAGCATCAATATAAGTTACATAAAAAATTGAAATGCTTTTCTGCTTGTAGGTTCTTCAATGTGCTGTGCTTAATGTGCGTGAATAATGGTTAAATGAGTTTAAAGTTTAATTTTCATAATTTGACCCAATTTACACTAATTTATGGCCATTTTACACTTTGACATCAGAAGAATGGGTGCATTTTGGGTCTAACTAGGGGTTCACTTGTGCTTCTATAAATAGGAACAGGCTGAAACTGTGGTTTTGGGGTTAGGAGGTGCATGTAAGTATTGTGTATCTCTCTAAATAAATAACATAGATTGAACCTGTGAAGGAAATTCCAGACCGTGGCATTCAGTAATATATTCTTACAAATTTTTCATCAAAAGCTTTTTTTTTGTAAACTTTCGTGAAGAAACTTCTAGAGTGAAGGCCAGAACTTGGGTAACAGGGTTTCATCACATTCAGCAGGGCAGCTTCTTATTAATGTAAATCAATCTGGAGCTCATGAAGCATTTTGCAAATATTAAAAGGTTAGTGTAACACATATAGGTCTGACTTTTCAATGTCCTAATAACTGAGTTCGTAAAGTCTGCATATAATTCAGTCATGCAGACAGGAAAACCATAAGATCAATTCCTGGGCTGTGCTGAATTAATTCATCTCATCATTTTTGTTAAATCATTCATGAGATGGGGAGATCACTTGTAAGGCTAATGTTTGTTGCCCAACCCTAAATGGCAATAGCAGCCTAAAAATTAACCTCAGTACCCTTTGGGAGTGCATTAAAAAATCAGCAATTGTTTCCATTCCTGATTCTCTTCCAATAATCCTGTTAGACAACACACTTCAGGTGAGGACAGGATTAAGCTTGGCTTTGACACTCCATTACCAGCCAACAGGCACTGTCTAGGCACATAGATGAAAAACTTGGGCAAGGCACAAGAAGGTGGGATACAAATGGATAGGAAAAAGATTGTCAAAAAAGAACCCCGAAGAGGTAGGCATTAACTAGGGATTCACTGGTTCTTCTATAAATAGGAACAGACTGAAACTGTGGATTTGGGGTTAGGAGCTGCATGTTTGTAATGTGTATCTCCCTAAATAAATGCTTATAAAAAAGCTTAGCTCAAGTTACGTCCTTCACCACCTGGCTTTCTAGAATAGAACACAAAGAACTTACTATTTCACTATGCATACATGAGCAAGCATTATAAAATGAGAATTTTATATTCAGCTTCATATGTGTTCCTAGAATATTATAATTTAAATATGTAGTCAAAAAACATCAACATTTTCCATTGGATTTTGCTGATGAATATTATAACCGAGTACAAGTATGCAAGAATCCATCATCTTTCTTTGTTAAATGGAGGCCTCTTGGCTGTGTTGTGGCTGGAATTCACAGTAAAATATTAAAACTAGATCAATTTCAAATGTTATTCTGGCTGCAAAGCCACCAGGACATCAATGCAGCCGGCAAGATAAGGAACACAAGCTCCAACAACTCATCGACACCAACAACCATCCAGGACCCTCCACCCCTACCTGTCCCTCTGTCCCCATCCCGTCTTCCAATCCCAGCCCCGGCCGTGTATTCACCATACCCCCTGACCTTCCCCCTTCCGATGCTGAATGTTCAGTGCTCAGCAAAGGACTTAGTTTCATACCCTTACGTCCTCATCTCAATTAATTTCGGGCTCGGCACGATGCGGAACTCTTCTTCCACCGCCTTCATCTCCGTGCCCACTTCTTTGGGCAGGAGTCCTCTCTCTGTTCAACGGATCCTTTTACCCGCCTCCAATATTCTCCCTCCACCTGGACCCCTCCTTCTGGATTCTTACCTTCTCTTGATCTTTTCATTGAGAACTGTCGGTGTGACATTAGTCGTCTCAATTTCTCTGCTCCTCTCACCCACTCTAACCTGTCTCTCTCTGAACTTGCTGCATTCCGTTCTCTCAGGTCCAACCCTGACATTGTCATCAAACCTGCTGACAAGGGTGGTGCTGTTGTTGTCTGGTGCACTGACCTCTACCTCGCGGAGGCTGAGCGTCAACTCGCAGACACTTCCTCCTACCTCCCCCTGGACCATGATCCCACCACTGAACATCAAGCCATTGTTTCCAGGACTGTTACTGACCTCATCTCCTCTGGAGATCTTCCTTCCACAGCTTGCAACCTGATAGTCACCCAACCTCGGAAGGCCCGCTTCTACCTTCTACCGAAAATTCACAAACAGGACTGTCCCGGCAGACCAATCGTGTCAGCCGGTTCCTACCCCACGGAACTCATTTCTCGTTATCTTGACTCCCTTCTCTCTCCCTTTGTCCAGTCCCTTCCCACCTACATCTCTGACACCCTACATCATATTAACAATTTCCAGTTCCCTGGCCCCAACCACCTCCTCTTCACCATGGACGTCCAATCCCTCTACACCTCCATCCCCCACTGGGATGGTCTGATGGCTCTCTGCTTATTCCTCGAACAGAGGCCCAAACAATCCCCATCCACCACTACTCTCCTCCGTCTGGCTGAACTCGTTCTCACACTGAACAATTTCTCCTTAAACTCCTCTCACTTCCTCCAAATAAAAGGTATGGCTATGGGTACCCGCATGGGCCCCAGTTATGCCTGTCTCTTTATGGGGTATGTGGAACATTCCTTGTTCCAGTCCTACTCTGGCCCCCCTCCCCCAACTCTTTCTCCGATACATCGATGATTGCTTCGGTGCTGCTTCATGCTCTCGTCTGGACCTGGAAAAATTTATTAATTTTGCTTCCAATTTCCACCCCTCCATCATTTTCACATGGTCCATCTCTGACACTTCCCTTCCCTTCCTTGACCTCTCTGTCTCAATTTCTGGTGACAGACTGTCCACCAATATCCATTACAAGCCTACCGACTCCCACAGCTAGCTCGACTACAGCTCCTCACACCCCGCTTCCTGTAAGGACTCCATCCCATTCTCTCAGTTCCTTCGCCTCCATCGCATCTGTTCTGATGATGCCACTTTCAAAAACAGTTCCTCTGGCATGTCTTCCTTCTCCCTCAGTTTTCCACCCACGGTGGTTGACAGGGCCCTCAACCGTGTCCGGCCCATCTCCCGCGCATCCGCCCTCACACCTTCCTCTCCCTCCCAGACCCATGATAGGGTCCCCCTTTCCTCATTTATCACCCCACCAGCCTCCACATTCAAAGGATCATCCTCCGCCATTTCCGCCAACTCCAGCATGATGCCACCACCAAACACATCTTCCCTTCACCCCCCCGGCGGCATTCCGCAGGGATCGTTCCCTCCAGGACACCCTGCTCCAATCCTCCATCATCCCCACACCTCAACCCCCTCCCACGGCACCTTCCATGCAACCGCAGAAGGTGCAACACCTGCCCCTTTACTTCCCCTCTCCTCACCGTCCAAGGGCCGAAACACTCTTTTCAAGTGAAGCAGCATTTCACTTGCACTTCCCTCAATTTAGTCTACTGCATTCGTTGCTCCCAATACGGTTTCCTCTACATTGGAGAGACTAAATGCAGACTGGGTGACTGTTTTGCAGAACAGCTTTGGTCTGTCCGCAAGCATGACCTAGACCTCCCTGTCGCTTGCCATTTCAACACTCCACCCTGCTCTCATGCCATTATGTCTGTCCTTGGCCTGCTGCATTGTTCCAGTGAAACTCAATGCAAACTGGAGGAACAGCACCTCATCTTCCGACTAGGCACTTTACAGCCTTCCGGACTGAATATTGAGTTCAACAATTTTAGATCATGAACTCTCTCCTCCATCCCCACCCCCTTTCCGATCCCCCCCTTTTTTTCCCAATAATTTATATAGATTTTTCTTTTCCTACCTATTTCCATTATTTTTAAAAGTTTTTCCATCCATTGTTTTATCTCTACCTTTTAGCCCATTTCGATTCCTTCCCCCCACCCCACCCCCACTAGGGCTATCTATACCTTGCTCGTCCTGCTTTCTACCCTTAATTAGCACATTCCTTAGATAATATCACCACCTTCAACACTTCTTTGTCCTTTTGTCTATGACATCTTTTGGCATATCACTGGCCCTCTATCCAGCTCTTACCGCCCCCCCCACCCCATACCAGCTTATATTTCACCTCTTTTCTATTTTTACTTAGTTCTGTTGAAGAGTCATACAGACTTGAAATGTTAACTGTGTTCCTCTCCGCAGATGCTGCCAGACCTGCTGAGTTTTTCCAGGTATTTTTGTTTTTGTTAAGGAGTGCTCACGCCTGGCAGTTAATGGTTCTCAATCTAAGTTATTAAAAAGGAAGCCACAATAAGCAATTATACCTTCACCTGGTATTTCATAGAAATTAAAAATTGTAACACTAAATGATACTAGATTTTGTGGACATCAAGATGAAGGGTGGCAATTTAAAGAATAGAACATTTTATTGCTGCTCGTTTCTACTGTTAGCATCAGGTACCTCCTCAACAAATAAAATACAGGTCATATATAAGGAAACTCCTTCTAAATAACTGTACTAAATTGTAGGGCAGGATTTTCTCCGCGGGCTTCTGGCTCAAATGTAGGTCAGATGCTCGCACAGTGAGGGAGATAGTTCTTCAATGCGATTTTCCAGAGCAGCCAAATAATGGCCAGAGGGCAGGCTTGCCGTCCAATTAAGGATGGTGGCTAGGGGGCCAATCAAATTCCTTTCAGCTTGAAAGCAGCAGCAAGATGAAACAGAATGTAAGCGAGAGAGAGAGAGCTTGCTTCAAAATGGAGGTCCACTCTCTCTAAATTTTTTAGAGTTTAAATTTAAAAAATGGCTTTTGCAGCCAGGCCACCACAATGGAGTCATGGGGAGCCCTTCTACAAGGTGGCCTTGGCTGCTGCTGTACCCAGCTAGACATAGAGGGCCTCCAAGTCCCAAGTGTTCTGCCAGGAGACCGCCTCCAGGGACCAAAATGGCCCCAGCTGCCTTTGGTAATCTGGGAATTCCCAGTCTGCCTCCTTTAGTTGGTCTTAAGTGATCATTAATGAGTTTGCACAGCTACTCGTCACATGCAGGTGGGTAGATCTGCCACCCCCACACTGCCTCTACTAAAATGGTTCGGGGCCAGATTGGACTATTTTTATTGCCCACCCACCTCTGATTCCAACCCCAACAAGGTTTCAAGATCAAGCCCATAGTAACACAATTTTCACAACAGCTTTTCACATCAGCAATGTAATCCATTTCTCCAACAAGTCTTCCAGATGACAACTAAACAAAACGTCAAGTTCAAGACAACCTTCGTGGTGTAGGCAAATAGAATCTTTGACGCCCAAACTGATTCCACCAATGTTGCTGACAATAGAAAGAGTGACTTTCATATTACCAGTCTGGGATGAAATCAAAATCATGGTCACGAAATTTGAGCTTATAGCTTGTACCAGTAGGTTTCCAGGCTATCACAACAATGCCAAAAGTCCAGTAGATCTGGCGAAAATTGAACATCTATGTTTATGTCATTGTGTATTTTTTAAATATTGAGATTGGTATCTCTATCATATTAGTTGCAGTGTTGCATTTAGCTCAAAATATATAATGGCAATGCTCTATATTGCTTTTCCACTCAGTCCCTTGTGTAAATATTATTAAAAGTTAAACGCAACACTGCAACTAATATGATAGATACCAATCTCACTATTTAAAAAATGCACAATGACATAAATGTTCAATTTTCTCCAGATCTAGTGGACTTTTGGCATTATTGTGGTAGCCTGGAAACCTACTGATACAAGCTTTAAGCTCAAATTTCATGATCATGATTTTCTATGATGGTTATACAAAATGTGGTGCCAGTGCTGTAATTGCAAAAACGTCTAGCAAATGTCCATGGATGATGTGCAGGGAAGTTGAGAATGGACAATTCCACAGGGATAAAGCTCCCTACTCTGTGGTGTTGAAAAGGATTAGTGCTGTAAATGTTTCAAATAGAAATACACTGCTCCAACTCAGAGGTTTCAACATCAGGAAAGCAAATGATTCTGGATGCTGAACCAGTAAAGCAAATATATTGCTGAAAAAAGAGACATGTCAAAGCTTTCGTCTTGCATTCATCAGGACACTTCACAAGAATATCAATATAAGGGGAAAACAATAATTTATACTGTATGTGAAGAGAGTGCAGATTGGTTGGCAAGTGGGCTTGGATATGTAGAGGCATTGCTATGGAGAACGCACCAGTGATGGTGACTGATAGTTAACTGCCAAGCATTGTTTGAAACTTAAACCAGGCAGCTTGAACCTGATTGGTCAAGGCATTGCCTTGAGGAATGAGTCAGCAAATGGCTGTCACTTACTTTGTTTAGCTGAAACAGGCACAATCTGTGCAAATGTTCTTTCTGTCTGCAAAGAACAAGGACCTGTGTATTAATAAATCAGCTTCCCATATACACAGATGCTCCATCATTGGTGCATTCTTCATGGCAATGCCTCTGCCAATCATAGTGCACTTGCCAACCAATCAGCACTCTCTCCACATATAGTATAAATTGTTGTCTTCCCCTTGTATTGATATTTTTGCGAAGTGTCCTAATGAGTGCAAGACAATAAAGTTCAACATGTCTCTTTTTTCAGCAATGCTCAAGTTCTGTACTACCAAGCAACTATTTGTAAAGCAAATGTACTTAATCAGAAATCTTTTGATAATGACGCTACATGATAAACTCAACTCAGTGCAGGTACAAAGACCTGCAAGCTCCATGTCAACTGTCAAGTACAAAGTGAGCAGATAAATACTGAGCCTTTAGTAGAATCTTTGCTTAAACCAAAGTTGTGTCTACATTTTCACTTCATTGTTTAGCCCCAGTCATGCTGTATGCAATAATACAGTCGCTATACAATGAATACAAAAGATCCTTGATGCAAGGAACATCTGTGTTTGAGCAGATACTACATGGGCTTATTAAACAAATAGCTGACACAGCCCGGAGGACCAGGAGCCTCATAATGCACACCATGTGTATTGGTGCATCTCAGGAAACTTCATACAGGAAGATCAATCAAAGGTCTATCTGTCTTTCAAGAGGTTTGTGTTGTATGAGTTGTACACTTGCATCTTTCTATAATGCAAAGGCTAATATATGGAAAAAGGGAAGCAAAACACTTTTAGCAAGCTAATTATTCATATTAATTTAATATTTACTCTATCCAATATAGTTCAGAAAAGAGTTTACACTTTCAATTAAAGAGAATTTAGTCTATCTGAGCAATGAAAATTACGCTTATTGACAAACTTCTTTCTTCACTCAGCGTGTGTAACTTGAGCTGTGGTGCAACCAAACTGTAACATTTCAAGTAATTAATATATTTGTTATACAACTTTGCACAGAATTGACCTATTGAAAGGGAGATAGGTATTTTTATGAAATCAAACAAAAGAGCACAATCAATAAAATAAACAAAATCTTCCTTTTAGTATATTAAAAAGAAAGTTACCCCTCCAAACTCAGGGCTCAGTTGATAAACACACTGTGAAATGTTAAATTAATCCATGCAGATGATCAAGCAGCTAGATGCCAGTCTATACTGCTTTAGCAAACTTCAACCAGCCAGGGCAGACTGAGGGTTAAAGATAAATCAAGCAAGATTCCAATTTCTGACCATTATCCAGGGATCCCTGTTCTCAAAGATCAGAAATAATGGAAGTCATTTAGTCCATGGAAGCCGATGATACTCCCACTACAGTATCTGATTACCTCTGGTTTAACTTTTCCCACTCAACTTGACATTTTATAAACTTATATAAGGTCCCTCGCCATTCACCTCCTTTCAGGGCTGAAAGGCCTAACTTTCTCAATGTTCCCTGCACTCCAGTTCTCTGACACCAAGGACCTGCCTTGTAGTTTGTCTCCACATGACTCTCAAGGCTTGGATGTTTCATATGTGCCTTTGTCATCAGCACTGGCTCCAGTGTACAGCGCTATTACCAAAGCATTATACAGCTTCAGCATGATGGCCTCAGGCAACTGATTAAAAACTGCTGGGACTACTCAGCAAGCCAGTCAGTAACTGAAAAAGAAAAGGCCATTTGCTTTTAAATTGCCTTTCTCCTTCAGATGCGGAGTGACTTGCTGTGCACTTTTAACAACAACAAAGACATCAACATGCATTTAAATAGCAACTTTGACCAGTAAAAGCATCCCAAGGTGCTCCATGGGGGTGTTACCAGGCAACGTTTGACTTGAGCCACATAAAGAGATATTAGGACACAGTTGTCCGAAAACTTGATCAAAGAGGCACCAGTAGATATCAAGGATCAACTTGAAGGAGAAAAGTTAGAGAGGCAGCAAGGTTTAGGGAGGGAATTCCAGAGCTCAGGACCATGGCAGCTGAAGGCTCATCTACCAGTGGTGGAGTGATTAAAATCAGGATGCATTGGATCCAGAATTGAAGGAGTGCAGAGATCTTGGGTTTATAGGGCTGGAAGAGATTACGGGGATAGCAAGGAGCAAGGTCATGGAGAGGTTTGAAAACAAAGGGTGGAATCGTCCCAGATTTGCACAAAGTGCGGTAGCGGGCGGGAAAAAGCCATTTTACCCACCGGCTGCAATGACGGCTTTTCACACTGTATCTTCCCATCCCTGTCTCATTAATTATGCGGCCACAGGAAACATGCCGTCTCATTGGCGGGCAGCCTCCAATTTGCCCGCCACACCATTAACTTGGTGCTTCCTCACACAGGGCGCCATATTTAAAGTGCGGCCATGTGCACAGTTCTCAACCTTGCAGCCCAGGTCTGCTCCGGTGAAGACATGGCCCCAAAAGCCAAGAGGACCACAGCCCCCCGATTCAGCGATGCCATTCCTGGGACACTCTCTGGACACCAAGGAGGCCCACTGCAATGTCCTCTGCCCCCGCTCTGGCTGCAGGAGGCCCATCAGTTTCACCACTCCGGCTTGGGAGGCGTTGGCAGAGGTGGTCAGTGCCAATGCTGCACACAAGATGTTGGCCATCCAGTGCAGAAAATGGATGATCTCATCCGTGCTGCCAGGGTAAGGCAACCATGACATCACCCTAACCTCACACACTCACAAGGCCATCACGCATTCACTGGCATCTCACTCACTGCCAGCCCAAGGGACATCACCACTCACTCTCTCACACACACCCTCACATCTCCATCCGTACTTATCTCCTCTGGAGACTGCCTCCTCAGCCCTCACCATCTTGAGGCCACTTGCACAGATCAACATGTGCCCCCACACACACCCTGGGATACCATCCTTCCCCAGTACAGTCCTAGCCCTGCAGCCTCTTCCCCTGCCTGAGGCCACTTCTCCCCCTTCCCCAAGCAAGCCCTAGCCCTGCAGTCATTGAAAAGCCACCCCTGCCTTACGGTTGGTCTGGTAGGTAGAGGCCTGTCTGTGAGACCCCTAAAAGCGATGTGGTGCTGCCTGCGAAGCCTGGCACTGATGACCGCAAGGGCTGCCTGAAGAAAGGCAGGCAAACAAATCTTAAAGCCCCGAGCAAAGTGCAGCCACTAAGTGCACATCGCTTATGTATAGTTGTGAAACATGTTGGCGTGCAATCACGCCAACATGCCTGGGTGATCCAGCATGTTGGGGTGATTCTGGGGAACAGGGCTTATAATTAGATGCAAACTTATGAAAGTGATGTTCCCAACGTGCGGTGGCGGGGAAGGCCATTGGCAGGTGGAGCGGACGATCACAAACTGGTTTCATGACGGTATGAAACCGATTTTAGGCCTACTTGCCATATTGTGCCTCCCCTGCCCACCAGGATACCCGATGCCAACGGGGCCAGGAAACTCCGGCCAAGGATGAGAATTTTAAAATTAAGGCGTTGCTGGACCGGAAGCCAACATAGGTAAGCCAGCACAGGAGTGATGGGTGAACCATAACTGGTGTGAGTTTGAATATGTGCAGCAGAGCTTTGGACATGGGGTTGGTTTTCACCTCCAGCATTTCAAACTTGATATTGCAGGTTGTATGACACTTGCAGAAACCACTGATTTTCAATCCCATTCAGTGCAATGGAAATGAAAATCAGGCAGTTTCTCTTATGGGCAGCCCTTCAAAACACCAAGCTCTCCCCTGACATTTTGCATTTTTATTTCACACGCCCAAGATTTACATTTGTCTTCTCAACTCACTCTACAGGCTGACACATCCCAAATGGTAAATTAGGTAAAGCTGTTAGCAGAACTGAACTGTAATCTAGGACACCTCAGTGCACAGGAGTAGGCGGAGGGGGGTGGGGGGAGAGGAGATATGAAATTGTAGTTACCTTTGGGGCACTGTAGGTTTGATTTCATTTTAAGTGATTAAGTAATTTTTCTTTTATTTTGCAATTTGCTTGCCTTTTCTCTTCAATCATTAGACTCATGTATCAATTCAACACAGGAAACTAAACATGTGAAAAGGTTTAAAAAAAAAGATTCAGAAATCTAACAATGATGTTCTGAGCAAAAGAAGAGTTTTCACATGGAGACAAATGCACTGGAAGGTTAGTTAACCCGTTATATTCCCCCTATTTTTAGTATCTGTTTCAAGGAAGCCACTTGCTCACTCAAAGAGTGGTGCATGCTAGGAGGGAGTCTAACACAGTGAAAAAACAATTAATAAAATGATGGTGAAATATGTTATAAATTAGAAATTGGAGGAGATGACTGATGGAATGCAGCAAAGGACACACACAGACACAACACACACACAGACACTAAAACCCACATAGACACACAAAGAGATACACACACACACACACACACAAACCCACACACGCATACACAGACACACACAAACATAGACACACACAAAGACTCATACACAGACACACACATAGACATGCACACACACATAAACACATATAGACACAAACAGATACACACACATACACAGACAGACAAGCCACACATACACCCACACACAGACACACAGACACACACACACACACAGACACACACACATGCACACATGGCCAGATTCAGAGGACAGAGGAATGTAGAGCTCTGAATGACTGGGGCAAGGAGCTACGAAGGAGTTTAAACATGGAGCTCATTTCTTCTATTTACTGTGTCACAACAATTGGCATCTGTACCCCTTGATTAGGGAGAAGTGACATTCGCTGATCATAGCCGTTTCTTGGGTGGAAAACAAAGGCTGAAGGATCTAATATAGCTTATGTGCATTCATTCAGTGCTGGAAGTGTGTTTCATGGGCAGAACGTTTAGGTTGACGGGCGGGTGGGCACCCAACCCAATCAGATGTGAAATCGCTCGTGATGACATTGGGTGAGCGTCCCAACATCATCCCGCACTCACACAATATTTTGGTTGGCGGGCGCACACAAAAGTCAGAAGTGCGCCCGCCGACAATTAAGAGGCCAAATAGTGTAAGGAAAGTTACAATTTCCTCCGATTTTCCGTGGTCTGTCCAAGCTTACAGTTGGCGTACGGGCGAATCGGCCAGGTGGACTTTGCATTTTTCATGAAGTCTCATCCAAGGGCAGGATGAGGTTTCCATTATTAAATATAAAATAAATAAAAATCTACGGACTGAATTTTTATCATCCATATGTTCAGGTGATTGATTGTGATTCTCGGACACCTTTCTCCTGATTTTAAAAATTTTATTTAATTGTTTTCCAAGTCTTCAGCTCCCTGAGACAGCTCTCTGCCTTCAGCGCTCGCCCTCGCCCACATACCGCCCGCCCTCCTCCCACCCCGGAAATGCTGAGCATTTCAGCGTGTGCTTCACGCTGACTGACCATTATTTGGCCAGCAGCATGAAATCGCAGTCAGGGCCAGTCACGGTCAGAGATCTGTTCCCCAGCTGATCCCAGACCCACTGAACGTGCCCACCCACTGACCTAAATTTTCTGCCTCATGTCTTTTTGGTTAAGGTGCCCCAAAATCATCCAGGGTGTCCATCTCATAACAGGAGTCAGGCCCCATTGCTTGTGCAAATCAGAAACTGCTACGGACAGGAGGAGGGGTAACTTAAACAGCACTGATTTCTTCTCTCACTGCATGTCTGTAAACAGAAAGGTGTTATGATTTGCTTCCCCCTTATGAGCGGTGGCATATTTCCCAACCCCTCAGTTTTGGTGTGATCCCATTATCTACAAATAACACCACAGGAAACTCGGAATCAGATGAACTCAGGGGATTAGTTTATTTGTACACACTTAAAACATGGGAGGGGGGATCACTACATAGCCCTCTGTGCACTCAAAGAATAAAAGAGGCATAGAGAAAGAAAGGTTTGCAGGTGAAAGGCCACAGAGAAAAGATTTATTGTTTCACATGAGTCCATGGTCCAGAATCAAAGTCCAATGGTGTATTCCTTCACAGAAGTCAGTGGGTTGAAAACTGGTGCTGGATAATTCACTTTTCCAGTAGAGATGACTTCCATGATGAGGTAGGCAAGCAGAGATGAATTAGTCTTGTAGGTGATGGTACAGAGGTTCTAGATGAAACAGTATAGATGAGGTAAGCATTCAAACCTGGGTAGAGCCACTCTTTTGTGCTGTGGCTTGGTAGATAGGTGTGTCTATGTGGGTTTTAGTGTCTGTGTATGTGTTGTGTCTGTGTGTGTCCTTTGCTGCATTCCATCAGTCATCTCCTCCAATCTCTAATTTATAACATATTTCACCATCATTTTATTAATTGTTTTTTCACTGTGTTAGACTCCCTCCTAGCATGCACCACTCTTTGAGTGAGCAAGTGGCTTCCTTGAAACAGATACTAAAAATAGGGGGAATATTACGGGTTAACTAACCTTCCAGTGCATTTGTCTCCATGTGAAAACTCTTCTTTTGCTCAGAACATCATTGTTAGATTTCTGAATCTTTTTTTTAAACCTTTTCACATGTTTAGCTTCCTGTGTTGAATTGATACATGAGTCTAATGATTGAAGAGAAAAGTTTTGTTTTAGTGGGGGAAGTTAAAAGGAATATAATGGTAGTAGGGGACAGTATAGTCAGGGGGTTAGACACTGTTCTCTGCAGCTGAGAGAGAGAATCCAGAAGGCTGTGATTGAAGCAGCTGCAACAACCAGCATGGGAGCGACAGAATCTGCGATTGGAGGAGCTGCTCCTCACGGATTCTGTGTCTCTCACATTCACTGTTCTTCCAAACAAACTCTGCATGTTTTCCTGCTCTCAATAAGACACCTGCACCTGCAATTGTTCAGCCCTGGATCAGGGGGCAGCCATAATGTAAGGCAATATTGTACATGGGCGGCCTTTCCTGAATATTTCATTCCCATCTTTGCTTTTTTGTGGGGTACTTGTGATGTTTTAAGCAAGAATTGCCCACTGCCCCTGTGTCTTTTGAACTTTGGAGCTGCGTGTATGTCAGTGAACACAGGAGTGATAGGGGTATGGGAGTTAAGAAATGGGCAGAAGAGTTTTGGAAGACCTCAAATTTACAGCAGGAAGAATGTGAGAGAGCAGCCAGCAGTAGGCTGCAGCAGTTGAGTTTGGACATAACAATGGAATGAATGAGGGTTTCAGCAGCAGATGAGCCAAGACAGGGGTGAAGTCAGGCAATGTTACAGAGGTAGAAATAGACAGTATTAGTGATAGCAGAAATATTGGATCAGAAGTTAATCTTGAGATCAAATATGGCGCCAAGGTTGCAAACAGACTGGCGTAATCTCAGACTGTAGCCAGGAAGATGGATGGACACTTTGTTCCAGAAGGCAGTCACACCTCTTAGGTTAGCGTCATCTGATTAAGTCAGTGGTCAGGGACATCAGAGTGTGACTGCAAGTCAGGCAGGGAAGGGGATCAAGATGGCAGGAATGGAGGAGCCTCAGCCCTTACAATTGAGCAACAAGTCCGAGGTTCTTGCAGCTTGTACGGACAAGAGTGAGGGCTATGGCATGGCTGAGCAGACTGACCATTGCACCATGGTACAGGAAGCTAATTTAGTGGGCAAGTTAAAAGGAATATAATGGTAGTAGGGGACAGTATAGTCAGGGGGTTAGACACTGTTCCCTGCAGCCAAGAGAGAGAATCCAGAAGGCTGTATTGCCTGCCTGGTGCCCAGGTTCGGAATATCTGCTCAGGGCTGGAGAGGAACTTGCAGTGGGAGGTGGAGGATCAAGTTGTCATGGTCCATGTAGATACCAGCAAATAAGACCAGGAAAGAGGTTCAGTACGTTGATGAACCAACAGGGAACGGGCTACTTTGATCTAGTATTGTGCAATGAAAAAGGGATAATTAATCTTGTTGTTAAATCTTTAGGAAAGACTGACCATAATATCTCTCCACTGGTTGGAATCCTACAAAGGCATAGGGAGAATGAGGAACTATGCACTAAATTAAAAAGCAGAACATGAAAGATAATATTCTTTGGATTATTACCTGAGCCACGTGAAAATTGGCACAGGGTAAATAAGATTAGAGGGATTGAAGCGTGGCTCAAAGCCGGTTGTGGGAGAAGTGAGTTCCAGTTCATGGGGCACTGGCACAGAAACTGGGGAAAGTGGGGGCTGTACCATTGGGACAGACTTCACCTGAACTGTGCTAGGACCAGTGTTCTAGCAAGTCATATAACTAGGAAAGTAGAGAGGGCAGTAAACTAAATAGTGGGGGAAGGGATCATGTAGGGGAAGATCGAGTAAATTAAAGGGAGATGACAAGGCAATAGGTCAAGGTAGCAATAAAGGTAATGATAATCAGAGTATGGCAGGAAGGGACAGTGATTGCAAACTCAACAGTGTTCCAGCAGATAGCGACAGAATTTACAAAAACAGGAAAAAAAATGAATTAAGGGCTCTGTATCTGAATGCCCACAGCATTTGCAATAAAACAGACGAATTGTCAACTCAAATAGAAATTCATATGTATGACCTGATAGCCATTACAGAGACATGACTGGAAGGAAACCAAGGCTGGGACCTGAATATCCAATGGTATGTGACATTCAGGAAGGACAGGAAACTGGGAAAAGGTGGTGGGTAGCCCTGTTAATTAAAGAGGGCATTAGTACTATAGTGAGAGATGACCTTAGTCCTAAAGATCAAGACATAGAATCAGTTTGGGTAGAAGTAAGAAACAGAAAGGGGCAGAAAACATTGGTGGGAGTTGTTTATAGGCCACCAAACTTACAGTGGTAATGTAAATCACAGTATAAATGAGGAAATTAGACGTGCGTGTAACAAGAGTAACACAGTAATCATGGGGGATTCCAATCTCCATATAGACTGGGTAAACCTAATTAGTACTAATATTGTGGAGGAATGGATGCGAGATGGTTTTCTAGAGCAGTACATTGATGAACCAACAGGGAACGGGCTACTTTGATCTAGTATTGTGCAATGAAAAAGGGATAATTAATAATCTTGTTGTAAAGTCTTTAGGAAATAATATCTCTCCACTGGTACATAGCACAAAGGAAGATGATTGTGGTTGTTGGAGGTCAATCATCTTAGTTCCAGGACATCACTGCAGGAGTTCCTCAGGATAATGTTCTAGGCTCAACCATCTTCAGCAGCTTCATCAATGACCTTCCTTCCACCATAAGGTCATAAGTGGGAATATTCGCTGATGATTACACAATGTTCAGCACCATTTGCGACTTCTCAAGACACCTGAAGCAGCCCATGTCCAAATGCAGCAAGACTTGGATAATATCCAGGCTTGGGCTGACAAGTGGCAAGTAATATTTGTGCCACACAAGTGCCAGGCAATGACCATCTCCAACTAGAGAGAATCTAACCATCACCACTTGATGTTCAATGGCATTGTCATTGCTGAATTCCCCACTATCAACATCTTGGGGTTAACATTGACCAGAAACTGAACTGGACTAACCATATAAATACTATGGCTAAGAGAGCAGGTCAGACACGAGGATTCCTATGGCGAGTAGCTCACCTCCTGATTCCCCAAAGACTGTCCACCGTCTAGAAGGCACAGGTCAGGAGTGTGATGGAATACTCTCCACTTGCCTGGATAAGTGCAGCTCCAAAAACACTCAAGAAGCTTGACACCATCCAGGACAAAGCAGCCCGCTTGACTGGCACCCCATCCATAAATATTCACTCTCTCCACCACCGATGCACAGTGGCAGCAGTGTGTACCATCTACAAGATGCACTGTAGGAACTCACCAAGCCTCCGTAGACAGCACCTTCCAAACCCATGACTGCTTCCATCTAGAAGGACAAGAGCGGCAGATACACTAGGCACCACCACCTGGAGGCTCCCCTCCAAACCACTCACCATCCTGACTTGGAAATATATCGCCGTTCCTTCATTGTCGCTGGGTCAAAATCCTGGAACTCCCTCCCTAACAGCACTGTGGGTGTACCTACACCACATGGACTGCAGTGGTTCAAGAAGGCAGCTCACCACCACCTTCTCAAGGGCAATTAGGGATGGACAATAAATGCCCACATCCCATGAATGAATAAAAGAAATGATAGAATTTTACATGAAGTTTGAAAGTGATATAGTTCAATCAGAAACTAAGGTCTTAAATCTAAACAAAGGAAAATTTGAAGGTATGAGGAGCGAATTGGCTATGGTGGCTTGCGAAACTACATTAAAAGGTATGATGGGCAACAGGCAATGTGTAACATTTAAAGAACTAATACATGGTTTACAACAAAATACATTCCTTTAATGCACAAAAACCCAGCAAGGAAAGTGTTCCAACTGAGGCTAACAAAATAAATCAAAGGTTTATTAGATCACAGGAAAAGGCATATAAAGTTACCCAAAAAATGGTAAGCCCGAGGATTGGGAGCATTTTAGAATTCTGAAAAGGAAGACGAAGAAAATGATTAAGAAAGGGAAAATAGAATGAGAGTAAACTAGAGAGAAACATGAAAACAAATTGTAAAAGCTTCTATAGGTATGTGAAAAGGAAAAGGTTAGCAAAAACAAATCTGGGTCCTGAACCCGATGATCTACATCCCAGAGTGTTGAAAAGAGATGGATGTAGAGAAAGTAGATGCATTGGTGATCATCCTTCAAAATTCTTTAGACTCTGGAATGGTTCATGCAATTGGAAGGTGGCAAATGTAACCCCCAATTTAAGAAAGGAAGGAGAGAGAAAATGGGGAACTGCAGACCTGTTAGCTTAACTTTACTTGTAGGGAAGATGCTTGAAAGATGTGATAACAGGGTACTTAGAAAATAATGGTAGGATTTGGCAGAGTCAATATGGATTTATGAAAGGGAAATCATGTTAAACAAACCTGTTGGAGTTTTTTAAAGATGTAACTTGCAAAATAGATAAGGGGGAACTGGTGGATGTAGTATACTTAGATTTTCAGAAAGTTTTTGATAAGGTCCCACACAACAGGCTAATAAACAAAATTAGAGCACATGGGATTGAGGCATGGATTGAGAACTGGTCAATGGACAGAAAACAGAAAGTAGGAATAAAAGGGTCACTTTCAGGGTGGTGGGGTACTAATGGGGTACCTCAAGGATCAGTGCTTGGGCCCCAGCTATTCACAATCTATATCAATGATTTGGATTTGGGGATTAAATGTAATATTTCCAAGTTTTCAGATGACACAAATCTAGGTGGAAGTGTGAGTTGTGAGGCGGATGTGAAGATGCTTCAAGGGGATTTGGAGAGGCTAAGTGAGTGGGCAAAAGTTTGGCAGATGGAATACAATGTGAAGAAATGTGAGGTTATCCACTTTGGTAGGAAAAGCATAAAAAAAGAGTATTTCTTAAATGGTGAAAGGCTGGGAAGTGTTGAACTTCAAGGGGTTTTTTTTTATTCATTCATGGGATGCGGGCATCGCTGGTTAGGCCAGCATTTATTGCCCATCCCTAACTGCCCTTGAAAAGGTAGTGTGTGCTGCCTTCTTGAACCGCTGCAGACACCTAGGTGCCCTTGTTCATGAGTCGCTGAAAACTAACATGCAGGTATAGCAAGCAATTAAGAAGGCAAATGGTACATCGACCTTTATTACAAGAGGATTTGAGTATAGGAGTAAAGATGCCTTACTGCAATTATATAGATCCTTGGTGAGACCACATCTGGAGTATTGCGTGCAGTTTTGGTCTCCTTACCTAAGGAAAGATATAGAGGGAGTGGTACGAAGGTTCACCAAACTAATTCTTGGGATGGAGGGACTATCTTACGAGGAAAGATTAAATAGACTGGGCTTTATTCTCTGGAGTTTAGAAGAATGAGAGGTGATCTCATTCAGGCATACAACATTCTTACAGAGCTCGACAGGGTGGATACAGGAAGGATGTTTCCCCTGGCTGGGGGGTGGGGTCTAGAACCAGGGGACATAGTCTCAGAATAAGGGGTAGACCATTTAGAACTGAGATGAGGAAGAATTTCTTCCTGCTCCTATTTCTTATGTTTTTATGTTCTTATGAGTCAATAGCTAGGAAATAGAGCTTGGAGTGGGAGGCGAAAACAATGGCTTTAGTCTTCCCAATATTTAATTGGAGGAAATTTCTGCTCACCCAGTACTGGATGTCGGAGAAGCAGTCTGATAATTTACCAACAGTGGAAGAGTTGAGAGAGGTGGTGGTGAGGTAGGGCTGGTACAAGTGAAATCTAGTACTGCGCCTTCAGATGATGTCGCTGAAAACATTTTTTACTTACATGAATGTGGAGCCAGGAGGAGCAGCTGTGTTCCTGCTCAAAATTTAAGTTAAAATGAATTAACTAGGAGGCAAGGTTTTTTTACAAAAAGGATAGTTAGAATCAGACTGAATGCCACAAATCACTAACAAAGTTAAAATTTTTAAAAATGGGAATTAGATTGTAGCTTGATAATGATGGATATTAAGTGGTATGGGAAGACAGCAGAGGTGTAGGTCATTTAGAGTAGAGGCAGAATCGTCCCAGGTTTGCACTAAGTGCAGTAGTGGCCGGCCGCGATGATGGGTTTTCACGCCGTATTGTCCCAAACCTGCCACATTATTTATGCATTCCCGGGAAACACACCATTTCCATGGCGAGTGGGCTCTCATTTGCCTGCCTGCCATCACCTCGCCACTTCATTACGCTGGGCGCCATATTTAAAGTCCAGTCACGTGCACACATCTCAGTGCTTCCAGTCCAACACTACTGCAGGGAAGATGTCCATGAGAGGCAAAAAGACTGCAGCCCCCAGGTTTAATGACGATCACTGGAATGCCATTTGGATGCCGTGGAGGCCCACCGTGATGTCATTTACTCCTGCTCCGGCCGCAGGACGGGCAGTAGCATCACCACTCCGGCATGGCAGGAGCTGGCAGTGGTGATCAGTGTCAATGTTGCACTGAAGAGGTTGGCCATCCAATGCAGATAGAGGATGAATGATCTCATCCATGCAGCCAGGGTATAGCAACCATCTCATCACTCTAAACTCATACACTCAAACCCATCACACATTCACTGGCATCTCACTCACTGCCAGCTCAAGGGACATCACCACCCATTCTCACACACATATCCTCACATGTCCTTCAGGCCTCATCTCCTCTGGACAATGCCTCGTCAGCCCTCACCATCTTGAGGCCACTTACACAGATCAACATGTGCCCCCACACACACCCTGGGATATCCTCCTTCCCCAGTACCGCTCCCGTCCTGCAGCCCCTTCCCTTGCCCTGCAGCCATTGAAAAGCCAACCACACACAGCTGATCTGGTAGGTAGAGGCCTACCCATGAGCCCCCTAAAAGTGTTGTGGTGCTGTCTGTGAAGCCTGGCGCTGATGACTGCGAGTGCTGACTGAAGCAAGGGAGGCAAACAAACCTTGAGGCCCTGAACGAAATGAAGCCTGCCAGGTGTATGTCGCTTATGTGCTGTTGTGAAACGTGTCAGCGTGTTTTCCTGCCGATGTGGGCGGACAAACCAGCGGGGGAGAGGAGGTAGATGAATGAGTCTGGCGGGCTGGCCTTATTATGATATGCTGGTGTATTACAATAAGGTTCTCGATGTCCAATGGCGGAAAACGCGGCCCGCTATCGGCAGGTGGAGTGAACGATCACAAACTGGCTTCATAACATCACGAAGCCAATTTTTGGCCTTCTCGCCATATTGTCCACTCACACCACTGAACACGCCCGACGCCAGTGGGCATAGAAAATCCTGGCCTAGGACAGACTTGATGGGCTGAATGGTCTGTTTCTGTGATATAGATCAATGGTAAGAGGGAGGGAGGTGCAGGCCAGAGAGAGACAGACACAGACAGATAGCGATAGAGAAGGAGAGCAGTGTGGAGAGAGATAAATGAGTTAAAGCTCTCATTCCCATACGCCCTGCAGAAAGTATACATGCTTGAACCAAGGTAAAGATATAACTGATCTCAGCTATTGTTAAATAGCCTACTGAAACTCAGTATCTAGGGTCACACCTGAAGAGCAGGCACCTGGGTTGCCAGAGCCAATGGAAATCAGCACCAATGGCTCAGTCCACGAGCGGCGAGAAGAAAAAGGCAAAATATACTGTAGTAATTATAGTTTTATAGCTTGAAGAATAATCCTGTACTGTAAGATCACATGATTTGTGTTAGCAGCGCGGGGGAACCTCTGCAGAGAGTTCTTCTTTAGTTATGGAGATAGATGCACACATGTAGCTGCTGCTGCTGTCTTGTAAATAAAGTTAAATGTTCCCACCAAGAAACGTTGTCTGGAAAATCAACTCTATAACATGTAGAATAAGGAAAATAGCCGGGTGACACAACAGCAATTTAAAATAAGGCAGCTGCATGGAGCACAAAATGAATCTACACTTGACATCATAATGTAATCTCAGTTTATGGAAACATGGACCTGCTGTTCACACAAATATTTGCCAAAAACTGTACAAATAAATGAAAAAAAATTGCACTTTTTGTATCAAAGCAGCACAAATATCATTCATTATTGAAGTCTACAGGCAAAGCCAAGATCAATTTGCCAAGACATAAATACTGAAGCAACCTCTCTAAAATTCCTAGGAATGTAAAGCAAGACAATTAATAATAATGAATGAGTGGTGGGACACATTTGTAAATAGTACATCTCAGGGTTTGTTTAGTCGTTTGGCTGTACTTCATGCGCAGTAGAATTGATTCTGGCTTATATAATTACTGACTCATAAGACACTCCAAAGAAACAAAACCAGAGATCAAGAAAAGTTCAGTAATTGTTATTTCCTGCATACAGCATAACAGTTTACCATTCATGTAAACACCAATACACTAATGTGCAACTGATTAGTTATCTCTGCTTGCAATCACTGAGAAGATATCACAGTGGACATCTTAAACCAATCAACGGACAGAAGCCTAGCAGTATGGTGAGATATCATTAACCCTGAACCTGCAGAACAAATTACAACTGCATGTAGTTCACTTAACTAAAGGCTTGCCTATGTTTTAAGGAGCGCTGGAAAGGGATATTCCCCACTTCCACAAAACAAGTCATTGAACTTCATACAAAACCCATCTGAAGCTCTTTGAGATGTGAAACGGCAGTAGGAAAAAAGGCAAGTATTTCTCTCTTTCTCCTTTCCTCTCCTAAAGCCGTTATCATGGGGTGCAGTTCCACAGAAGCTGACTGCCCCCTAGCACTTCATCCAAATGTACGTCATTCACATATGAGCTGAGACAATAAATGTTGACAGGCTATATACTGTTGGCATTGCAGCTGAACCTGTTCTTGTTCAGCTGTGCATTTTCCAGCAGGGGTCACTTGACATTGAACAGATGCAGATAGCCAAGAAAACTTATTCTACTGGCAATTTGGGCTTTCCCCCAACATTTCATGTGTGTTCACTGTGAAAAGGCAGCGTCCATTAGTTTACTCACATCACCTTTGAAATTTGCAATTTGTACACAGTGTGAGTGGGTAGTGAGAGTCAGTAGAGGTTATACAGACTGTTCCCCCACACTTTCCTGTCCATTTCAAAGGATGGAAAATTCCACACCGATGGACCATCACATCAAGACTAAAACTAAAACTAATTATCCAATTTATTTATAATCATGTTAAACAAAAGCAGAAACATACAGCAAGAAATCAGGCTACAATTTTTGACATGACTTAACCTGTCTCAAGCAATAACAAAGAATACTGATTATTTAGAAGTTCCAACCACTTCTGAACACATGGACAAGATCGTGCATCGAGTATGTCCCATTCAGCATGTTACAACTAGGAAACATGACTCCCCAACACTCCAGCAGCAATGCAATCTTCTGAGAGAACCACAAAAAAAGATCAAAAAATAACACAAGACCGATTTGGAGGAAAAGAAATTCTGGAAGATTCCGCCACCCCAAAAACAATCAAAAGCTATTTCCAGGAGGTAAGTCTTGTATGTAGGGTCAGGCCCTAATTGGAGTACTACATTCAGTTTTGGATTCCAAGCTTCAGGAAAGGGGTATTGTGCAGATTCACCAGAATGCCACTGCTTAAAGGGTTAAATCCTGAGCAAAGGTTGCATAAATCTGGCTTTTGTTCCTTTGAGTTTAGCAGGTTGAGATGTAATCAAAATGAGGTTTTTAAAATAATTAAGGGATTCAATAAGGTTGATAGAGAAGCTATTTCCTTTGGTGAAATTCAGAACAAGAACAAGAAGACAGGCCAGGTATTTTACTTTGTCGGATGGGCACGGCGGGCGGGCCTGGGAGACCCATGAAGCCGACCACCGCCCGCGATTGGGCCCCGACAGAGATTTCACGCTGGCTGGCCAATTAATGGGCAGGCAGTGTGAAATGCACGCTGCAGCGTTCAGCGCTGCTGGGGTCGGAGCAGGAGGAGGGTGAGCGCGGAAGTTCGCGCATGCGCGCGAGTGTGCGCAATGAAAAGTCCAAGTGCCAGGCAGTTGGAAACCTCACCCCGCCCATGGATGAAATTTCCTAAAAAATCCAAAGGCCACTTGGCCTTTTCGCCTGCCTGCCAAACGCAAGGTTGGACGGACAGCGAAAAATTTCAGCCAATTATTACTTTAATGGCCTTAATAGGCCAGTTAATTGTCAGTGGACGCACTGCCGACTTCCACGTGTGCCCAACGACTGAAATATCGCGTGTCAGTTTACGTTCGAGCAGGTTGCGCATGTGCCAGCCTCATCAGCGCAAATTTCTGCCCATTATCTAAAATTTAGAACTTTTAGGACTGAATTCAGGAAGCACATTTTCACACAAAGGGTAGTGGAAATCTGGAATTGTCTGCTGAAAGGTGAATATAAAATCAATTGTAATGTCACAACTGAACTTTTTTTAGGTGAAGGGTATCAAGGGATATGGAGTAAAGCATGGAGGTACAGATCAGCCATGATCTAACTGAAGTGGCTCGAGAGGCTGAATGGTCTACCGATATTCTTACGTGGCCTTTTATGAAATGCCATATGAAACTTCATACAGGCAAAGCTCATCATAGTCCCTCAAAAAAATTAATTAAAATTAGCCAAAACAATGTATCATTTACAAATGCATACTGTTACTGATTAGATCATGCCTTTCAATTATCAGGAGCTCAATTACTTTTTACTTTTCACTTAAAAGTGCCTTGAGGCATCTTTGTAGGCATGTTTAATTTAAGATTATCATGTTATACCCATTCACCAGGAAAAAGTATTAAAATTAATAGAATTGAAAAAGTATCACATATTATGCTTATTAGCAAACTGAAGCCGATGGGATAAAAAGGACAGTTGCAGCATGGATGTGAAACTGTTTAAGAGAAAGAAGATATTGGGCAGAATTTTATGCCAGTGGAATTTTACGGTCCCGCTGAAGTCAATGGGCTTTTGAACGGCTCACCACACTTTACAGTCCCTCCCCTGCTGTGACACGGCTGTAAAATTTTATCCATTGACTTGGAATGGGGGTTCAAGGCACAAATTTGAAATTTGCTGATGACACAAAACTTGAAAGTCCAGCAAAGGCTGGATGCATGGCAGATGAAATTCAATTCAGAAAGGTATGGATACACATTGGTAGGAAGAATGAGGAGAGACAATAAAGGCTAAATGGTACCATTTTAAAGGAGGTGCAAGTCGAGAGAGAGCTGGAGTGTTTGTGTATAAATCTTTGAAGGTGGCAGGACAGTTAAACAAAGCAGTTAGAAAGAAAGCAAAAGACTTGCATTTGTACAGCACTTTACACATATGTCTCAAAGAATTTTACAGCCAATGAAGTACTTTTAGAATTGTGATCGCTATTGTAATGTAAGAAACATGGCAGCCAATTTGCACACAGCAAGCTCTCAGACACAGCAATGTGATAATTTTTTTGCAATGTTGATTGAGGGATAAATATTTGCCAGGACACTCGGGATAACTCTGCAGTTCTTTGAAATAGTGCCATGTAATATTTTACATACGCCAGACTGGGTTTTGATTTCATGCCTCATCCAAAAGAGGACACTTCTGACAGTGCAGGACACCCTTAGAGCATGAAGCACCTTGATTATAGCTACCTATGAAGTTACTAATGCGGAGAGCAACTGAGAGGAACAAGTGCTACAGGTGATGTAGGGATCCTGATTCTTTGCCACTCTGTCTCTCTCTAGGTTGCTTCACTTCTTCCAAGTCTCTCAACACCTATTCTCTCCTTGATGTTCTTTTTTCTCTTGCTGCCCTTACTTGCGACTTTGATGTTGTCGATATTAGGGCAGATAAAATATGGAGCATACTCATGTATCATTGTTTTTTCACCAATACGCTCTAAAGCCATCTAAAGCATGGCTGTAAATAAGCATTTTCAATGAATATTCATACCAGACAAGACTCTAACCCTGCAGCACTGTGCACACCCCATTCACCCAGTTGACACCGGGAGCATTTGGCCCATCCAAATCCCCTCTTCCTGTGACTCCAGCAGCTTCAGCTCCACAGGCCAAGGAGGGTGCCGCTGCCACGCAGCAGGATCCTGAAAGTAGACTGGGGCCCTCCAGGTCTCCAGAGGATGCCCGCCAAGGTCATCAGTCAGCAGTCAAGGTAGCAGTCAGCAGGCTGCCTCCACATCTGTTCTAGATGTCCGAGGAGCACCAGGATGTAGCGGCAGGGTTAGGAAGGTTAAGAGGGTGTCGTTGCACAGCCTAGGTACGGTCACTATTGTAAATAAACTTCCAGGAATGTTTCTCGGCCAGTGGCTCCTTATTATAATGAACAGTATTTGTGTCACTCAGATGTGAAACTTGATTCCTGCATAAGATAAAGGCAGATGTCTCAGTCCAGGGCCTCGTCCCTGTGCTTTGTGCAGTCTTCAGACCAAAGTGATGGTGCAGTCTCACATTCCCTGGACACATTACTGATGCCTGCACCTCGATGGTGCTGGTCATTGCTGCCAGAATGTCGTGGGCAGGCATCACAGAGTTCCGTCATTCTATCTGTGAACACTCAGCATCTTTAAGGTAGGGCTGGCCCCATCTCGTCCGCATCTGTAACCAGTGACACTGTGTTCCTGAAGGGGTCAGGTGCCGAAGGTGGACAAAGGATCAGATGCATTTAAAGTTTCATGGCTGCGCCTCCATGATATGACCCTGATCACAGAGCACAAGCAAGCTGCCTTCAGCCAGACAGGAGTTTGATATTCTCAGAGGCTATGTGAAGGTCTATGGAGTGTCCTTAATGCATGCTACCATCATCCTCCTGCAATCGAGTGACTATTAGGGCCTTCACTGTGTTTCCATGACAGGAGCACTTTCACAGAGGGCATGTGAGCTGCCATTAGCCAGACTGGAGTCAAATGTTCACAGATGCAATGTGAGGATCCAAGGGGTCACCTCACTGCATGTCATCATCATCCTCCACAAATCTAGCAGCTATGAGCGCCTCCCAAATGCGCCTGCCTCGTCTAGTCAGTGTGATGGCCTCATCACCTTCATCGTCGCCTTTGAGGACTTCCTCACCCTCATCACCGTTGACGTCCTCCTCAGTAAAGGAGACCTCCAGCTCCTCTATCTCCTCCTCAGCCAGCTCCTCTCCCCATTGTAGTGCCAGGTTGTAAAGGGCGCAGCAGATGACAATCATGTGTGACACCCTCTGTGGATTGTATTGCAGGGCTCCACCAGATCAGTCCAGGCACCAGAACCTCATTTTCATCATCCAAATTGTTTACTCCACCAAGTTGTGAGTTGCAGCATGAGCCTCGTTATACCTTCGCTCTGCCGCAGTCTGAGGCCGGTGCACGGGTTTCATCAGCCACGGCCTCTGCGGGCAGCCCTTGTCCCCAAGGAGCCAACCCTGCAGTTTCTGTGGACCCTGGAAAACTGCAGGGATCTCTGACCAACTGAGAATGTAGGAGTCGTGGACACTCTCTGGAAACTATGCGCAGACCTGCAGGATGCGTTTGATGTGGTTGCACACCAGCTGCACATTCAGCGAATGGAAGCCCTTACGGTTGATATAATCAACCGCTTGTTGCAACGGGGATCTGAGCGCCACGTGAGTGCAGTCGATGGCATCCTGCACCTGGGGGAAACCTGAGATCTGGGCAAATCCACTCGCACTTGCATCCTGGGTGTCCTGGTCCTGGGAGAAATGCACAAAGTTGTGTGCTTTCGTGAAGATGGGTTCATTTGTGGGTGGAGGCTTGCGATATCCCACAGAGGTCACCTGTGGAGACCTGAAAGGAGCCACTGGTGTAGAAATTGAGCGCCACAGTCACTTTCACAGCCACTGGCAGTGGATGCCCTCCATGTCCACGTGGTGCCAAATCCTGCTGCAGCTGGCAGATGTGACAGACCAGTTCCCTAGACACGCGCAATCTTCGGCGACACTGGTTTTCGGTCATCTGCAGGAATGAAGGGCGGCATCTATAGACCCTGAGTCTAGCTCGGTGCTGACCAGGAACGGCTCGCAATGGCTCTTCAGGAGCATGCGCAGGAAACCCAGCCACCCTTCTTCCTAGTTGTGCAGATCCTCTCTCTGCCCAGCCAGGTGCCTCCGTCACCCTCTTCTCCATCGTCTCTGCTCTCTGTACGCCCCGAGGCAGACAGCTAGTTCACCAGGCTCCATGCTCCTGATGTACTCATCCTGCAGGATGAAACAGAGGCGTGTAGGTTTGCATGGGTGCACTAAGAACCTCCCTTGGTTAAGTCTGAGGGCCCTTTAATGCATCCCAGAGAGTGCTGGCCACTACTTGGATGGCCTGAGTTTAGTGCACTGCATGGTAGCCCGAAACCCCACCCACCTCCGCCCCACTCCACCTGACCGATTAGCAGCAGCTTTGCCCAGTGTGCTGCATGCTGTGCCCTCAGCTCAGGCGCAGGCATTCTCCTAACCTGCACTGCAAGGCTGCACTGTTAGCTTGAACCATGGGGGAGACTGGCCCAATGATGATATTGCAAGGGGCTGTGAGCACCTCCACCAATGACTGCTCCATGGCTAGCTTTAGCAAGGAGATTGTACAACATGCACAGTCATCTAACTGTTCTGCCGTCCACTAAAATGCTCATTAGTTTGCAATCTGTGCCTGAGGGGTGCAAAGCTCTGAAGCAGGTGGCACTTTCAGGCCTCTGTGTTGCTTGACTGGGCAGATAAGCTTGAGGCCCAACTCAAAGCATTTTAATGTGGCTGCATCTGAGCTGTTTCAGCTGCGGAGGAATGGTAACTTTATACAAGATATCCCTAATGTGTGGCTGCTTCCCTCTCCCTGCCACCCCGTATGTGCTTGTGCACCACCTTCAACCGCAGAGCAGCCCTTGCCCCCATCCCCCCCAACTCACCTCAACCTTGAAGTCCAACACGCGACTCTGGCGAGCGCTGCGCAACATTAATGTGCACTCACCTCCGAGTCCCCATCAAAGTGCAGCCTGCCAAGTGCACACCTAATATATGCTGTTGTGAAACACGTCGGTGGTGCACAGACGATCCAACATGGGGGGGTTGATTCCGGCGGGCTGGCCTTATAATGATACGCAGATGTGTTACAATGAAGTTCCCAACGTCCGGCCGCAGGAAACGTGGCCCACCAATGATGGGCAGAGCCAATGATTGCAAACTGGTTTCATGACGTCGTGAAATCGATTTTTGGCCTCCTTGCCAAATCGTCTGCTCACGCCACCGAACACGCCCGACGCCAGCAGGCATGGCAAATTCCACCCTAAGAAACTGTAGCATCAGATGGACTTGGCTGCATGTATGAAAAATGGCTTGAGGTTGTGACACTCTGTATGCATCTGTTTATTATTCAATGTAGACTTTCATGTTATAATGATGAATTGTTTCATTCTCCATATAACATTGTCCCCAGATGGCTCGCCGAGTTTAAACTGCTTTTTGCAGCATCTGCTTTTGATAGACAGAGCTCTAAATCCTTCAAATGACCAAGTTCTTCAGACTACAGTTCCACAGGATTCTCTTGTTAAAGACAGTGGTTTCTTTTTAAAAAACTGATAATTACTTTGACCATTTGCCTGTATGTAAAAAATAGTGGGCTAACTTTCACAAAACAGGATAACAACAGGCTACAGGGGACTGAGCTTGTGCTGAAATTCTTTCAACCAATAGTTATTTTGAACATACTGTCATAAAACATTGCACATTCTATCATCTCAAAACAGACACGATTTCACTACTTTGTTTTTGAATAGAAACATTTAATTTATTTTTCTCTTTCTAAATTAATGCCAATCAAAAATATAGGTAATGTAATCTGCAAAATCTATGCCTATATATACTCCCCATCATATATACTTTTCAAATGTTATGACTGGAGGGGGATTATTACCATTCATATAAAAATATTCTACTAATTAAAAAGTTGTTTCCGTTTTGTTGGCCATATTCAACAGCTACTGTTTTCAACAGCACAGATTCTGGACCAGATTTTCAAGACAGACACATTGAGCCATCTGTAAGAAATTACAGTTGTCTGTAGCCATGTGGTGGACCAAAATCACTGAAACATAACTGAATTGAAAGATACACCACAGCCCAATAAGGCAGGAATTTTAAGTGTAGTGTATTCAAACCAAATGCTGCCACTCAGTCCCAGCTATGTGGCAAAACCTAAACCAGAAACAAATTGACAGCTAGTGCACCTCTCCCTTTTATTTCTGAATGCATTCCAATAACATTGCTCTTCAGAAAGGTTCTAAAACATATTCCTCCCTGCATACACTGCAAAAGAATCAGATGCACATTGGAAATTCAGTACAGATGAACATTTCCATTTTTCAAGCTACACACCATTCATCAATCGATATATAATGCATTGAAAGAGCAACTTATTGTTGAGCGGATTAATGCACAGACATTCATAACTTTGCAACTCTCTGTTCTCCCTGCTCTGTATTGAAAGTGACATTTTGGCTAATACTGAGTGTGTAGCTCTCCAACCCCATTTTTTGCCCTTGCTCCATTCTTTCTAAGAGGTGCTGAGCAATGCTGAGGTTGTGCAACACAACCAAATGAAATACTTGTGTGTGAGCCTTGGCAGCAAGTGTCAGCGTGCTGTTCAACTGTGCAGACTTAGCAAACAACCCCAGTCGTGTCCTCACTTTCTACAGGTACACTCTCTAGCGCAGTTCACTGAATAGCAATCGGGAGGTCAAACACTGGTTCAGGCTTAACTTCCTCTCCCGAAACCTCACAGGGTACTGAGGCCAATTGCAGCATCTTTATCACTGATCTGATTGAAACGAGTTTATTCTGGAGTGTATCAATCAAACCTGTGACCCTTCTGGCCTGTTTGCCTCAGTTCCATGTTGGACAATGTACTTCTTTACTAGGATGATGAGGGAACCCAAGACTTTGATTTTACCTGTGCAGACATTAGCAATTAGAAATGGCGCAGAAGTGCAAGGCTCCGCAAACAAGCGGAAAACAGCCACCATTAACAGACCAGCAAAAAGCAATGGTTTAACAGAGAAAACCCACAATAATAATGGCAGAAATGGAACCAGACAGCCTGCAAACAAACGACAATTTAAAAGAATTGAGTGTTTCTACTGCCATCATGATGGGCACATTATGCAATATTGTAAAGACAGATTGAGACAAAATTTTAAACAAAAAGGTAGAAATCATGAAATCCATATAATGGAAGAAACAAAAGAAAGAGTCAGATATTTACTCGCTACAAACACTTAAAAATGGGTAAAACAGCCAGCCTACGTGACAGTGGAAGTCAACGGAAATCCCACCTGAATAGAGGTGGATACAGGGGCATCCACGACAATTATAGGGGAACATTCAAATATCTGAATGGAGGAGGCCACTCATTAAATCTGGAAAATTCAAGTGTTAAATTAAAGATGGATACTGGCAAAGACTTACAAGTAAGAGGTATATGCAAGATTCCAGTACAGTATGGAAATCAGTCTGTTAATCTATCCCTAATAGCGATAGCAGGCAGAGGACCGAGTCTCCTCAGACTAAACTGATTAAGAGAAGTTAATCATGAGAGATTACTGAGACCTCAATCAGAAGCAGGAAATGTTACTGTTTGGGAAGGGGAATATGTAAAGACTCAACGAAAGGGACTCGTGGAGGTGATGCTTCAGGACAGAGTTCAAGTTGAAGTCAGTGACCTCCAAAAAGTAAAAGAAAACCTGCTGAAGGACTTTCACAAGATTCCCTCAGATCCCAATTTGTACCACTGAAAAGATATGAGGAAGGACAGAAAGAATTCAGAGTTTCTCTGGCCAAGATGAAGAATAAATTAGCCGAAAAAGCACAACAATGCTTAATTCTCCAGGAAACAACTAACAAATATAAAAAAGGAATGGAAGAGCTGAAGAATCAGCTATGTGAAAGCTAAGAAGCTTTAAAAATAGAGACCTCTGAGTTTTCAAAGGAGCTGACAGAACAGGAAATGCTGGAAGACTCAACCGCCGAGTTCACTCAAGTTGAGTTCGTACCTGAGCCCAGTCTGGCCAATAGGGAAATTGAAGAAGGCCGAGGTTAAAGTCAGCACTGCCAAGAGGAAAACTCATCAAAAGAAGACATGTAGGAAGATAAAGCAGAATTACTAACAAGGCCCGCAAAATGTTTTTTTTACACAACAGGAAGATGATCATATTGCGTTGAATTTAGCTTTGCCCAACATCCTGATTTTGAGAACCCTCCTGACAATTTCCCTTCATATTGTTGAACTTGGAGGTGGGGGGCAGCAGGATTGCATGCAATTGGGCCCGAAAGACGGTGAAAGCATTCTCGCTGGAGTCTACACTACATGTAGAAGGAACTTCCCTTGGTTTGGAAGAACCTGTGGGATTTGTTGAGTCTGAGAGAGTCGAAGAGACAAACTTACAGTTTCCTACTGAAGAGCTTAGTGGACAGATGACTCCTGAGAGGGAGGCTTCGGATATACCATCTGAGATCCTAGAACTACAACATTCGACATGTTTGAAGAAGCCTCCAGAGAGTTTATTTATGTAAATAATCGATATATTGTAAAGATTATAAATTGTACTTTCGAGTAAAGGAGGAGGGATGTGGTAATCTGAGGTGCAAATACACCTTTAAGGGAATGTGAGCAGATTGACCATGTGACTGTATTACCCAATGGCTGTGTAGCCCGGGCTGCAATGTTAATCAGTCATTTAGAATAGGGTCTGGCTGGAGAAGCACGCATGGGGGAGAATTTTTCCTACGGTGGGCGGGCTGGGCGGGAGCAGGCGGGCACGGAACTGAGTGCTGCGCGCCACCATTTTATGCAAGTGGGCCAATTAAGGCCCGCCTAGTGTAATGCATGGCTGGTAGCACTCAGCGCTACCTGTGCAGGCAGAAGGAGGAGGGAGAGTCGGGACCTGCGCTCTTTTGCGTATGCGCGCAAAAGAGCGCAGCAATCTCCCTGAGGCACGGAGCTGCCTCGGGGAGATTGAATAGATTATTAAACATTTTAATAAATGAAGTAAAAATTTATTTAAACATGTCCCCTCATGTGACATGTTTATGAAGTTTGGGAAATTTATTTATTTATTTAATTAATAAAAGCTTCAGGAAACCTCATTCCGCCGGTGGACGAGGTTTCCTGAAAAACACGAAGGCCGCTTGGGCTCTTCACCTGCCCACCAACCCTAAGGTTGGACAGGCATCGTTCTAAACTAGTTTAATTACTTTCTTAATGGCCTTAATAGCACCCGCCCGCCGAAGGAAATATCGAGATGACACATGATGACGTCAGGATGCACGCCTGACCGGAACATTCAGTCCATGGTGTTAGTGCTCTGTTACTTGTATAAATAAACAGCATGTGCTTCATCTTACATTGGTCTCTATGTCTACAGTATATTGTTTGCCAACTCACCCACCGGTAGATAGGTGTGCAACCGTGTTTGCGAGTAAAGCAACCCAGCAAAAGGAACATAACAAAGATGTTACTTTATTTACTTCAGGAGCACTATATATATGAGAAGTGGAATGCTGATTCACACAAGGCAATTCACTGCCTTAAAATATAGTGACAAAAATAATTGAAGTTTCCTTTTAACCTTATTTTTATTGTGGTAAATATTTTCATTTAATCTTTCCTATTATTAACGGAGTAACTGGCTGGAGTAGCTATGAAGTCTGATGGTGTGAACAAACTTCCACAAACATCTAATCTCAGTGGTATGATTGACAGAACTCTGCTACATTACCTGGCTTGAAAGCTCCAAGGCAGTCCCTCAAACATTACAACCTGTACATGTTAAATCAATAATATATCAGAAAAAAACAAAGGATGCTTAAGTGAATAATGTGTGCTTTTCTTCTCTCCAATTTCCTCATTCTCACAACTTCAGAAGTCAATGGTGCATGGTTCCAGGGTGATGGTCATCCAACACCATGCCCAAGTGACCATTATTTATGAGTGAATGGTGATCGGGAATCTCAACAACTATTTGACAGTGGAGGGTAACAAAAGTGAAGACTGATCCTGTCCTGCCTGATGTCCACGATTATTCCTAATATTAACAGGGACAGGAAACTTGGCCAATCTTCCATACCCTAACCCAGAGGCACTCTTACAACTTCCCAACTAACACCAGCTAGAACACCTTTTTAATGGTTGCATTTCAAAAAGCAGGCCTGCTGATGAAACATCCTTTAACTTTCAAACACTACGGGCTGGAATCTCCTCACAGCTGCTCCAGTTCCATCACCATAACTTCACTGAGAGTGTGTTTAAACCCCACTCCAAATGGGAACAACTCAGAGGAAATTCCTATGAAACGAAAGTAATATTACTGTTATTTTGTTGTTCCCTTTTTCTGCTGAAGACACTAACTTATTCTGGGTTTTTTTCGTGAAATGGAAACCAGAGCATTCCTAGCCTGCATAAGTCAATCATTTTACCACTGAGCCACTGGGGAGAGTCAGCTTTTACTTATTGATTTAAAAGTGTTATAGGATAGGGAAATTTAAACATTTGCACAACAGTCAGATAAATCAATTCATCAAAGGGTTAAATTAATAATGTTACCAACTGGGAGGACTCACTGAGGGCTGACTAGCAACTTAATATTCCACCTACTTGTAAGCAAATTGGTAATTCCTTCGAATGCTATAATTATTTATGTGAAGTCAGTTAGAAACAGACTAATCAACAAAGCCTAAACATCAGAAAGTGAATTTGTTTAATACATATTATTAAATCAATTAGATCTTAGAAATCCTTGAAGGTGTAAAGCTCAGGCACCTATATAAAACAAATCCAACCACTCTGAAATGTAATTAACACATCAGAAAAATGAAATCTCATCTTTGCTTCACCAGTACTCTCTCTGTTCTACCCTTCACAAAGAGAGCATTCAAACATCAGGGTCTTTTAATGAGTTAAAATTGGACTCAGACCAATTGTGGGCCAGTTTCAGGGTTTCCTTTAGGCTTAAACTCATTTAAGTCACTTCTAATTTGTATCAAAGTTAATTTCTGATAGTTACAGTATAAGGATTCAAACCTACAAGGAACCATCTAACTGGAGCTGAGTTTCACAGGCTGCCCACAACCATTAATATGCTCAGCATTACCACTTATTAACTGAACTAGGAATTGTGTATTTTATACCAACCATAAATGTCTGCTTTCTAAAATCAATATGATGCTTCAAATCTTATTAGAATCTCGGATGGAAGATTGATGCACTCTAATTTTGTCAGAAATGAAAAGAATCTTCCCCTACAATTTCTAGCTTTGTCATCACAATGCATCTTGTATGGAAAAAGTCCAGGTCCAGGTCTGGTGAACTTAATGATTAATGATAAACCTTGGTTGTTCCACCAGGAAATGAGCATTGAGACAATACCATAGATGCTTAATTTGACTAACTCACTGTGGCAATGAAGGAAATGTGATTAAAACAAAATATCCTCCCACAATTTTCTCCCCACAAGTTCAGACAACATGGTATCATACACAGCCATCATATTGGTAGTAGTAGCGCTTTTGATATTTGCCTAAATGACTATTTTACATGAGCTTGAACAATGAGTGCCAGCACATTGTGTGACTCCAGGGAAGGGTAATGGTGGGAGGTGGTGGGGGAGCAGTGGGGTGAAGTAGGGGGTTGGGTGCATTGGAGGATCAGGGGGAAAGGGGTGCAGTAGACTTGGGAGGTAATGAGTGTAACAGAATCTAATTCTGCTCATAGTTCACCAAATGTTTGCACTTTCCAACAAGTGTCACTGGGTCATTAGCAACAATACAAATTCTGGCTATTTTCTTTTCTCTCTGTAACATGACTGAAGCCAATGGTACCAACCAGCTGATTCAGTGTAGAGCAGAAATGAATCAGTAACCATCCAGGTCTTTGCAGTTCTATTACACCAAATGGTAAGACAGAAGTAAGGATAATGTGCAATATTATCATTTTTAGGGGCTGTAAAGAAATAATTTTAAAAAGGACTTGCATTTATATACTACTTCTTATGATCAAAGGACACCCCAAAGGACTTTACAGTTAATGAAGTACTTTCTGAAGTGTAGTCACTTTGTGTAATCTAAAAAACGTGACAGCCAATTTGCATACGACAAGGTCACACAAACAGCAAACTATAACAACCAGTTAATGTTTTCTTTTGTGATGTGGATTGAGGAGTAATTATTGACAGGGACACCAGGGATAACTCCCTGTTCTTTTTCAAAAATAGCATAGTGGGATCTTTTACATCCACCTGAGAGGGTAGACGGACATTCATTTAACACTGCATTCGAAAGACAATGTCTCCAATAATATGAGACTGAGTGTGACTGCTCATTCAAAAAGCCAGCATGGATACAACAGGCTGAATGGCCTCGTGCTGTGCAGTACTGCACAGGCATTCAGCTTTGATACTTGTGCTCAAGTCTGGTGTGTAATTTGAACCCTCAACCTGCTGACTCAGAGGCAAGAGTGTTACCAACTGAGCCACGCTAACACAAAGTGAATCACTGAAGTCCAGGAAATTAAATACCGTTATGTTTAAAAGTATTTTTCTTTCCATATCAATGTAACTACTCAAACCCAATAAGTAAATGGGAAAGTGGGTTCGCTATTTTTAGGGAGTTGCCTTAATACAATTAACAATTTCAACATACATTCAATTTTGAAAATAAATGAAGTAAAAAATAAGCAATTATATTTCTCCAATGACAAATTAAGAATAATGGGAAGACTAATTGATTTACAGCCTGAGTACATTGAGGTCACTGATGTGCCTTGGCAAATATCAACTAACTCAATGCAGGGTATGGATTAAAACAAGTAACTGTCCATTCTATAGGTTTCAGTATCATACACAACATGCAAGGCATCAGTGAGCTGAACTTGTTCACAAAATCTGCTCAGAAATATTATGCTTTTATGAATGTTTACGGCATTCAATTCAAAGTAATTTACAGAAGGGCAGAATATATCAGTTATCCATTTAGAAACTGTAAGTTGCTACTGTTAATAGTTTCAGTAGTAGTGTTCAGTGCTGAATATAGAGCTCAGATAACCAACTCAACATTTTCCTGCTCTTGGCACATCAGTAGCACATTAGCGCCAAGAATAGATACCAGACATTTCCCTCAATTTTACAGAATTCCAAAACTGCCCTAAATTGAGAACTTATGGTAGCATTTTCTATAATTATCCATATTTCACAGCCATAACCCACACCCACCAGTATCCTGTAAACAGTCACTGTAGACCTTAACCCTTTCTTTGCAGTATAATCAGAAGTATATACTTAGCATAAAAGCAGTGACAGTCACTTTTAGAGCAAATATCTGACCTAATGCTGCAGGTCAGCCATCAATAGTGACAAAATGTGAGTCTGAATTCACCACTCCTATTAGGAAGCTGCACACAAAGATTCAAGTTCTCGCCCTGAATCCTTGTTATTATTTAAAGTTTTGTGACCATACAGGTTGTTCATTGTAGTCATACTAGCACCATTAAGAACCTAGATGAATTGCAAAAGGTGTGCCTATATTTGTATTCATTATTCCTGTCTCTCTGTTTCAATTTCACTGTATTTTTATTCTCTTCTGTTACTTTATTTTGGTTGATTCTTTTCTTTCTCCGCAACCTCCTACCCCCACAGCTGTGATTCATGGTGTACAGGCCACAAATAGCGACTATGTCAGTCCTCTGACAATCACAGTGAACAAGTTTAAGATCAAGGGCTTTTAATTATAAAATTTTAGAAACTTAAAGCACAGCACGAGGCCATTCAGCCTGTTGTATCCATGCTAGCTCTTTCAATGAGCAGTCACGCTCAGTCTCATATTCCTGCTTTTTGTCCATAACTCTGTAAGTTCCTCATCCTCAAGAACCTGTCCAATTCCCTTTTAAAATTACTTATGGAATTAGCTTTCACCACCTTTTCAAATAGATCCTGACAAGTCCAAGTGAAAAGAATTCTCCTAACAGTCTTAACTTTCCCAACCTATCCTCATAAGTGAAGTCCCCATCCCTGGTAACATTCTGGGAAAACCTCTCTGAAAACCTCAGAGGCCTTTAGACCTTTCCTGAAATGTGGTTCCCCGAATTGTCTACAATACTCTACCTGATGCCTAACCAGTGATTTATGAAGTTTTAGCATTGTCTCTTTCCTCTTAAATTCCATTCCTCTATTTATAAATCCAAGTAACACATATGTTTTTTTTACTTGTCAGCTTGCCCTGTCATCTTTAAGGATTTGTGTAAATGGACATCAAGGTCCATCTGCTCATTCATACTTTTCAGAACTGTGCCATTTTTACTATATTGACTTTCCATATTAGTCCTCACAAGGGGCTGGTTAGCTCAGTTGGCTAGATAACTAACATGCGATTCAATTTCCATTCCAGCTGAGGTAGACTGACAGATGCCTACGGTTCCTCATGGGCTATGGTTAATTACCTAGCTACCTATTAATCCTCCTAAAGTGCATTACTTCCCACTTCCCACATTGAACCCCATCTACCATGCATCTGCTCATTTTAACATCCTGCCTCAACATGATCTTTCACTTTGTCAAGTTTCATATCATCTACAAACTTTATAGCATTGCTCACTAAAGCTGAGTCTCGATCATTTATAAAAATTGCAAAGAGTGATGAACCCAAAACTGACCCTTGGGAAACACCACCGCAAACCACCTCCCAGTTTGAAAAACATTCTTCCACTACTACTCTTTGCTTCCTGTCACTGAGCCAATTTCTAACCACTTTCTCGAATGCCTTCCAAAAGCCCATATATACATCTACTCCACCACCTTGATCAACCTTCTCCATAACCTCATCAGAGAATTTGGACATGATTTACCTTAACAAATCCAAGCTAACACTCCTCGATTAACTCAAATGAAAGTTTAATTTGTCCCTGAAAATGGCTTCCAATAGCTTCCCCGTCACTAATGTTAGGCTGACTGTTCTGTAATTTCCTGCTCTATTCCTCACTCCTTTCTTGAGCAGTGGCAAAGCACCAGCAATGCTCCAGTCTTCTGGCATTACTCTTGTATCTAACGATGATCAGAGAGTTTAATTTTTAAATCTGTAAGTTACCTTGGGAAATACTTTTTATTGTCATGTGTATCTCAGGCCACAAAATTAATGTTTAATTTTGCAGAAGTAGTCAGTTAAGAACTATTTTTTCAAGCAGGCTGAGAGATGCAAAATTAGACAATGGACATCATATTTTTCTTGATATGGTGCACCTGCTTGCTGCTGCTATAGATTGTAGAAAGACTGAGGAAGATAAGGGGTTCCATAGCTTTGAGGTTCAAAGAAGGAACAAATTATGGTAGACATTGGTGCAGAATTTTTATTGTAATACAATGACACATAATGGTTTGGATTCTGTAGTCAGCAGTGAACGAATGCACCAACCATTCATTCCGATTGTCCACAGACTTTCTATGGGGTTTCCCACTGGCACATTCAGTAAATTGAGAAAGCCAAAAAGTGCAGCGCTCTCTATTGACTATTTGGGGCCTGTGTGAACAAGGCAAGCAACGGTGTATTTCCTTAACCAATCAGATTGAAGAATCATTAATGAACACCATCAAGTCTGAAGCAGGAGCTATCAGTTAGAATATTAAACTTAATATTAAATCAGGTGCAGCAAGCAAAATAAAGAGAAGGAAAGGAAGATTGGATTAAGAGATAGACAGAAAGAGACAATAAAAATTTTAAAATGCTTCATTTAATTTTTTTAAATCTTCATCAATAATTAAAATCTGAAGCACTGAAACTCCACATTTGTAAATGTTAAATTTCAGTCTGCGAGAGGTTGTTTGGCAGTAATTAAGGCTTACCATGCCATTAAAATGGATCTTCACTGGAATGGACAAAACTGAACATTTTCTCGTGAGTTGTTTGTATTTATACAGCAACCTAACAGTGTTCAATATGATGAGTCTCTCAGCAAGATACATTAATGTGCAACTTTTGGAGGAGCTGTACAACTAGGACATAAACTTTCTGATTTTCACTTTTCACTGTGGCTGTGTGGGTGTTAGAAGTTGCTGCCCAATTTCCACACAAATAACGTAAGTGTTGTAAGCCTGATAGTTATTCCCACCGGAAAATCTATCCCTAGAAGAATAAAATGAAAATATTAAATAGCCTCCTAAGAGCAAAGGTGAACCATAAATTTGTGGAGGCCTGGGCAGAATGTTCGGGACTGAGTCCCAGCTCCAGGCTGCCTAACGAAAAAGAAAGGGTGGATGGGATGACATGTCCTGGGAAGGTTGTTCCCTAGGTCTCTCACTCCTACTTAGAGGTCCTGCTGCAGGATCTGAAGGGCTGCAGTGAGGTGATCTTTCCCAAGGACAGGAGGAAGAGGACAACCTCTCCAACCAAGGAGCCACGGATGGAAGTTGCTGCTGAAGTCAAACTGTAGACAGTGTACCAAGAAGATCCAAGACCTCAGAGGGGCATAATAAGTGAATGGCATAACACTGTCAGGTGCCAAGCTCCGCACTCTGACTTGCCCAACATTCTCCTGCACACCACTCCTCAAAATAACATAACTTGCTGCTCCAATCATTCCTCCCTCTGTGGCATCTCGCATCTTCAAACAGGCCACAAACACTCACACTCACCTTCAGCCTATTACCTCTTACACCCATGCCTCACAGCCACCCTCCACTATTGGTATCTTGCACATCTCTCTACACAAGCTATTAGGAGCACTCACACCTCTATGCTTTCGCCCCTTGCAGAAGAAGAGCGCACACAACTTGCTGAGGGGCAGAGATTCTGGCAGGGGAGCAGGTTCCCCTCCAGTGACAGGCACCTTGTTGGCCACTGGCAATGCATTCCCATCTGCTCCACTGGGAAGGAGGTCTTGTTCCAGGTGGCTACTGATGTGAGCAGTGGCCTGCTGTGAGAGCCTGGGGCACTGGTGCTCAGACATGAGACCCTATGTTGGGGGTCTCTTCTCCTTTAAGCTGAATCTCAGTGTCCAACCAATCTGCCTTGTGGGGGGGGTGCTAAGGTTGAGAAGAAGGCTGCCGATGTTGCTCCTGCTGCTGCTGAAGCAGCTGGTGATAGTGTGGCCTCTACTCAACTCTCAGGAGAGGTGAAGGTGGATCTGCATTAACTGCTCCCATGCTGTGGTGAAAGTTGGCAGCAGGGAAGTGCAGCTGAAGGCAAATAAAGTGCTAGACAGGTGAGGTGCCTTCCAAGAGGTCGACAATCACCTATCAAACAGTTAAGGTACTCTCTGCAGAAAGAAGTGCTTTGTACAGCAGTCTGTCCATTGCCATGGCTGAAATTTTTCATTATAACTGATCAAAGCTTTTTCAGCTTGTCAGTTTCACTGGAGAAGCTCCTCCCATTGACCACTTGCCTTAGTGACCCTGAGAGCAGCCTGGATTGTCATCCTCGAGGTGGGAAGCAGAGTCAGGAAAATTACAGGCTCAACCCGCCTGCCTCAGGAGAAAGTGCCCATAAAGGTAGGATTTTCATTGTTGGGGGGCAGGTGCAAGCTGGAGTAGAGCCAGCCGACCCAAGAAAGAAGTCAGAGGCAGCCACAGGGGCTGTTGGGTGTGCAGGCAGACTGTTTAAGAGACCTGCTTTGGTGCTATGGGATTTCATCCTAGTTAAAATAAACAGAAAGGCTCACCAGTCCTCACCCCTCACACACGCTCAACACCCCACACACTCACCATGCCCCAACCATATCACCTCATCTCTTCCATCCACCCCCCACATGACCCCTTGTGACCCCTATGCCAAGATATGACACTCCACCCACCCCCTGTTGGTCCCTCATGCCCCCATGCCAAGATATGGTGCTTCACCCACCTCCCCCCATGGCCCTTCATGCCTTCTATATAAAGCTATGGCACCCACTAACCCCCATGGCCCCTCATGCCCCCTATGCCAAGCTATGGCATGTCCATGCCCATTGGCCCACTATACACTGAATAGAACCAATGAACACCATAGTGACGTAGGATGTGTAGAAAAAAGCTTTTAAAAAAGTCACTGATTCATTATTTTTCACTATGTTAAAAAAAGTCATTTCCCTATAGGACAATAAAAGTGTCAATCATCCAGACCCTTTAAAGTTTCAATAACAGGCAACCACAGGGCCTTGAAACCACTTAACCTTGTGTAAATAAACATTGCATGTTTGACAGCTCTGGCTCTCTGATCTCTGCTATCAATTTTACAATGTTTGTTTACACAAGGTTAAGTGGTTTCAAGGGCTTGTGATTTCTAATATTGATACTTTGAAGGGTCTGGAATGATTGATTTTTTTCATTGCCCTGTAGGAAAATGACTTTTTAACGTAGTGAAAAGTAATGAACGAATTACATTTTTAAAAAAGCTTTTTTTTACACATCCTATTGTCATTAGATAGTTCATTGGTTCAATACAGTGTATAGTGGATCAATGGGCATAGATGTGCCATAGCCTGACATAGCGGGCATGAGGGGAAGGCCTTTTGAACTCACCTTTTAAAAGGTTCCCTCATGCAGATTCGGGTTCACGACCCCTCTGAGGAGCCGTGAACCGCAACTCTTTACAAACCTGGCCTGACTCCATGAAAATTGCGAGGAGTAGGACATGCCTATCCCTGTAGTGGAACGGGACAGGACTAGAGTGTTGGGTATGGGCTTTCTACCCGAACCAGCACGCGCCCTTTAGAAGCACTCCCTAAAATCAGAGAGCCAGGGAATGGAGTCGGGAATCCTGGAATTCAGGACCCGCCCACCATTTTTAAAGGGCTCCCGAGTCATCCCGACTCAGTGAAAATCCAGCCCCGGGTGTAACACATGCGCTGTTGGGATAAAGGAATCCCAGGTTAAATTGGCTCGTATTTGCTTTTCTAATTGGCTAAATTGCTTACCTGCCAGACCAAGGGAGTTCCCAGCTGGTCTCAGAACCCACCCTTGGGACAAACCAGAAGGGGGCAGCATAATGTTGGGATCCTGGCCCAAAGTTAATTTCAGGGAATTTAACTCTCTCCACACACACCAAAACCTGCCTCTGCTTGACTGGGAAAATTCTATTCATGCAGTCAGGTTCTGACCTGAGATTTCCATTTCCAAACACGATAATCCTATGGATTGAGCTAATGACCTCTTTGGATACGATTAGCTTCCTCTGTATACTGCAGTACTTAAGGTGGAGCTTCATATTTCTGTGCTTCATATTTCTGTACTGGTCAGATCAAAGTATTTTGTGGATAAACATAGTTCTCCTGTACCACAAACATCTGCAGTTGTAAAATATTTTAACAATAATTGCTACTCAATATGTAGCAGCTGGAGGAACCGTCAGTGCACAGCCAGAGGAACAGGACTTGATATATGAATGTGTGCTAGAACAGGATTAAAGGTAGACTTGAGCAAGGTGGAACTGCTGTACTGTCCAAGATTGGTGAAATCGCAACTGCCATTCCTCGCACAACATAGCAAAAGAGAGAAAAATTCTCCTTTTTAATCTTCTTTTATATCTTCTCATATTTTTTCCCTCCAATTTTCTTGCTATCCTGAAGATTCTGACTGTGTTAGGATACCATTCAACAAGCACAGGGGTCACCCTAGAGCGCCCCATCCAAGTGCTCATTCTTTATGAGTAGGTCGAAGAAATGAGAATCACCAGGCCAAGAAAGCATTGGTCAGGACTTTGCATGGAGAATAAGGGTAAGACTAAGAGCGTTCACTGTTATAATAGAATAAATCAGACAGCAACTTTCAACATTCTCACATGTGAATTTAAATGTGGAAATTGGGAAGATGCTGTCATAGTTACCGCATTCCTCCATTAGTACACTGCAGCAGTCCTCACTGATAGACTCATTTGAAATCAATATAATAGTATGTATTTAGGATACTTGCCTTCTCAAGACTCCATAAAAAGTAAGAGTTGCTGCATTTAGGGGAAGTGAAGTTTTAACGGTCTGACAATTGATAATTACTGTAAAACAACCTCTCTGGTCCTGAAAATGTAACTTTACAGGTGTGGAGGTCTCATTCCTTCAGGAGCTAATTATGTTGGAGATTTAAAAAACAAATAATTACAACACATTTTTTAAACTTTATCCCTTTCATCTCTCTTTCTCTCTCTTTTCTCAATACATTTCTCATTCCGTCTCTTTATTCTATTTTCTGTGTATGGTTTAAATCTAATCTATAATTCCTGTTTTATATTTCCTGGTTTAGACTCTGCAAGCCAGGTTTTCCTGTTCAAGGCAGGAATCAGGATGCAGGACCAATCCCGGCTTACATTCCTGCCTTTGTTGCCAGCCTGCCAGGAGGGGGGAGTTTCATGGAGTGAGGGCTTTAATGACCATGGGGACAGGTATGCCACCCGATTAGTGGCCAGGGGTGGAGGGGTGGTGGGGGGGGGGGGGGGGGGGGGGGGGGGCGTAATGGAGGCAGGACACCAAGGAATGGACAACGTTATGGTCTGAATCAGCAGCCACTACTGTGGCTGCATCTGTGTGCGATCTTAAAAAAATGAAAGCATCTTCATCTTCAAAGTGGCCATGGAAAATGGAGAGCTGGGACCCAGGGTTATGTAGAGAAAGGGTGGTTATTAAAATTTCATTGCTGCTCACAGTTTTTATGTCCAAACTTGCACTTTTTTTCCACCAAATAAAATTATTTCAGCGCTGCTGCCCTTGTTCCCATCAGGCTGGAGCTGGTCAGCTTCACAGTGCTCCTAATGACTGCCCACCACCATAAAAATATCAGCAATTCCAAAAGTGAGCTCTTAATGAGCTCCCTAATGACCCCAACATGCCCAAATAATGAGGCAGGTGGCTTCATTTTCCTGCCTGGCCCCACTTCCACTCCCCCACCCTGGCCTTAGATAACTCACCAGAGTTGGGCACAGAGGCGGCAGACTGGCATACAAACAATCGCTGCCATTTTCTTTGCCATCCCACCTCCATTCCAACTCAACGTGGGATAGGAAAATCCAGTCCTGCGTGCCTCAATGAAGATTCCTCAATCCGGTTGGTTGAAGAGCCTCACTATTTTTTGCCCTTGGCCATAGATGACCTGTAGAGAATGCACTGCTGAATCATATACTAGATTTGATCAAATCTCCGCTCAAAAGCAGAGCAGCAGTCAGCAAGGTGAACAGTGAGCCCCATACCTTCCCAACAGAGAGCAACAGCTGGGCCAATAAGTTGAGTAAAGTACAAACAGCAATGCTGACAAAAACTTTAGACAAATCAAACGTGCAATCATCTGATTCAAGGCTACAGGACCAGGTAAAAGAAAGCTACAGAAAACTGCAAAACATTCAGAAGGTACTGAACTAATAAATTCCAGGCTTTTCAATATTTCACCAATATCTACCAGTTGTTGGATTGAGAAAAATTGACACTTTCTGCAGCAGGAATGGTCCTGTCTTGATTGCAGCACCAAGATGCCTAACTCTATCCTAGATTGTCCTCCATTTTAAATGTGACAATAATTAGCATTTAAATAACAATGCTAGCTATAAATAAGCTTATGGCGCTGAAATATCCCATTTCAGTGAAATATGCTCTATGAGGAATGAAACAGGTTTCCCCTCATACCCAATTTGAATGTTACATATCTGCACAAGTTCCAAAGGTTCTAGGAGGCTAACCTCACCATGGAATTCCAAGCAAGGCTCATTGGCCGAAAATTTGCGGTCCCGTCGCCGTGGGAATCGTTGCGGGTGGGGCCAGAAAATCCTGGCCATCAAGATCGTCTATGAATCATGTGGGCTTGTAATCTATGAAATGGTGAGATCAGCACATGTTGCTTTCAAACCTGGGATGGTACCTTGCATTCTTCTTCACTCAGCACTGTCAATCTGAATTGGCAATCAGCCATACTTTCACCTTTTTCTGGAGGATAAGCAAAAAACCAAACTTGTCTTGACAACCATGTTTGCAATAGTGTTGAGCACATGACTCCCCAGGGCCAACTGGAAAAGCAAAGATGGTGTGATATGTGCAGAATTCATTCATTCAAAGGACCAAGGAGACAAACCAAGTCAAGAAATAAGCATTTTCTAGAACATTCCAGAGAAACAAATGATGTTGGATATTTCCCCCGTTTTTCCCTCTCTATGGTCTCAATTTGAACTTCCTTCATCTGGCAGAAAGCAGGTTGGGGGGGTGGGGTGTGGGAACAGTTAAAATAGAGCGGGGTTCTTACCTCTTTCCCCAGCTCCAATCGAACCGATTACAATTTTAAATTGCAGACAGCAAGAACACTCATTCCAAGCCAGTGGGGATCATCTTTAAATGGGCAGATCTGGGCCTGATGGTGTCAACAGGGCCTGATCTTCTATGTTGGCATGAGGCCAGAGAGGGTGGGAGCGGTGTCTTTCTCAGCTGGCCTAAACTGCCAGCAACAGGATGAGGCACAGCAGGGCATGTTCTTTAATGTATTACAGGTTTCCTTATAGTCCAGTAGAAGAAGTGCTCCTTCACGCCCCACACATAAACGTTAGAGACTTCCTCGGCCCTAGTTGCTCCCAAACCCCAGGACCATTGGCCTCCCAAACCCCTGGCAGTCACTTATCTTTTTCCATGGACCATTCTCTAGCTTCCAGGTGGCCACATTGACTTCATTGATTTTAACAGCTAGGCAGCTGGTACTTTCCACCTTCGTGCCTGCTTTGACCAGGAAGTTAGCTAATACCATGCTATTGAGGTCCAAGCATTAAAATCATCTGAGCCTGTCCACTAACACTCCTGGATAGGAATACTGCTCACTATGCTGTATGTCCTGGAGTAAACACTGAGGCCCTATTTTTACTTATCTGTCCTCATGACTTGTCTTTCATCCTTGGGGCTGCATTTTCTCTCTGGGGGGTGCGGGGAAACAGACGTCAGGAATGTATACGGCCAAAGCAGCCCCCAGGGGAAACAGTCACTCACTGGGATATTAATGCGGGCACCCCCCTTAATTGTCATGGAGATGGCAGGTGGGCTCTTAAAGCTCAAGGGCAGAAAGCCTTCCAGCTTGAGTGGAGCAACAGGCTCCAATGGAAGGTTAGTAAGAGAGAGGGTGCTGAAAATGAAGGCACCCTCTCCTCAACTTTTTTAAATCCTTAATTAAAAAATTGATTCAGCAAGCAGGTCACCACTATGGTGTTGGTGGGGGAACCCCTCTATAGGGTGGCCTCTGACTGCCCGTTCACCCAGGTAGGCAGGAAGGGCATGTGTCAAGCATGCTTTCAGGTACCTAAACTTGCCCTTGTCAATGAAGAAACCAATGCGGAAGCCAAATGGAAAATGCTAGTTGATCTACTTTAATTGGCCTCAATTAGGCTCCTCATTAGCCTAATCAGCTACCGCTGCATGGGGGTCGGTAGTCCTGCCGGCCTGGATCCCACCTCCATAAAAATGGCCTAGAGGCAAGATGGAGCTGGGGAACTGCAACCAGCTCGAGGGACTAATTTTCGCTCCTGCCCGCCTATGATTCCAGTGCTGGTGGGGGCTGAAAGTCCAGCCCCTGGTATCAATTCATTGAATCTCTGTTATATCCTCACCATGACATTGGCACTCTTCCCAAGGAAACTGTCCAAAACTAGGCACAATAACAGTGATTAGAGTGGCATAGACAGGATTCACACCTCAGGTACACAGCTCATGGTCTTCTAACCAGTATGGATGGAAAATCACAGGTTCTGTACCTACTTTTTTTTCCCCCAAGATGCACTCCCTGCCAGATTGCAGAATCAACCTTAATATCCTGACCTTGGCCTAAACAATGATTTGTCTAGTTTTTAGAATCACAGAAATCTTACCTGATTTTTCCTTTCCTAACCCACTGCCCTGGCTGAAATCTAAGTCCAGATAGACTGGGAGCTTTACCAGTGAGACATTAGAGCTTATATGGTTTGTCATTAATATGATTTGTGTGATCAATCTAGTCGTGACAGTTGGATTTGGTGATCAAATCCTGGTTCTCCAGCACAGTAACTAAGGCAGGGGCAGAAAAACATGTAAGAAAATGTTTCAATTTATATCTGTGATACATAATTGTGATGCCAAATACACGTAGCAGCATGACACTAAGAATTGCTATTAGCACTGCATTTGCACAGTCACACATGTAAAATAAAAACCTACTCTATTTCCTAAAATTACTGTAAAATAGTGGGAAAACGCATTAACACATTATATATATTATGTGGTGGTGCTACAGCATAAATTAGTGACCATGAAAAGTCTTTGCCTCTTATTAAAACAGTCTGCCATTTGATTTCAGATTCATTTAAACAATGAGGTTCCTAAAAAAAAAACTTATTTTTATTAATCAATATCCAGACCACCAGAAATCAAAGGTTACTGCTTTTGATTTGCTAACCCGCAATCCTTTCTGCTTATTTTTGGTTTTGATTATCCTTTTAACATTCACAGATCCCTTACTGTTTCCAATTTTTCTAAATCATTCTTTAGTTTTGTTTGTTATGGAGTTGTTGATATAACCTATATCTCAAAACGTAACACTGCAAATCCAGCCAGCGTTCCCAATCCATAACCATTCTGGTCAGGTGGGAGTGAGATTGTGCACAGTTTCTTACTGGCCCCCAAAAATAAGATCTTAGATCAGAAGAAATAGGAGCAGCAGCAGGCCATTTGGCCCATCGAGCCTGCTCTGCCATTCAATAAGACCATGGCCTTGACTCCACTTTACTGCCAGCCCTCCGTAACCCTTGGAGGTATAATCACTGACCTAGTAATCCAGAGACCCAGGGTAATGCTCTGGGGAGCCAGATTTAAATCCCACCATGGCAGATGGGAAAATTTGAATTCAATGAAAATCTGGAATAAAAGGTCTAACGGTTAAAAGCTTATCACCTCTCTCCTAACTATACTTGAGTTCTGTTGAAGGGTCATGTTGGACTCGAAACGTCAACTCTTTTCTTCTCCACCGATGCTGCCAGACCTGCTAAGTTTTTCCAGGTAATTCTGTTTTTGGTTAAAAACCCATCTGGTTAGGGAAAGAAGTATGGCTCTGAAGGAGAAGACTGAAAAAGTTAACTCTGTTTTTCTCTCCACAGATGCTGCTAGACCTGCTGAGTTTTTCCAGCATTTTCTGTCTTTGTTTCAGATTTCCAGCATCCGCTGTATTTTGCTTTTATCGAGGGACTATGGGCCATCAGCTGCAGCAGAATTATACTCAACCATAATCTGCAGCCTCGTAGACTGGCATATCCCCCACTCTACCATTACCATTAAGCCAGGGGGTGAGCCCTAGCTCAATGAAGAGTGCAGGTGGGCATGCCAGGAGCAGCACCAGGCATACCTAAAAATGAGGTGTCAACCTGGTGAAGCTACAGCACAGGACTACATGCATGCCAAACAGCATAAATAGCAAGTCACAGACAGAGCTAAGAAAACCCACAACCAACGGATCAGTTCTAAGCTCTGCCACATCCAGTCATGAATGGTGGTGGGCAATATCACAACTCATTGGTGGAGGAGGCTCCACAAATAGCCCCATCCTCATTGATGGGGGAGCCCAGTAGATCAGTGCAAAAGATAAGGCAACAATCTTCAGCCGGAAGTGCTGAGTGGATGATCCATCTCGGCCTCCTCTGGAGGCCCCCAGCTTCACAGATGCCAGTCTTCAGCCAATGCGATTCACTCCATGTGATATCCAGAAATGGCTGAAGCCACTGGATACAGCAAAAGGCTATGGGCCCTGACAATACCCCAGCAATAGTACTGAAGGCTTGTGCGCCAGAACTTGCTGCACCCCTAACCAAGCTGTTCCAGTACACCCACAACACTGGCATCTACCCGGAAATATGGAAAATTGTTCAGGTATGTCCTGTACACAAAGAAACAGGACAAATCCAACCCGGCTAACTACTACCCAATTATCAGTAAAGTGATGGAAGGGGTCATTAGCAGTGCTATCAAATGGCACTTGCTTAGCAATAACCTGCTCAGTTTGGGTTCCACTAGGGCCACTCAGCTCCTGACCTCATTACAGCCTTGGCTCAAACATGGACAAAAGAGCTGGACTCCCAAGGTCAGGTGAGAGTGACTGCCCTTGACATCAATGCAGCATTTGACCGAGTGTGGCATCAAGGAGCCCTAGTGAAACAAGAGTCAATGGGAATCAGGGGGAAACTCTCTGCTGGTTGGAGTCATACCTAGCACAAAGGAAGATGGTCGTGGTTGTTGGCGGTCAATCATCTCAGCTCCAGGACATCTCTGCAGGAGTTCGCCAGGGTAGTGTCCTAGGCCCATCCATCTTCAGCTGCTTCATCAATGACCTTCCTTCCATCATAAGGTCAGAGATGAGGATGTTCCCTGATGATTGCACAATGTTCAGCACCATTCGCGACTCCTCAGGTACTGAAGCAGTCCATGTCCAAGTGTGCAAGACCTGGACAATATCCAGACTTGGGCTGACAAGTGCCAAGTAACATTTGTGCCACACAAGTGCCAGGCAATGACCATCTCCAACAAGAGAGAATTTAATCATCATCCCTTGACATTCAATGGCATTACCATTGCTCAATCCCTTGCTTTCAACGTCCTGGGGGTTACCATTGACCAGAAACTGAACTGGACTAGCCATATAAATACTGTGGCTACAAGAGCAGGTCAGAGGCTAGGAATCCTGCAGCGAGTAACTCCCCTCCTGACTCCCCAAAGCCTGTCCACTATCTACAAGGCACAAGTCAGGAGTGTGATGAAATACTGTCCACTTGCCTGGATGAGTGCAGCTAAAACACTTAAGAAGCTCAACACCATCCAGGGCAAAGCAGCCCACTTGATTGACGCCCCATCCACAAACATTCACTCCCCCCACCACCAACACACAGTGGCAGCAGTGTGTACCATCTACAAGATGCACTGCAGAAATTCACCAAGGTTCCTTAGACAGCACCTTCCAAACCCACAACCACTACCATCTAGAAGGACAAGGGCAGCAGACACATGTGAACACCACCACCTGAAAGATCCACTCCAAGCCACTCACCATCCTGACTTGGAAATATATCACTGTTCCATTACTATTGCTGGGTCAAAAACCTGGAACTCCCTCTCTAACAGTACTGTGGGTGTTCCAAGAAGGCAGCTCACCACCACCTTCTGAAGGGCAATTAGGCATGGGCAATAAATGCTGGCGTAGCCAGTGATGCCCACATCACATGAATGAATTTTTAAAAATTATTTCTAACTCAGCCCTGAATATATTCAAAGACCCAGCCTCCACTGCTCTCTGTGGAAGAGAATTCCAAAATGTCATGGATAGAATGTATTTGTTCTCTTACTGCCCAAAATCACTATTTTTTGTATGGAACGACATATGTTTTTTCTTACTCTTGGAGTGTATATTCCAATTAAATAATTCAGCAGCAAGCTATCATGAGTTTAAATTAAAGAGGGTCACTTATTCTTACACACTTACCCCAACCGAACATGACATCATACATTCAATCTCACACATGCAGGCACACCCAAACACACAAAAATTAGATACAGATAAAGACAGTGTACATTTACAGAACACCATTAATCCAGTCTCTAATTAATAATTTCTGGTCTCTCACATTGCAGGCCTATGGTTTCTTTAATGCATTTGATGATTTAAAGTTGAAGTGAGGGTCTTTTAAGGGATTGGTTTACAGCAGGATTCTTGTGGTGGAATATCTAGGAAGTTTGTTCTCAGGATTTTTCAGTCAGCGTGCGGGGGCAGGCCCAACACGCCGATACGCCATGACGTCGGGTGTGCGTCATTGTGCAGTCTTGTGATATTTCATACAGGAGGCACATGCTGGAGTCGGCTGCACGCCTGCTGATGTGTAAATGGCCCTTAAGGCCATTAAGAAAGTAAGTCATGTCATGAGTAACGCTGCCCGTCCAAACTTAAGGTTGACGAGCTGGCAAAAAGGCCAAGCAGCCTTCGTGTTTTTTAGGAAACCTCATCCACGAGTGGGATGAGGTTTCCTAAAGCTTTTACGGAATAATTTTTTTAAAATTCCTAAATATAAAAACATGTCCCATCTCATGTCACAGTCACATGAGGGGACATGTTTAAATAAATTTTTAAACATTTAATTTAATTTTTTGAACATCGATTCAATCTCCCTGAGGCAGCTCCATGCCTCAGGGGGGTTGAAGTGCTCTTTTGCGTGCAAACGCAAAGGAGCGCTGGCCCCAACTCTCCCTTATTGCAGTCTTAGTTGGGAGACCACTTATTATTAAACCCCGCACCTCTTTATGCACTATGGAATGATCTCAAAAGATGGATATTCATTTCACCTCCAACTTGTAATGTTTTGAAAGTACAATAAATCTTGGAACGTTTCATCAAAAGCAGTTTTCAAAATTTGATCTGGACAGAAGTCAGCTTTTATACATAAACTATTAACCTCTCCAAAGCAAACTATCATGTTGCTAAGATTTAACTTTGTTTCCATTGTCTATGATCTTGCAGCCAACAGATTAGCAGGGAATATGCACAATCACAAATTTCATGCAAATACTATTCTCCATATATTCATAGGGAAGAATTTTGCACCCCCCCAGAAGCGGGTTGGGAAGGCTGGGGGGGGGTTGCGGGGCTAAAATTGGGAATTTATTTTTTATTCATTCACTGGATGTGGGTGTCGCTGGTTAGGCCAGCATTTATTGCCCATCCCTAATTGCCCTTGTTCAGAGGGCATTTTAAGAGTCAACCACATTGCTGTGGGTCCCGAGTCACATGTAGGCCAGGCCAGGTAAGGGCAGCAGATTTCCTTTCCTAAAAGGCATTAGTGAATCAGATGGGTTTTGACAACAATTGACAATGGGCTGAAATTTTCCCACGTCGGGTGGGTTCGGCGGGAGCAGTCGGGGGGCCGACCGCCGCCTGTGATCAGCTCCTCACTGCAATTTCACGCGGTGGGCCAATTAAGGCCTGCCCTGCATAGATCGTGAGTGGTCGCACTCACTACCTGTGCAGGCGGGGGGAGAAGGGAGAGTTGGGTCTAGCGCGCAGTTCACGCATGAGCGCGAAAGAGCGCTTCAATCTCCTTGAGGCACAGAGTTGCCTCAGGGAGTTCGAAGCGCTTTTTAAAAAATAAAGACATAAAAAATTTAATGAAACATGCCCCTCATGCGACTGTGTCACATGACATGGGACATGTTTTTATTTTCAAAATAAAGGTTTTATTTAATTAGTATTAGCTTTAGGAAACCTCATCCTGCTTGTGGGTGAGGTTTCCTAAAAAATGTAAAGGCTGCTTGGCCTTTTCGCCTGCCCAGGTTGGACGGGCAGGGTAAAGGTTAATTAGGTCCTTAATGGCCTTAATAGGCCTTTCAATTTTCGGCAGATGTGCAGCCGACTCCGGTGCACGCCCACTGAATGAAATATTGCGTGTGTGCGTGATGATGTCAGGACGTACGCCCGACATCATCACGCGTCATATTATGTTCCGGTGTGTCAGGCGCGCGCTGAAGGTAAAACTCAGGCCAATGGTTTCATGGTCATCATCAGACTTTTAATTCCAGATTTTTAATTCAAATTTCACCATCTGCCGTATTGGGATTCAAACCTGGGTCCCCAAAGCATTACTTTGGGTCTCTGAAATATCAGTCCAGTGACAATGCCACAACACCGGCAGCTTAAGGGCTGGAAAACAGACCAGAACTGTGATGTATCAGGAAAAGGACTTTGCTATCACCAGCCACTTAAAAGCCCTCAAATCCTACATCAGCTTATTTAAGGGCTCATGTGGACTCAGAATCACTCAAAGTGAACCAAGTGTAAATACTTAACACACTTTAATCAGCCATTTTTATGCTCTAAGATTAGGGACATGAATGTGGGAAATTGATTGGATATTTTTCTATTTTTATTTCTTCCAGTCAACGTTGAGCAGACCGCGCATAACATGAGAAGTGCACTCTCGTCAATGCACTTTAACCCTTAAACACAGAAGAATACCTCTTGGGACAGCTGACTGGCTCAGTAAGCAAATGCACTGTGCAGTGAGCATTAACTCACAATCAAGAAAGATTTTGGGATCAGTTCCTGGTCTGTACTGGGTAAACAAATCTGTACTGGGCAGCACTGAGAGCCCTACTATCAGACCCAAGATCTTCACATTAGGAAAGAAAAAAGTTAACTAGAATTTCCACCTGATTTTCATTTTCCCTACTAGAGGATGAGCATCAGGTGATGGCAGGATCAGTTTCAGCTGGGATCTTAACCCCTCCCCCATGAAATAATGAACAACTCATCATCGAGATTTACACATGAAAAATGGGAATTTGGCCAAGGAAAGTGGGTGACTGCTGGCTGCCTAGTGCGTCTCACTGGCTCCTGCAACAGGCAAAAACTGGATAAGTTGTTTCCCACCTATCATTGTGGTTTCTCACATCAATTTTCTGATTTATACTGAATGATATGTAATGTTGCACTATGAAGTTGCACCAACTGGAAGCAAGGTGGAAAACTGTTCATACTTTCTGCAATTAGAAAGAAACCCACTTACAACCTTTATCCCATCAGTTTGAGCTAATTCTGAACTCAGATCCAAGTAATGAAATTATTATTTTTCATTCCAATGCTCTGCCTAAACTCCCTTACATAAGCTGATTTATGCCTGCATTAGGACTTAAAAATCTGCTTTCAGGATTACACATTGGCAACAAGAATGATTGTATCTTCTAGCAATCAGCCATAGATCAACACAGGTAGAGGCCCTAGGTACAAGCTGTCAAAAGAACGGCTGTATAATGTTGCCCAGGAAAAATTCTGAGGGAGGAATGATGAAGAAGTAAACAAAGATAGCACTGAAATTCATATACCGCATTACTCATTTGTGTGTTAGGCAGAATGTCTTTTTTGGCTTGACTGCAGCATCCTGTTAGTGGCAAATGCCACTCGTGTTGCTACTGCATAGTAGCAGTGTGAAACAGCTAGCTTCACCTGTTGCTCAGATTTTTGAGATATCTTGCCCTTCCGGGTTATATTACTGGACTAGTATCCATGTGCCTTGACTAATAATCTAGTGAGTGTGGCAAGTTGACACTTAAATTCAGTTTTTTAGTAAAGGTAAAATTCTGCCTTCTTGTCTTTAACCAGGGCATTTTAATATGTTTAGGTTTTATGTATTATGTGGGTACATGTCAAAGCTTTTCATCTTGCACTCATCAGGACACTTTGCAAGAATACCAATATAAAGGAAAACAAGAATTTATACTGTATGAGAAGAGAGTGCTGATTGGTTGGCAAGTGAACTCTGATTGATAGAGGCATTGCCATAGAGAATACACCAGTGATAGTGACTGACAGTTAACTGCCAAGCATTGTCTGAAATTTAAACCAGGCAGCTTGACCCTGATTGGTCAAAGCATTGCTCTTTGGAATAAGTCAGTGAATGGCTGTCACTTATTTTGTTTAGCTGAAACAGGCGTAATATGCGTACATGTTCTTTCTGTCTGCAAAGAACAGGGCCCTGTGTATAAATATATGTAGCTTCCAGTACACGCAAATGCTCCACACTGCGAGTCAGACTGACAATCTTAAACTGGTTGTCAATGTAATTCTCAGCACACTGAAGACCATTTAGCGAATGTTGCCCAATCACGGAATCACATCTAATGTTGGACACTGGGTTTTGAATTTTGCAAGCGAAGGCTGGCTGGGTACAGCTTGCACCCTCTCCGTCATGAACAGCAACTGGGACATGCTGTTTGGTACGATCCGCCAGTCTTTGGGGTGTACGGCCTACATATCTAACATCACACCGGCACTGAAATTCATATACCACATTACTCATTTGTGTGACAGGCAGGACGTCTTTTTTGGCTTGACGGCAGCATCCTGTTAGTGGTGAATACCACTCGTGTTGCTACTGCATAATAGCAGCGTGAAACTGCTAGCTTCACCTGTTGCTCAAATTTTTGAGATACCTTGCCCTTCCAGGTTATATCACTGGACTAGTATCCAAGTGCCTGGACTAATAATCTAGTGAATGTAGCAAGTTGATACTTAAATTCAGTTTTTAAAAATCTAGAAATAAAAGCTTAAATTGATAAAAGTGATCTTGAAGCTGTCGGACTGTGGTAAAACCCCAACTGGTTCACCAATGTATTTTAGTGAAAGAAATCCTTGCCTGATCTCTGTGGCTCTCGTCCCACAGCAATGTGGTTGACTTTTAACTGCCCTCTGAATGACCTAACAATGACTATTTGTATCAAACTCCAATAGCACACAGACCACAGCAGTTCAAGAAGGTCCATTACCACTTTTCAGGATGACAAACAATTGGCAATAAATGCCAGCCTTGCCATTGACACTGAAATCATCCCAAGATTTAATCTGAAAAAATGTACTCTTGCATTTTAAGCAAAAGGTAAATGAAATACTATTAAACCTTTGTGAGGCAGAGAAGGGGGAAACAAAATCATTCCTGAGAACTGCTTTGTTGAGTTTTAAATTTCAGTTTATCAGTACAACAGCAGAATAATTTCAGGACTTAATTTCCTTGGTATAAATTGTCTTGTCTATACATTTAACTAGAAGTCAAGGTTAATGGTGTTAGTTAATAGTTTCCCAAAAGGAATGACCTACATTAGTGCACTGTGACACTGAAATCAGCTCAGCACTGGAGCAAAGACGCACCAGTGTTAGTCACACACAACAAAAAAAGCTGATCATTGACATTTGGATCCATAAATAAATCCCCGATTCTTACTTGAGAGTAAATGGCAGGCCTAATTTTCTTAATCGAACTACGGGCCCTGTGAAGAGCGACTGAATTCACAAAATCTCTGGTTTCTTTCAACACATTACCCCACTAAACAAAAGCTGTAAACCTCCCCAGCATTCATTTTTTATTCGTGACATCCAATATTTCCAAAAAATAAAAACCCTAATTTGCAGATTACTGTACAAAGCATCAAATACCCAGGATACATATGTCCTCAAGCATTATTATAGAACATGGTCAACAAAGAACAATTAACAGCTGCAATCCCAAAAGATGAAATTGAATTTAAAACTATCCTCTCTTCACTTAATTCAAGGTGTGGTTTTAGGAATGAGTTTTCTTGAAGTGCCACTTTTCTCTGTCAGCACAAACGAATTAAAACTTGCACCCCCAGTATTTATAATTTTGGATTGCATTATCACTTTACCAGGCTGATTGCATACTTTTATACAATGAACACAATTCTTCAAAGTATTGTCTCTAATGCAATGAGATAATTACAATCTGTTTGTCATATACATTGATTTATGTCACCAATGCAAAGTATTAACAATGTTACATTTTATGCAATTTTACTGCAGGCTAATCTCAAAAAAATCCAATTAAAATTCAAAATAATGTTTGTAATTAAAATGAAATACATCTATATAGCCCCTTATAAAGTCAGAAACATATCGAAGCACTTCATATAAAATAGAGAAAGACTGCAGTTATTCTTATGTAGACAAACAGAACAGCTACTGCACACACAATAAGATCCCACAATCAGTAAGGAGATCAATGGCCCGTTAATCTTGATGTTGTTGGTAGAGGGGGAAATGTTACCCAAGACTGAACTATATGTAACGTTCACTGTGAAGCTGCACCCACTAGAATCAAGGCTGATGCTGTTCATACTTCAATTTGAAAGACCTCTAGCAGCTCTTATACCATCAGTTTGGGCTGGTTCTGAACTCAGATCCAAGTAATAAAGTTATTATTTTTCATTCCAGTGCTCCACTTAAACCCACTTTCATAACATGTTTTATCAATCCATTAGGACTTAAAAATCTGTTGTCCCAAAGAAGGACATTTCATATCTGCTAGGAAAGCGGTGGACTTTGGTTGTACTCTCAGCCAAAGGACGACACCTCCAGCAATGCAACACTCCCACCGGCACTGTACTGGAGTGTCAGCCTAGGTTATGTATCAATTTGTACTGGAACTCGAACCCACACATTTCTGAGTAGGAACTGAGAAAGCTACAATGGAGGCATCGACACACCCAAAATTTCTACATTTAACATGAAAAGATGTCACCTCAAGAGAAATGTGCTCATTTTTCACATTGATTATCTTCTCTAAACAGTATTGTATATGTATACCTGTGCATTATTTAAAGGTTTGCTGTCCACATTGCGGTGTGTAGCATTGTAATGCTTGTGCTTCTAATGGAAACTCCATGACATTGTTACATTTCAACTGTCAATTCTGGTATTAAAAATGTCAACATTTACCTGTCATAATGTAGTCTTCCTACCATTGTGGCTTGCAGTATTTTTCAGGAAGCCAAAGTGAGGTACCCATTTTAAGTATATGCTTTTGAAGGCAAAGAAATGACAACTTTCCTGTCCTATCTTTCGGCTACTTAGCCTCTAATGACCTCATCTCAAAATCTCTTATCCTATTACTCCTCATCCCATAGCTGTTTCAAAAATATAAGTAGTTCCACAACATTTTTAAACTCACAAGCAGAAACATTAAATAGGCTGCTATGTATTTAACCTACAATCTCAAAATCAACATTTACTATATAGTCAATTCACACTAAGACCACATACATGGAAGACCAAAAATCTCAGACAGAGAGTATCTAATGTCTTATTTATCAGGTCCCAGTATTAACAGCAATTGGGGTCATTTTTTAACCTAACTCATCTGTTAGATAAATGATGTGATTCGGTCTATCTGTTTTATACTGTGCCTCATTTCACTCTCCATTGATTTTGAACTTATGACCAACCCAAACCTGCCCAGTTGGTTAGGTTAGACCTACCTCCTTATTTTGGAAAACCTAAAGCAGTCACTTATTATATCTGAATCACTTGCTTGTTTAGGTTTTTCTATTTTTATGGCATTAGATACATCTACAGCAATAAAGGACATGCATTTAAATATAGCACCTTTAATGTCGTAATTTGGGAAAAATGCTGCAGCCAATTTGCATGCTGCAAGATCCCATAAACAGCAATGAACAAATGACCAGAGCAACTGTTTTAGATTTTAGTTGAGGGATGAATGTTGGTCCAGACACTGGGAGAACTCACATGTGCTTCTTCAAATAATGTCAAGGGATATCTTACATACACCTGAATTTAACATCTCATTCGAAGGATGGCATATCTGACCTCTGACAGTCCCTCAGTACTGCACAGAAGGGTTAGCTGAACTCTAAACTCAAGCCTCTGGAGTGTGGCTTGAACCGAGGCCTTTAACTCAGAGACAACAGTTCTAACACTGAGCAAAGATTGGAGACTATGGAAGGAGCCTTACTTTGACTATTCTTGATGAGTGATATAACTGCATCTCCTCTGACCACAAGTGTCAAGCACAGTATAGTACTGAATGTGGGTAGCTGTCCTCAATTACTCTTAACCACAATGCATTTTGTAATCAGGACCATACTACATGGTCAGTCTGACCTCAGGAATAGTGGAGACTCTTCCAGGCAAAGCTGAGGGTCTGCTAAATTATATAGGCCATTGAGAACCAGTGGTCTATTTCTAATTCTCTCAGCAACTCTAATGATCTCTCTAGCTTTTACCGGGGAACACTCCATAGAATCAGCTACTCTCCAACCACTGCCCAAGTGGTCATTTTTCTTATGTGAAGCTAGAGAAATTGTTAGCAACCACTTCAACAGTGCAGGCTCAAAACCTACTCCAAACCTGTTCTCATCTGCTATACACAAACTTTAGAGATTATAGAATGTCAATGTATACAAATATGACATTTGACCATCCAATTTATACTGGTGTTTTTCTCTACATGAGCTGTAAACTAATCTCACTGTACTGCACTTTCCCCATACCCCTTCATAATCTTCTTTTTCTAGCATCAATCTAATTCCCTTTGCAAATAAGTTACCAACAATAACTTCTGGTGTAGGATGCCAGCTTCCATGTGAACATTTTTAAACTTTTTCTTTATCTATTTGCAGTTACCTAAAATTTGGCCAATCAAATTCACCTATCAGGGAAACAATCTTAACATCTCAATTTTGAAGATTTCTATCAATTCACTCCTTAAACTCCATCAAGAGAAGCCCTAAATTCTCAAAACCTCTTGAAAATTGGGAATTTTAAAAAATTTATTCATGGGATGTGGGCATCACTGGCTAGGATAGCATTTATTGCCCATCCCTAATTGCCCTTGTTCAGAGAGCATTTTAAGAGCCAACCAACCACATTGCTGTGGGTCTGGAGTCACATGTAGGCCAGACCAGGTAAGGACAGCAGATTTCCTTCCCTAAAGGACATTAGTGAACCAGATGGGTTTTTACAACCCATGGTCAACCCCAGTAGACTTCCAGATTTTTATCAAATTCAAATTCCACCATCTGCCATGGCAGGATTCAAACCCAGGTCCCCAGAGAATTACCCTGGGTCTATGGATTACTAGTCCAGTGACAATACCACTACACCATCGCCACTTCTGGGCGTTTCTTCCTCTTCCCCAGCCTCAGGGTCTTCAGGCAACCTGCAGGTGCCAATCAGGCTGAAATTACCCAACTAAACACAGATCTTCTTGTCAGTCTGATTTAATTTTATGCCAGGTAATAATTTTACTCACTGGGACGACAGGACAACTTAATTTGTCATTTTTTAATTAGTCGATTTCATGAGAAAATTATTTAGATTTTTAAAAGTTCCATTTTAAACAGGTAGATTATTGAATACACAGTTATCAATAACCACTCTGTTAATGGCTCACAGGTCTACAGCGCAGGAGAGTCTGAAGTCTACATTGTCAAAACATAGGGAAGATTGAAAATTGGTTAGTCACACAACTGCTCCTTAATTGTATTAACAATTTGCTTTGCTGGAACTACACAAATATGTAGTTTGAAAGGCAGCTTTTCAGAGCATTGAAATGCTAAGAACTCTTCCAAAAGCACAGGAGCTAAATAAGTTCAACAAAAATTCTTCTATGGTAACTTATTTATAGTAAAGATGAGTTATCTCTCAGCACACACACGAATATGCGATGTTCCCCTCATAACAGAAAACTATGGGCAGAATTTTGCCCTTGATGGGCGGGCTGTAGACGAGCACCGCCGCCGAAACGGGCCCCGCCGCCATTTTAAATGGCCCGCCCAGCGGGCCGCCCAACAGGAAGCGCTATGCGCTTCCTGTCCGGGGGGGGGGGGGGTGGCGGGGGGGATTCCCCAACTGTCAGAATGTGCTCTTTCGCACATGCACGCGAAAGAGCCGACATCTTCCTGAGACTAAGTGCTGCCACAGGGAGAGCGCTGACAGTGTTTGAAAGTTTAAAAATAGAAAAATAAAAAAATTATTAACATGTCCCCCTCATGTGACAATGTCGCACGAGATGGGACATGTTAATAAATATCACAGAAACTTTATTAAGGTTTTTTAAAACCAACATGAAACCTCATCCCGCCGGTGGATGAGGCTTCATGTTTTTTCTATTTGCCTCCGGGGCTCCTGGCCTGCCCGCCAACCTTAAGGTTGGACAGGCAGAGGGCCTTTAATTGGTTTAAATTGGCCATTGACAGGTCGGCGGGTGGATTGCGCTGTGCCCCCGCCTTCCTGAAGATTTAAATGGGGCGGGATGATGTTGGGGGTTCCTCCCGACGTCATCCTGTGTCATTTTCGCATCGGCGAGCAGGCCCCGCCCCCAGCTCGCCAACAGAAAAATTCTGCCCTATATTACTGGTTATACAAAACACATGAAAAAGAAAACCACAAATTCTGGAAATCTAAACTAAATACAGAAAATGTTAGAAATACACATGGAAGAGGAGTTAACAGGCAGAATCTTCTGGCTGGCGTGTGGGTGGCGGAACCCGCACGCCAGCGCTTAAAATGTCGCGCGAGCATCCCGACGTCAGTGTGCAGCATCGTGATATTTTGGTCGGTGGGTGCTCTATGCAGCGGGACGCACACCCACCATTAATTAAAGGCCTCGTTAAGGCCCTTAAGTTGCCAATTGTCGGCGATTTTGAGGGGCCCGAGCGAACTTCGGCTCGGCACATGGGCCCAACGGGCAGGTGGGTAGGAGATTTTTTTTACAAACCTCATCCAGTGGCGGGATGAGGTTTGATAGCGATTTTAAAAAAGTTTATTAAAGTTTTTGTTTATTTCATTAACATGTCCCGTCTCGTGTGACATTTTCGCATGGGGACATGTTAATGAATTTTTTATTGCTCTATTTTTTATATTTGCCAGCCTTTCAGCGATCTCCCTGAGGCAGCACTTTGCTTCAGGGAGATGAACGCTCTTTCGCACGCATGCTCAAAAGAGCGCACTCTGACAGTTAGGGAATCCCTTCTCTCCAACACAAGAAGTGCATAGCACTTCCCGTCAGGTGGCCCGCCCACTTAAAATGGCGGCGGGTCCCGTTTTGGCGGCAGCGATCAGCTGCCCGCCCGCCACCACGCCAGTTGGGCCCGCCTGCCCATCAAGGGCAAAATTCTACCCAACATTACAGCTGTAACCCTTCAACCAAATGTCCAAATAAAAAGTCCCAAGATTAACCTATTTTCCTCTTTCAGGTATTTAGGACTGAACCTTGGGGAGGTGATAGGGTCTCAGCTGCCTGCTGGAGAGCCGTGCGAGACCCCTGCAGTACTTCTTTCCAACAAGGTCCATTGCATCTTGTGCCAAGCGGGCATTGGACACGCCAGGATAGACCTTTCCCTGGGATCAAAGATCCCGCGGGAGGGGGCAGAGGTTCCACCTGTCAAGAGCTGCTGTTGGCCATCCAAAAGCTGGCAGCTCTACTGTATTCAGCAGCACATTAATGAGGCGTTGGCTGCTGCGACTACTACACCTACATTAGGCCTCAGATTGAGGAGGGGACCAGGCACGAATGAGGGATGGCGGGAAGGGGGTCCCAGGGTGTGCATCGTGGAGGGCAGTTGGGGAATTGGCAACAAGGGATGGGGGAGATGGCTTTTAACAGACCACCCCCCCCCCCCCGCCCCCCCCACCCCCCACCCCCTCCCAACTTCCTGTAGAAATAGGCGCACAGTACCTTTGAACAAGGAACCCCCTCCTCCGCTGGAGCCCGCAAGTAAACAGGCCAGAGTCTGGTTGTCATGCTTCTCACATCACGAGTTCCCTGCCCATCACTGGGTTATTAACAGTGGTAGCAGGATGAAGCCCTCAATTACCAACTTAAGGGTCTCAACTGACAGCAGGGCCTTCCTTCCAGAGACTTAATCGTGGTGGAGGCACACATTTATCCTATTACAATATTTCTTTATGCTAAATGCAACATACAGGTAATCTCCAGTTGCTGGCTGCAAAGGTCTTTTGAGTATTTGGGAAATAATTTTTCCCTCGTTGGGTGGGCGTGTGCCCAACCCGAATGAAAATTAGTGTGCGATGACATCAGGCAAGCGTCCTGACATCATCGCGCACTTGCGCAATATTTCGGTCGGCGGGTGCACATGGGAGTCGACAGCGCGTCTGTCGACAATTAGGAGGGTTGTTAAGCCCATTAATGAATTAAATTGGAATTTTTCCCTGCCCACTCAGCCTAAGGTTGGGCGGGCGAAAGGACCAACTGGCCTTTGGACTTTTTGCGAAACCTCATCCACGGATGGGATGAGGTTTCGATCATTGATTTAAAAAAACAAGTTTTAAAAATCATTTTTAACATGGAGTCACTTGAGTGGGGACATGTTGTCCTTATTTTTCCATTCTTTACTTTTCATGTTAAAAATCTTCAGATCCCTGAGGCACTTCTGTGCTTACCCTCCTCCCCCACCCCGGCGGCGCTGAGCGTTTCCGCGTGTGATTCATGCTGGCTGGCCAGTAATTGGCTAGCCAGGGTGAAATCGCAGTCGGGACCTGATTGCGGGTGGCGGGTGGTTTCGCCGCTGCATCCCAGGCCCGCCCGCAGCGCCTGCCCGACAAGGTAAAAATCCTGCCCTTGCTGTTGAATGGATGCCAGATTCCTGAAAATAAATTGACCCTGTATGTTCTAAAAAGGCATCGTCAAATGATAAGCACATCCATCTTAGCAAATTATAATAAATCCAGCTACCCACTGGTGAAAAATTCGCCTTTCTGATTTGATTACTGTTGAATAATAGAGAATTCAGCTAGTCAAACGGTATTAACTAAAGTGGTTGTGTGCGCAGAAAGGATCATTATTGAAAAACATAAGTGCACATTTTTGTGCTCTGCGCACAGAGCCTTGCAAGCTGAGATTGTGTATTAGTAAATTGCCCACAGAGGATCACGCATTTGTTCTGCAGCCCACTGTTTGTCCAGCCATTAATTTTAATGGATAGAAAACTGGACGGGCTGTGGAGCAGGCATGCTGACCTCTGCCCCAATATTCCAACGTGCACTTGCAATATGTGATGCTGTGCACTGAAGTGCACAGTGGCCAAAAATGACCCCAGCAATGCTTTAAATATTAAGACAGCAACATGTGCCAATTTTCATTCAAATGAACAGATGGAAAAATCATGGGGAGAATACCTAGGATCTCTCAATGGAGCCAATAGGCGAGGTTCTGCACCAGGAGAGCACATTTGGATAGCCGGCCCTGCTATGTCATATTATAACTTTGCTCAAATCTGCTAAGCCTACATGATCCCTGTGTTTTGATTTCTTAGTTTTGGTAAATAAATCCTTAGAATGTAATATTTAAGAATAACAGGAAAGAGAGGATAACTAAAAGAGAGGCTGTATTAATACTCTAGTGCAGAAGAGTCTTACACCACTTCATTCCAGAGTCAGCTCAGGGCTTAACTCCAAATTTACACCTGAAAAGCTGGGTGTTGGAGTTAAGTGAAACCACTTTGCTTCAATGTTATTGTTGAAGTGGAACTGTACCTAAGTAAGCAAAGATTCTCACCCAGCTTAGCAACAATGTGAATTCTCCCTCCCTCAAAAGATTCTCATAATAACTCTGATCCTGTGTTCATAAACAACCATGAATAAGCGCTCATCAAACTCCACACGTGTAAAAATAGTAGAATGTTTACTCAGTTTTAAACAGGATACTATGGAAATTCCAAGATTAGAGGTTTTGTCTTATGCCTCCCGTGTCTTTTTTGGTTTATCATACTTATGCCAAGTGTCAAATTTTGCAGATTTATTTAATCCTGCTGCTAGTCTGACCTGTGGTAAAGCATAATTACTTTGCCAAGGAGTATTTGCTTGAACATGCTGTTTCCAATCTAAAATATTTGTAACTCTGTACATTGTGCTGCAACCCAGTCTAAACTCAAAAACTGAATTAGCTTTCCAGAAATCTTTTCCAACCTGTTATGTGTTCTTGAGTTTTGATCTTCTTTCTCCTCATTGATTCATACTGGATTGGGATATAATGACCACTTTATCACTTGCTGACTATTAGTTCTGACACACTGTATCAGCCAGTTAACAAGAAAATGGTAAACATTGATGCCTTTATATTTTCATAAGTAGGTATGGAAACAGTATATCAAATTAAATTATGGTCCTTTTAGCACTGCTGTGATCAAAAGGTCCTCTACGTCTGATGTGCAACCCTGTAGTTTGCCAAACCCCTTCCACAGTCACTTTCAAAAAAGTCTTAATCTGGCCAGCCTATGGCCTGTGGTCTTTCATCACCAAATCGTCTACCTCAGCTGTTAAAATAAGACAGCATTCAGACTGCTGTGACTTCAGTACACAGTGAACTGAGAAGCACTGTGCCTTCTGTTACAAGCTAGATTACCTGCTGTTTGATGTTACAGTTTCCTGGCACCATTCTGACAAGACATTCACAAAACCAGAATGGTACCAGCAGCCAACTGATAGCAAATACATTTCTGCATACTCCTCACTGTTTCCCAGTGAATACCTAATAGGGAGAGCAATGAATGCACAGACAGTACTGTATACTAATCTGGACATTAACATATTAATCTATCAGGAATTTGTCAATAAGGCTTCCCTGAAAGGACTTCATTTCTTTGTAAGCATTTGCATTGAAACACTTTTACAGTCAGTGTCTTTGAATTACAAAAGAACAAAGGAATGTCAGACTTAATAAAAGGACTATAAATTAAATAAATGACAGTTAAAAAGTGCAAAACTACAAATATTTGAATTACTCTCTTAGAATTAGAGCTAGAAACTAAAATATATTCAGCCAAACATAGCAGAAATAAAATCGTAAATAAAATTATGCCCTCAAAAAGGTTTAAAAGTTAAAGATGCAAGAATATTACTTGACAAGACTGGAACTAAAAAGGATTATATAGCATATATTCTCAGTTTTTCCCTTTCAAAATGAACTTCATCTCTGCAATAAGAATAAATGTTCAGGAAGTCAAAAAATAACTGTCCTGAGGAGCAAAATATTGCCAAATTTTCTGCAGTTTTCAAATGGTCCCCTATCACAGCTGGAGTCACTTCCCTCAGTCTTCCACACGATTGGATTTCTACAAAAGCATACTCATTTGTTCTTTTTTGAAAAAATGGAAAGATATTTCTGCAGAGCCTAACTGAACTTAGAAAGTTTAATTCGGAAACAGTTTGAATTTTGCTTATGGTGGTCTGGCGCCAGACAATGCTGTGAGCATGCATTTGCACTGCAGCTTCTGAGCTTGTCCTCCTGAGCATCACATGCTGCGAGTGTGTATTGGAGTATTGGGGCAGTTCATGCTTTGGCTGGGCAGGACCCTATTTACATTGCTGGCTCCTCTTTGGCTGGAACTTAAACTGTCCTGTTTCACAGCTGAGAAGATCTGCCTTCCAAAAGTTAGCAAGTTAGAATTTAGACGTGGTTCTGTTCTCAAGTATTTTTAATAAAGGTCAGGCACATTTACAAAGTGTCTGGGACGGTGGAGTCCAACAAATCCCCCGAGTACTTTGCAAACCATACATGAGACTGCAGTTGATTGATTTACACTCCATATGGTGTCACACTGAAGCAGCACACTGAAGTAGAAGGAGACTACCCCCTTCAGGGAAGAGTGCTGCGGAGTTAAACTAAGCCCTGACCCTTGATTTCCACAGCAGGATTAGTGTCGGCGCAGATGTGGAAATTTGAATAAATGAAGGATGAATTATATAGGGCAGGGTTTTAACCTCGTCGGGTGGGCACGGCAGGCGGGCCAGGGAGCAGACGTGAGACTGACTGCCACCCGTGATCGAGCCCTGACCATGATTTCATGCTGGCAGGCCAATTAACAACTAGCCAGCGTGAATTGTGCGCTGCAATGCTGAGCGCTGATGGGGTGGGAGTGGGAGGAAGGCGAGCACGGATGTTTGCGCATGTGTGTGCAGGCGCACGCACTGAGAGCTCCCTGAAGGCACAGAGCTGCCTCAGGGACCTGAAGATTTTTTAAAACATAAATAATTTAAAAATGTTAAAAACATGGCCCCTCATATGACCCTGTCACATGAGCAGGGACATGTTATAAATGAGATTTAAACATTTTAATTTTATTCTTAATTCCTATTGGCAACCTCATCCCACCCGTGGATGAGGTTTCATTAAAAATCCAAAGGCCGTCTGGCCGATTCGCCTGCCTGTCAACTGTAAGGTTGGACGAGCAGCGAAAAATTGCATTTAATTATTACTTTAATGGCCTTAATAATTAACCTTAATTAACCAACTCCCGTGTACACCCGCCATCCAAAATATCGCGCGAGTGTGCAATGACATTGGGACGCTTCTCCGATGTCATTTTACGCTGGAGCAGGTCGGACGCGCGCCTACCCACTCAGTGAGAAATTCTGGCCATAATGATTAAATTGAATCAGGCAAACAGTGGAAAACGAAAAGTTAGAAAGCCTCCAATTAATCTCATATTCTGGATGTATCGATGACAGCCATGGCTCAGTTGCATCAGACTTCAGCATAAAAAAATTGAAGAAGGAGCTGCCCTAGTGCCCAGACCAATGGGTATCCCTCAATCAATATCAGAAGACCAGACGATCTGGTTATTATCACATTGCTGTTTGTGGAAACTTGCTGTGTGCAAATTGACTACCGTCTTTCCTACATTACAAAAGTAACTATACTTCAAAAGTATTTCAGTGGATATAAAACACGTTGGGCCATCTGGTGGTTTTGAAAGGTGCTATATGCAAGGGCAGGATTTTTCGCTGAGCGGGTGGGTGCCCGCCAGACCCCCTCGAGCGCAAAATGACGCGCGATGACGTCGGGCGAGCACCCTCAAGTCATCACGCACTTGCGCAACATTGCGGTCGGCAGGCACACACGGGAGTCAGCTGCACGCCCGCTGACAATTAAAAGGCCTATTAAGGCCGTTAAGAATGTAATTAAATGAAATTTTTCGCTGCCCATCCAGCCTTACTTTTGGCAGGCAGTATAAACGCCAAGCGGCCTTTGCACTTTTTAGGAAACCTCATCCACGGGCAGGATGAGTTTCCAACAGCAATTAAAAATAAAATTAAAATTTTAACATTTCATTAAGACCATGTCCCTGCTCATGTGACAGTCACATGAGGGGACTTGTTTTTTAACAATATAAAATTGTTTATTTTTAATTCTTAAACTCTTCATCTCCCTGAGGCAGCTCTTTGCCTCAGGGAGCTTTTCCAGCACCCGCCCGCGTGCATGTGCGAAGTTACGGGCTCATCCTCCTGCCCAACCCCCCACACAGGCAGCGCTGTCGCACGCCTTTCACACTGGGCGGGCCTTAATTGGCCCACCAGCGTGAAATCGCGGTCCGGCCCCGATCGTGGGTGACGGTTGGCTTCCCGACCACTCCCGCCCACCCCCCGCCGAGCCCACCCGATGAGGAAAAAATCCTGGTGCTAGTCTTTCTTTTTTATAGGTCAGAAATGTTGTACTATTCCAACAATAACTGTGGGTTAATCAGAAATTTTCGAAGAGAGAATAGTTGCCCTTACTCTCCCCAGTTCCCATTCACCCATCACCCCTGTGCTCGCTGACCTACATCAGCTCCCAGTTAAGCAAGATTTTACAATTCTCATCCTTGTTTTCAAAGCCCTCCATGGCCTTGCCTCTCCCGACTCTGCAATCTCCTCCAGCTCTATGACTCTATCCGTGCTCATTCAATTCTGGCCTCTTGAACATGCCAACTGGTGGCTGTGCTTTCTGCTATCAAGGCTTCCTCTTCTGGAATTCCCTTCCTAAACCTCTCCACCTCTCTTCCTCTCTTTCCTCCTTCAAGAGGCTCCTTAAAACCTACCTCTCTGGCCAAGCTTTTGGTCATCTGCCCTAATGGCTCAGTGTCATATATTTTGTAATGCTCCTGTGCAGCACTTTGGAAGATTTTACAACATTATAAGTGGTATATAAATACCAATGGCTGTTGTTGTTCAACATTGGTGATTGTAGTAGGAGGAGTAAATTGTGTGCTACCAAAAAGTAAATTCTTGCAAAGAAAAGTTGGAACAAGTGACTGGATTACTCCTTCAATACACACTGGGAAATGGAGGCAAAAGGATAAACCTTGTGCATTCTGTACCTGATGTATGACCATTAGAAAAAAACACCTATACAGGGTGATCAGTGAAATAGCTGGTGTAATTAATGCATTAAGAAGATGCTGAAAGATTGATTCAGGAAGTAAGAAGGCCTTGAAAATTAGGTGAGTAGGCCTCAGCACTGAATTCCAGATAACAGGAGAGCATTCTGTACATGTTCTGGTCTCACTTTTTTGTTAAGTATGGGAACTGATGCAAAGTGGAACCACTCGATTCCCATGTCACTTTACTGCACAGCTCTTGATTGAGCCTCTGCATAAATTGGGCATTGGGAGGCCCGCAGGCTGTATATTTAAGAGCTCTACCATTTTCAGCTAAGTTACCATATTAGTGGGATTTGCATTCTGACAGCTGTTTCTGACTAGAACCTTGTGCCTTAGAGCAAGTGACTTTTTCCTCACTGTTTCCTGTTGTTTTCCTTCAATTTAACACATATTTGACAGCAACATTGCTGCTGCCATCAGTTCCTGGAGCTATAAGCAATGCTGACCATGGGGCTGCCAATGGCTGTGTTGGCTCTGAAGGAAAATGAGAAATTTCCGAGGAGGAAGGAAAGGCAAGTTCCTGACACCTATTGACAGCCCATCCAGAAAAAGTGGGGAAGGCAGCCCAGGGACAATGACCAATGGAAGAGACCAGTCTCAATCATCTCCATTTCAGCAGGGAGGCAGTCATTGAATAGCATACTGTTTGTACTGTACTGTTGCCAACAGCACAGGGACAGGCCCATTACATTGAACTTCCATACTACCACCTCATTTCAAGTTATTTCTGGTGACATTTTCCAGGGCCAGAATCCTTGGGTTGGTGTGCAGGGGCAGGCCCCGCTCGCCAATGCGCGGTGACGTCAAGCGGGTGTCCCGATGTCACTGTGCGTCATTCCGATTTTCAATTCGGCGGGTGTGGACCAGAGGTGGCTGCGCACCCGCCGAACTGTCAAAGGCCTATTAAGGCCATTTAAAAACTAATTAAAACACTTAGCAGAGCTGCCCATCCAACCTTAAGGTTGGCAGGCAGGCGAAGAGCCCAGGCGGCCTTCACATTTATCATGGAGCCTCACCCACAGGCAGGATGAGGTTTCATGAAGTGTTTATAAATTGAATAAAATTTTTTATTAAAGTTCATTGACATGTCCCAGCTCATGTGACACTCACATGAGGGGACATGCCTTAAATTTTTTTTTTTCTTTATTAAAATTTTTGATAATCACACTAATATCCCTGAAGCAGCTCTGTGCATGAGTGCGAAAGAGCGCAGGCCCCGACTCGGCCTACTTCCCCCGCCCACACGGGGAGTGCTCAGCGCTTTTGGGTGCGCGTCACGCTGGGCAGTGGGCCTTAATTGGCCCGCCCACGTAAAATGGTGGCGCACAGCCGATCGCAAGCGGCGATCGACTGCGCATCCGCCAGCGCACGCTCCCGCTCAGCACCCCCCGATGGTGAGAAAATTCTCCCCCACATTTTTCACTCATCCATATCCCGATGCATCAAATAGACTGCTACAACATTGCCTGCCAGGAGAAATGTGTGCCTTTTTCCTATTGGAAAGTGTGAACAACTGGGCGAAGCTGCAACAATTCTATCAGAGTTTCAAGAAACAAAGCCTCACATTTATGGCACCTACAGGCCATCACTGCACCAAAAAAAGTCCCCTGGCATATATAAATCAAAAGAGTTTGCATTCAGTCAACAGACTATCAGAACCAAATAATGCAGGCAACTGCTGGACATCCCAGCAACTGCCATTTACAATTTCATCCAATGACAGTCGATGGTGCCACAACTATTTGATGGAGCAGGTGAAATGCACCAAAGTTTGTTGGAGGACCAGGAATATCCCTTATCTCTGTGGCTATTAACACCAGTTCAGAACCGCTACATGTAGTCAAAACAGTACTTGCAGGGATGAAGTCCTGTCTTCACATTGAGGATAACCTCCATTATGTTGTGTGGCACTACAACTGTGCTAAATGGGATAGATTTTGAACAGATCTAGCAACTCAAAACTGGGCATCCATGAGGCGCTGTGGGCCATCAGCAGCAGCAGAATTGTACTCGAACACAATGGCCCAGCATATCTCCCACGCGACCATTACCATCAAGCAGGGAGATCATTCCTGGTGCAATGAAGAGTGCAGGACAGCATGACAGGAGCAGCACCAGGCATACCCAAAAATGAGCTGTCAACCTGGTGAAGTTACAACACAAGACTATTTGCCTGCCAAACAGTGGAAGCAGCATGCGATAGACGCAGAGCTAAGCAAACACAAACAACAGATCAAAACTCTGAAGGCCTGCCACATCCAATCATGAATGGTGGTGGATAATTAAACAACTAACTGGAGGAGGCTCCACAAATATCCCAATCCTTAATGATGGAGGAGCCCAGAACAGCAGTGCAAAAGACAAAGCTGAAACATTTGCAATAATCTTCAGCCACAAGTGCCAAATGGTTGTTCCACCTCGGCCTCCTCCGGAGGTCCCCAGCATCACAGATGCCAGCCTTCAGCCAATTTGATTCACTCCAGGTGATATCAAGAAACAGCTGAAGCCACTGGATACTGTAAAGGCTATGGGCCCTGACAATATTCCAGCAATAGTACTGAAGACTTGTGCTCCAGAACTTGCCGCGCCCCTAGCCAAGCTGTTCCAGTACAGCTACAACACTGGCATCTACCCGGCTATGTGGAAAATTGCCCAGGTATGTCCTGTACACAAAAAGGAAGACAAAACAAACCTGGCCAATTACCGCCCCATCAGTCTACTTTCGATCATCAGTAAAGTGATGGAAGGTGTCGACAGTGCTATCAAGCGGTACTTACTCAGCCATAACCTGCTCAAGGACGCTCAGCTTGGGTTCTGTCAGGGCCACTCAACTCCTGACCTCATTACAGCCTTGGTTGAAACATGGACAAAAGAACTGAACTCAAGAGGTGATGTGAGAGTGACTGCCCTTGACATCAAGGCAGCATTTCACCGAGTGTGGCATCAAGAAGTCCAAGCAAAACTGTGGTCAATGGGAATCAGGGGGAAAACTCTCGACTGGTTAGGGTCACACCTAGCACAAAGGAAGATGGTAGTGGTTGTTGGAGGTCAATCATCCCAGTCCTGGGGCATCACTACAGGAGTTCCTCAGGGTAGTTTCCTCGGTCCAAACATCTTCAGCTGTCCCATCAATGACCTTCCCTCCATCATAAGGTCAGAAGTAGGGATGTTCGCTGATGTTTGCACAAGGTTCAGCACCATTCAAGACTCCTCGGATACTGAAGCAGTCCGTGTCCATATGCAGCAAGACCTGGGCAATATTTAGGCTTAGGCTGGGCAATATTTAGGCTTAGGCTGATGAGTGGCAAGTAACATTCACACCTCACAAATGCCAGGCAATGATTATCTCCAACAAGAGAGAATGTAACCATCTCCTCTTGACATTCAATGTCATTACCATCGCTGAATCCCCTACTATCAACATCCTGGGGTTACCATTGACCAGAAACTGAACTGGACTAGCCATATAAGTACTGTGGCTACAAGAACAGGTCAGAGGGTGAGGATTCTGTGTCAAGTAACTCACCTCCTGACTCCCCAAAGCTTGTCCACCATCTACAAGGCACAAGTCAGGAGTGTGATGGAATACTCTCCACTTGCCTGGATGAGTGCAGCTCGAACAACATTAAGAAGCTTGACACCATCTAGGACAAAGCAGCCTGCTTGTTTGGCGCCACATTCACCACCTTCAACATTCATTCCCTTGACCACCGAAGCACAATGGCGGCAGTGTGTACCATCTACAAGATGCATTGCAGGAACTCACCAAGGCTCCTTTGACAGCATTTTCCAAACCCACAACCACTACCATCTAGAAAGACAAGGGCAGCAGATAGATGGGAACACCACCACCTGGAAGTTCCCCTCCAAGCCACAAACCATCCTGACTTGGAAATATATCTCCGGTTTCTTCAGTGTCGCTGGGTCAAAGTCCTGGAACTCCCTAACAGCACTGTGGGTGTACCTACACCACATGGACTGCATCAGTTCAAGAAGACAGCTCACCAAGCATCTTCTCAAGGGCAATTAGGGATGGGCAATAAATGCTGGTCTAGCCAGTGATGCTCATATCCCATGAATGAATAAAATTAGAAGACAGTATAATGAGGCTCATGCTTGCACCCAAATGTTCATAGAATGTCCCTTCAGTAGTGCTTCTGATTTACACATAACTCAAGTTAAGTTGTTACTCCACAAGCTTAATAAAGCATCAATGATCATGGGCTAGATTTGCATCCTCGAGACAGTAACGGGGGGATTTGGGAAAATTCCGGGTTCGGCCCGCACACCTGGAGAGAAAGTGCCAGGAAGGACAGAAGCTTCATTTCCAAGAGGCAGGTGCGAGCTGCACTCTGGCCAGCCGGGAAGAAGTTCAGAGGCAGCCACAGGGGCTGCCAGTGTGGAGGTGGGCAGTTTAAAGGGCCCATCTCATCTGGGCTTCATCTCAGTTATAACAACATAAAAGCCTTCCGGCCCTTACCCCACACACCCCCTCCCCCCAATAAACTCCCCATGTCCCACTCATGCCACCTCATGCACTCCAACCGCCACTATGGTCCACATGTCTTCCATGCCAAGGTATATCCCTTACTCACCCCCCTATGGCCCCTCCTGTCTCCCAAACCAAGGTGTTTTGCCCCACCCCCTACAGTCATCCCCTCATGCCCCCCATGCAAAGCTTTGGCAGTTCCATGCCCAGTTGACTACTATACACATTATGGAACCAATGAACCCTATAGTGACAGCAGTATGTGTAAAAAAGGCTTCAAAAAGTCATTCATTGATAACTGCACTTTCTTAAAAAAAAGCTCCTTTTTACTACATATCAATAAGTGTCAATCATCCAGGCTCTTTAAAGTATCAATAGCAGAAACTGCACGCAATTGAAACCTCTTCATACTGTGTAAATAAACATTGTGCAATTCACAGCATAGATCAGGGAGCCAGAACTGTCAATCAAGCATCATTTTTCCTGGGGCTCAGGTGTTTTTGAACTCTAATGGATGTCTGGGCTTTCAGTCAAGAATACATAATGAGGCTTTCCTGAGAACCCAAAAATCCATTCACCTGGGGATGGGCGGGGGGCAACCCTTGACATGGGGGCATGAGGAGGCCGTTTTGAAATTACCTTTCTAAAGTTTCCCTCATGCAGGCTATGGTTCATGACACCTCTGAGGTGCCGTGAGCCATGACTCTTTGAAAAGCTGGCCCAATTCCATGAAAATTAAAGAGGTCTAGGACCTGCCTATCCCCGCATTGAGCCAGCCAGGTCGGGAATGCAGGGTGATGGCTCGCCACTCAAGCCAACCCCTTAAAAGGCATTGTTAAAAATTGGAAACCCACAGGAATGGAGTCAGGAATCCTGGAATCGTGTCCCAGGTCCATGGAGTCTCCCAGACTCTGTGAAAATCCAGCCATATGAATCTGTTCTGTTTTTCAAAACTAGATCATTAGAAGAGAGGAACTCCTCCAGTTAGCTTAGCTAGAAGGCAAATGTTAACCTCAGACAAGGAAGAGGAGAATAAATTGAAGGAGAAGGAGAGAAATGTGGCATTAGTTGATGCCCAGCAAGGATTTACTGATTGGCTAGACTTTTAGTTATAAACAGCCCTATGACTTATACACATTACCAACATGTTGGATCAAATCTCCCTTCAATACCAACTCTTACAGGTTTGCACCAATAGCCAGTTGTTCCCTGGGAAGCAAATCACCGTTAAACATGATAAGAATGGTGTAATCAATTTATTTCTCTCTTCTACCTGTCGCTGCATCGATATTTGCTTCCTTGGGGTTTGCCTTTGATAATCTAGGAAGTGTATTGTCAACTCCTTAATCTCCTCTACAAGAGTGGGAGGAGCATGTACGGTGTTATGCTGCTGCTCCTCATCTAGAACCCTGTAAGTGATCTTTGTCAACTGCCCTTTCTCCTATAGTTCAAAAGTTAGCTGCTGTTGTTCCCGCTGTCCCTTCTCTAGTTTACTGAGAAGGCTGGCTAGGAAGAACAGTTAGATCCTCATACTGAGAGGTGACATCCTCAGTGATCTCTCCTCCAGCCACACTCCAGATGCTGGGTGCCCCTTACAGATGTCCAGGGATCTACACGGACGTCAAACCCTTGGCTGACATTATGAAGTGGGCCATCAAGGTGCTCTCAAGCTTCTTTTAGCCAGAAATTAGATCCTTGTGAAAACTGAAGCCAAAGTTTTCAATAACAGTAGACACAGTGTTGGCAAATTGCATCAGGGCTTGAGCACTCTGTCCTTGATGGCTCCAATGCAGGTTGTCTTGAAGTTGCCACTTGTTCAGTAGTGCACTGCAAGTTTCCAAAAGCTTCTCACAAGCCTATACGACTATCAGAGCAGCACCAGTGCATGCTCTCCAACACACGGGGCTTTGATGAGTCTCAAATGAGAAGTTCCTGCTGATTAATGAGTGCAGCCCCTGTCAGGTCTAGAATCAGAGAATGGTTAATTTATTCTTTCATAGGATGTGAGCATTGTTGGCAAGGCCAGTTATGAGTTGACTACATCCCTGTGGATCTGGAGTCACATGTAGACCAGAACAGGTATGGATGGCAGATTTCCTGCCCTAAAGGACATGAGTGAACCAGGTGGGCTTTTACGGCAATTGCTGATAGTTTCATGGTCACCATTACTAAGACTAGCTTTCAATTTATTTTATTAGTTTAATTTAAATTCCACGAGCTTCCATGGTGGGATTTGAACCCATGTTACCAAAGCATTAGTCTGGGCCTTTGGATTACTAGTCCAGTGACACTGCCATGACACCACTGCTACTGCACGCACACACCCATCCCCCCCCCTGCCGCCCCAGTCACAGCACAAAACAAAGCTACAGAGTAGCAAGAGTCTGGTCGTCCCACTCTCCTGCCCTTGCAATTTCTTTCCTTTTAGGTGCTCATCCAATTCCCTTTTGAAAGCTACAATCGAATCCGCCCCACTACCCTCTTAGGCAGTGCATTCCAAATTGTAACGACTCGCTACAGAAAAAATAAAACCTTGAGACTTTCCTCCTGCACAGGGAAATTCTGGGTACTCCTTCAGCCATGTTGTACACAAAAATGCTGCTTCCATTTTAGAGTGCAGCACGTAGCACTCTTTAAGAATTGCTGCATTCCCCACCCCCACTGATGCCTGAGCTTTCCCTACAGAGAGACATTACTTAAATTATGCCTGGCTTCCATACAACCAGTGCAGGTGCTCCCAAGAGTGTGGGCCATTTCTTGGCTTAACCTTGGAATCAGTTTTTAACTCGTTGCATGAATAGAAAAGCATTGATCTGTATGATATTTGGCTGATAGTCACAGAGCATCTGCAAATCATTGAACCCCTTTCTGTTCACACAGAGCTTTGCATTAAACAGAGTGATCTGGATGGCCACATGGATTCCATTACTCACCTCCAGTACTACGGGACAGTTAGCGGTGTGGTGGGAATGAGTTGCCTCATCAAGCTGCAGTTGTTGGTCTGCGGGAAAGGAAATGAATAATCCTAACCCTGTTTGATGCATCAGATTTCCTGATGTCACTGATTTACTCTGAGCCAGCCTCGAATGAACAAGAGATGTAAAAATTCAAAGGCAGTGGTGATCAGGTTGGCAGTCACTGGCAGTACTGTCCCTATATTTGAGGTTGACTGCAGGTGCATTTTATAGAGGCAGTGCTTTTGTAATTAGGCCTGTAAATGCGATGGCTGCATAATGGTGATACCTGACATCTCTGACTGTCCTTTCGGTCATTTTCATGAAGTTATGTGTCATAACATCACTGAAGGAAAGAGCCAATCCAGTATATTTTCTTTCAGGAAAAAAATCCATGTAAGTCCTGACATCTCTAATGAGAACTGAACTCTGCCACAGCAGTGCTTTCATGTGGGCAGTAGGAGAAGATTGTACATGTTACATGTGGAGACTACATTCTGCTGCACCAGCCCCCTCACAAGAATTACGCAGAAAAAGAACTAAACAAAACAGGGTTAATATACTACTTATATAGTAATACACAACAACCTTCCAGGCTCTATGGCAATCTTGGGATAGGTGAAAACTGAGTGTGCCTATCTCTGGGAGACATGCCGGGCAACACCACACAGTAACTGCTGGTGTGAAATTCTAAGCAGTTTCTGGACAATAAAAAGTATGTAAAAATAAAGAAAAAAATAAACACATTAGGTATTGAAGAGAAAAAATGAGTACAATTGGGCAGAGAAAATAAAAATAATGACAGGACCTCTTAAAATAATTTGTACAGAAAAGCAACAACAGGATAAGAACAAAATGCAACAATGACAAAAAAAGGATGAAGGGTGATTTGCAGTTATAAAGCACCTTTCACAACTTCAGGGTGTCCCAAAATGCTTTACACCCAATTAAGTTCTTTTGAAATGTAGTCACTGTTGTAGCACTGGCTAAGGAATAAATGCTGACTGGACACTGGGAGAACTCATGTGCTCTTTTGCTGTGGGATGTTATACATCCACCTGAGAAAGCAGACTTAGTCGGTAGCACTCTTGCCTCTGAGTCAAAAGGTTGTCAGTTCAAGTCCCATTCCAGGGCTTAAAAATCAAGGCTGATACTCCACTGCAGTGCTGAGGGCAGTGCTGCACTTTTGGAAGTGCAGTCTTTCAGATAAGATGTTAAACTGAGGCCCATCTGGCCTCTAAGGTGAACTTAAATGATCCCATGGTACTATTCAAAGAGCAGGGGAGTTATCCCAGGTATCCTGGACAATATTTATCCTTCAATCGACATCACAATAACAGATCATCTGGTCATTATCACATTGCTGTTTGTGGGAGCTTGCTGTGTGCAAATTGACTGCCACGTTTCCTACTTTACAATAGCAATGACACTTCAAAAGTACTTCATCAGCTGTAGAGAACTTTGAGTCTTTCTTTCTTTCCAGATAGGGTATCAGTTTAGCATCTCATCTAAAACACACATCTCTGATAGTACTGCTTTGAAGAATCAACGTAGATTATCTGCTCAAGGCTCTGGAGTATGGCTTGAATCCACAGCCTTCTCATTTAGAGGTGAGAGTGCCACCACTGAGCCACAGCTGTCACTAAGACCTGATGGTATGAGTTTCCGCAGATCCTGCCGAACTTAATGGAGAAGTCGGTTTAATTTTTTCAACTCAGTATCCTGGCTGGCAGATTGAGTGTCTGCTTGGTTGGTGGGTGCGGAGACCTGCATTGTCAGTTCACAGCTGGGAGGGGAGTGAGGGAGACACCAGTAAGGGACAGGGGAGAGGGCTCTCAATAGATGATGAGCCATAGAGAGATTGATCAGGGTGTGAGGGGGTTGGAGAAATTGACGAGGAGTGGGGGGAAGGGAGATAGATTGTGAGTTGAGGGTGTGGTGTACAAGCACAGGGAGTGGAGCAGGTTAGCTTGGGGATGGTGGTGGGGGGGGGGGAGGGGTGGGGTGGGGTGGGGGGGTGGAATTGGGGAACAAGCACTACTGCTCTTCCTGCCCCATAGGCAGTGCTGTGCTTTCCCTGATGAATCCAACTTTTCTTGCCTCCCATCAGCTGTTGGGTTCCCTGAATCCTGCCAACCAAGCCCCCAGGGGTCAATTGTAAAGCAGTCAAACCTTGAGAAATGCTGCCTCATCATCATATTTAAATTAGGCACCCGCTCTCAACCTACAGCCTTTAGGTTCAGGTTGGAGTCTGGTTTCCCATTTGAAAACTTTTAAACCCCATTCCTCTCCAGTCCATCCTGGAGGTTACAATTCTGCATAAGAGTTGAAGACAAATATGGAATGATCCAACCAACTTCTTAAGAGAAAATCAGAATCAGGTAAGTGTACATGAACCCAAGTTCAGAGAACCAATAGTGACATCTGAGTTTAATTCAACCAATATAACTATGGGCAGAATTTTCCCGTTGTTGTGTGGGGGCAGGCCCCACATGCCCGCGTGTAAAATGATGCGCGGTGACGTCGGGCGAGCCTCCCAACGTCACCATGCGCCATCACGATATTTCGCTGGGTGGGTGCGCGATGATGTCTGACGCGTGCCCGCCATTAATTAACCGGCCACTTAAGGCCCTTGAGTGTTCAATCTACGCCAATTTTTCGGCGCCCGTGCAATCTTCGGCTCAGTGCACAGGTGCAGCAGGCAGGCAAGTAGAACACATTTGTATTAACCTCATCCACGGGTGGGATAAGAGGGCCCAGTGGAATTGTGAATGTGCACAGTCAAGTATTTATTTTTGGAAGTTTTACAAACTTGCCTGTGTGATCTGCAGCACTTCAGAACGCATACCAGCTGCTTTTTCTGGACTCTTAACCTTCAGGTCAGCACTCTGCAGTGAGGAATCTTTCTTGGGCCTGCAGGTTTCAGGAAGCCTTCCCTTAGCCTGGGAACGGGAGCTGAACTGTCCACTGGAGGCAGCTCCTCTGAGGAGGAAGGGAGGGCTAGAAGGGGGAGGAGGCCAGGAATGTACATTCAGCCTCCAGGGGAGCCACCTTTGGGAGTACAGGCGCAGGCACAAGGGGCGCAGGGCCAGGAGGCAGTCCAAGGCGGAAGGGGCCACAGAAGACGCCACTATCCTGCTGCCAGGGTATACAGGCGGCGAAGCAACTACCTCAATATGTCTGAGGTGCAGTGCTGAAGGAGGATCCGTCTCTCAAGGGAGACAGTCAACTATATCTGTCAGATGATTGAGCCTGAGATCTCTGCTAATTGTGTGGGTGGACAGCCCAGGCCAGTGGCTCTGAAGGTCACAGCTGCCCTCAACTTCTTTGCCTCTGGCTCTTTCCAGGGCTCGGTGGGTGATCTTTGTGGTGTCTCCCAATCAGCTGTCCACACTTGTGTCAAGCAGGTTACAGACGCTTTGTTCAGGCGTGCATTGACTTTCATCCACTTCCGTTGGGATCAGGCAAGCCAGACACAGTGAGCCAGAGGCTTCGCGGCCATTGCTGGCTTCCCCCGCGTCCAGGGTGCTATAGACTGTACACATGTGGCCATCAAGGTGCCAGCAGGTGAGCCCGGTGCCTTCATCAACAGGAAGGGCTTCCACTCCATGAACGTGCAGATAGTGTGTGATCACAGGATGCTGATTCTACAAGTCTGTGCAAGGTACCCAGGCAGCTCCCACGACGCCTACATCCTCAGACACTTCCAGGTGCCGGAGCTCTTCAGTGCTCCAGCCCGGCTGGATGGATGGCTGCTGGGTGACAAGGACTATCCCCTCAGCAGATGGCTCATGATTCCTCTCCACCATCCAAGAACAGAAGCTGAGCAGCGGTACAATAGGAGCCACGCCTCCATAAGGGCTGTGGTGGAGAGAGCTATTGGTCTTCTCAAGATGCGCTTCTGATGCCTGGACTGCTCAAGGGGCGCGCACCAGTACCCCCCAGATCGTGTCTCAGTGATAGTGGTTGCATGCTGCGCTCTGCACAATCTTGTGCTGGAAAGGGGGGATGCTGTGGATGATGAAGACGTCGACGCAGTGGCTGCAGCTGCACATGATGAGTCCAGCAGTGAGTCCGAGGATGAGCAGGCACAGGGAAATGCTGAGGGGGTAGACGCTGACCCGGGCATACTCCAGGGAGGCAGGGACACCCGGGAGGCTTTAATCCAATGAACCCCCAGCTAGCACACCACAGATGGACCTCCAGGACAAGCTTGGGCTGTCGGCTCGACACATAAGTGCAAAATCTGCCAGGTTAGGGACAGTAACCAAGGGCCTTGTTAATAAAGCTGAATGTCCAAAAAAGCACTCATTACAGTTTTGGAAACCATACACATGCAGAAGAAAAGAGGCACCCTCAGCCATGGTCACGTGTCTGAATTGAATGTGTCAAAGAAAGCAGCTTATTACAAAAAAAAGACATGTTACAAATCAAAACAAATCATAAGAACCTCATCTTGGGCCAACACAAAAGCACCAGTGAAAAACCCGTGGTGTGCCTAAGGTGGCTCCTTATGTTTACGTTTCCAGGTGCTACGTCTTGGTGCTGCCCCATCTGAGACAGCCTGCTGACTCTGCTGTCCTGTTGGCCTCGATGACCTTGGCTGTCATCCTCTGGCCCCTGGAGCCTGTGCGGGCCCCGCCTGGGAGGGAGCTGCCAGTTCCACAGCTGGCATCTCCCCAGTCGTCGCAGCCTCACCGGATAACACGGTCACTGGGAGAGGGGCAGAGGAGCTGCCGCCCTCATCCGGAGCGCCCTAAAAGGTGCCCGCAGAGACGGCAGGCAGCTGCAGCTCCAACGTGAGGTCACTTCGGACCTCCCTGCTCACCGTGGATGGATGGGCACCGAGCTGGGAAACTTGATGCACACATCATCTCCCACACTGGCACTGACCAGCTGAGGTCAATGCTGATGTGAGGGTTTGCTGGTCAGAGCGCATCCCCAGGAAGCCCTGACGGGTCTCCTGGAGGAGCCTCTCCACTAGAGTCTCTTCATGGAGGACGCATGGCGCTCGGTCATGTGGCTCATTGCTTCGGCGATTGTCCGCATAGACTCCTCCACCACAGACACTAAACCAAGCATAGCCTCATGTATCTCCCCCGGACACTCCCGCACACCCGGCCGCATTTCCTGCACCTGCTGCTTCGTGGACGACTCCAGAGGCACATCATCAGGCACCGACTGAGCATGTGCCTGGTCCCCTGCAGTCCTCCGACTGCTGGCACCATGGACGCTCTCTGTCTGCCAGCTCCTCCAGCAACTGTAAATTGCCCCCACCACTGTGCCCCGGGACATTAGCTGATGTTCTAACTCCCGCTGAGGTGCTAATTTCTGCGCTGCTGCCTGCCTGGCAGAGATGGTGTGACACTGGTGAGACTTCAGGGCCCTCAGGAGTGAGAGGGGGTCTCTGCTGCTCCTCCTCCTGGCCCTGCTCCGATGATGCTGGAAGGAAGAACAAGGACATTGGATCAGTTAACGTGGAGACAATGACAAAGTGCAGCCCTGTCCCCAGGATCATTATGCGCTCATCCTTCCATAACCAATGGTCAAGCCACATTGCAAATTAAATCAATTAACATTCAGCACTGTCATGGCTGTTGAGAGGACAATGCAGACCTCACAGTTGGGCATAAATACCTGGCCGTGGCATCCCAGCCTCACCGACACCAGCGGACATTGGTACATGACGGCTTTCCAGATCCAGGGCCTCCTTTTCGAAGCGACTAAGAATGGTGATCTGCGCCTGGCCGCCGCCAGTCCTCACACGCTCTGCCACGTTATGAGCATTCTTCTCCTGAAAATGAGAGACGAGCATTGATTAGTGCAAATTGCACATGGACTCTCTTCGCGCACGGTCCACCCAAACCAGAGTGGGACATATCAGGGCTCCAGAGCCTCCTCATCCCTCTGCTGCCCAACACTCACACAAAGATGCTAGGCCTGTTCCCCACCCTCCCACCCCCCACTTGGACACATGCTGCCTACATCACATTAGGTACCACACGGTATATCCTTCCATAGCAAGGAGGCGCAAGCACGTGGAGCACAGAGGGCAGCAGATGGTTCGTTGCCACGCCACCTTGAAGCTCCCCTCCCAGCATGTCATCACCCTGACTTTGACATGTCCTGCAGTTCAAACACAGCACCTAGGTGCAGTTCCTCCAGGTTGGCCCCAAACCAGTCATGTGGGACTCAGTGTAACACATGCTGCTGGGGGCAAAACACATCCTCATCACCCTCTCAGGCTGACCTCAGCATGGGAAATATCTGCTGGCCCATCCAGCGAAGGACACATGCCATTAATGATTCATTGCAGTCATGACACTCAGACTTGGGGGTGGAGGGGTGGGGGCGTGGCCAGCAGGAGGGTAAGCCGACCTGCTGGGTTAAATGATCAATGCCAACATGGTACTCACCCTGCCAAAGTGCAACAAGTCATTGAAGCGCTTACAGCTCTGGGTTCAGGTGCACCGCAGCACGTCGCGGGAGCTCACCATCTCCGCTTCCTCCTCTCAGGCACGTTTCGTCATGTAGGGGGGCCTCTTCCTCCCATCCTGGGGGACCAGCACCTCCCACCGTGCTGCCACCTCCTCGAGGAGGGCAGCAAGGCAGTCATCAGAAAAACAAGGGGCACACTGGCCCCCTGCCCTCCAGCCTGGCCTGTCCCGCTGCCCTACACTCCAGCCTGGCCTGTCCCGCTGCCCTACACTCCGGCCTGGCCTGTCCCGCTGCCCTACACTCCAGCCTGGCCTGTCCCACTGCCCTACACTCCGGCCTGGCCTGTCCCGCTGCCCTACCCTCCGGCCTGGCCTGTCCCGCTGCCCCACCCTCCAGCCTGGCCTGTCCCGCTGCCCTACCCTCCAGCCTGGCCTGTCCTGCTGCCCTACCCTCCGGCCTGGCCTGTCCTGCTGCCCCACTCTCCAGCCTGGCCTGTCCTACTGCCCTACCCTCTGCCCTGGCCTGTCCTACTGGTCTGGCCTGTCCCACTGGTCTACCCTCTGGCCTGGCCTGTCCTACTGCCCTACCCTCTGGCCTGGCCTGTCCTGCTGCCCTACCCTCTGGCCTGGCCTGTCCTCCTGCCCTACCCTCTGGCCTGGCCTGTCCCACTGGCCTACCCTCCGGCCTGGCCTGTCCCCCTGCCCTACCCTCCGGCCTGGCCTGCCCCCCTGGCCTACCCTCCGGCCTGGCCTGCCCCCCTGCCCTACCTCCGGTCTGGCCTGTCCCTTTGCCCTACCCTCCGGCCTGGCCTGTCCCACTGCCCTACCCTCCAGCCTGGCCTGTCCCGCCGGCCTACCCTCCCGATTGGCCTGCTCACCAGAAGCTCTTTGCTGTAGCCTTGCACTTGCCATTATGAACAGCCTAGAAAAGGCTGCTAGGCCTTCATTTAAACAGGCTGCCGGGTCACCATTGGACCCAGCGGTCTGTGCATTCCCGCCACCGCCCGCTCACTCCCGCTATCCTGGAGAGTTGACAAATACGCTGGGCGGGCCTTAATTGGCCCACCCGCATAAAATGGTGGCGGGGACCTGATCGCTAGTGGCGATCGGGTCCGCACCCGCCTGCGCCTGCTCCCACTCCATCCCCCCTGCCAACCGGAAAATTCAGGCTCATGAGTTGTAGAGAAACAGTAACTTTTCCTATTACATAGGATTATATAGAATATACGACACAGAAACAGGCCATTCAGCCCAACCAGTCCATGCTGGGGTTTCTGCTCCACTGGAACCTCCTGCCATCTTTTCTCATCTAAATCTACCATCGTAACCATCTATTCCCTTGTCCCTCAAATGCTTGTCTAGCTTCCCCTTAAATGCATCTATATAATTTGCTTCAACCGCTCCCAATGGTAGCGAGTTCCACATTCTTACCTCTCCTTGGATGTTGAAGTTGGTTCTGAATTCCCTATTGGATTTCTTGACGACTGTCTTATATTGATGGTCTCTTGTTATGTTCTTTCCACAAGAAGAAACATTCTCTCTTTATCTGCTCTATCAAAGCCTTTTATAATTTTAAGAATTTTATTAGGTCGCCCCTCAGCCTTTTTCAAGAGACAAGAGATGGGGTCTCAGCCTGGGGGGCTCTCAGCCCTTTCCTGGTATGTATCCCCATGCATTTCTGGTATCATTTTTGTAAATGTTCCCTGCGCCCTCTCCACTGCTTCTGCATCATTTCTGTAATATAGGCTAGAATTTCCCAGCCCCTCATGCCGACAGGATTTTCTGATCCCGCCAATGTGAATGAAGATTTCAATGGCTCGCCAGCCTCGCTGTGTTGGGGGCTGGAAAATTCCAGCCATGGGGATCAGAACTGCACCAAACGATATAGGTTTAGCATAGCTTCCCTAATTTTCAATTCTATACCTCTAAAAATAAAGCTGAGTGCTTGCTTTGCTTTTTTATGGCCTTGCTAACCTGTGGTGCAGCTTTTAGTGAGTCATGTACTTGTACTCCGAGATCCTTTTGTTCCTCTACCCCACCTAGACTTGCACCTTCAAACTGATTTCCCTATTTTTCCTACCAGAATGTACTACCTCTCATTTAACTGTGTTGAACTTCATTTGCCAATCAATTGCTCATTCTACAAATTTATTAATGTCCTTCTGTAAATTGCTGCAGTCCTCTTCAGCATTGACTATCTTTGCCCTACCCCGACATTTGATGTTGCTCACAAATTTAGAAATTGTATTTTTAATTCCAAAGTCTAAATCATTTGTGTTTCTGAAAATTAAACACAACTTTGCATTAAGCAAAGTAAAAAATTACACATCGAACACCCGGCATGAAACAGTAAAAAGTTAATTTTTTGTTTTCATGTGCTTGCTGGAAACTAATCCTTGAATGTTTAACAAAGCGATATATTGCTCACTAGGTGTTAACAGCTCTGTTAGAACATTGCTGTCAATTATTTACATGCCTTTCAGTTTTGAAAAAGCAGTTGTACTATAAATATTTTGTTTAAAGTAGCAAAACCGAAGCCAATACAACATTTGGCACCCGCACTGTGCCATTCATGATGGTGTGAAAGAAAACAGAGTAAACAAAACCCATCTTAATGGCAAATTTCAAAATGTTGCCATCCAAAGAAGAGATGGTTTCACTCCCCCAGTGTCTAAACTGTGAGGCAGCCAAAAACACATGGGCCACACAGGCCCAACTGGCCCAAGCAAGAAGTCAAGATTTCCTGGTTCCTCCATATTCACACAACACTCCCATCCTAGAAATTTTTTTAAAATAAAAATACTGTACATATGCCAACACAGCATAGCATGTATAACAGTTAATGTTTGTCAGAGGGTAACTTAGAACAGCCAAGTATTTTCCCTTCAGGACTATGGGATGGATTTTCATGGAGTCAGGGAGACACCATGGAAGCGAAAGAACGGCAGCCGGACCCAATTCCGAAATTCCCGACCCCATTCCCGCGGCCCCCAGTTTTCACCAGTGTGGGTTCAGGGTGCGGGCTGAACACAGTCGCAAGCCCGCACCCTGCACTCCTGACCTGGCCAGCTCCATAGTGGGGATTGGCATCTCCTAATCCACCAGGATTTTCATGGAGTCGGGCCTGCTTTTAAAGGACTCATGATTCACAGGCCCTCAGAGGTGCCATGAACCATAGTCTGGATGAGGGGACCTTTTAAAAGGTAAGTTTGAAAGGCCTTACCCATGCTCCCCATGCCATGCCCCTGTACCGCCCCCCCCATCAGGCCTTCATATTCTCCAGGCCAAGCTATGGTACTTCCACACCCATTCACCCACTACATACTCTGGGCAGAACCATTGAACCCTATAGTAACAATAGGATGTGTGAAAAGCTTTAAAAGAGGTTACTGATTCATAACTTTCTACTTTCTCAAAAAAACTGATTTCACTACAGCCCAATAAAAGTGTCAATCATCCAGACCTTTTAAAATTTCAAGAGCTGAAACTGAAGAACTTGACACCTCTTTATCTGTGTAAATAAACATTGTGCAATTGACAGAGTAGATCACAGAGCAGGGGCTGTCAATCAAGCAAAGTTTCCTCAGGATGCGGCTGTTTCAATACTCTAATGGCTATCTGGGACCTTAGCACCCACATCCTCCCTCCCCCTGTAATGAAAGTACCCCGTTTGCTGACACTTTCTCCCGAGGCAGAATGGCCAGGCCAGGAAATTTACGACTCCCGCTATCCACCTCTAGGTTGAAAATACAGCCCTATGTCACCATGGTAAACTAACCCTCCTCATCCTACTCGAGCTGTCAGCAACACTTGACATGGTTGACCACACCAATCCCCTCCAATGCCTCATCCCTTTTCTCCAATTGATTGGGACTACGCACGCCTCATTCCATTCCTATCAATTGTTATCAATATCAGCTGTAGCCAGAGAATAACCTGCAATGTACATAAGAGGAACTTAAAACAAACACGATCGCTCGAGAGAAAATACTAGGAAAGCTAATGGGATTGAAGACTGACAAGTCCCTAGGGCCTGAAAGGAAGCGGCTAGAGAGATAGTGGATGCATTGGTAGTAATCCTTCAAAATTCCCCAGATTCTGGAAAGGTCCCAGCAGATTGGAAAGCCACACTTTTTAAGAAAGGAGGGAGACAGGCAGCAGGAAACCATGGGAAAAATGTTCCCCCTGTCAGGGGAGAAGTGCAGGAACAGGCGCAGGCAGGTGCGCCTCCGATCGGCTCCCTCTATTGGGGGTGCGCCACCATTTTACATGGGCGGGCCAATTAAGGCCCGCCCAGCGTGATGTCCGCCAGGAAGCGCTATGTGCTCCCTATGCGGGCAGGGGGGGATACCCTCAGCCAAGAGTGCACTCTTTCGCGCATGTACGCGAACGAGCACACTGATCTCCTTGAGGCTAAGTGTTGCCTCAGGGAGATCGGCTCCAAATTTAAAAATGTTAAAGAGACGAAAACAAAATTTCCCTTACATGACCCCTCATGTGACATTGTCACATGAGTTGGGACATGTCCATCACTTTTAGTGAAACCTTATTTAAACATTTAAAAACCCTCATGAAACTTCATCCTGCCCATGGATGAGGTTTCATGCTTTTTCTTAAGTCCGCCAGGGCTCCCGGCCTGCCCATCAACCCTAAGGTTGGACGGGCAGGTCCATTAATTATGTTAAGTACTTTTTAAATGGCCTCAATTGGCCGTTGACAGGTCAGCGGGTGCACAGCTGATTCAGCTGAGCCCCCTCCAACCCGAAAATGGAAATGACGCGGGGTGACGTCGTGAGTTCCACCTGACGTCATCCCGCATCATTTTACGCGTCGGCGAGCGGGCCCCGCCCCCACTCGCCGACCAGAAGACCCTGCCCCATGGGTCAGTTAGTCCAACATCTGTCATTGGGAAAATACTCAAAAACATTATTAGGGAAATAATAGCAGGACATTTAGAAAATCATAATACAATCGAGCAGAGGCAACATGGTTTTATGTAACAGAAGTTGAGTTTGACAAATTCATTAGAATTCTCTGAGGATATAACAAGCAGTAGATGCAATACAGAATCATCCCACAAAGTGCGGTAGCAGGCAGGAAGAAGGACATTTTACCTGCCAATGGCGGGTTTTTGCATCATGTCATCCCATTCCCGGTGCGTCCCGCCTCATTAATAATGCATTCCCGGGAAACATGCCGGGTCGCTGGCAGGGCAGCCACTGATACGCCCTCCCCGCCATCATTACAGGCCTTCAGTATTCCAGGTGTCACATTTAAAGGGTGCCACCCGCACAGAGCTGGCACTCTCCAAGGCATCGGAAGCTGCAACAAAGTCATGGCTGCCAAAGGGAGGAAACATGCTGCCCCCAAATTTAGCGACGCCACCCTCAGGTGCCTACTGGATCCTGTGGAGGCCTGCTGTGAAGTCCTCTACCCCAGTCTGGGCGAAGACCAGCAAGAAAAGTCATTAATCCAGCATGGGAGGTGGTGTCAGCAGTGGTCAGCGCCAACGCCCTGCAAAAGAGGACAGCCATCCAGTGCCAAAAGAGGATGAATAATCTCTACCATTCTACCAGGGTAAGTCACTCTTTTCATCATTCTCAACTCACAAACCCATCACACATCCACAGGGATCTCACTCACTGCCAGTTCAAGGGACATCACCATTCACTCTCTTACACACACCTTCATCTGCCCTGTGGATCGTGTCATCATCCCATCCATGGCACCACTCACCACCCACATGTGCCAGGCATCCTCCTCATCTGGCCTGGCAGGTATCCTGCTTACACTCTCTCCATCTGTATTCATGTAGGACAAGCTGTCACGCAACAAAAGGGAGAGGTCGCAGGCTGATGGAGGAATGCCTGACATCAAGGTCCTCACAGACTTGAAAATAGAGTCATCCAGCTGGTTGGCGATGATCTGGATTGTGCTGACAGTGAGGTTGGCGGTGCTCTACCAAGTGAGGATCCAGCAGTGCAATATTCATCAGACAACCATGCTGTGACTGAGCTCCCCTGTTCCGCAGTCCCCTGCCGTGCATTAATTATCTCTCCTCGCTTTCACAGGCATATCTGGGAAACAGCCAAGGGGGTCCACGACCCAGGGCCTTGACTCAAGCCCCAAAGACACCTCGGAAGAGGAATCTGATGACACGCTAATTGAAGACCCATCACAGTATTTACCCACACCTTCCACCAGAGCAGAGACAGACACCTCAGTGAGATCGACAGTAACCTCGGGGTTACAATCTGGTGAGCACATCACACTGTCTGATCCACAGCAAGTAGCAGCAGGGACTTCCCAGGTCTCCAGCACTCAGAGGACTGCTCGGGGCCAGAAATCTGCTGAGTCTGATTCAAATGAGGAGCTGCTGGACTTGATCATACCTCAGTCGCTGGAGCTGCAAAGGCAAGCTCGGGAACATCAGGAAAGGATGTCTGCTGCACTCTTCATATTGCAAGGCACAATGGAGGATTCCGACCGCTTTCAGGCTGAGGTGATATGTCAATGCACAGGTGCATTAGGATGGCAACCGCCATGGAGATCTTGGTCCAGGACATCGCTCCTGCACTGCTGTGTGGGCTGATGCCATGGTTAGCCTCAAACAGTATCAACGCGAGAGGGATGTGGGGAAGCTCAATCTCACTCCAGCTAGCCCTTCTCCTCCAGGAGTCAGCTGGGGATCCTCGGGCACCCATAGGGAGGAGGATCAGCAAGTGCACACCCGGGGCCATCCACCCATGTGACTCCGGGAATGTCCGACCCATCCGAATCCCCTCTTCCTGTGACCTCAGCAGCTCCAGCTCCACAGGCTGAGGAGGATGCCACTGACACTCAGCTGGACCCTGAAAGCAGGCTGGGACCCTCCAGGTCTTGGCCCTCCAGAGGACACCTGTCAAGCTCATCACAGACAGGGCGCAGCAGTCAGCAGGCTGCCTCCACCTCCGCTGTGGATGTCGGGGGAGAACCAAGGTTAGGAAGGTTAAGAAGATGTAGTTACACAGCCTGGGCACGGGAGTTAATCTCTTATACTTAATGTTCACTATTGTAAATAAACTCGCAAGAATGTCTGCCTGCCTATGGCTCCTTGTTCTGATGAGCAGTGTTCCTGTCACTCAGAAGTGAAACCTTGTTTCCCGCACAAGGTAAAGGCAGGTGCCTCTTCCCTGTGCAGTGTGTAACCTTCAGAGCAAAGTGATGGTCAAGCTTCACAGTCACTGGACACATTAATGATGCCTGTACCTCGATGGTCCTTGTCATTGTTGCCAGAATGCCGTGGACAGGTGTCACAGAGTTCTGTCATTCTCTCTGTGGGCTCTCAGCACCTTTAAGTTGGGGCTGGCCCCCATCTCTTCAGCATCTGTGACCGATAATGCTGTGCTCCTGAAGGTGCTGAAGGCTGACAAATGATCAGGTATTTTAAAGTTTCACGGCTGCATCTCCATGATATGGCCCTGGTCAAAAAGCGCAAGTGAGCTGCCCTCGGTCAGACTGGAGATAGACGTTCACAGAGGTTATGTGAAGATCTATGGAGTTGTCCTCACTGCATGTCGTCATCATCCTCCTGCAACCGAGGGTCTCCGCTGTGTCTCCATGACATGAGCCTGAGCACTGAGGGTATGTGCGCTGCCATCAGCCACACAGGAGCCAAACCTTCACGGATGCAAGGTGAGGATGTCAGGACTGTCCTCACTGCATCTCGTCATCACCCTCCATGAATCTTGCAGCTATGAGGGCCTCTCTTGAGTGTGCCTGCCTCATCTGGCCAGTGCGATGGCCTCATCACTGGCATCCTCGCCTTTGAGGGCCTCATCATCGTCACCCCCTTCGACGTCCTCCTCAGTGGAGGAGACATGCAGCTCCTCCATCTCCTCCTCAGCCTGGTCCTCCCTCCATTGCAGCGTCAGGTTGTGGAGCACACAGCAAGCTACGATGATGCGCGGCACCCTCAGTGGACTGTATTGCAGTGCTCCACCAGACCTGTAGAGGTTCCGGAACCTCATTTTCAAAATGCCTATGGTTTTCTCCACCAAAGTCCAGGTCGTGACATGAGCGTCTCTCTGCTGCAGTCTGAGGCCGGCACACGGGCGTCATCAGCCAGGTCCTCTATGGGTAGCCCTTGTCCCCGAGGAGCCAATCCTGCAGCCTCTCTGGACCCAGGAAGATGTCAGGGATCTGAGACCTGCTAAGGATGTAGGAGTTGTGAACACTCCCTGAGAATCGTGTGCAGACCTGTCGGATGTGTTTGTGGTGGTGGCACACCAGCTGAACATTCAGCAAGTGGAAGCCCTTGCGGTTGATGTAGTTGCTATCTTGTTGCCATGGAGATCTAAGCGCCATATGATTGCAGTCGATGGCACCCTGCACCTATGGAAAACCTGAGATCGGTGCAAATCCCAGCGCTCTTGCTTCCTGATTTTCCTGGATCCCGGGCAAAATGCACAACATTCTGTGCCTTTGCAAAGATGGCATCCGTGACCTCCTGGATACAATTTTCTGTGTGGAGGCTCGGGAGATCCTGCACAAGTCACCTGTGAAGCCCTGGAAGGAGCCACTGGTGTAAAAATTGAATGCCACAGACACTTTCATGACGACTGGCAGTGGATGCCCTCCATGTCCCCGTGGCACCAAATCCTGCAGCATGTGGCGTATGTGATCGACCAGTTCCCCAGACATGTGGAGTCTTTGGCAACACTGGTTCATGGCCATTTGCAGAATGACATCTATAGACCCTGGGTCTAGTGAGGCGCCCGTGAGTGGTTCTCTGTGGATCTTCAGCTGCATGTGCAGCAGGCCCTGCTGCCCCTTCATCTTGAGGGAAATGCTCCTCCCTCTGCCAAGCCAGGTGCCTCCACCGCTCTCTTCTTCTTCTTCCCTGGTCTCTGTAAGCCATGAGGCATAACGTTTAAATCACCGGGCTCCATGATCCTGATGTTCTCCTCCTGCAGGATCAAAGAAGGAGACATGAGTGTCCTAAGACCTTCTTCTGGTTAAGTCTGAAGGCCCCTTCATGCATGCTGGAGAGTGCTGGCCACCACTTGGATGGCCAGTGCGTAGTACGCTCATTGGCTGTCCGAAATCCCACCCACCTTCGCCCCACTCCACTTGACTGATTGGTGGGAGCTTCGGCCACTGAACTGCATGCTGTGCCCTCAGCTCAGGTGCAGGCTTCTCCTGACCCACACTGCAAGGCTGCACTGTTAGCTTGGACCATGATGGATACTGGTCCAAATCTTAATAAAGATATTGCAAGAGGCTGTGAGCACCTCCACCAGTCCCTGAACCATGGCCACCTTTCGCAAGGGGATTGTACAACTTGCCAAGTCGGCTAATTGCTCTGCTGCCCCTTAAAATGCACGTTAATTTACAGTCTGCACCCGAGGGTTGAAAAGTTCTGGAACATTTGGTGGCACTTTGATGCTTTTGCATTGTTTGAGGTGGCAGAAAAGCTTCAGAGGCCCGACTCCAAGGATTTCAATGGAGCTGCAGCTGAACGATCTCAGCTGCAGGAGAATGCTCACTTTTGACAAGATTTTCCAAGTGTGTGGCTGCTTCCCTCACCCTCATTCCCCCCATACCACCGGCATGTGCTTGAGTATTTCCTTCAGTCTGTCTGTGCCACCTTGCCCCCTCCACCCCCACCCCCCCACCCCCCCCAGCGCCAAACCCCCAACCAGTCTGACCTGCAATGGAGCTCTTGCCCTGGCACTGCACTGAAAGCCAGCTGGGAAAAAGTGATTTGCCTGTGCCCCCTGGGAGTGCACAATGCCTCTTCTTTGACATCCTACAGGCGATGCTCGCGAGTGCTGCACGAGGTTGTGTGCGCTCACTTTGGAGCTCCCCTCGAAGTTCAGGCTGCCAGGTGCAAGCCTTTTAAAGCACGCTGTTCTGAAGTCACACCGATGTGGGCGGTAAATTTGACGTGGGCGGATGATTCCGGTGAGCAGGTCTTATAATTAAATGCAAATGTATTAAAACGACATTCCTGATGTGCAGCGATGGTAAACACGGCCCACCACTGAAGGGCGCAGTGGTTTCACAACGGCACAAAACCAGTTTTTGGCCATCTCGTCATATTGTGTCATCCCCCCACTTTCCCTGTGTGCCATAACACACGACGCCATCAGGGCCAGAAAATTCCAGCCATACTGTATTTGGATTTCCAAAAGGCATTCAATAAGGTGCCACATAAAAGGTCACAGCACAAGATGAGAGCTCATGCTGTTGGGGGTGATACATTTGCGTGTATAGAGGATTGGCCAACTAAAACAGAGAGCCGGGATAATTGGGTCAGTTTAAGGTTGGCTAACTAGTGGAGTGGCGCAGGGATCGGTGCTGGGGCCTCAACTATTTACCATCTACATTAATGACTTGGATGAAGAGACCAACTGTATTGTAGCCAAGTTTGCTGATGATACAAAGAAAGGTAGGAAAGCAAATTGTGAGGAGGATACAAAGAGTCTGCAAAGGGATATAAATAGGTTAAGTGGGCAAAAATCTGGCAGATGGAGTATAAGGTTTGAAAATGTGAGGTTGTCCACTTTGGCGGGGAGAACAGGAAAGCAGAATATTATTTAAATGGAGAGAATCTGCAGAATGTTGCAGTACAGAGGGATCTGGGTGTCCTTGTACATGAATCACAAAAAGATAGCATAAAGGCACAGAGTAAATTAGGAAAGCAAAAACAGACCATGTATTTGCCTTTATTGCAAGGGGGATGGAGTATGAAAGTAGGGAAGTTTTGCTACAACTGTCACAACTGTGGTGAGACTGTACCTGGAGTACTGTGTACAGTTTTGGTCTCCTTACTTAAGGAAGGATATTCTTGCATTGGAAGCAGTTCAGAGAAGGTTCATTCGGCAGATTCCTGGGATGAATGGGTTGTCTTATGAGGAAAGGTTCAGCAGTTTTTGCCAGTACCCACTGAAGTTTAGAAGAACAAGAGATGGTCTTATTGAAAAATATAAGACTCTGAGGGCGCTTGGCATGGTAGATGCTGAGAGGATGTTTCCTCTCATGGGGGAAATCTAAAACTAGAGGGAACAGTTTAAATATAGGGGTCTCGTATTTAAGACAGAGGCAAGGAGGATTTTTTTTTTAAAGAAGATCGTTAGTCTTTGGAGTTCTCTTCCACAGAAAGCAATGGAGAATGGGCCATTGAATATATTCAAGGCTGAGTTAGACATATTTTTGATTGATAAGGCAGTCAAGGGTTATGGGGACAGGTAGAAAAGTAGAGTTAAGGCTACAATCAGATCAGCCACCATCTTAGTGAATGGCAGAGCAGGCCCAGTGGGCCAGAAGGCCTACTCCTGCTCTTATTTCTTATGGTCTTATTATGATCAACGGCTTCTCTTCCCATGTCTGCACCATTATCTGGTCAGCCAAGGATCTATTCTTCCAACTCCAACTCAACCCCATCCTACTTCGCATCCACATGCTGCACCTTGACTGATGACAACCAGCCCTGCCTTGCCACTAACTCTCTTGGTCCCTCCACTGTCTTTGATTTGTCACACTGCTTGTTCAATATTCAGTATTGGATGAGCAAATATTTCCTCCAATTCCTGCCACTAATCTTTTCCCTTAGGTACTGACTCCATCCCTCTCCCTGGCCACTGACTGAGGACGAACTGGATCATTCGCAACTTTGGTATCCTAGTTAACCCTGAGCTGCACTTCTGAACCCATAACCTCTCCACCTCTGTAACATCAGCCATTTCCTTCCCTGCCTCAGTTCATCTGCTGCTGAAACCCTCACCCATGCCTTTGTTACCTGAAGACTCAATGATTCCAGGTCTCTTCTGGCCAGCCTCCTTGCACTGTCAGTAACCTTGAACTCATCCAAAGCTCTGATCTTAACGTGACCAATTCATCTGTTCACCCATTACCACTGTGCTCACTAACCTACATTGGCTCCCAATCTGGCAACACCTCGATTATAAAATTCCCCTCATTTTCAAATCTTTGTATTGTCTCACCTTTCCCTATTTCAGCAACCTCTTCCAACCTTCTAAGGTATTTGCGTTCCTCTAAATCTGGCCTCTTGCACATGTACAATTTTAACTGCTCCACCATTGGCAGGCAGCTTCAGCTGCCTAAGCCCTAAGCTCTGGAGTTTCCTCCCTTAACCTCTCCACCTATTTCTTTTCCCTTCTGATGCTCCTTAAAACCTACCTCTCTGAGGAAGCTTTTAATCTCCAGACCCAATTTTTCCTTTTGTGACTTAGTATCAAATTGTGTTTGATAATGCTCCCATGAAGCACCTTGGGGTGTTTTATTACAGTGAATGTACAATGTAAGTACAAGTTGTTGTTGTTGGTTGCTATTGGGGGAAATGGCGCCCAGGCTAGTCGGAGGCATCTTTTGTTTCATTATTATAAATATCCCTTTCTCATTCCTGTTACTGAAACCATCTAGCTGCATAAAGAAATTTCACCAATAGGAAGCAGAAACTGGAAATCTTCAATGCACTCAACTGAATTATAACCAGGTCTTGACAAACATTCAATATCATAGATAGTTCATTTAGCTTGTCCAAGTGGTCATTCTCCATGTATGAGTGTAGAAGTGACCGGTAGCAAGCTATTCAACTTTGGGAGAGTATCACAGAGGCTTGTCATATCTCTGCCTGCCTGAAACTAGCTCCCAGTTAAAACCACCCCACTCACATCTGAAATCATTCTGCCACTGAATGACATTTATTTCAACATTAACTCATTTTATGAGTTTTTGACATGGATATGACTGAACCCACTTTGCAGCCCTAAAAAGAAAGCACATCAATACTCATTGTATTGCAGTGGGCCCCAGCATCCGATTCAGACTCATTTATTTTCAGGTTTTGTTTCCTGACTCCTGAATTTTTCAATTCTAATAAATAAAAACCTACAGGTTAAAACCAAAGGGGAAAAATTTCCGCGTTGGAAAAAACTGTATGCTTCTTTACTTCGTCTCCTTTACTGGCTACTCCCATGATATTCATGGTAACTTGGACAACACAGTGTTTTAGAATAATAAGTGTTACTCCATGTTAACACCAAGAATATTACCCTGTTTCTGTGATTAGCTACATCTGTCTCCTTAAGAACACATGATCTAATTGCTGTAAATCCTGAGGTCAATTAATGGTTAATTGCTGTCAGTGATGCATATTTGCAGATTGACAGCTGCTTGTAACTTTCTGTCTCCAGGTCAAAAGAAATACCTTCCTTTCCTTTTTATATTTGTGACAAAGTGTGATGTCTGAAGTGTGACTGATGAATAACAGATATGAGACTTTTACACAGATAGCTATAGGGGAAAGATTTAGTTTGTGTGTAGAGACAAAATTGTAAACTTGTTTATGTAAAAAATGTTCCACAAAGCATACAGAGGGAATCTTAACCCATAAACAATCTTTAAAATACTTTGATCTAATGTTGCTTGACTTAAAAAACAAAATAAATTGTATATTGTTTAAAACAGTTCCAACATAACAGTAACCCCTGTGACGTTCTTTCTAATGGTCTAATAGACAGGAGACAAATGGAACCTCTGAAGACACCAACAACGTGCATTTTGAGCAGGAAATTGAGCAGAAGGAAGGTGGCCAAAGGTACAAATCAAAGAAGTGGGCCAGGATTTTACAGCCCCGGCAGATGCGGTGAGGCACTTAAATCTCCATTCAGTTCAGCGGGACTGTAATATCCCACCGAGCAAGAAGGACCATAAAATCCTGGCTGTGGATTCTGAGATGTTTTCTGATGGGAGGCACAGGAGGTGAATTCCAGAGGGTACAGCCATGACGACTGAAGATCGTTCCACCAATAATGGCATGGAGGGAGAGGCTGACACAGTAGATCAGAGTATTTATTCATCAAGCCAGATACTTTCTCCACATGTATCCAAAGTAGTACCCAATGCATGGAATCAAATCTTGAGAACGCCATCATTTGTGGATGTTACTTTTCAGGCGAAATTGATTTTGAAGATTAAACTTCAAGTATTTATCAGGAAAACCACAAATAAGAATAAAATCTGAATGCAAAGAAATTTACAATACACATGGTTATCAATCAATTCCAATCAGCGGTAAATATGGAGGTAGTTCAGCATCCTCAACCGATCACACTCAATAGTTACATCTTTCCCTAAGAACATCCAAAATGTTCACATAAAAATAAAATGCTTCTCTAAGCAATATAAACAAGGAAGGTTCTAGGTTTTATCTCGAACCTACAGCTTTTGATATCAATGCAGTACAGGCTCAAATAGTTAATGACAAGCTTCACACTAATTCCAATGCAACCTGATCTAATTTGTATTCTCCTTTTCTCCCGTGTGCTTCAGAAAGAGGAATTCCCATTTGGAAACTCACTGATACCAGAGCCAGGTACCAGGGAGAAATTAACAATTGGCGTGAAAGTATATGAAAACCTCAGGGTCAACAGAAAATAGATGAAGTAAAGTTATTTTAAAAATAACCAAAGCATATGGATACTTACCACTACTTCATAACTTTGAATATGCATTTCACATGCGCAGAATTATGAGTAGATGTCCATGCCCCTGCCCAAACAGAAAGGTGGATGAAGATCAAGTGTACTGAAGCCCCACCTGATTTATACCTTTAAATCAGGATCAGAAAATCCTGGCTCCGATCTAGGCCAAGTGAGTTTATTGCTACTAGACTACAAGTCTTTAGCACTTCAAGACAACCAGAGTTCCAGCTCCTATTTGTTATCCCCTGCTAGAAAGTACTTGTGTTGGATCAGAATCAAACTCGATTGTCATGCCTCGATGATCTAAAGGCCTGCTGACACTCAACAAAACAATCTAAGCTCACAGTCATAGAATGGCCACTGAGCAGGGGTAAGAGTGAACGTTCATCACCGTGGAACAGCACAGCAGGCATAATTCCTTTAATAAATTTCACAAAATCAGTCCCCACAGCACAATGGGATTACAAACTAGCTAAACCATACACACAGGGAAGGTCCCAGGTTCAACCCCTGGCCTGTGAGAAGTCAGCTCCTTTCAGTTCAATACACAGTCTAAATAATGATTGTAAATGTGCACCCCATTCTGTCTATGGAGGGAAAAAAATGAAGCTAAGGTCAGACATTGTATGCATGACAGACTGGACAATGCGGCACAAGATACTACATTAAATGGGAGTCGTTTTAAGGCAAGAAAATCAAATAAAACTCAATTTGATATCACTCCTATCATAATGTCAAGACCAATGGATATTTTATCACTGCTGATATTGTTCCCGTGAACATTATTCAACTAAACTTGGTTTGTATTTAAATTACTCACGTGTGACATAAAAGAAATGTGCAAACTCTGAACAGGTGAGTTAAAGAATTTTCCCAACTGGTTGGTACAGCTGCTGTTAAACAGCACTTAGGCAACAGTGCTGTTCCATTTGCCACAGAAAGGCAAAAAGAGCAATTTTACAGGAGTGGTCTCAGCATATACTACAATAAGGCATCAATTTCATTGCCCTCAGTAAGTTGTTCACTTTTATTTATTTTCACAGAAAATCTTTTGAAGGTAATTGCTCTATTGGCCATTCAATCTCTTCACCTCTTTTCTTTCCTCTCTCTTGAAGATGTTGGGTGAGAAATTGAGCTTGTTAGCACCCATTTTTTGGATGTTACAAGTTTCCTTGGAGCTCCAAGATGGCACCAGTGACACATGGACAAACTTATGGGGCAAATCACGCTGAATCTCATATTGTTGCAGGTTTCAGTGAGCACACAGTGAACATGCATTGGAATGTGCAAAGAGACCAATCATGACGTCAATCAGCATGCAACACTGAATGATGTCAATGCTGTCATGTTAGAGCTCAATGCACCAGCTATCACCCTCCCTTCACCTCGCAGAGCTGAACACACATTCGGCAGCTGGATTAGCGCCCCACCAGTGCTGTTTAAAGAGATCATCAACTACTCATAGGTTAGCTGCTGATTGAATTATACTGGCTGTTGCTATGATTGTACAAGTGTCTTGTGCTTTCGACAGTTGTTTCGTGTTGCATAAGTCTACAGGGAGTGATGTGCCAGGTAGTGAAGGACTCTTTGCTGACTTCAAGGTTTCTGCACAAGCCAGTTGCCCCCACACATGAGTGCATTAATAGGCATTCCCCTTGAAATACAGCATGACATGTAGAATGAACAGAGGCCATGCAGAGCAGACCAAACTGCTGGAAGATGGGGAAGGTGACAGGGTAGAAGTGCTCTCAGCTGGAGGACATATCAACCCAGGGTGTTCAAGCAGCTATTATTCTACCTGAACCTCAGAGGAATATGTGAGACGTTTGCACTTCAGTAAGGTTATCTCCACTGAAATCTACCCCCTGATGAAGCCACAAGTGCAGCCTCAGATCAGGAAAGGACCATATTGCCAGCAGCTGAGAAGGTGACCATGAGATGTGGACGTGAGGCTTGCAGCAATGCTACATGTGTGAGGGTGAGTTAAAGCATATGAATGTTAGTTATGAGGCCTGATTGATAAAGATTGTTGGTAGATGAGTGATGGGAGTTGCTGATATGAACAGTGCCTGAGGCTCCTGGTGTGGCTAGTAGGAATGGCATTTGAAGATGCATTCACTGACCTTTACCATACGTGTTAGTTCACTGAACTTCTTGTGACACTGCATCTAGGTCCTCAGGGCATGACTCCTGCTATTGACCTCCACAGCTATTTGAATCCACTGCCTTTTGACTGTGTGAACAAGGGCTATCCTCCCCTCTGCAGAGTCAGCACATCTCTCCTCCTTTCTACCTCCTCCACCAAGACAACCAGTGCAGTATTTGACAACTTTGCAGTCTATTCTCTATACAATTGTGCTAGTCTTCATTCTTTCCCAGGTCAGACTCTCTTCAAGCACAGCTCCCAGCATCTGCTCCAGCCACAATATACCTCCTATATAAGCAGTGTAGGCTAGCTTTAAGTGGTGCTAACCACTCACAAGATTGGCTGACGAGCAGCATGGTTGCACTAGCAGAATGTAGAGGTCACAGAAATGAGCAGGCAGCATGAAGTTGGCACATAATCAATAGATACAGGTTAATCACGCATCACAATCTCCGTGCCTATTTTCAGGGGCTATCCAGTGTAACCCCTTATCACTTATTGGGATGGTTCTAGAGCACTCTCTGGCTGTTTGTCTGATAGCTATTTTATATTTGAACACAAGCCCAATGACAGGCTCATCCAACACCCAAACATGAACTAGTGAGCAATCAAGAGTAGGAACTGTGCAGGATTTTTCTTCCTCACCAACCCAGAAGCACAGAGAATAAACTGTAGCGTTCCTTCTGTAATTCAGCCCAGACCAGGGACCATGCCTGGAATCTTCCAGATGTTTATTTCTCTGCACTACTCATATTCTATTTACTCATCGAGGCACCAGAGTGTCAATTCAATTTCCCCTACTGAAAAAGGATTGGCCATCTTCTCAAAATCTTGATTGGCAAACCACTCAGCACAGCTAAGGACTGGTGAGCTGGTCCTTGTGCCTAAAATACACATATGTGAAAGTCCATTAACCCTCCCTTAGCAGTGATGCAAGCGGGCATCAACAGCAGAGTGCAGCTCAACAAACACAATGCTGCACAAATACTGTCACTCCCGCAGGATCAGGTGCAGTGTAAAAATAAAAGCTGCTCATGAGTTATCAGCGTTATTGCTGCTTCCTTTTGTACATGCTCTGCATTTACAGTAAAGTGATATCATTGTACAATGATTCAATGACAGGCAATTGCACTATACTACTCACTGATTGACAAAATTTACAGTTCTCATATTTAGAACTTAAATGTGAATTCCACATGCTTGGAAAAGAGATAAGCAAAGGATGTAACACAAAAAATGTGACAGCAAACACCATTTTAAAAGGTTTAACCTCCATTCATTACAAATTACTAACACATGTTTCACAAGGTTCCTGGACCTTTATAAACTGGTTATAGCTCTGCACTAAACAACTTTGCTGCACTCTTCTCAATTATAATGATTTAGTAACTTTAGTGCAATGAACATACATTTATAAAAATATTGCACCTTGCTATCAAACAATTGTTGTTTATAATGGAGCAATTCAGCTCTGTTAAACAGTTAAGTGCTGATTTATAACAGACACTTAAAATGAAGTGTTACTAACCGAGCAAATCAGGAGAGAAGAAAACCCCAAAGATCAGAAAGCACATTTAATGAAAACACTGATGTGCCTTTCTATTAAAATCATGCTGCCAGGTCACTGAACCCTAAAGAATTACAGTGATTGTAACAATGTGCTCTTGCATTGTAATTTTTGGGGGTCTTTCTTCCGGTAATAGACTATATCCTGTTGCCAGCATATATAGAGTGTAGCTAAGCTCAGGCAATTGGACGTAGGGTTTCCTATATCTAATAAATGTCAAAAGAGTGCACATAAAAAGCATTTTTTTAATCAGGCGAGTAAAAACCTGAGCATCTGGAAGTTCTTTCAATGGAGAGACACATACCAATTTTTTTTAAAAGAGCATCTGAATGGTAGAGCCATTATTAAAAATTACTTTAATATCAGCAATTGGCACAATAAGATTGTCAAAATAAATTTCCAATCATATTATGAAAGAAAACAGCTAATTGTTGAGATAGCTTCTTAAAATGACTTTATATATGCACTAAGATGTAAAGTAACTTGCACGTTTGTCAGCATTATAATGTTAGAATAGTTCGGCAAGATGGTTTAAGTGAAGTTTGTACAAGCTTTGGATGGTGTGGGCTTAGAATTACTCTTCAATGTTATTCCTAGAAATGAATCAAGCCCAAGGGTAGCCACTGGTAATTTCTCAAAAGAACTGTAGAGTAAATCGCTATGCTGAACATAAGAACATGAGAAATAGGAGCAGGAGTAGGCCATTCGGCCCCTCAAGCCTGCTCGCCATTCAATAGGATCATGGCTGATCTGCCCTAGGCCTCAACTCCTCTTTCGTACCAACTCCTCATATCCCTCAACTCCCGATATTTCAAAAATCCACCTATCTCCTCTTTAAATACTTTCAGTGATCTAGCCTCCACAACTCTCTGGGATAGAGAATTCCTGACATTCACTAACCTCTGAGAGAATAAATTCCTTCGCATCTCAGTTTTAAATGAGTGCCCCCTTATTCTGTAACTATGTCCCCTAGTTTGAGATTCCCCCACTAGTGGAAACATCTTCTCAACATCTACCCTGTCAAGCCCCCTCAGAATCTTGTACGTTTCAATAAGATCACCCTTCATCATTCTAAACTCTAATGAATAAAGGCCTAACCTGTTTAGCCGTTCTTGAGAAGTCAACCCCTTCATCCCAGGAATCAGCCTAGTGAATCTCTTTTGAACTGCCTCCAATGCCAGTATACCCTTTCTTAAATATGGGGACCAAAACTGTACACAGTACCCCAGGTGCGGCCTCACCAACATCTTGTACAGTTGTAACAAGACTTCCCTGTTTTTAAACTCCAACCCCCTAGCAATACAGGCCAACACACCAAGTGCCTTCTTAATTACTTGCTGCACCTGCACGCTAACTTTTTCATACACAAGAACATCCAGATCCCTCTGTGTTGCATTTTTTGGGGGTCTCTCTCCATTTAAATAATAGTCTGCCTTTTGATTCTTCCTACCAAAGTGCATGACCTCACACTTTCCTACATTAAACTCCATCTGCAAGACTTCAGGGACAGCAGCAATGTTCAATTCCTAATAGCTCATTCCAAAGAAACGCCTTGTGCAAATACAAAAGCATAACACTGCTCTTGTTCAAACTGTTGTGACAATAAGACATGATCACACTCAGGCCGGGACCTGGAAGAGCTGAGGCGCAGAACCTGTTGCATATTTAGCACTGGTAAAAGGTTTAAATTGAAAGGAATCATAACTGAGATTATAGCATTTATATTCTGTGCAGCCAGTCAGAGGAGGTGTCAAGCAGCTGCAGAATTACCAGAATTACCAACATCCCAACATAGTATTAGCTTACAGAAACACTGACAAAATATAACCATTTTAGACTTTAAACAGTTGATTAAACTATTTTTCAACTCCAAATTACGATAAAAAGCTACTGAAACAGATAACAACCTGCTTCACTCATATTGTATAGAAATCTTGACCAAAACAAAACTTCTTCACACAAAATCATCAATTATATATAATAGTGCAGCTATCGCTCCAAAATAAAACCTGTTTTTTTCCCAACTAATGGTATTAAATATTAAAAATGAACTGGTTAATGACAAAGTTAAAGTAATACCATTTGGAAAATCAAGGCTCAAATCTAGTTAAGCCTGTTAACATTTCATGTAGAAATATCAGAACACTGTAGAAATCTGAGTTATTTTAGGAATCTTTCCAAAGACTTATTTTTCAGTTCTTTCCTTCTGGGCAGGATTTCCCGGTCGGCGAGCGGGGGAGGTACCCAGGCCTTAACTGGCCTGCCCACTTAAAATGGCGGTGTGCCCCCAATTGGGGGCGCCAATCAGAGGCGCGCCCACTCCTGAGCTTCCCCCCCGATGGGGGAAAAATTCTGCCCCTGACTGTCTACATTTGCTGTAGTTTACCTCCATATTCCCCCATAACTCTAAACCGTTACTTTACTTTCATTTTGTTACCATTTCTCTCCAAAGCACTGCTAACAAGTGCATTCCAGCTCTGAATTTCCAATGGGCCACCATAACTGCCAATTTATTGGCACTGTAAGGACAATGTGCTACATTATTATTGAATTCTAGACATAAGTATAAAGCTGGATGTACTTCTTGTATTTGCATCTACATTTCGCTAGAATTAACTAACAGAGAAAATGCATCCTGAAATTCCCATATGAAAACACAAGTGTTCCTCAATTACTCACTTCTTAAAACTGCGTAAAGTAAATATGCTTAGTTAATTCATTACATTTTTCTTATAAAGAGCAGCATGGTACAGAACTTGAACCCATTTTGTACAAAGTAGATTCTTGCTCAGTGTTTGCTATAGATTTTTGTTTAGACAGAATTGCAGAATGAAGGATGAGTTGTGGCACAGACATAAGCATTTTCTATTTTTAACTGTAGTTTATAATAATCTTGATCCAACCATAAAATTTACTGGCAAACTAGTCATATGTTTATGAGTATTCAGCTGGATCAGTCTGTTCTTACCAATACAAATGGCCATCTCTGCACCCAAACTAGGCCCCAGTCCCAAGTAGCCGTGAGTTGGCAGGCCTCCTTCAGTCTTAATAGCATACACCAATTGAATACAGCAATGAGTTGGTTTGCATGATTCAAAAAGCCTATTTAATAACTTCACTGTTTTCAACTTTTTTTTAAAAGTTTACATTTTCTCCCCTCTCTTGGCACCAACTCATGCTGCAGTACAATCACACAAATGTCAGCCATTCTTCATGTCTAAGTCAAGACAGTGAATGTTGAACCATAAGGAAGGACCCACATCCTGTTTCCACCTAACAGCCACGCATTCACACCCAGCAGAAGTCGCTTGATGAGGGTTAAGAAAATAAATATTTGGCTGATTTTTTTTCTCCCTCTGTATACCCGGTGCAGCCAGATCAACTCTAACATTCCTTACTGCTACCTCAGCTGAGAGCAGCAAACTCAGCATTGACCATGTATCGACATTGGGACCTACTTGCACAGAGTGTTCCATTCCAAACTGGGTAGTAAATGCTCTGACTTAGTTATTGGGAGAGCTATCAGCAGTACTGGCAGGTGCCAATTAAGGTCAGGCAGGTTGGTCAACTGCAGTCAGTATAACCACAGAAATAAAAAATAAAAACTCAGCAGGGCCAGCAGCAATGGCAGAGAGAGAAACAGAGCTATTGTTTCAAGTCCAATATGACTCTTCTCCGGGACTGAAGAGAGGTAGAAATGTGATGAAATGTGCTGTTCCTCCAGGTCGTGAACATGCAGCACCCCACCTTCCAATTAGGCACTTTACAGCCTCCTGGACTCAACAGTGAGTTCAAAAACTTCAGGCCATGAACTCTGTCCTCCATTTTGAATTTCTTTTTCCCAAGTACCAGTTTGTATCTTGTTGTCATGCTGTTGCTTTCTGACAGACCTGACCTTTATTCTGCCATTAACTCCAACTCTAGACCAATGCTTTGTTTCTTTACTTCTACCATTACCACTCCCTTTGCTTTTTGTTCCATGACATCTTTGGTATTTAATCTCCTCTGCCCTCTAACCTATCCCTGATCTTCCCTTTGTTCCACCTGACCACCACCCCACCTCCTTTTTCAACAGCATAAAACCCATCTCATTTCTACCTCTTTTCAGATCCAAAGAAGAGTCGTATTGGCCTCAAAATGTTAACTTGGTTTCTCTCTCCACAGATTCTGCCAGACCTGCAGAGTTTTTCCAGCGCTTTCTGTTTTTATTTCAGATCTCCATCATCAGCAGCATTTTGCTTTTATTTCAGTATGTTAGCTGCATTGATTTCCAGTTTCCTTTGTTTTTCAGTGAGGTGTAATTGTGTTAAAATGTTAGAAACCATGTTTATTTCACCGTGAGAATTTTGAAATGTGGTCGAGCATTTCTCTTTAGATTACAGGTAACAGCTCAGCATCACATAAACCTACTTTTATTAGACATTGAATCAAAGTAAATAGGTTGCTATGGACATCTACAAGTTTTAAACACCTGCTGGTAGGGAAAATATTTGACAGTAACAGAACATAACTTGACAGTTTCCTTGTGCAGACAGAAACTATCCTTGTCTTTGATTGACAGGGAAACTAACTTAGTGATTGTATATAAAAATGGGAGTCTCATCTGAAATACTCAGAAGTGCCGTACATCAAGTAATGTAAAGTGTGTCATAATTCTACTGAACTAGTACTTTAGTAAAACCAGTAATTTAAAAATGTCATGTTGACATCGGCATAGTGTTCATTATTTCAAAAATGTTTGACAGGAGGTCATGACCACTAGTCCAATACAACAAATTATATCCACAGGTAAGGCCAAACAGATCTCTCGTGAGTGAGAACCATGAGTGAATTATGCTGAACATTAAGGGATTCATCAGAACTCATCATTGGCCATTGGCAGAAAGCATTTCTCCAACAGGAGTTTGTGTTTTAATAACACAGGTATGTGAAAACAATACTCGACCAACGGCAGACTACACCTGTGGTGTAGTTATTCAGTATGTTGGATATTAATCAGTCACTCTTTAGTAAGTTCCATGTGTAAACAGGAAGCAGACAATACTGTTTAGGGAGGCTAATGGAATTCACTGCTCGGGTGCCCATCTCTGCTCATTTCAAAAGTTTTGTAAAGTAAAGCAAAGTACTGCAGATGCTAGAAATCTGAAATAGGAGCAAAAATGCAATAAAGACTCAGCAGGTCAGGCAGCATCTGTTGAGAGAAAAGGGTTAACCTTTCAGATCGACAACATCACAAATACGTGCAGTATTTAACAGAAATGGTATTATACTCAATAATGAATTTTTAAAATTTCTGGTGCATCTTGCTTTCTAATATCTGTGACTAACTGAAACCACATATGATGGAAAGTGTAGCCTCATCTACTAAATAAATCCTGAGGAATACTGGCTGGGAGTGTTATGTTACAGACATCCCACATACTTGTTGTTGATTCCTTAATATTTTTGTTCTTAACTGTTTTTGTGATGAACACCATTTGAATTAATACATGTGGCAGATATTAGGTCACTCGGGAATATGGTTTGTAACTTAATGCAGAGATGGTCACCCTAGCAGTGAATTCCATCAGCCTCCCTAAACAATAGATCTGATGAAAGGTCATCGACCTGAAATGTTTACTTTTGTAAAGTATTGAGATTGGCGGGCAGAATTTTCATTACTGTGGGGAATGTAAAATAATGGATTCATGTTAATTTTGTATCTCTTCCTCATTTCCATTCTTGCTATAAAGTTCACATTTTAAGCCTGATGCAGAATATAACTGCAATAACACTGTGGGAACCAGCAGTTCTTTGGCTCCCAAATGGCATTTGCAATGGTGGGTTTGTACAAGTACTGTACTTAAAGCAGTGAATTGCTCAAGGTGCCACCACTTCTGCTGTGATTTTGTGTAAGACCTGTGTCTATAATGTTGCTTTGCTTTCACCGGTTAGAAAAAAAATCTTGATCATAACCAGGGCTTTAGTCCACATGCACCTGGGCTGTGAAGTTGAAAAAATTGGAAGATAAAGTGGCTTGGTGTTGTCAGACTACAGTCCTATCTACATGTTTGGGTGGTATAAGTGAATGTTAAACATCAATGGACTCCATGTGAAACAGAGCAGTGAAATCAGTTAATGTTCGAGCTAATAATACTCCCTCAACAACACCACCAAAAGCTGGCTAACTGGCCATTGATCTCATTGATGTCTGTACAATCTTGCTGTGTACAAAATGGTTGCCATGTTTGTTTATATAGCAGTTACCACGTCAAAGGAATTCACTGTATGAAGCTGTCTGAAATGTTTCTGAGAGATGTGATAAGGTGCTTACATAAATGCAATTCTGTTTCTGTCTTTCAGCTCTGCTCACTGCCCTGTTGTTTTTAATGATTGAAAACAGCTGATCAGCTAATCAGTTCTTTTCAATAATAAAACCTGAATAATGGTATACAGGCTGTAAATTTGAAAGCACAAACCTTTTTGGTAGTGTTTTCTACCTGCTGCTTTGTATCCTGTTTGAGACCACTTCTTCTTCTATGTGCTTTCTAATATGTAGTTGGCTAAAAGCCCTTTTCCTAACAATGATCATAAATGTGACTGTTGTTCTAATGATAACTGAAAAATATCAGGTGGCTCTAAGCATTTTAAACAGAGACCACAAAATACTTAATGCCCTAATATTTTAAAGGACTTAAGCATAATGGCTTCGCATTATGCTTGGCAAAACTCATTTTACTTTAGAAAATCACGGGCAGATTGGTTTTAAGACACAAATACCACATATCATTGGACAAAAACAAATGTCCACAACAATATCCTCCCCTCTAATATCCTGGTACTAGTGCTGTTTAATATATTGTCACCCGCTCATAAAGACCCACACTACTCTCCATACTTTACTTAATACTTGAGTCATCGGGAAAATACATTGTACGTAACCTGTGGTATACCAAATTAGGTAAAGCAGGACCTATCTTCTTTCAGGCATTACTAGGTATTAATATCAGTACATGGTTCGCATCACACATCAAGGATGTAAAGCATGCATAAAAAATAGCACCTAAAATACACTGCAAACAGCAGTATAAATCAAAACCATAGATCATGAAAGGGAGTTCAAGGCTGAAATCTAATCTGGAGGGTCAGATGATGGTTATAAACTTTGGACTGTCCTGCGAAGCTCTTCGTTAAGTTACAAATTATACTCCCAAGTTATTAATATCTGTTAATTCAAATGGTGTTCATCACAAAAAAAGTTAAGAACAAAAATATTAAGGAATCAACAACAAGTATGTGGGATGCCTGTAACATAACACTCCCAGCCAGTATTCCTCAGGATTTATTTAGTACATGAGGTTACACTTTCTTTCATATGTGGTTTCAGTTAGTCACAGATATTAGAAAGCAAGATGCACTAAAAATGTTAAAAGCTCATTATTGAGTATAATACCATTTCTCCGAAATACTGCACATATTTGTCTCACTCTTTTATAGGTTAAACTTCTTTTTGAAATGCGTTAGTTGGATAAGAAAGGTCTATACATTTTTTGCCAATAGCCCTCAGGTGTTCATGGCAACAACTCTATCAGACTGGAACATTTTGTAGCCAAACCGCTGGAGCTAATAAAAAAATTCAAAGAACCCTCAAACTTCATTCAGGAAGCTGGCAAGAATCAGCCTTCCTGTCAGGCTGTTAAAGCCACAAACTAACCCATGGGCCCAAACAGTCACACCCACTTGCAGAATTGGGTACAATTTACTAATCGTTCCTCTTTCTAAATTAAATTGGAGCTTTACTTCACATTTATTTGAGTGATGCCACAGGGGACCATTGGTTGGAGTTAATGCGAATCTCCACTCCAAAACCACATCAGACTCTAAATGCAGCACAACACGTCAAGTTAGTGAATTTTCTGACTGTCAGAGTGAAAAACACTCACACGTGGCATTAATTTGCAAAGTGTTTACGGCTATCGCTCAATGAATGCAAGGATATCAACCTGCAAACAAATCCTTAACAAGGGCCAGTGAAATAGAAAATGTAATGTTACATTTCTAAATTAAAAGAACACCAGTCATATGGACCAATTCTAGGGCGAAGTTTACATTCCACGGATCAGTCATAGTTATGGAACTTGCTCCTTCATTCCCAATCAGCTGTAAGCGTTCTGAATAGAAGACTTTCGGCATCAGGAAAAGGTTCATCACTTTCAAAAGATTAACGCCACCTACCCACATTGCCTCTCCATCCCTCTCTTTCCAGAAATAGGTGAGTGCCTCTTGTACATAATTATAGTGCCACATTCTGCAGCCTTACCTTCCTTCATCAAAGGCTATTATGATGTTATTTTTTACAGAGAAAAATAAATAACTGTCTATCGTTGGCATTAAGTTCAGCAATTCAAAAGAAACCATATGGTCATGAAATTTTATGAAGTGTTAGTAACACTAATCCAGGGCTGACTTCAGTGACAGGTGAAATTTTAATATTGATCCTATCGCAACCTAAGATCCCACAAAAGTTTCCATTTGCAGTGCATTGAAAAAGGTTTACACGAAAGCAATGCAGCAGGATCCACTACAGGACACGATGCAGAAGGGTTTGCGGATTTTTCTTTATATTACGTCTCTGTAAAGTACCTTCGGACACTTTTCTACATTAAAGACAGTTTATAAATGTAAGATCTTGCCATTAAAACATTGGGGTTCAAATGTGACAAAACATACTGCAATAGTAAAATAATATTCACTGAACAAGAACAAATGAAATAGGTGAGTAGCAGTGGCAACTATGATCTGTGAGGCTTTCCTGATGACCCCATGTATAAATGCATCCTGTTGTGTGGCAGATTTGTCCCGGTACAGGGGGATCACTAACTAGCCAGTGTCTCTGCATTAAGGAGAAAAAGAATATTTGGTCGGAGTTGCCAATTCAGAATATTGGTTGAAAAATTGAACACACCGGTGATGTTTCTACGCTAAAAGAAATTGACTGATACTAGCTCAGCAGGGCCATATGTGAAGAATGGGCACAGAGTCAGCTTCTAGAGAGCTATTAATACTTGTGCAGTCATAATGTTTTTGATTTCTACACTTGAACTGAAATGCCCTTAAGCACTGTATTTGCGCACAATAAATGAAGTGTGCCTGCAGCCCAAGAATTTCTTGTTGCAAGCTGCTCATCATTTCTGTTTTAATAAAAAGCAATTACAACCAACATTTGTTTGCCGTAATGGAAATTACTTTGACAAAGCTCTATTCTCATGCAGCAGCTTGACCAAAAGGAAATGCAAGGTTTCAAGTTTTTTTTTCTCTTTTCTAATCAACTCTTAGCAGGAAGCAATAAAATTCCCTCCTGAGCAATAATTGTACAGAAACAGAGTTTCTTGCAATTAATGTCCCAGTCTATATTCAGATAATATACTTTCATGCACATTCGACCCTTGACATTCCCAGGTACGAGGAATGGTGTCAAGCACTATGGCTCTTGCTGTCAAGATTGCAAGCCGTAGCACCTGGTTCATTCCTCCCTTCTTCCAGCTCTTAAAGTTTGGCATAGTGGAAGTGATCTTATAATGATATAGAGATGTTTGCTGTAACTTCCTCATTTCATTTGAACTAACTGCTATTACACCCCTGCAGCTTTACAGGAAGTAGATTAAATAATGGCCAGAACCAAGAGATTGTAATACCTCTCTTAAAACTAGATGAGGGATGCGTTAGATTGTGTAATTCCTCACAAGGTGAATTTTACCTTGAAGATTGTGATTTTTATAGAAAGCTCCAATTATGTCGCCCTACAACAATTCCAAGAACTGTGCAAAATGGGTACTGGACTTGAGGCAATGCTGGTATCCTTCTTGATCTGGATTCCCTCAGGGGAGAAATTAATCCCTACTTTTATGTTACTGTTCTATGACATGGTAAGTTCCAGTCACATTGAAGAACTGTAGGACAGTGTGTTGGTGATTTACTCAGATCAAAACTCATGAAAAATAACCCAGTCAGGGCTTTATTATGCTCCCACGGGATAAATCTGTCTAAGTACCTTCAAACTCGGACTGTTTTCTTTGGTACTGCAAAAATATTCCTAACATAGGCAAGAATAGGACAGCCCCCTTCCCAAGGACATGCAGCACCCAAGAATTAGGGTCAGCTGTGATTTTGTATCTTCATCCCCCCCCATTCTTTCTTTCTTCACCATCCAAGTGTTTTGTGACTGTTCCTAACTACATTATTAATACCTGGTGCCTGCAGCATTAGAGATTTGATACAAAATAACTAGTGGATAGCAAGCCATACAGTGATTCAACTATCTCCACCCATGCCAGGAGGTGGGGGAGAGCCCAGTTTAATACCAGCAGTCAACACAATACCACAGAATACTCCATGATATCACAATGTGCGCTGCAACTATTGGTGGTGGTCAGAGTCCTCTTTGGGAACCGAATCCTCTTGTGAGCAGGTATTGTGTGTACACAACCAGAGTGCTCAGACTTTGTATCTTGACTCTATTCATATATCAGACAGTATGTGATTTATGTTAAAATATGTGTAATTTAGCTTTGTAGTCTAACAATCTAGAAATCAGTAGGTCTGATGGAGACATTCACTAGCACAGCCTATGAGACTACATTTTGCTGAGATCAGACTCTTCCACATCTGGATCAGACATCATGGTATTGAGCAGTGACAAATTACCGCTATGTATCTCAAACAGTGTTGAATTCTAAAATGATTAAACAGAATAAATGCTGGAAAAATTCAGCAGGTCAGGTAGCATCTGTGGAGAGAGAAACAGACTTAACTTTTCAGGTAGGCGGCCTTTCATCAGCACTGGGAAGAGTTAGGAATGTAACAGATTTTAAGCCAGTGAAAGTAGGGAGAGTGGCAAAAGAACAAAGGGGAAGGCCTGTGTTAGGATGGAAGACAGGAGAGGCGTCTAAAATTATGAACTATTCTGGATCAGTATTTTGAACAGAAGGGACGCTAATCCAAATGATTCCCCTTGTTCACAAAACCCAGGGCTGACAATTGCTAAGTGACTTTCTGGCAACTTCTGCACACAAATTACTGTTGCAGAAAATTCAGATTAAGTTCTAGCTGGCTGTTTTTTTTTAATTGTTTCTTTTAACACTATTCTTTCTTCCTTTCCTGAAGGCATTTGCGGGAATCTGGTTCCACAAGCACTTGGTACATTCTGGTATTTCAGTTAAAAGCCTAGGCTAGTGTGTACAGAACATTCAACTGTAGGGCATCAATGGCAGAACTCGATCTTGTCTTCACCCAAGATCTGCACATGCACACCTTCTAACAGAAGTCACTGGGAGTGAAATTAGACTTGGACAGGGACAAAAAACAGGGAGAATCGATTTTATCACCCATTATATGCCATGCCTGAAATTCGCTTCTATTGAGGTTGTATATTGGATGTAGCATACACTGGGCATCTTGTGCTATGCCATTGTTTTGCAATCCTGCTCACGTCCAAATTCACTCCAACTGAATTGCAATCAGTGCTGGAATTCTCCAGTCCCTAACACAGAGCTAACTGAAGGAGCATGCAAGCACAAAACAGCAAAGTCAGTCCCAGCCAAGATTAAATCTTGAATCTTCCTGCAATGTATAGATAAATATTGCAATGCATTTAGCAGCTGAATCCCTCATTTATTTAGATCCCTTCTCCCCACCTCACACGACTTATATACTAAAATAAAGAAGTCAACAGTGTTAGAAAAGTGAAATATTCATCAAAGGCTTCCCACTGTACCAATGGATAAGCTCCACACCGAGCTGTATTTGTATGGTCTCTTTATAGATGCTGACTGATTTGATGGCCATTACTGTCTTTGTTCTTGAGAAGTGTTTCTTGTAAGCTACAGGTCGGACATCCAAGATCCGGCAATCTCTGGACTGAGACCATGCTGGGTTTCGGATTTTCCCATAGTTTGGAGTCCTATGAGCATACTTACGAACATACGAATTAGGAGCAAGAGTAGGCCACTCGGCCCCTCGAGCCTGCTCTGCCATTCAATAAGATCATGGCTGATCTGATTGTAACCTCAACTCCACATTCCCTCCTACTCTTGATAACCTTTGACCCCCTTGCTTATCAAGAATCTATCCACTTCAGCCTTAAAAATATTCAAAGGCTCTGCTTCCACCGCCTTTTGAGGAAGAAAGTTCCCAAGACTCTGACAGAAAATATTTCTCCTCATCTCTGTCTTAAATGGGTGATCCCTTATTTTTAAACAGTGGCCTCTAGTACTGGATTCTCCCATAAGAAGAAACATCCTCTCCACATCGACCCTTCAAGACCCCTCAGGATCTTATATGCTTCAATCAAGTTGCCTCTTACTCTTCTAAACTCCATTGGATGCAAGCCTAGCCTGACCAACCTTTCCTCATAAGACAACCTGCCCAATCTAGGTGGTAGTTTAGTAAATCTCCTCTGAGCTACTTCCAAAGAAATGACATCCTTCCTTAAATAAGGAGAGTAATGCAGTACACAATACTCCAGATGTGGTCTCACCAATGCCCTGTGTAACTGAAGCATAACCTTCCTACTTTTGTATTCAATTCCCCTCACAATAAATGATGAGATTCTAATAGCTTTCCTAATTACTTGCTGTTCTTGCATACTCACCTTTTGCAATTCATGCACTAGGACACCTAGATCCCTCTGCATCTCAGGGCTTTGCAATCTCTCACCATTTAGGTAATATGCTTCATTTTTATTTTTCCTGCCAAAATGGACAATTTCACACTTTCGTACATTATAATCTGTTTGTTAGGTATTTTCCCACTTAACTTATTATATCCCTTTGTAGCCTCCTTGTGTCCTCTTCTACATCTTACTATCCTATATATCTTTGTGTCATCAGCAAATTTAGCAACCATAGCTTCGGTCTCTTCATCCAAGCCATGTATATAAATTGTAAAATGTTGAGGCCCCAGCACTGATCCTTGTGGCGCACCACTCATTACATCTTGCCAACCGGAAAAAGACCCATTTATGTCTACCCCCTGTTTCCTGTTAGCTAGCCAATCTGCTATCCATGCAAATAGGTTACCCCTTACACCATGAGCTTTTATTTTTCACAATAACTTTTGATATGACACCTTATCAAATACATTCTTGAAATCTAAATACAGTACATTCACCTCTTTATCCACAGCATATGTGACTTCTTCAAAGGACTCCCATAAATTGGTTAAACATGATATCCCTTTCATAAAACCATGTTGATTCTGCCTAATTATCATGAATTTATCTAAGTGTCCTGCCATAACGTCTTTTATAATAGATTCTAACATTTTCCCTATGACAGATGTTAAGCTAACTGGCTTGTAGTTTCCTCTTTTCTGTCTCCCTCCAGTTATATTTGCTATTTTCCAATCTAATGGAAACTTCCCTGAACTTAGGGAATTTTGGAAAGTTAAAACCAATACATCAACTATCTCACTAACTACTCCTTTTAAGAACCTTAATCAGTGTCCATCAGGACCTGGAGACTTGTCAGCCCACAGCTCCAACAATTTGCTTAGAACCACTTCCCTAGTGATTGTAATTTTCCTGAGTTTCTCCCTACCTTCCATTTCCTGATTTACTGCTATTTCTTGGATGTTACTTGTATCCTCTATTGAGAAGACCGATGCAAAATACCTGTTCAATTCATCTGCCATCTCCTTATTTTTCATTATTAATTCCCCAGACTCACTTTCTTTAAGACCAACGCTCACTTTGTTAACTCTTTTCTTTTTTAAATATCTATAGAAACTCTTGATATGTCTTTATATTTCCAGCTAGCTTTCTCTCCTGCTCTAATTTTCCCTTCCTTATCAATCTTTTGATCATTCTTTGCTTTTTTTTAAACTCTGTCCAATCTTCTGACCTGCCACCCATCTTTGCACAATTAAATGCTTTTTCTTTAAGTTTAATACTATCTTTAATTATTTTAGTTAACCACGGATGGTGGGCCCTCCCCTTGGAATTTTTCTTTCTCTGCTTATTACTCTCCTATGTTTATTACACTAGCTGATGAAGTTATATTTCATCGTCCATGGTTAATTGTTTTCCCAGTTATTATTTCCCTGCACAAGCATTTCTCATAGAATATAGTCAAATGCAAGGAAGTCTGATTATTTATCCTCAAATCTCCAAGATGTCCGACATGCTGTCTTTTGCAGGAGCGCAGGAACTAGACCAACGCGCCATTTCAAAAATGTCCAGTTTCCGGACAATTCTGATTTTTGGACAGCCGCAGTTTGGATGTCCAACCTACATTACCATCTTGATAGAATAGGAGGGTGTGGTGTTGCAAATGAAAGATGAGATGTCACCACATTAAGTCTAATCTTGCACTATAATTGGCATTTTCACCAGAGTAGAGGGAAAGTATGTATACCTAAAGTGTCAAACTGTACACTACCCTACAACCAAGTATTGGCATTTAATAAGTATTGGCATCTGTTCTTCAGCTGAACTTTCTCAACTTAGTTCCAAAAGTGCCCACAGAGGTGATAATGTTCTAACTTCCAGAAGATAGTTTTCTTCACCAGTGGCAATCCATACAGACTGTCTCAGCTCAAATGTTGCAAATCAGCTTCTGATCAAAAGTAATTAACAGTAACATGGTTTTAACATCAATCAGCAATATTGCTAACAGAATCGGTAACACACTGTCGCCAAAGGGAAATTAACTGCAGTGAAAAATAGGGCAGCACATCAAGCCCAAGACATAACTCCCAACCCCCATTCCATTCTTCTCCTCACACTATGAAACATGGTACAGTCTGAGCTGGAAAATCACCAGGAATGTATCTTATTGAGACTGAGATTTAAAGTAACATTGCTCAACATCATGCATTTGAAAACATTGTGCTGAAAATTTGAAATAGTAAAATGTGACCATGTGTGGACAAACATGAGGCAATTATAACCTAAGCAACTTTGAATATCGCAGGAACGTCCTTAGAGCTTTGGGATGCCATGAAGATGTGACAAGACGCTATATAAATGCAAGTTCTGTCTTTAATGAATGTTAGCAGGCTGTGACATGGGGAGATGATTGCATGAGAGAATAATCTTGGTCTATACAGGCGCGCATTCCAGCAGGAGTCATCGATAGCAATCAGGAGCAATATTTTTCCCTCTTTTCCCTAGGATACTATCAATAATGTAGCAAATCTACTACTACCTTGGCTGAGATCAGCTCGCTCAGCAAAAACCCAGCATTTCCAAAACTCATGATTTTGTAAATTGCTTATTGATTTGCATAATTCTTTTAATGAGCATAATTCACTGCGGAGAGGTCGAGGCAGTGAAGATCTCTCCCCCTCTCATTTCTATCTCAGTGAATTATAAGCAATTTAATCCCTTCTACCCCAGTGAGTTTTTCTCACCCTCTCTCCCACTATATCTGTAAATTGCATGCATTAAAACAATGGTGCGAAATCAGTAAATATTGAATAAAATCATGAGCTGAGCATAATTCTGAAGACCAGGTACCATACTTGGAGGCCACCTGCCTCTCTGGCTCAGTATGCACAAATTATGCAATGTGCTTGTCAACAGAGCACTGACACACATCTGTTGTGCATTGGGACATTTTTCTATGTTATAGACACTAAATAAATGTGAATTGCTTTTGGTAACAAATGTTTTAAAAAGTCACATTTTATAACATTTTTCAGTCCTATATTTCCAGGATACTCTCTCATCTAGAATACTGATGGACTTCTGCTTCACAGTTGTAAATGCCAAGTACATCACACTAACTAAAGCTGCTATTCACTCATAACATTTTTATAAAATTTTGCTTGTGTCCTTTGTATGTTCATCAATGTCTTTTGATCATGCCTCACAACATCATGCCTCTGTGCCTCATTTAACAGCAGGTGCTGCCATTAGTGTCTATATTGCTTCCCTCCTATGTAAATGCGTAACTGCCTCTGACTACCTGCCATTAGCACATCATTCTGTCAATGTGCCTCCTTCATCCTCCTCCTGTTGCAAACACAATCACATCATTCTACATCTAGACCAGCTAGGGTTTCCTGCCTTTGCAGGAGGTGGAGTAAGAAAGCAAATAAGCCGGAGAGCGTCATTGGCATTATCAGTTAAGGACAATGTAAAGAGCAGCAGGTGAGTTCTGAGAAGATCCCTTGCAAGAGTGACATTGGGTTTAAAAGACATAGCCATTTAAAAAAAAACAGAAGGACAGCTCATTAAAAACAATCTAACAGATTTACAAGATAAAACAGAACCAAACTAAATCCTTGTGTTATTATTATTGAAAGGTCAATTTTGCTTCTGCATATTAAATGGAAATGAACTATTCTTTTCAACACAAACCATATCATGCCCCAGTCAAACGCTAAGCAACAGTGTTCATTAGATTGTGCATTAGCCTTGTAGGTTGTGTAGGTTACTGGTGTTTCCTTCCAGCTTTTGTTGTATATGTCAATAGCTACTTGGTCAAGCTGGAGACAAAATCCCCACAACAGTCAGATTCTGATAAATAAGACCTATCACTTTCCTCATGTCAGCATTTGTTCAAATCCAAGGTTTGCAACCATCTCATCAACAGCCTTGTTGTGTTCAACAATAGGTGAGACACTTCTACAGCTTTAAGATAATTGTACAGTCTGCTCCCTTTAACTCAATCATCTTCTTTTGCCAAATAATTTGAATTAATGCAATTGTTTGAATTGTGCGATTTAAACAAAACAGTAGAGAAGACTTTCTGTACAAAAAGATTCAAATGAACAGATAGATAATTCAAATAAAATTGTTCAGTTACTAAGTCCATTTAATTTGTTTGAAAATTTGAAGGCAGAAGTAATTTAGATCAGACCAAATATTAGTATTAAATATCAAGTTACTATAACAACCTTACTGAATTAAGCATCTATTGATTGGGGTATAACTTATCATTTCTCAGCAATAAATGAGGTAGAAAACCAGGAGGAGCAAGCACTATCGACCCAGAGGAAAGCGATGGGGGAAACACTTATCTTTGGCCAGTTTGAATTCTCATGAGTGATCGTCTCCCCCACTCACCATCCCCCACCCCACCTGAACTTCCCTGATGCTGTGCACTCCTTTGCTATGGTAGCACAGTAAAACAGAAAGCAGAAGTCACTCAAAGGACCATCATTCATTGGTGGGTTTTGGTATCATGGTTAAGCTCAATATTATCCTTATCCACCATCCACAAAAGGGCACTGTAACCAGTCAGAACACCCTTATCAGTGCTCCAGTATCCTGGGGATCGCATTTTAGATCTTTGTGGCTTTTAATGCTCAGAATTAGAGACTCTGAACCACTGAGAAACATTCAGAAAAAGGCAAAATACTGCAAATGCTGGAAATCTAAAATAAAAAAAATAGGCTGGAAATACTCAGCAGGTTCAGTTGCATCTGGGCAAAGAGAAACAAGGTTAATAATATTTCAAGTCTGTAATCGTTCATCAGAACCAATGGAAGGTCATCGTTCTGAAACATTAACTCTCTTTTTCTCTCCACAGATGCTTTCAGAACTGTTGAGTATTTCCAGCACTTCCAGGTTTTTTTTAATCACAGAGAAAACATTCTTCATTGTTCGACTTGCATTTTTAAGATTTTAAAGCAAATCAGCAACTTCAAAAAGACAACAAAAAAAGAGTAATGCATGCACACATTACTGGCTCCCTCCCCTCCTGGACATGTACTCTGTGGATGTGGCAGCTTCAGGAATTTAGGTTCTTATTAGCGGCTAGGGGAGAGGACAGTGAGCTAACAAGCTGCCCCTAATCGTTCCGAAGCGAAAAGCTACAACTATTGCAAAGTAATCAGGAGGTGTTGGTAAGAAGTGTTTGCCGAACCAAAACCCTGCCTCTCAGATTAGAGCATTAATCTTCTCACCGGAATTCCGAACAGTCATTTTATTGAAACGAATTCTCTCCAAGATTTAATCCACTATCTAACACCCCCATGACAGGAAATTTAAAACAACTGAGTTTAATGATTTTTTTTTCTGTTTCTTTATCTTTCCAGAAAGTTGAGGTTTTAAGTGTAAAACATTCGTGTGTCCTGCTACGTAGGTCGCACCTGATATATATATATATAAAACTCCTTCACTCTTTAAACCGAGAGCAGCAAACTTCCTTATCTAGTAGATAAACTGGAATGGTTTAAATAGACCGCTTAGGGATGCTCCAACTAGAACAAATTCTGCCTTAAACTAAACATATGCCGTTTGCCCGACGACCAGATATAAAAACACTGGTTGACACGGAAATAAAGGATTCATGCGCCGGTGGATCAAGATGCAGAAAGCGCTTTAAATAGCGGACAATGAGGAGCGAAGGAGAGGCTCAGAGTGCTGCCCCTGCAGGGAACATAGACAGAGCGGGGACCGGGAGAGAAGCTGCCCCGACCTCAGGGCTTCTTACAGAGGGAATAACTGCACAAAGTTTCCTTTTTGCAGCTCAACAGTGACTTGGTGCCCCAGATCTTTTCACCCACGAGCCGTGTGAAATGTGACAGCAATCCTGCACACCCCGAGGAAAAGATCCCATTTAAACGCCGGCAGCATCCCACACCCCCTTTTACAGGGACACTTGGCGTGGATGTGGAGCCTTTAGGGTTCCAGCATTCAACAACACACCAAATGTTGTCCCACCCCCTCCAGAAAGTGATCCTTTCTTTACCCCTCTTACCTGGGAGAAATTGAGCCCATTTAGTGGGTGGCACTGCTCCTCGACCCGCTCCACTGCCCCGGTCCTTTTCTTCATCCTCTCGGCCTCCTGAGCCAGATAGAGATCGAGTACCGGGACCCCCCGGGATCTGATATCAGCCTCGGTCAGCGAGTTGACCATCAGCATCACCCACACCGGCCTCTTCCTCTCCCAGTTGCCGGCTATCGCGTTGAACAGGTAATCCGCGTACAGCCCCTTGCCTCTCTGGTCTGGAGTCATCCACAGAGGCATCATCACCTTCACATAGTCCAGGTGCCTCTTCAGTCTCCTGTACAGGTCTCTGGGAAGTACATCCTGAAGGTTCTCCCCATGGGGCAGCATCTGACAGCTGGTCAGGGCTGAGATGGTGTACGGGTCGGTCAGGTCCAGCTCGAAGTACACACTGTTACTGTGCTGGAAAGCCCTTTTACAGTTATCCGCCACGAAATCCCAGACCCTGGTGTAAGGGACGTGAATGGTCCCAAATAAATAAGCCGGAGGATCGCGTCGGATCGTCCAGAGGAACGAGTTCATTTCTCTTTGCTGCCGTTTAATGAGAAAACAGAAAAAAAGAGGGAACAGGGTTTAATATCAACTCTCATATTAGCAAAGCAACGAAAAGTAAAGTGGGGACTGTTTAAAATTGAACAAAGTGCTTCGCTATCTCCACCAAGCACTCAAGGTGCACATTGAAAGTGTTTATAAAGTAAAGCGAGAGAACAGACTTCATGCTGCAGAGTTTTACACAGTTTTTAAAGTATGAAAGTCCTCACAGTGGAGCTGAGCTGTTCAAAGGGAGGGAATTATAAAGAGAGCGGGGCAGTCACATCGATCCGACTTTTTCTTTCAATGGAATATGTGGAGTGCTGCCGGGGTGATGAGTTACAGCATATTCCAGAAACCACTTCAGCCTAAAGTGCGCCCTGCACCCTGAGCCGCAGAGCGCTGGGATAAGGTAGCGGGGGAGCGAGCGGGCACTTTGGGGGGGGGGGGGGGAACAGACACTGCAGGAGGGACATGGAGGCAACAAAACAAAGTCACTCACCGACTTGGGAAGTTCACATTGTCCCGTGTCTCGGAGATTATTCTCCTTGGAGGTTACGCTTTGTACAACTATACTCACAACAACCCACATCAGCCCGGCGTTAGCCTGCATCGTGCCTTCCATCCAACTTTTTTTTGTTGTTGTTGCTCTTTTCTAGATTGTGTATAGTCTGCAGCGAGTTAAAACCTGCGCAAAGTGCAGCGAGTCAGATCGCAAGATTAGAAAGCCCCTCGATCTGGGGTGATGCGATCACCGTATGGAAGCTGGACGCCACAAGCCGCCATGCTGCCCCAAGGAGCATGGACGATCCTCCCCCAGAAAGGTTGCCTTTATTGAGTTGAGGTGATCGTGATGGGAAAGGGAAGGTTTTTAAAAGCATCTCCTCCGGGCCCTCCCCGCGATCGCACCAGTAGATGCTGGGCTCAGCTGCTTAAACTTGTTGCCTCTTATTTGAACAAGCAGAGGAAGGCGGGTACTGCTCGGCATGTCAGCATGTCACTTCAGGGGCTCACACTCTGCTCTCTCCAACTTCTAAACTGCACGGGTGTGGGGAAAGAAAACTTTTGTCAGGAGTCCTTCCAGCGGCAGCCCGAAGGTGGCGCCACACACGCGCAAAGTCAGGATTGGATGAGTTGAAAGTGTCCCGTCCCTTTTCAACACTGGCCCGGTCCGTGTGTGCTCCAGGGGAAGGTTTCTGGAAAAAATGGATCATAGGTGTGCCACCTTCCATTAATACTTTTTCAAAAGACGGGCAGAGCAAGGTGAAATGGAAGAACATAGCAAATAGCTGCTGAGGCAGTTTAAGTGGACAAGTTGAGCAAGTGAATCCCTAAACTGAGGGTATTTCCCTTACGCGAGTAAAGACATGGAAATAGGCAGCCTTTCATGCTGATGTTTATCCCCACAGCAAAGCCGCAGTCTTCTTTGACAAAGGCAGACATAGACAACAAAATTTATCACCAACTCTAATCTCAACTCAGCTTTCAGCCAACTGAGGGACAGAATATTCGAGGACCAGGATCTCAAGCCCAAGACTAAGGTCAGGGTTTACTGGACACCAGTGATTCTCATTCTCCTATAGGCTTCAAAGACTTGGACAACCTACAGCAGATGCCTCAAAGCACTGGAGAAATACCAGCAGCCTCCTCCAAATCCAGTGGCAAGAAAGGCAGTCCAACAGCAACATCCTCCTACAAGCCAACTTTCCCAACATCAAGGCACTAATCCCTCAAAACCAGCTCCACTTGGCAGGACATGTTGTTGTATCCCTGACAGCGGACTCCTGAAGCAACTGTTCTATTCAGAACTCGGGCGCAGCAGGAGACTCCCAGGGAGACTCTAGGGATGTCTTCAAAACATTCCTGAAGAGGTCAAACAAATGCATTGATTCATGGGAGTCCCTGGCTTGTGACTGACCAAAATGGAGAAGGGCTCATTCAGGAAGCACTGAACACATCAAGAGATTTTGTCAGGAACGTGCAGAGTCGGAGGAAGCACACAAGCTTCCAAACAACCCACCTACCCAACCTTCAGATATTACCTGCCCCACATGTGGTAGAGTCTGCAGATCGCACATTGGACTTATTGGCCCTCTCAGAACTCATCAAAATGGAGTGGAAGCAAGTCATCCTCGATCCCAAAGGAAGAACTACCTAAGGAGAAAAAGAATAGTTTCTTTTGCTATCTTATACCTTTTATATTTAATCGTTAATCTATCATTTTGACCCACTCATCCACTGGAAACATTGTTTCTATCTATTCTATTCCATCCCTTGAGGATTTTAAAGATCTCTCTTAAATTGCTCCTAATTCTCCTTGATTTTAACAATAGCACTTCCCCAATCCACTTAATTCTCCAGCCAGTTACATGTGGGGTCTGCTCTTGAAAATAGTAATAAATTGTTGAATGCTGCATGTGAGTTTTACACCTGCCATGTAATACCAGCCACCTTAGGAAATTTGAAATATTAATAAAATCTTTTTAATTACAATAGGTGAACCACTTGTTACCAGCACAATAAGGAAAATTTCAAATTCCTTTAAAATATCTGTGAAATTCGTAATTCTCTTTAAGAATGCCTGAGAAGGATTTTAAAGGGTTTGCATCAATTGTAAAGAGATCAGTTGTAATTTTCTTGAATAATAAGAAATACTGGTCCATGTGACCTGGCAACTCTTGACCTGGAAGCAGTAGGAACAGGTGGAAATTAAGATACAAAGAAACTGTGTGGATGGCAGACACAAAGGAGAGCTGTAGACACAAAGGAGAGCTACAAACAGAGGAGCTGGACTGTGAAGGCACTGATGCATGCACAAAGAGAAAGCAGAGGAACACAGCGAATTCTTGCGAGGAGAAGAAGCAAGTCATTCTCTGGAAGGGGTCAATTTTTCTGTTTGGCAGAAAAGGAGACAGGAGCTCCTGGATGTAATGTGCAAGATGGCCAACAAGCTATAAAACCTGGAAAGCTGTGTGAATAGCTCAGTGATGCCAAAGAGATAGGTGCCTTCCCAGGAGTGGCCAGATCATGAATCAGGGTGTTATTGGTTGGCCTGTTGAAAAGGAACTCTGGAAAACTACACCATTAAAGCTGTTGTGACCCGAGTAGGAGAGAGTTCTTAGAAGTGTGCCTTGCTGATTATAATCCTACCCGTGAAACTCAAAAGGTGAAAGCTGTTGTTGGATAGGATTCCTAACCTACTCTGCATGAGTAAAGAACAGCATATTGTGGAACTGTGTAACTACATAGGCCACATGTCTGCAGGGAGTGATGCAGATATTTGTGGTTGTGTAAGGGTGTTGTACCAACTATCTAAAGTAAAATTTACCTTTTTGTTTAAAATGTCATTTGTCTGTTAATTCATGTTTAATTTACATTGTTTTCGATTTGTGTTAAAGTAAAAGTTATAAGCAGTGAAATTATGTTGGTAATTTCTTTCACTCAGAAAGTGTTGTTATTTTAGTTAATGGTTCTACCATGGGGGTCAGAACAACACTAAGACATCAAGATAAAATCATTACGAAAATATTCCAAAAAACAATCCCTCAAATGTAACAAGATGCAATGTTCCTAAAAAAAAGTTCAATCTTCTCATTAGTTTGTGGAATGTTGTTAGTATGAAATGGCTGTTGCATTTCCCATATTGCAGTACCACACTTCACAAGTAAGTAAATCTGTGACATCCCAACAATGTGATAACAGACAAGCCTATGTTGCTCATTTGTTTTTCAGTTGAATTCATATATTGTTTAAAAGTCATGTCCCACTCCCAACCGTGTCCCATTCTCAACCTAAAAGATGCCGTTATGTCACTAGTAACATGATATAAATATAAAATTAGGCTGTGTACATTTCAAATACAAACAAACTTTAAAAATCTACATATATATATCTATATCATACCATATATATCTATATATCATAAATCTATATATAAAAGAATCTCAGGCAATTAAGTGGTGAGATTAGGTCTAAATTAAGATCACAGGGTACATTCTGGGCATAGGGAAAGATCAGTGAGAAACAGAGCTAGAATTTCTATTGTATTTAACAGTTGTATCATGTGTCATTGGTTCTACTATTGGACCTGCTGCCAAAGTTAAAAGACATAAGAACATGGCAAATTGAGTAAAGAATTAGCATGGAAGAAGCAAATCATTTATGGCCTTTCAAAAACAACTTTGGACCTCTGGTTAATATCTTTTTTCTGTGATAGCCAACTTGGCAATTCTAAAGAGATCACAGTGCCAGTTGGATGTTCAAAGACTGTTGTATGTGTGCAATTATTGATTAATCATTACCACACTTAGCTGTGGTCCTTGGACCATGGATCATTGATGCAACAACTGCCCTTGATGGTTGGAACAATCCTGACCAACATTTAGCAGGTGTTAGCTCGTCTCTCTCATTCATTTTTTTAAGGCTTCTCATCCTGTGCTTTTCTGCTTAAAGCCACCCATTCCCGAGCCTTTCTTATTAGTCTCCATCTCCTGCGGTTTTCATTTTGAGCTTCTCTCTCATGTTTTGTTGTCTCCTGCTCCTGAAAGTTCACCCCCTCCAGGTTCCTCACCTTTCTTACGCTGCTCCCTATATGGTAATTTACAAAGTAGAGAGAAAAGAAAACTGTTGAAGAGGCAAAACAAACGAGAAAGTAAAGTATAGTGAAAGAGAAGTGAAGTTCAGAGAGACAAAATAGAGTTAGAAGACAAAGATAAAAATTACATAGGTCAGAAGCAAATGTGGAGAAGAGGAAAAAGGGTGAGAGAGAGTGACCTCAAAACAGAAATGCAGGAGAGAGAAATTATCACCAATGTGAAGGAAAGACAGAACTGAAACAGAAAAGGGAGAATTACAATTGAAGGAGGGGGATTAGAGAAGCACAAGTGAAGAAATGAGTGAGTTAAAAAAGAAGGAACGAAGAGAGAGAAAACAAAGTTTGCAAAAGGATCAGAGAATGGTTACAGCACAGAAGGAGGCCATTTGGCCCTTTGAGCCTGTATTGGGTCTCTGGAGGAGCAAATTAGCCAGTCCCACTCCCCATCCACTGTTCCCCAAACTTTCCTTTGGCCCTGCAATTTGTTTTCTCTTCAGATGCTTATCCAATTTTGAATGTGATGATTGAATCTGCCTCCAACACACTCCCAGGCAGTGCATTCTAGATCCTAACCACTCGCTGCTTAAAAATGATTTTCCTCAGATCACCGTTGTCCTTTTACCAATCACCTTTAATCTGTGTTCCCTGGTTCTCAACCCTCCCACCAATGGGAACAATTTCTCTCTATCTACTCCACTAGATCCCTCATAGTTTTGAACACCTTGATCAAATCTCCTCTCAACTTTCTCTTCTCCAAGGAGAATAACACCGGCTTCTCCAATGGATCCGTGTAGCTGAAGTCCCGAAAAAACGTTCACCACTACTCTTTGTTTTCTGTCACTCAGCCAACTTAGTATCCATGCTGCAATTGTCCCCTTTATTCCATAAGCCTTGCTCGCAAGCCTATCATTTTATTCATACACTTCAAATACATTACCCTCATCGACCCACTCTGTTACCTCATCAAAATATTCAACCACGTTAGCTAAAAAAGGAAGATTTGCCTTTATAAAGCACTTTTCATGGCCACCAGACATCTCAAAGTGCTTAACTGCCAATGAAGTAATTTTTTAAAGTGTAGCCACTGATGTAATGTTGAAAACACTGCAGCTAATATTGTGCATAGCAGATTCCCACAAACAGAAATGTGATAATAGCCAGATAATTTTTTTTTCTGATGCTGACTGAGAGATAATTATTGACCAGGACACCAGGGATAACTCCTCTGTTCTTTGAAATAGAAAAGAAGAAAGCATGTGGAGAATAAATGCAAAAGGGAATTTTTTGAAGAAGTACCACTAAAAGGTATTCTTAACTGGTAGGACATGAGAAGTTGAGAGATCTCATTTGCTTGCACACAGCCCAAAAATGTTTGAAAACCATTGAATTGAATTATTTGTTCAGATTTATTGTTAAGAATGAAAAACAGCTTCGGTACATTGAAATAAACCCACATGAGTGAGATATGAGTGTGAGGATGTGCTTGCAATGTCACTACCATTGTTTGTTCAGTAGCATACCACTATCATGGATTTCGACTTGGTGCAAAAGTATTCTAGCTGCTGAAAGATAGCTTGTTCCTTCAGTAGAGCAATGTTATTCTTTTGAGGAAGAAAGGTGGTAAATTTAGGAGGGGTGGAATTCTAAAGCCTTTCTGTTTTTAGTTTCCTTTCTGTCCTCAAAGAGGCTGAGTTAATGGCTGTTTTGTCCTGAACATCAGATCTAGCTTTTCTGAACAGAATTCTGATTATTTTCTCCATCCTCATCTTGCTTTCCACTGATGTTTCGCTTTGGCTTCAGGATGTTAAGCACTGACGTACTCCTTGTTTGTGTTTGATCACCCTACAATTGTCCTGTGTATTTTCAATCAGACAAATCAACTTAACTTAAGTACTGTAAATGTAAGGCGGAACTGTATTTTAGACTTCAAGTTACTGCAGTGAACCACCCAATGTTAAAACCAAAAAGGTGCCAGAAGTTTAAATACAGAATAACTTTGATCTTTCAGTTTGAAGCATTCCAAATTATACTCTGAATTAGAGGGATAAGAATGATATCTAGACAAAATAAATAAAATGAACAGCAGAAATTGATGATTGCAAGGTAGCTCCATCTATATGGTTTAAGTAAATTATCAGCCTTTAACTTCATGGTTATATTATTTGTAATTGTGGGAGAGTGACATCCATATGTTACTTTACCATTTTTTGCAATGTGGAGACATTCTTATGAGGGATCATCTCTCTCTCTTCTGTAATATCGTATAAATTCCTTCTAGTAGCTGAGAAATGGGTCACAGCTTTCATTTCCCTACCAGCTGGGAACCAGTGACTTGGTTACAGAGTGATAATTGAATAATTGCTTTCTTTTGTGCTGCTATTTTCAATGTATTTTTTCTTATACCTTTTTAAGGTTTCCATGCCATGCATAATTGTCTGTTTTATGCTTCAGACAGATGTAAGTGCCATGCTTCTGCTAATGACATGCCATAGCTAGCCAACAATGGATTGCTCAAGGGCACTCTAAGGTGATTCCTGTAAAATATGCCTCACTTGCTTTGCCCCAAGAAGTTTCTGTTCACTTCCTCCCCTTGCTTAGAAGCATTAGCTGACTGTGTGGAGGATAATGGGCCAAATCACCAGCATCATGTGATGGAATACTAGGTACAGTTTTACCATACATTCTACTGGTTTAATTCGCTAACTGGAAAGTCCATCAAACCATTTTTTTCTTTCCACTGACATATGACCTGTGAGATATTGTGCAAAATAATTCATCATGCAGGTTTACTGCTCTGGTCTGGCACAAATTGTGCAAGGCAGCAACAGACGCATTCCAATTTAAATACCCTAACAATATTTAATACCGATTGCATGGCAGAAATGATCAATTATATGAGCAGCTGCAGAAGCTAGACTTCAAAAGGAAAAACTGTTTTACATGATGCGGTACTGTGTCAAATAGATCAAAACTGCCTTAGGTTTGATCTCTGTTCCACACAGAGATACTTCATCTCAGTCAGAGTAGCTGTGGGAGTGTTACAATTGGCCTCTGTGGCAACAGGTCGGAAGGAGAAAATTAAAATCAGCACAAGTACCCACTAAATCACTATCCAGTGAACCCTGTTGGAAAATATTTTTGTTTGGACATTTGAGTAACAGAATCAGAACAGGACATGATCAGGCATAGCCAATGATGCAATCAACAAGCCTGTCAAGAAAAGGCATTGATATAAGCACTGGAGGGTTGGTGACATTTGTGGAACTATACTTAACACAAGTCACTTCTTTTGAGAAAGAAAGGTGATAAATTTGGGAGGGGTGGAATTCTAAAGTCTTTCTGTTTTTAGTTTCCTTTCTGCCCTCAAAGAGGCTGAGTTAATAGTTGTTTTGTCCTGAACATCAGATCTAGCTTTTCTGAACAGAATTCTGATTATTTTTTCCATCCTCATCTTGCTTTCCACTGATGTTTCGCGTTGGCTTCAGGATGTTAAGCACTGACGTACTCCTTGTTTGTGTTTGATCACCCTACAATTGTCCTGTGTATTTTCAATCAGACAAATCAACTTAACTTAAGTACTGTAAATGTAAGGCGGAACTGTATTTTAGACTTCAAGTTACTGCAGTGAACCACCCAATGTTAAAACCAAAAAGGTGCCAGAAGTTTAAATACAGAATAACTTTGATCTTTCAGTTTGAAGCATTCCAAATTATACTCTGAATTAGAGGGATAAGAATGATATCTAGACAAAATAAATAAAATGAACAGCAGAAATTGATGATTGAAGAGACCTAAATTTATATAATCCTGTGTCGTGCACCTGTGTCGTGCGCCTATGTCGCAAAGAGTTTCATAAACAAGGAATTACTTTGGAAATACAGTGGCTGTGGCTTCATACCAGTCTTTTGCACACATGGAAGATCCGATGAATAATATTAAAGATTTAGTCTGTTTTTTTGTGGCTGTTAAGGAAAAAATGCTGATCAGGATTTTCTGCAAACGGGATGCTGCTCATACAAGATTTTATCCATTCCACAGATCGATTTCTAAGTAGATTTTTCTTCCAGCATGTCAGAAACAAAGGAATTGTAACCTTGCTTTAACAGATGAGCACCCCCTTTAAATGGGCCTTGGATGCCCTCGTGAAAATTACTAGAACTGTCTGTGCAAGTTCCCCTTTGAGTCAGCCAATTCAGTAGGAAGTCCACTCATGAGATTATATTAATGCCCAGGAGGTAAAGTACCCTGGGTCTGATTTTAGCTACAGCAGCTGAGTTTTATGGGAGAGGGACATTTGCCTACAAACAAGTGACAGGCTTCAAATGTAATTCATTCGCTGTGAAGAATTTTGTAGCAATCTGAAGATATGGAAGGTGCTATAAAAATGCAAAGTTTTCTTTCTATAGGCTTGCCCCAAATCAACTTGACACTACCTGTGACTGTGTAATTTACTGTGACCATTCTCATACTATGGGAGTGAAAGAAAGAAGGATAATTTATATAACACTGTTCGCCCTCAGTACATCTTCAACATGCTTCTCAGTGAACAAATCAATGACTTATGTAGCAGTCAATTAATGCACAGGCAATGTCCCACAACTACACAATGAATGAACAAACAGATCCTTTATTTTGGTGACATTATTTGAGTGAGCACCGATAGCTGGGACATTTCCACCTCTACATCAAACAGTGCTGTGGGAACCCTCTACCGGCATCTGAACAAATAGACTAGGACTTGGTTTAATGTTTCATCCGAAGGGTAGCACCTCTAACTATGTAGCACTCCCTCAGTGCTGTGCCAAAATATTGTCCTAGATTTTGCACTTAAGTCCTGAGGTGGGGCTTGAATGTACAACTTTCTCATCGACAGGGAAGAGTACTACCAACTGCACTTAGCCGGTCCTCAAATCTCACCACATCCCTTTGTTTTACCTGTAATATAATCACCATGCTTGGGCACATATTTCTGTGAAAAATTTGTTTTCTGATTACCTGTGAACGCTTCTTAGAAATGCAAAGAATTACATGGTTAAAGTGACATCCACGATAACGTCATATAATTGTAGGTTCTTTGCAAAAATAATTTTAAAACATCAAAAGAGAAAGGAAGTATTGTATCCTCAAAGCTTAACTCTTCAGAATAAGGAGTGCCCCAGTTTCTAATGCTATGGTTATTCTGTATATTTAAGGTTAGATCAGTTCTGATGTCAGCTGCAATCCAACCTCTATATGGTATAACCCAAAGGCTTTCAACTGGACATCTGCAAGAGGGTTTCAAGCTGATTACCAAAATTAAACCAGGTTACATGATATGTAATGCATTATCACTTTTCCAAGGAACGATAAACAAAGACAAAGATATTTTAATCTGAAGCGTTGGGGTTCAGAGAGGGAATGGACACGCAACATGCCACAAAACTTTGATTTTCAAAAGAGAAAATAATTGAAACAATGTTGGCTTATGCCAAGCAGCCAGGCAACTGCACAGTAGTTGGTTTGTCTCTGGTTGTTTGTTCCTGCATGATTGAGCTTGGAAGGAACTGGAAGCTGAACACTCAGAGGATGTGTGTCTTGCTTGTCAAAAGTATTGTCTGAGAGATTTCCATTGCAATTCTGCTGCTGGAGCAGTGTCAAATTTTGTCGCCGACAGGTGGAGAAACTGTAATTTCACCCGTAGATCTGGGTCACTAACACTGAAACAGTCAAAATGGATATTCATGAGTGTATATATTCTAATATGTTGTATAACATTTTTTTATATATATATGTATATATGTAATATATAGATATATAATTACACATAATAAGATATAATTATATGTTACACAACAAAACTGTGGAGGTACACACTCCAACCTGAGTGATAGGGTTGGGGAATGTTCTACACTATATAACTAACTTCTTTACAGACAAAAATACATAGATTGTGTAACAGAATTGAATTTTTATAACATGAGAGCAGACCAGAAGCAAAATGGTTGAGAACCCTTGTGTATCCCATGTGAATTGCAAGTGCAAAATCTTTGGTGTCATATTTGATTCCGAGATTAGCTTCCAATCACATATTTCTGCCATCACTAATACTTATTTCCACCTCCATAACATAGCCCGACTTCACTGATGCCTCATCTCATCTGCTGTTGAAACCCACATTCATGACTTTGTTACCAACTATTTCAATGCATTCCTGGCTGATCTCCCATATTCCACCCTCTGTAAACTTGAGGTCATCCAAAATTCTGTTGCCCATGTCTTAACTTGCATCAAGTCCCATTCCCTTATCACACCTGTGCTCACTAACATACATTGGACCCTGATTAAGCAACATCTTGATTTTAAAATTCCCATCCTTGTTTACAAATCACTCTATGGCCCTGCCCCTCATCAACTTCTTAAAGATTAAAGTACAGCAGCAGTCACAATATAACTGATTCTTCTTTCATATTACAGAAGAGGTTGAAGTGAAATCAGTTCTATTATAAGGCCCTTGGTACTGTGGAAATGGAATCTATGTCATTTACACTGCTGGTGGATTCTCCACACCAGTAGCATCAGACATGTGCAGAAACTTGCACATGCACTATTGCTTAGAAGCCACAATTTGGGAATTCACATGAACGAAATAAATTAAATGCCAGTCTGTAGTGAATACTTGAGAGCTGATTTTATTTATTTCATTCACATCCTTTAAAAGAAAACTCCATATAAAGAATGGCTGACTTGTCAGCTAGAATGTGATTTGCCATCATGGGCTGGGCTGGGTGACAGTAACAGCTGGAGCAAGGTCAGGACTACCAATACAGTTGTTTCAGGTCAAGTTTGCCAGCAGAAATCTGGTTGTGTCAGGTTGGAGCACCACAAATTTCTGTTAAGCATATCTAATAAGACCTCCATGTGTTAGTTTGTAAAATGAACTTTGAGGAATCTTCATCTTGGCAAAAGAAACCGCAGACAATTTAGCTGCATGAGAAATGTGAACTGAATATAATTGTACGTCATGATTAGTTGGATTCCTGTAATTCAAGTTTTCATATGTGTGTTGGTCAAAACCTGCCTTTGTAATATCAAATATTAGAAACAAAGTAATTAACTCTTACTGGGAGAAAGAGGAAAATATGACTAGGGACCTCTATATGATAGAAACCAAAAAAGCACTTTCCAACATATTTAATCTATGAAAAAAAATCATGACAGAGCTCCCTCTTTAAAGTGTTTTATCAATTCCCCTCCCTCCTTTCATGCAGCTTATACTTGGTCACTCTTTAACATGTGTAAATACGTTTATGTTAGAATTGATCTTTTAGGTAAGATCAGGTGATGAAGATAAGTGTTCAACTTGCTCTCTTCAATTAACAGACTTAAAAGACTTTGATTTAAATCTTTGAAGATATTTGTCAAGTTGTGACATTAACTTACAAGAGAAAATGAGCAACGTTCAGATTCTTAAAACAGCAGCTCCCTACTGCCAGCTCTGCTAGAAGAGTGAAAGTTGGATGAAGACAGGATTTGGGGACAGTTATAGTGGTCCCCACAGATACCCAACATTCTCTTTCCAAGCACACATGGAGAATAGTCACTGGAATGAAGTATTAGAGTGGAAGGTGGCCACCACCACAACCACATATGAAACTGTCACTCAGTATTGATCATTGGCTGCAGGAAAAGAGTAGAGGGGAAAACTGGAAGGAAAAGGTAGAGGAGGAAAAGAGAAAAGCAGTGGCCTCTTCAGCTTCTTATATGTGGCAATGCTGGTTTTGGGATAATGAAGGGATACTGGTGGCCCAGTGCCATTTTCCCCCATTTACATTTCCACCCACCGCCCCTTCTCCATCATGTGCTGGGCTGACATACATAAAAACAAAAAAACATAAGAAGTAGGATCAGGAGTTGACCATTTGACCCCTCGAGCTTGCTTCACCATTCAATAAGATCATGGCTGACCTGATCATGGCCTCAACTTCCTTTCTTGCCTACCCCCCCATAACTCTTGAATCTCTTGTAGATCGAAAACCTGTCTAACTCAGCCTTGAATATATTCAATGGTCCAGCCTCCGCTCCTCTCTGTGGGAGAGAATTCCAAAAATTAATGACTTTCTGAGAGAAGAAATTCCTCTTCATCTCCATCTTAAATGGTGGGCCCCTACTCTGAAACTACATCCCTTGGTTCTAGATTCCCTCATGAGGGGAAACATCTTCTCAGCATCTATCCTTGTAAAATCCCCTCAGAATTTTATATGTTTCAATAAGATCACCTCTCATTCTTTTAAACTTCATTGCGTATAGACCAAATTTGCTCAGCCATTTCTCATAAGATGGCCCCTTCATTCCAGGAATCAATCTAGTGAACCTTCTCTGAACTACCTCCAATGCAATATCCCTCCTTAAATAAGGAGACCAAAACTTCACACAGTACTCTAGATGTGGTCTCGCCAACATGCTGTACAGTTGTAGAATAACCTCCCTACTTTTATATTCTATCACCTTGCAACAAAGGCCGTCATTCCTTTTGCCTTAATTACTTGTTGTACGTGCATGTTAACTTTTTGTGCTTTATGTACGAGGACACCCTAACAGCACTGTGGGTGTATTTACACAACATGGGCTGCAGCAGCTCAAGAGGCCAGCTCACCACCAACTTTTCAAGCAAAATTAGGGATGGGCAATAAATGCTGGCCTAGCCAGTAATGCCCATACCCTGTGAAATAATTTTTAAAAACCCCCAGATTTCTCTGTATTGCAGCATTCTGTATTCTCTCACCATTAAAATAATATTTTGCTTTTCTATTCTTCCTGCCAAAGTGGATAACCTCACATTTTTCCACATGGTACTCCACCTGCCAAATGTTTGCCTGCTCACTTAATCTATCTATATTCCTTTTCAGACTCTTTGTGCCCTCCTCAGAAAATTGTTTTCCCACCTTTTCATCAGCGTATTTGGCTGCAATATACTCTGTCCCTACATCCAAATCATTCAAATCAAGATTACAATTAAGATATCTACCATCTCTGCAGCCACCTAATTTGAAGGCCATCAGGTTCAGGGGACTTATTAGCCTTTGGTGCCATTAATTTTTCAAGAACATTGTCTCTAGTGATAGTGATTATTTGAAGTTCCTCTCTTTTGTTCCTTGATTTTCTTCTATTATTGGGATGCTTTCAATGCCTTCTGTCATGAAGTCAGATCATAATCATTGTTCAAAATTTCTGCCATTTCCTTGTTTCCTATTATTTATTCCTCAGTCTCATCCGCTAAGGGACCAATGTTTACTTTAGCTACTCTCTTCCTTTTTATATGCTTGTAGAATAATTTACTGCCTGTTTTTATATTTCTTGCCTGTTAATTTTCATATACTAATCTCTTCCTCTTTATTTTTTTTGCCATCCTTTGCTGGTTTCTAAAATTTTCCCAATCTTCAGGCAGGCCACTAATCTTCACAGCCTTTTCTTTAATTTGATATTATCTTTAACTTCCTTCATTAGCCAAAGATGATTCATGCTTTTCATAGTGTCCTTGTATCTCGATGGAATATAACTTTGTTGAGAGTTATGAAGTATCTCCTTCGATGTCTGCCACTGCTTCTCTACCATCTTACCATTTAACTGATTTTCCCACTCCACTTTAACCAACTCTGTCTTCATAGCTTTGTAATTGCCTTTGTTATTAAGTTTAAGACACTAGACGAACCAGTAAACATGACAACAGCATGTCGATTCACAAAAAAATGTAAATCAGGCAGTTTATGTGACTAATTGCAGTGAGCAAACTGAGCATTGTCAGCACCAAAGCTTTTAAATGGCACCTTACATTTTCCATTACTTTCTTGTTGTAAACTGGTATAGATGGATGGCCTTGCAGTAAATGTATTGTGTAGATTTAATCCTCTGCCTGGTCATAACAACAGCAACTTGCATTTGTATTTACATTTTGCAAATCTTAATGTACCAAATGTCCTAAGCCACCTCACAAATTCAGAGCGTATGCGAAGCATTAGTAGAATTCTGTTGGGTGAATAAAGACATGGTTAAAGATATAAGATTTAAGGAGGTTTCAGAAGGTGGGGAGGGTGATATTGGGCAGAAAGTTCAGAGTGTGGGACCCAGACTGCTAAAGTTTCTGTGTTGCACATATATAAACAATTCACTGGTTTATAATATCCCAACTAGCTAAAATGTGGTCATATTAATTTAAGGACAGCACAATGCATCAATTTTTAAATCTCATCCTAATTTTCAAATTCCTCGATGGCCTTCTGCTCCATCTATGTAGCCTCCTCTGAAATCCTCCAATTCTGTCCTCCTGTGCAGCTCCAATTTTAATCATTCCACCATTGACAACCATGCCTTTGGCTGCCCAGATCCTAAGCTCTAGAATTCCTTCTTTAATCATCTCTGCCTGTTTACCTCTCTCTGTCTCCTCCTTTAAAGTCTACCCCTGTTTACAAAGCTTTTGTCATCTCTCCTCATACAACAGAAGCAGCAAAAGTTCTTCATTGCCTATAAAGCATTTTGTGCCATCCTGTGTTTGTAAAGTGTGTTATGAAGTCAAGGTATCGGAGGGAGTGCACAAACCTCCAAACAACCCATCTACCCAACTATTTAAGCACCGTCTACCCCGCATGTGGCAGAGTGTGCAGATCATGCATTGGACTTATCAGCCAGCTCAGAACCCAAATCGGAGTGGAAGTGAGTCATCCTCGATCCTAAGGGACTACCTAAGAAGAAGAAGATATAAATACAAATCTTTCTTTCTCTTTGCTTCCTTATGTGGCTCAATGTCAAATTTTGTTTGATTGGGGAAGCACCTTGAGATATTTTGCTAGGCTAAAAGGCATTGTACAAATGTGAGTTGTAGTTGTTCAATGGGCTTCATTATTGAAAAACTAGGTCTGAATTGCAAATATGATTGACTGGAAAGCAGTTAAATACTGTATTAAAATATGGGATGTCGGAGGGTGGTGGGGGGTGGTAGCAGTAGATAACGTGGGTTCAAATTACTCTGTGCCAGCAGTGTAAAAAACAGGCTCATGGTAAATGGACAGCTGGCTTTTCACCGTGCCCAATCCTCTTTCCACTGAAACTTGCAGAATGATAGTTCAAACTGTTTGTGGAGATTTGTTTCCTAGTCCCACTATCACCTTCAATTGGTTTGAAATTTAAAATCTTTTCCAAGTAAATGGAAAATAAAAATTAGCAGATGAAAAATCAGCCACTGATTCATTACGTGCCCATTTCACACTGCTGGACAGTCCAATTTAATCCCTCATGGTTTTTTCACTATTGTTTTCCCAGTTGGAGTGAAAAGCACAGTATTCCCTGCTCAACGGGAAGGAATTTAAGTTAAAAAGAACGATTAAGCAAGGTCAAACTAAAGTTCTTAAATGCAATGAGTAGAACACAAAGACAGCAATATAGTGCGTTAGAGTACACCAAGCAATCTAGACGGTGCAAAAGTTACTTTGAGGTTAAAAGAAATATTGCTATTTGATTAATAGAAAATTGATGCAAAAAACAAAAGTGCTAAATGTCTGGCATAGATTATGATTGGTTAGCAAATGTCAGCAAAAACCTGATTCTTGCCCTTTGATGCCACACTTTTAGTCAAGTATCTCACTGATGGAGTACTCATGGAAATAACTAACAATATAAAAAAGAAAATCTAAATGCGACAGTCAGCCATAGTTGACACAATGACTCCTGCTTTGGGGGTATTGGTGAAAATGGATCTGTGACTGACTGAATGCCTTTGGCCCCTCCTGTAGCAACTAATGTTCAAGAAGGTGATAATAATCTTAGTACAGTTAGTGTCTCTGTCTGGCATCTCAGCAGAAGCTGACACTTCAGTTAATAGGTGTTTTGTTTGAAGGTCAATAATAAAGAGGCCCCCACTTTCCACACCTCCAAACTTCATTCGTTGGAACGAATGAAATGTTATATCATGGGTGCTGTTGGAGGCATAGTCGTTATCTCATTATATTATAGACTGTGCCAGCAGCAGCTTCTGCTGCCATTAACGCACTATCACTATAAAAGTGCCTCAAGGTAAAGTGCTAAATGCTGAGTAGCTCTCCATTAGCATCTCTGGTCAGAGAATGCCTTTGAAACATTGATACCTGTGAAAGCAAATGTTTCTACTGACAAGAGGTGAGAGTCAGTCATTACCATTATCACTTCAGTTTTGGACTCTGTGCCAAATGCACTTAGCTGCTCACCTGCTTCCCTGGTTATGATTTTTTATCTCTTTTTGAGTTTAATTTCAATGGATGTAATAAAGGACTGCCCTTTCCACCCCCACACATAACCTGTAAATGGATCCATTGTGAAACAACAACATCATTGACACCATCACAATGTCTTCAAACAAGCTTACAGGGAAGCTGTGTTCATGTGAATTGCTACACAATCCTAAACATTATCAAAGGAGATAGCTGTGTACTAACTGGTGCCGGTCAGCTGTCTCTTGATCTAGTCCAGTGACTTATTGAGTGAAGCATGACAAGCTCAAGCAGTTGACAAGAGTTTGAAACTTCCAGAAATAATTGCAGTGAGAGTGCTGGGCCAAGGTGGAGCAAACTACATCATCTGAACCATTCATTAATCGATTTGCCATTGGTTATTCATTTTCAGCCTACTCTTCCATGTAAGAGTACATCTGTTTGACATTGAAAATAATTCTTAAAGACTAGCAAAGCATGAAGCAAAATACGAATGACAAAATATTTTTAATAATACAATTCAGTTTATATTTTCTCTTATTTTCTCCACTCCCTCCAGGAGGTTTATAAATAGAACAATGCCATAATCCCCTCTGTATCTTTCCCTGCTTCAAATATTTATCCAACGTTTCCTTAAAAAAATACAACGACCTCTGCACTCCTGTGGGAAAGTATTCTGTGCTCAAATAACACTTGGTATTCCCCTATAAGAGAAAATAAATTTCCCCTGTTCACTTCAAACCCTTTATACTTTACAAAAACTCCCAAAAAGGAAGATGGTTCTGGTTGTTTGAGGCCAATCATCTCAGCCCCTGGACATTGTTGCAGGGGTTCCTCAGGGTTGTGTCCTAGGCCCAGCCATCTTCAGTCATTAATGACTTACCCTCAAACATAAGATCAGGAGTGGGGTTGTTTGCTGATGATTGCACAGTGTTCAGTATCATTCACAACTTCTCAGATACTGAAGCAATCTGTGTCCACATGCAACAAGAACTGGGCAATATTCAGGCTTGGGCTGATAAGTTGCAAGTAACATTCATGTCATACATGCGCCAGATAATGACAATCTCCAACAACAGAGAATTTAACCATCTCCCTTTGTCTTACTTTGTTTTATAATGCTCCCGTGAAGCAACTTGGGATGTTTTATTATGTTAAAGGTGCTATATAAATATAAGTTGTTGTTGCTGATATTCAACGGCATCATCATTGCTGAGTACCTCACCACCAACATCCTGGGGGTTACTACTGATCGAAATTTAACTGGACCAGCCATATACTGTATATACCCATGTAAACGTTGATCCATGTTTGGCTTTAAAATTTGTAATTTTTCACATACCTCATATAAAAATTGGCCTTAATTTTTTAGGGATGAAAGCCCAAAAATTTCAAACCAAAGTATAATCCTGGAGCTGTTAAGGATATTTTAGGATGTGAAAATCATGAGAACCCATCACTGGCAATGTACAGGTTATACTGGGGCAGACTAGAATGGAGACATACAGGGGCAGTTTCATAGAGGGGACCCGTGGAGTGGGAGGGGATTAAGGGTCAAACGCCACAGAGAGATTGAGGAGGCATAGCATAGCCATAGTACACTGAAGTTACGTAGGATATCACCTGTAACTCTTATCATGCCAGTCTCTGAGATGTGAACAGACAGTTATGGAAGAGGTGCATTAGGAGCTGTGGAGTGATGCCATACTGAAGGGCCTAAGGCAAGAAGTGAAGGCTGTACAGACTGTGTATTCGTTGGACATGATATAAGGTTATGGATTGGCCTTTTGAGCAGAGAGGGACGATAGTGATTTTGAATGGAAAAAGGACAAGAAAATTAAACTTTGGAAATGCTGGATCTTATCATGCAACATACAAGTGAAATAACGACTGCCAACAGTTGGCCTATGACTTCATACTTTTAGTTGACAGAGCAACTGCCTTCTTTGGATTTCACTCAAGATTTTGCTCTGGCCTTTGTTTCATGCTTTGTGGGCTCAAATCCAGCACGCAAGTCCTCAGAAGTATTATTTGTGTAAAAGTCGGCTCTTAAATTTTTGCTTAAAAAATTGGTCTCAAAAATTCAACTTTTACATAGGTAAATACTATGGCTACATGAGCAGACAGGTTGGGCATTTTGTGGTTTAGTAAATCATCTCCTGACTCCCCAAAGCCTGCCCACCATCTACAAAGTAAAAGTCAGGAGTGTAATGGGATACTCGCCTGGATTGAGTGCAGCCCCAGCAACACTCAAGCAGCTCAGCAAAATCCAGGACAAAGCAACCCATCAGCACCCCATCCATCATATAAAACATTCACTCCTTCCATCATCAGTGGCAGCAATGTGTGCCATCTACAACATGCACTGCAGCAACTTGCAAAGGTTTTTTCAACAGCACCTCCCAAACCAGCAATATCCACCTCCTAGAATAACAAGGGCAGCAGACTCATGGGGAAACCACTACCTGCAAGTTACCCTCCAAGCCACACACCATCCTGACTTCGAAAGTAATTAGGAAAGCTAAAAGAATGTTATCATTTATTGTGAGGGGAATTGAATAGAAAAGTAGGGAGGTTGTGCTTTACTTAAGCAGGGCATTGGTGAGACCACATGGAGTTCTATGTACAGTATTGCACTCCTTATTTAAGGAAGGATGTGCGTTGTAAGCAGTTCAGAGAAGGTTCACTAAACTAATACCTGGATTGGGCAGGTTGTCTAATGAGGAAAGGCTGGACAGTCCAGGCTTGTATCCGCTGGAGTTTAGAAGAGTAAGAGGTGACATGATTGAAACATATAAGACCCTGAGAGGTCTTGAGAGGGTGGACATGGAGAGGATGTTTCCTCTTGTGCGAGAATCTAGAACTAGGGATCACTTTTTAAAAATAAGTTGTCACCCATTTAATAGTGAATTGAGGAAAAAGGTTTTCTCTCAGAGGGTTGTTTGGGGAGGCGGTGGCATAGTGGTATTGTCACTGGACTGGTATTCCAGAGATCCAAGGTAATGTTCTGCCCTGGGTTCAAATCCCACCATGGCAGATGGTGAAATTTGAATTCAATTAAAACCTGGAATTAAAAGCCTGATGATGACCATGAAACCATTGTCGATTGTTGTAAAAACCCATCTGGTTCACTATTGTCCATTAGGGAAGGAAATCTGTCGTCCTTACCTGGTCTGGCCTACATGTGACTCCAGACCCACAGCAATGTGATTGACTCTTAAAATACCCTCTGAACAAGGGCAATTAGGGATGGGTAATAAATGCTGGCCTAGCCAGTGATGTTCACATCCCATGAACGAACAAAAAAAAATCTTCGGAGCTCTCTTTGTCAAAAGGCGGTGTAAGCTTTGAATCTTTAAGGCAGAGGTAGATAGATCCTTGATAAGCAAGTAGATGACAGGTTATCAGGTGGGAATGTGGAGTTGAGGTTACAATCAGATCAGCCATGATGTTATTGAATGGCGGAGCAGGCTTGAGGGGCCGAGTGGCCTACTCCTGCTCCTAATTTGTATGTTTGTGTGTAATTGTATCACTGTTCTTTCACTATCCCCGGGTCAAAATCCTGAAAACCCATCTCCAACGATACTGTGGGTGCACAGTGGTTAAAGGAGACAGCTCACCATCACATTCTCAAGGGGAATAAGGATGGGAAACAAATGCTGGCCTTGCCAGCAATGCTCACATTCCATGAATGAATACAAAGTTAGTCTAAGGATGGAATCATCCCAGGTTTGCACTAAATGCAGTAGCTGGCGGAAGAAAGGCCATTTTACCTGCTGGCCGCAATGGCGGGCTTTTGTGCCATATTGTCCCATTCTTGCCTCATTAATAATGCATTCCTGGGAAACACGCCAAGCCGCTGGCAGGGTGGCCTCTGATTCTCCACCCTGCCGTTACCTCAGGCCTCCAGTAATCCAGGCACCATATTTAAAGGGTGGCACAGAGCTAGCACCCTCCAAGGCGTCAGAAGCTGCCAAAGGGAGGAAACATGCTGCCCCCATAATTTAGTGACACTTCACTCAAGTGCCTACTGGACACAGTGGAGGCCCGCCGTGAAGTCCTCTACTCCCAGTCTGGGTGAAGACCAGCAAGCAATCCAGCAAGTGAAGTGGTGACATTAGTGATCGGCACCAACACCCTGCAAAAGAGGACATCTGCCCAGTGCAGGAAGAGGGTGAATGGTCTCATCCGTTCCACCAGGGTAAGTCACTCTTCTCATCACTCTCAACTCACACACTCACAAACCCACCACACATCCACAGGGATCTCACTCACTGCCAGTTTAAGAGACATCATCATTCACCCCTCACATACACCTTCATCTGCCCTTGGATCGTGTCCTTATCGCCTCCATGGCACCACTCACCGCCCACACATGCCAGGCATCCTTTGCATCTTGCCTGGCAGGTGTCCTGCTTATACCCTCTGCATCTGTCTTCATGTTGGACAAGATGGCACACAACAAAAGGGAGAGGTCACAGACTGGTGGAGGAATGCCCGACATCAAGGTCTGAATAGACTTTGAAAAAAGAGCCATCCAGCTGGCCGGCAATGATCTGGTCCATTCCGGTGAGGTCGGCGGCGCACTACCAAGTGAGGATCAGGTAGTGTAGCAACCATCAGCTAACCAGCTGTGAGTGACGTGTCCTGTTCCACAGTCCCCTGCCATGCACAAACTATCTCTCCTTGCTTTCACTGGCACATCTGGGAAGCAGCTGAGTGGGTCCATGAGCCAGGTCCTCACTGAAGCCCCGAAGACATCGCGAAAGAAGAATCTAAAGGCTCCCTCCTTGAAGACCCATCACAGCGCTCACCCACACCCTCCACCAGCGCAGAGGCACACACCTTGGTAGGATCTAGCTCTAAAGTAGCCTCGGGATCACAATTTGGTGAGCACATTGCACTGTCTGATCCACAGCAGGCGGCGGCAGGGACTTCCCAGGTCTCCGGCACTCGGAGGACCGCTGGAGACCAGAAATCTGCTGAGTCCGAATCAGATGAGGAGCCTCTGGACTTGGTCACACCTCAGTTGCTGGAGCTACAAAGGCAAGCTTGTAATCACCAAGAAAGGATGTCAGCTGCGCTCCTCATATTGCATGGCACAATGGAGGAGTCTGTCCACCTTCACTCTGAGGAGATAGCGCTGGCATGCCAACGCATCAAGGTCAACACTGGTAGGATGGCGGCTTCCTGGTCCAGGAAGTCACTCCTGCACTGCTGCGCGGGCTTAACTCCATCGCTGATGCCATAGTTGGCCTCCAACAGTGTCAATGAGAGAGAGGAGTGGGGTAGCTCGATCTCACTCCAGCTTCTCCTTCTCCTCAAGGAGCCAGCCAGGGGCCCTCAGGCACCCAAAGTGAGGAGGATCAGCAGGTGCACACCCTGGGGCCATCAACCCAGGTGACTCTGGGAGTGTCCGGCCCTTCTGAATCCCCTCTTCCTGTGGCCCCAACAGCTCCAGCTCCACAGGCTGAGGAGGATGCCATTTCCACACAGCATGACCCCAAAAGCAGGCCGGGGCCCTCCAGGTCTTGGCCCTCCAGAGGACACCTGTCATGGTCATTACAGACAGAGTGTAATAGTCAGTAGGCTACCCCCACCTCTGCTGTGGATGTCACAGAAGCACCAAGACATAGCGGCAGGGTTAGGGTTGTTAAGAAAATATAGTTTCGCCACGTGGGCATGGGCATTAATCACTTGTATATAATGTTGACTATTGTAAATGAACTCCCAACAATGCCGCCTGTTATGGCTCCTTGTTATGATGAGCAGTGTTTGTGTCAGTCTGAAGTGAAAGCTTGATTCCTGCACAAGATAAAGGCAGTGTCTCAGTCCAGAGCCTCCTCCCTGTGCTTTGTACAACCTTCCCAGCATACTGATGGTGCGCCTTCACTGTCACTGGTCACATCAGTCATGTCTGCACCTCAGTGGGGCTTATAGTTGCTGGCAGAATGTGCTGGGCGGCACACAGTTCCATCATTCTCTCTGTGTGCTCCCAGCACCTTTGAGGTGTAGCTGGCCCCCATCTCATCAGCATCTGTGTCCGGTGACAGTGTGGTCCTGAAGAGTTCAGCTCACAAAGGATGCCATAGGATCGGGAGAAGTTAAAGTTTCCTTGCTCATGATATGACCCTGATCACAGAGCACAAGCGATTTGCCATCAGTCAGATAGGAGTCAGATATTCACATAAGATATATGAGGATATATTGAGTGCCCCACTGCATGACATCATCATTCTCTTGGAATGTAGGGATTATGAGCATCCCTGCTGTGTCTCCATGACAGGAGCCTTATCACAGAGTGTATGTGCACTGCCATCAGCCAGACAGGAGTCAAACGTTCACAGAATATGAGAATCTATGGTGTTTCCTCACTGCATGTCGCCATCATCCTCCACGAATCTAGCAGCGACCAGGGCCTCCTGAGCGTGCTTGCCTTGTCTAGCCAGTGCCAGGGCATCATCGCCGTCATCCTCGCCTTTGTGGACCTCCTCACCCTCATCCCCATCGATGTCCTCCTCAGTAGAGGAGACGTCCAGCTTCTCCATCTCCTCCTCAGCCAGCCCCTCTCCCCGTTGCAGCGCCAGGTTGTGAAACGTGCAGCAGGCGGCGACAATGCGTGACACCCTCTGAGCACCATATTGCAGGGCTCAGGCCCAGGCACCGAAACCTCATTTTCAACATCCCTGTGGTTTGCTCCACCAATGTGTGAATTGCAGCATGAGCCTCACTGTACCTTCTTTCTGCTGCACTCTGAGGCCGCCCAGCAGGCATCATCAGCCAGGTCCTCTGCGGCAAGCCCTTGTCCCAGAGGAGCCATCCCTGCAGCCTCTGTGAACTCTGGAAGACATCACGGATCTGAGACCTACTGAGAATGTAGGAGTCGTGGACAGTCCCTGGGAACCATGCAGACCTGTAGGATGTATTTGTGGTGATCACACACCAGCTGAACATTCAGTGAATGGAAGCCCTTGCGGTTGATGTAGTTGACTGCTTGTTGCCATGGAGATCTGAGCGCCACATGAATGCAGTCGATGACGTCCTGCACCTGTAGGACACCTGAGATCTGAGCAATTCCCTGTGCTCTTGCTTCCTGGCTTTCCTGATCCTGGGTGAAATGCACTGAGTTATGTATCTTCACACATATGGCGTCCTTGACTTCCTGGATACACTTGTCAGTGGAGGCTTGTGAGATCCCATAGGGGTCACCCATGGAGCCCTGAAAGGAGCTACTTGCATAAAAATTGAGCGCCGTGGTCACTTTCACGGCCACTGGCAGTAGATGCCCTCCATGTCCCCTTGGCAGCAAATCCTGCAGCAGGTGGCATATGTGACCGGCCAGTTCCCTAGACATGCGCAGTCTTCAGCGACACTGGTTCTCAGTCTTCTGCAGGAATGACAAGAGCCGTCTGTAAACCTTTGTCCTAGCTAGACACTGACCCGCGGCGGCTCACTGTGGCTCTGCAGTGGCGTGCACAGGATTTCCAGCCGCCCCTTCTTCCTGAGGGTGCTGCTCCTCCCTCTGCCCAGCCAGGTGCCTCTATTGCTCTCTTCTCCTTCGTCTTCACTCCTTGTACGCCATGAGGCACACAGCTAAGTCACCAGGCTCCATGCTCCTGATGTATTCCTCCTGCAGGATAAAAGAGAGAGGCGCGTGGATTAGCATTGGTCTCCTAGGGACCTCTTATGGTTACGGGTGCAGCTCCGGCTCTGCCTCAAGGCCCCCTAATGCATTCTGGAGAGTGCTGGCCATCACTTAGATGGCCAGAGTTTAGTGTGTTGCATGACTGCCTGAAGTCCCACCCACCCCTGCCCCACTCCACCTGACCGATTGGTGGCAGCTTTGCCCATTGGACTGCATGCTGTGCTCTCAGCTCAGGCATAGGCATTCCCCTAACCCACACTGCAAGGCTGCCCTGTTAGCTTGAGCCATGAGGGGGACTGGTCCAATTCAGGATGATGACATTACAAGGGGCTGTGAGCGCCTCTACCGGTGACTGCTCCATGGCCAGCTTTAGCAAGGAGATTGTACAACTTACCCAGTCGTCCAACTGTTCTGCAGCTTCCCGAAACGCTCACTAATTTTCAGATTGTGCCTGAGGGGTGAAAAGCTCTGGAGCACTTGGTGGCACTTTCATGCCTCTGCATTGCTTGAGTGGGCAGATAAGCTTGAGGCCCGACTCCAAGCATGTCAATGTAGCTGTGCCTGAACTGTCTCAGCTGTGGAAGAATGGTCACCTTATTCAATGTTTCCCTAATGTGTGGCTGCTTCGCTCGCCCACCCCCAGCATGTGCTTGTGCACTACCATAAGACCATGCTGCCTTATCCCCCACAACTCGTCCCAACCGCAGAGCAGCCCTTGCCCTGGCATCGCACTCTCAGCCAGTTGGGAAAAAGTGGCTTCCCTGTGCCCTCGCCTGAATTTGCGGTGCCTCAACCTTGAAATCCAACAGGCAACCCTCGTGAGCGCTGCGCAGCGTTACTGTGCACTCACCTCCAAGTTCCCTTTGAAGTGCAGCTTGCCAGGTGCACACCTTTCAAATGCTGTTGTGAAACATGCTAGCGTGCAATCACGCCGACGTGTGGATGATCCAGCTGCGGGGGATGATTCCGGCGAGCAGGGCTTACAATGAGATGCTAAAGTATAGAAATCGGATTCCGGACATGCGGTGGGGGGAAAGGTGGCCTGCCATTGATGGATGGAGTGGACAATTGCAAACTAGTTTCACAACAGTGTAAAACAGATTTTTGGCCTTCTCGCTATATTGTCCACTCATGCCCACCATGATGCCCAATGCCAAAGGGGGCGGATAATTCTGGCCTAAGTTTTCTTCAAGTCTACTCCAGTCCACCTGGCTTTTTCCCATGCTGTTCTGAGAAGAACTCCTGAATATACTTTATGAAGCATTCCCCATTGTGACCTCATGCATTACCTTTATTCCTCTCTATCTCAGAATAGTTAAAATTATCAGCATTATTGCTTGGTTATTGTACATATTACTCTGAACATGTGCCTATTTTCACCTCTTTATCATGTCCACTAATGTGTGACCTGTATTGTACAATGAGAATTGTACCAATTCCTTTCACATTTCTTAATCATATATGTATAGATTTAGTCTGACTACAACGCCTATCTTCATGATTTAGCACTGTGGTATAATATTTATCTTTTAGCACTGTGATATAATCTTTGGCTAAGAATTTCAGTTGTGGCATAAACAAACACAGGGTGCAGGGTGCCTCTGAAGAGCCTGTTCACATGGTCCCACCATCATGTTGATGTCATTTTGGGACCTCATTAAAATTAATCCATTATTCATTAGCCGTGTGGATATTTAGGGGCTAACGGTATGTGTGTGTTGCAGGGGTGGGCGCATGTGGTTCAATGGTGGGGATGATGGTGGGAATATGGTGCCCTTGATGTCACATAAAGGCAGCAAACACCTCTTAAAGAGATGGTGTGCTCTGAGTGCACACACCAAGGAAATGCATGCAAAGTGAATGGGAGAAGGGTACAGACCTGCGACATCGCAGGAAGGCCAAGAGTCGATTGGCTGATGAGTATTGTAACTTTGTTTCCTTTTCCCCAGAGTTTGGGAGTTAGTCTAAGGATATGTGAAGTTAAAACTTATTTTTTTTAGATACTAAGGGTTAAGAAAAACATTTAAGTGAACTTCCCTATACTTAAGTGACATCAGCAGAAGGGAAGGGAACAGCTGGTGAGTCGTTTTAAGTAGTAAGTTTTAATATCTAATAGAGGAAAGTCAGGGTAGCGCTGACCTGTTGAGGGCACATCCTGTTCCATGTGGGAACTCCAGGACGCTTACTGTGTCCTTGATAACCATACATACAGGAAGTGTCTTCAGCTGCGCAGCTCAAGCTCTGGGTTTCTACATCAGTATGTTTCCAGCCCAAGGGAAATGAGGCATTGCTGGACCTGGATCTCCGGAAGAGGTGGGCCAAGTGGATTAAGTGTCATTAGGGGAACATTTAGGGGGCAGTGATCTTTGTAAAATAAGGTTTAGGTTATCTATGGAAAAGGGCATGAAGCAGTCCAGAGTATGAATAATTAACTGGGGGAAAGCCAAATTCAGTGGGGTAAAAATTGATCTGGTTCAGATAAATTGGAATCAAAGATTAGCAGGCCAAAGTGTAACTGAACAATGGACTGCTTTTAAAGATGAGATAGTTCAAGTACATGAGGTATATCACCTCGAAGGGAAAAGGTCGGGCAAACAATCCAGAGCTCCCTGGTTGACGAAAGGGGTAGAGATTAAAGATGAAGCAGAAAAAGTGTGTCCATGACAGATGTCAGATGGATAATACAACTGAGAACCAGGCCAAATATAGAAAGTTCAGAGGGGAATTGAAAAAGCAAATAAGAGAAGCAAAGAGATATTATGAGAAGAGACTGATAGCTAACTTAAAAAGGAATCCAAAGTCTTCTATAGGCATATAAACATTATAAGGATGGTAAGCAGAAGAGTGGGGCTGATTAGGGATCAAAAAGGGGATTTATACATGAAGGCAGGAGGCATGACTGAGGTCCTAAATGAGGACTTTGCATTTGTCTTTACCAAGGAAGAAGATGCTGCCCAGATCATGAAATAAGAGGTAGTTCAGACACTTGAAGGGTTTAAAATTGATAAGGAGGAGGTACAGAATAGGCTGACTCTACTTAAAGTTGATAAGGCACCAGAACCAGATGAGATGCATCTAAGGATACTGAAAGAAGTGAGAGTGAAAATTGTGGAGGCACTGGCCATAATTTTCCAATCTTCCTTAGACTCAGAGGTATTGTAAGAGGCCTGGAGAATCTCAAATGTTACATCCTTGTTCAAAAAAGGGTATAAATATAAGCCCAACAACTACAGGCCAGTCAATTTAAACTTGGTGGTGAGGAAGCTTCTAGGAACGGTAAGGCTGGACAAAATTTATAGTCACTCGGGCAAATGTGAGTTAATTAAGGAAAGACAGCATGGGTTAATTAAGGGAAAATGGAGATTAACTAACTTGCTTGACTTTTTTGATAAGGTAACAGAGAGGACTGATGAGGGTAATGCTGTTGATATGGTGTGCACAGACTTTCAAAGGCATTTGATAAAGTGTTGCACAACAGACTTGTGAGCAAAGTTGGAGCTCATGCAATAAAAGGGACAGTAGCAACATGGGTACAAAGTTCGCTGAGTGGCAGGAGTAGTGGTGAACAGTTGTTTCTTGGACTGGAGGAAAGTTTATAGTGGAACTCCCTATGGATAGGCTTTAGGAGCCCTATTCTCTCTGATATATATTAATGACCTAGCCTTTAGCGAATGGTATTTGTGCTCTGCCTGAAGCCAGGCCCTTGGCTCATTGTCTGCTGATACAAAGAACAAAGAACAAAGAAAAGTACAGCACAGGAACAGGCCCTTCGGCCCTCTAAGCCTGCGCCGATCATATTGCCTGTCAAACTAAAACATTTTGCACTTCCGGGGTCCGTATCCCTCTATTCCCATCCTATTCATGTATTTGTCAAGCTGCCTCTTAAACATCACTATCGTACCTGCTTCCACCGCCTCCTCTGGCAGTGAATTCCAGACACTCACTACCCTCTGCATAAAAAACTTGCCCCGCACATCTCCTCTATAGTTTTCTCCTCTCACCTTAAATCTATGTCCCCTCTTCCACCCTGGGAAAAAGCTTCTGACTATCTACTCTGTCCATGCCACTCATAATTTTGTAAACTTCTATCAAGTCACCCCTCAATCTCCGTCGCTCTAGTGAGAACAATCCAAGTTTCTCCAACCTCTCCTCATAGCTAATAACCTCCAGACCAGGCAGCATCCTGGTAAACCTCCTCTGCACCCTCTCCAACGCCTCCATATCCTTCTGGTAATGTGGCGACCAGAATTGCACGCAATATTCCAAGTGTGACCTAACCAAAGTTCTATACATCTGCAGCATGACTTCCCAGCTTTTATACTCAATACGCCTGCCGGTGAAGGCAAGCGTGCCATATGCCTTCCTGACTACCTTATCCACCTGCGTTGCCACTCTCAGTGACCTGTGGACCTGTACACAGAGCACTCTGCCCGTCGATGCACTTAAGGGTTCTGCCATTTACTGTATAATTCCTACCTGTATTAGACCTTCCAAAATGCATTACCTCGCATTTGTCCGGATTAATGATGCTTCATGCTGAGCTGTTGACAATTTTTGTCAGTGGTGATTTGCCATTGACTTCCACTAACAGGAATGGGAATCTGTCAACTGTTAAATCCAGGAGCAGATTTAATGGGGATCTTTCTCTGCTTCACTTTAAGGCACACAATCCCTGGAAGGATGAACTTCAAATATACTCTTGTCAATAGACCTTACTATCTCTTTCTGTCTAATCATAATACTGTAAATCAGAAATTATAATGTCCTTTGCAGTCTACCATTCCCTGTGCAGTTTAATCTCCTCATGTGTAAAAGGCTGTGTTTTGATTGTCATGACCTTCATTTTTGCTGATTTATGCTAACGGAAATGAAGAGTGCTAAAGTACTGAGGGTGGCAAAGTTAACAATGATGATGTTTATCTAGCTAAATTGATTGTGAAGGAAGAGATGGTAAAGGTGATGCTGGAGACCTGATTTTATTTGTATAATTTATGGCTCTTCTGTTTTCTACCCTTTCTGGACTTTATTACTTTCCCTCTCATCCCTTAGTTGTACTGGAAATTAGAAACTAGAGCAATCTGAATTTCCAGCACAGTTTAGTTTATAGGTAAAACATGTCAAGGACGAAGGCAAGCTCTTTATTTTAGAAGTTGGACTAAGGTAGGTGGTCTGTGTTCATATTCTGAATGAAATTGCACTAGTGAACTTTCTCCCTTCCAATTTGCCAGTCACTTAAAACATTAAACATGCGCCCCCTCCACCATTGACACACAGTGGCAGCAACGTACACTATCTACTGCAGCAACTCACCAAGGCTTCTTCAACAGTGCCTTCCAAACCTGCAAACTCTGCCACCCAGAAGAAGAGGAGCATGAAAACACAACCTGTAAGCCTGCTACAAGTCACGAAGCATCCTGACTTGGAAATATATTGCTTTTCCTTCACTGTTGCTGGGCCAAGATCCTGGAACCTCCTTCCAACAACGCTGTGGATCTACCTACAAAACATAGCAGCACCTGTTCAAGGAGACAGCTCATCAGCAACTTCTCAAGGATAATTAGGGATGGGCAATAAATGCCGGCCTTGCCAGCAACACCCCTTCCTGTGAATGAATAGAAAAATTTTGAGCCTTTGATATAATGACATCCTAATTTCATGGCAGGTAATTCGTCGTGGTATCTAATGAATATTGGAGAACTCAGCCAAATTTGCAAGTCATGGTCATTTGCTGTAAATATCCACAAATTGGAAACAGTCTAATGGCTCAGTGGGCGAATGCTCTGGTAGTGTGAGGTTGAGCCAAACTGGAGAGCATCAGGCTTGATCACTTGCCTGTGTCTTGAGTTAATCTCAATGGACAGTACAATTCACCTTAGAATCTGAAGCAGGGTGGAGGTAGTCAATAGCGATCCTCAATAGTTCTGACTCACACTGATGAAAACATCTGTGTGGATTTCAGGTAAGGAAAAGTTAGTTCTCGACTGCGATGCCCTATGGTGCAACTGGCATGATCTCCATGCAGGCTCTTCTGTTGCTAACATAAATACAGCATGCCGATATTACATCGTTTACGTATTTTTCCCCCCATGTTAATGTGGCTCTTTTCCCCTGATACTGGCCTTCCTTTATCACTCCCTCCCCTTCCATGCCTGGTTTACTGTTATACTGTTTATTTACCATTTTTCCTTCCTCCATGGCCTTGCCTCTCAGTCTCATTTAGTCTTCACATGATGCAGATAAACACACACCTGATCCAAAAACAAAACTCCAGTCTGTCCAACTGCTTCCTACTTTCTTTATGTGAAATTCCTGAAACAAGAGCAATATTTAAATATCAATTCTTTATTCAAGCATATGTTTCACAATTATCAAACTGTTCCCAATTAGGACAGTAATTTATTTTGTACAAGGTATTAAATGCTTTTCATGGTATAAACACCAATATCATGTTTTCTTTTCAATATTATCCAATGTAACAGTACTCTCCTCACCTTACTCCAGTTTTCTGTTATCCATTTCCAGCTTTCTTCCTTCCACTACAGCATTTTGTTCCATAAAACTTCTATATACACAGGCTCATAATGTGGCCCCTTTTCCCTAAATTTGTTCTTCTGTGTTTAGCTTTGATCGTTAATATGCATACTGCCACAATCTAACTCATGGTGTGAGCTTGTTGTTCCAGCTATGGAAAACTAGTTCCCAATTAGCCTTGTCTAAGTGTTGTACTTATGACTTAAAGCTTCACCTAAGTCTAAACAGGGCCTACTTAGCATTGAGTTAACCCCTAAAGAGTTACAAGGTTTGGTTGATGACTGAGCAGCCATCCTAGGTGATTGGTGGTAGATGGAAAGACAGTCCTGGCAATAGGAACTGTGGGCGGAATTTTCCGTGCCCGCTGGCGTCGGGCGTGCTCAGCCTGTTGATGGCGGGCCGCGTTTCCCACCGTCGGACATCAGGAACCTCATTGTAATATATGTGCATATCATTAACAGGCCAGCCCACCGGAATAATCCCCCATCGCTGGATCGTCTGCCCACGTCAGCGTGATTGCATGCCAACGTATTTCACAACAGCATATATAAGATGTGCACTTGGTGGGTTGCACTTTGAGGGGAGCTCGAGAGGAGTGCACAGTAACATTGCGAAGTGCTTGTGAAGGTTGCCTGTTGGACTTCAAGGTTGAGGCTCGTTGTGGGGGTGGACAAAGACTGCCCTGGCCATCCAAGTGGTGGCCAGCATTCTCCGGAATGCATTAAGGGGTCTTCAGACTTAACCAAGGGAGGTCCTTCAAATGGTTGAGCCACATAGGAGGTTGGGGGATGGGGGGGCAAGGACTGCCCTGCAGTTGAAGGTACTGCACAAGCACATGCAGGGTGGGGAGGAGGGAAGCGGCCACACATTAAGGAAGCCTTGTAGAAAGTGACCATTGCACTACAGATGAGACAGTTCAGATGCAGCCACATTGATGTGCATGGAGTCTGGTCTCTAGCTTATCTGTCCACTCAAGCAAAGCAGAGGCATGAAAGTGCCACCAAGTGCTCCAGAGTTTTTCACCCCTCGGGCACAGACGGTAAATTAATGAGCGTTTTAGTGGATTGCAGAACAATTGGACAACTGGGCATGGAGTACAATCTCCTTGCTAAAGCTGGACATGGAGCAGTCACTGGTGGAGGTGCTCACAGACCCTTGCAATGTTATCATTCAGGTTTGGACCAGCCTCCCCCATGGGTCAAGCTAACAGTGCAGCCTTGCAGTGCGGGTTAGGAGAATGCCTGCTCCTGAGCTGAGAGCACAGCATGCAGTCCAGTGGGCAAAGCTGCCGCCAATCGCTCAGGTGGAGTGGGGCGGAGGTAGGTGGGGTTTCGTGCAGTGCAATATACTCTGGCCTCCAAGTGGTGGCCAGCACTCTCCGGGATGCATTAAGGAGCCTTCAGACTTAATCAAGAGAGGTTCTTCGAACACCCAAGCTAAGCCATGCATCTCTCTTTCATCCTGCAGGCGGAGTACATCAGGGTCATGGAGCCTGGTGAACTAGCTGTATGGCTCATGGTACATAGACAGCGAGGTCGACAGGGAAGAGAGTGGCAGAGGCGCCTGGCTGCACAGAGAGAGGAGAAGCACTATCAGGGGGAAGACTGGAGTTCCCGCGCACTTCGTTGAAGAGCCACAGTGAGCCGTCGCTGGTTGGCACTGAGCTAGACCCAGGGTCTATTGATGCCGCCTTTCATTCCTGTAGATGACTGAGAACCAGTGTCGCCAAAGACTGCGCATGCCTAGGGAACTGGTCGGCCACATCTGCCAGCTACTGCAGGATTTGGTGCCACGGGGACATGGGGGGCATCCACTGCCAGTGGCCATGAAAGTGATCCATTTTTATGCCAAAGGCTCCTTTCAGGGCTGCAGAGGTGACCTCTGTGGGATGTCACAAGCCTCCACCCACAAATGCATCCATGAGGCCACAGATGCCATCTTTGCAAGGGCACACAACTTTGTGTATTTTGCCTGGGGTGAGAGGAGCCAGGATGCAAGAGCGATTGAATTTGCCCAGATCTCGGGTTTCCCACTGGTGCAGGGTGCCATCGACTGTACTCACGTAGCACTTAGATCTCTATCGCAACAAGCAGTCAACTATGTCAACTGCAAGGGCTTCCATTCGCTGAATGTGCAGCTGATGTGTGACCACCACAAACACATCCTGCTGGTGTGCACACGGTTTCCAGGGAGTGTTCACGACACCTACATCCTCAGTCGGTCACAGATCCCTGACATCTTCCAGGGTCCACAGAAGCTGCAGGGGTAGCTTTTCAGGGACAAGGGCACCCACAGAAGACGTGGCTGATGACACTCTTGCGGTGGCCTCAGACTGCAGCAGAATGAAGGTATAACAAAGCTCATGTCACGGCTTGCAACTTTGTGGAGCAAACAATTGGGATGATGAAAATGAGGATCCAGTGCCTGGAATGATCTGACTGCGACCTGCAATATAACCTGCAGAGGATATCATGCATCATCATTGCCTGCTGCGTCCGTTACAACCTGGCGCTGCGATGGGGAGAGGAGCTGGCTGAGGACGAAATGCAGGAGCTGGAGGTCTCCTCCGATGAGGAGGACACCAATGGGGACGAGGGTGAGGGGGTCCTCGAATACAATGATGACAAAACAGGCGCACTCGGGAGGCCCCCATAGCTGCTAGATTTGTGAAGGATGATGACGTCATGCAGTGAGGAGACACCATAAGATCCTCACATTGCATCTATGAACGTTTGACTCCAGTCTAGCTTATGGCAGCGCGCATACCCTCTGTCGGAATGCTATTGTCATGGAGACGCAGTGGAGGCCTAATAGTTGATCGATTGCAGGATGATGATGACATGCAGTGAGGGCACTCAATAGATCTTCACATAGCCTCTGAGAATGTTTGACTCCTGTCTAGAAGAGGGCAGCTCATTGCGCTCTTTGATCAGGGTCATATAATGGAGATGCAGCCATGAAACTTTAAGTGCACCTGATCCTTTGTCCACCTTTAGCACCTGACCCCTTCAGGATCACAGTGTCATCGATCACAGATGCTGAAGAGATGGGGCCCAGCCCCTTCTTAAAGGTGCTGAGAGCACACAGAGAGAATGAGGGAACTCTGTGACGCCTGCCCACGACATTCTGGCAGCAATGACCAGCACCATCGAGGTGCAGACATCAATAATGTGTCCAGGGAGTGTGAGACTGGACCATCACTTTGGTCTGAAGGCTGCGCAAAGCACAGGGAAGAGGCCCTGGACTGAAAACCTGCCTTTGTCTTGTGCAGAAAGGGTTCACATCTGAGTGAATGGACACTGCTCATCATAACAAGGAGCCATTGGCAGGGAGACATTGTTGAGAGTTTATTGGCAATAGTGAACATTATGTACAAGTGGTTAATACCTGTGCCCAGGCTGTGCAACTACATCTTCTTAACCTTCTTAACCCTGCCGCTACGTCTTGGTTCTCCCCCGGCACCCACAGCAGGAGTGGAGACAGCCTGCTGACCACTACACCCTGTCTGTGATGACCTTGATGAGCGTCCTCTGGAGGGCCGAGACCTGGAGGGCCCCGGCCTGCTATTGGGGTGCTGCTGTGTGGCAGTGGCACCCTTCTCGAGTTGTGGGGCTAGAGCTGCTGGGATCATAGGAAGAGAGGGTTCTGATGGGCCAGACACTCCTGGAGTCACCTGGGTGGATGGCCCTGTGGTATGCACCTGCTGATCCTCCTCCCTATGGGTGCCCGAGGGCTCCTGGCTGACTCATTGAGGAGAAGGGGCAGCTGGGGTGAGATTGACTTGCCCCACACCCCTCTCGTGTGCACACTGTTGGACGCCAACTATGACGTCATTGTTCAGAGTTCAGTCCAAGCAGCAGTGCAGGAGTGACATCCTGGACCAAGGTCTTCATGGCGGCCGCCACCCTGCCAGTGTTGACCTCGGTGCGTTGGCATGCCAGCGCTATCACCTCAGCCTGAAGGTGGATGGACTCCTCCATTGTGCCTTGCAATCTGGGGAGTGCAGTGGACATCCCTTCCTGATGTTCCCTTTGCAGCTCCAGCAACTGAGACATGACCAAGTCCAGAGGCTCATCATCTGACTCGGACTCAGCAGATTTCTGGCCCCCAGTGCCAGGCACCTGGGAAGTCCCTGCCGCTGCCTGTTGTGGATCAGGCAGTGCAATGTGATTAGGAGATTGTGATCTCGAGGCTACTCTAAAGCTATATCCCACCGAGGTGTGTGTCTCTGCGCTGGTGGAGGGTGTGGGTGAGCGCTGTGACGGGACTTCAGGGAGGGTGCCTTCAGATTCCTCTTCAGAGGTTTCTTCAGGGCTTGATTGGAGGCCCTGGGTTATGGACTCTGTCAGCTGTTTGGAAGATGTGCCTGTGAAACCAAGGGGAGATAATTAGTGCATGGCAGTGGCCTAAGAAACAGGACACATCACTCACAGCATGGTTGTCTGATGGATGTTGCAGTGCTGGATCCTCACTTGGTAGAGCAGCACCGACCTCACTGTCAACACAGGAACTGTCCAGATCCTCGCTGGGCAGCTGGATGGCTCTGTTTTCAAAGTCCATGAGGATCTTGATTTCAGGCATTCCTCCACCAGTCTGTGACCTCTCCCTCTTGTTGTGTGCCAGCTTTTCCTGCATGAATAGAGATGGAGAGAGTGTAAGCAGGAATTCTGCCAGGCCTGATGATAGGTATGCCTGGCATGTGTGGGTGGTGAGTGGTCTCATGGACAATGAAGGTGTGTGTGAGAGAATGAATGGTGATGTCCCTTGAACTGGCTGTGAGTGAGATCCCTGTAGATGTGTGATGGGTTTGTGATTGTGTGAGTTGAGAGCGATGAGAAGAGTGACTTAACCTGGTGGAATGGAGGAGATAAGACCATAAGACCATAAGATGTGGGAGCAAAGGTAGGCCATTCGGCCCATCGAGTCTGCTCCACCATTCAATGAGATCATGGCTGACCTGATAATCCTCAACTCCACTTTCCTGCCTTTTCCCCATAACCCTTGATTCCCTTACTGATTAAAAATCTATCTATCTCAGCCTTGAATATGTGTAACAACCCAGCCTCTACAGCCCTCTACGGTAAAGAATTCCACTACCCTCTGAGAGAAGAATTCCTCCTCATCCCTGTCTTAAATGGGCGACCTCGTACCCTGAGATTATGCCCTCTGGTCCTAGACCCTCCCACAAGGGGAACCCTCTTGAGGCACTGGGTGGCTGTCCTCTTTTGCAGGGCATTGGCGCTGACCACCACTGCCACCGCCTCCCAAGATGGATTGGTGATGATGCTGCTCATCCTGCAGCCAGAGCGGGGCTAGAGGGCATCACGGTGAGCCTCCATGGCGTCCAAAAAGCGCTTGATGGACGTGTCATTAAACCTGGGGACTGCAGTCTTTTTGCCTTTTGAAGCCATGTCTTCCATGCAGCAGTCGTGGGCTGGAAGCACAGAGAGGTGTACGCGCAGCTGGACTTTAAATATTGCACCCGGCATGATGAAGCGGCGAGATGATGGCGTGGTGGGCGAATGAGAGCTCGCCCGCCATCGAAACAGTATGTTTCCCAGGAATGCATAATTAATGCGGCAGGATTGAGACAATACAGCATGAGATGCCACCATTGCAGCTGGTGGTTGTTTTTGTTGCCTGGTACCACACTTAGTTCAAATCTGGGATGATTCTGCCCTCCGATTCACCTCGTTTAACTCCAGATAACCCTGCAAGTCAATGTCCTAATGCATAGGAAGGCCCCAGCTGGACAACTAATGCGAAGTTCACCAGTACTCTAGGTGGATAAACTGCGTGGCTGTAACCAATCACACTTCGGCGAGTGAACTTGGAGGTTTTTAAGCTTTGGCTTTTTCCTAGCACATGTCTAAATTCTTTGAACTTAGGGGTGAAAATTTGCACTTCATGCCAGGCAAATGCAAACTGTACTGTGTGAATTTCCTAACAGCTTGATTTGGAGATTCTTAAACATGCTAATGGAGCTTTGTGTCTGTCAGTCACCCAGCTGACTAAACAAAAGCCACCATTAACAGTTCATTGCCAAATTTCATTTCAAAATATTAATATGTTTCAGCCAATGTTCCCTCTAAGCCATGCGGCTGCGCAGTGACCTGGAAGTTTCCACGCTCAAATTGGCTCCTTTATGCTACCGCATGTGGACAGGCACACGGAGCACTGAAATGAATAGGCCACACACATTAGAGAAAAATTAGAGGCAATATTGTTAGGTACTTGTGAGTGAAGTATCTTTACTTTTTTTGATTTGGGTGTTCACAATGAATTCCTGAATCAACAATGAAATGGATGATGCTGCAAACAATTCCCAAATTATTTGATTCTGTGCAAATTTAATGAGAATCTTGAATCCAAGAACAGCTATTTTTGTGAGACTAATTATGTGCAGCTCCCTGATGGTTCAGGTGCAAAATACATTTCCCCATTGTCAAGCTGAGTCATATAGGTAATGAATGGCCAAGAACCATTATGCTGAGCAAAGTGATCTCAACCAGTGTAGCTATAGGGGTGCTACAAATAACTTCTATGTCCATTTGCTAGAGATATGAAAATCAGCTGGGGCTCTGACTAAATCACTAGCCAATGAGTCCTCTTGCAAATTAGTTGTCAACAGAATTGACTTCACCAGAGCGCATTCATGATTGGTCCCGGAACCGTGACAAAAAGAATTTCTCAACTCTTTATGTTTGCATTTCCTTGACTGACCACAGGTGTCAGCGTTCACACAATAGAATGCACACAAATTCTAGACATAAGTTAAGGAGCATTTCTTTAATTACCACCTCCGGCAGAAGAATCGCATATGCCATGATTCTATTAGCCGCATCCAAACTACGAAATATGTTAACCTCCCAGTAACCCCGTACAGGCTTTAAAATCTGGAAATATTGCAGTCAGAGTAACATCAGCTGAGGTGGATGGGACATGTCATCAGAATGCCCGACTGCAGACTGCCCAAATAGATGCTCTACTTAGTCCGTTTACACAGGTCCCAAAGGAAATGTTTCAAAGGCAATCGCAAAGTGTCCATGAAGGTCTGCTCTATTAACATCAACACACTTGAAGCAGATTGCCCAATCATGACCAAAGTGGTGATCCAGCATCAAAAATGGTGCCAAGGCCTTCCAAACAACAAGACAGAACTTAGAGAGAGGTGGAAAGGGAGGGCAGCTGCTGGAGCCAACAATCCACTATCCCCTCTACCAGCCAGCCGCCGATGTCCACACTGTGAAAGAGCTTGTAAGGCTAAGATAGGGCTCATAAACCAACGCTGGCAGCTCACCTCCACCCAGCCATCTACAAGAAAGAATCATCTTTGACACGAGGGACTGCTGATAGAGAAGTCCTCATCTGAGCCCCTGTAGCAGAACTCAGCTGTGACATCGCGAACTGGCACACAAGATACTCCTTCTCCCTGGCCACGGTTGCAGCCCACTCATGCCCAGTGACTCACCACTTGCAGATCCGAACTTTCTACCAACCTTTAGGGTAGATGCAGGGCTAATATCTGAGCTGGTGACTACGAGTGTCAGATCAAGTGATGGGGCCTCTTCCTCGATGCTGTGCTGTTCCTCTCTCTCTTCCTCCTGGGGCTGCTGTGGCTGGGCGGGCCACGTCTCTTGGGTGTCTGAAAGCAGGAAATCAGAAGGGGAAAATTGGGACAAGGAAAGGGAGATGGGGTGAAAAGCAGGAAGCCTATGGCCACACCATCAGCAGCTTGATCATTATGCCAGCTTTCTGGAAGAGGAAATTGGGAAGGGGCTGGAAACCATCTCCTCTATAAAGCTCAGGAAATGCAGGCACCCTTGTCCACCAGTTCTGCCCTGCTCCTTTCTACTGTGTGTAACCTTGTCCTGGATAAAGGAGGGAAGAATGTTCAGTGATCATGTGGCACTGTGTTTGGGTGATGAGCCTGCCACAGCTGAATATGTGGAAGCAGCAGGGCATGGGTATGAGTTTGGCAACATTTCTAGGTGTGTGAGGGAGAGGTGGAGAATCTGAATGTTATCCAGGATTTCCCAGAGCTAGTACTGCAGTTCGTGCATGATGAGGATGTGTTGCATTGAGCAGTATGACATGCTGGTGGAATGATGAGTAGGAGATATCGTGTGAAAATACATTCACTGTGCCAGTTCATTACACGCCTTGTGGCACTGCTGCCTCATTCCTGGGGCCAGATTCCAGGAATTGATTCACTGGCCGCCTGCGCCCAATCGATTTTGAGGGTGCTCCTTAAGGGCCTACTAACGGAATCACGGCATCTCTACTCCAGTCCACCTCCAGCACTAAGGCCTCTAGCACTCCAACTGTGATTGTGGAGTCCTCTCTCTGCTCTGGTATTCCATTTCCCTTGTTTACAATTGCAGCAATAGCCTCCTGTAATTCAGCTAGTTTCCTCTGAAGAGGGACAGGTTACCTTTAAGAATAGAAGACAGGCTGCACGATCACATGCTGCTTTGGCTCCCTGCTGAGATAGATGAGGTGGCAGCACCAAATTTGCCTGCTACCTACCTCACTTCAACATGTGCAATCGGGCCATGAATCATGACTCCTGCACCCAAAAAACAGCATGGACAAAATTCCAGCCCCTTGTCTTTAACACATCAGGTTTAATTTCTTTTGTCAGAAATAAAACCTGCGTTCATTTAAAAAACGGGAAGATGGCCAATGATTAAATTGAAATAATCTTTTCTGTGAGTTCAAATGCCAATATGTTATTGAAATATCAATTTAATTTTCTTTTCCCCAAAGAGTAACACTCTTTCAACCATCTCGGGCCTGTTTTTTGTAAATGTGGATCATCTGAACGGACTTTAAGTTGTATTTCCTGCCCATCATCAACTTATGGCAGCTGGAAAATACTATAGACCTTTGTCCATCACTCCAGCTGATCTAGTAAGACGAGAACAGCTAACAAAGTTCTGAAAAATCAAGCAGAACGCAGGCTAAGTTTCTCTGATGGATTTGAGTTTATCTAGTGAATGACTAAACCATTCAGGCTAAGAAGATTTCAAATTCAGTTCCCCAGGCGTGACTGGGTTAGCTTTTCTCACATGGGTTGTTGGTGAAATGTCTCTGGTATTGCACACATGGCGGAGCACAAACTCATCATGGTCACAAAATAGACTGTCCATGGAGAAGGCATAAAGCAGTTCCGCAGGCTACTGTACCATATCCTCCAGCACAAGTGCTAGTAGTTTTGGCGTGCCAATACAGTGTCCATTAGTAAAGGTGAAAGAGGAAAAATGAGTTGGGATTTGATTACTGATCATGCATTGAAAGTATTCAGTTACTGGGAGGCTGTTATCAACAAACAAGGTTAACTTTGTTGATAAAGGCCTTACCACCACTGGGATGCATTTGGAATGCAGTTTTTTATAATTCTAACCAGGTTGTTGGAACCTACTAGAATTCAATTTTTAAAAAATGCCTGGCTTTGGCTGAGGGGAATGGCTGAGGTTGGAGCGTTAATTTTGTGATAAATTTAATGAAAGCCATGCAAAATGTACACTGCTTCTTTGAATACTTGCAAAAGCATACAAAATCCAAAGTCCTAAAATCCTGAGTATTTTGATTTGAAATCATTTAATTAAGTTTCATTTTGAAGAAGTCAGCTGCATTTTGTCTCAGCAAATTTTACCTCACTAATCATTCACAAATTCTTGATTTACTTTGTTTTTTCATATTTTTAAATATTAAAAAAAAACAAATTATAGTAACTACTTCAAGTATTGCCTTTCTGGGGAGTTTTGTCTGCAGTAAATTACCATCAGTACAGAGGAGGGATTGAGGTTAGCAAACATAATGGAATTCTTTGAGGACGTAATAGACATGGTGCATGGAGGAAATGCAGTACTGGTAACGTACATGGATTTTCAGAAAGCGGACGGGATTGAATGTCAATAACTGTGAGGTGATGTATTTTGGTTAAAACAAAATAGCAGTAATTATACTTTGAATGGAAACAGGCCCAGCGCTGTAGGAGAGCAGAAAGATTTGGGGGCACAAGTGCAGAACACACAAAAGGCAGCACTTCAGGTTGATAAGGATGAAAGAAAAGCTAATGGAATTTTAGGTTTTAGCACAAAGGGTATAAAGATATAAAAGCCAAGGGTTAAATGACTGTGTGCAGTATTGGGCCCAACAAGGTGCTGAGAGCAAATGTAGCCCCCATATTTTTCAGGTCGGCTAGCTTTGATAAGGATATTGAGGCATTTAAGAGATTCACTATATGTATAAATCATATTTTATGTGAAAAATTGCATCCCATTTCATCATAACAGTGCAGATCTGGCCTATCTGATAGAAGTGTTTAAGATTATGAAAAAATTGGGACAGTGTAGATAGAATGAGACAAGTCCAAGTAGCTGAGGAATTTAGAAAAAGAGATCATAGATAAGATTAAATTTAAGAGATTTGGAAAGTAGGGCAGAAGAAACCTCTTCACACAGAGAGAGTTGTGAGCCTGTGGAATTCAATTCTAGCATTTGTGGTTGAGGGAGAAACAGTGTCAACATTCTAGATTAGATTGGATAGGTGAATGAAGGATATAGAACTGAAGGGATATGGGAGCAGTGTCAGTAAACATGGAGGCTGTATGCAAACCACTTTAGGAAAGATGTGAAGATCCTTGTGAGGGTGCAGAGGAGGTTTACCAGAAAGGTTCAGGAATGAGGTTTTTGTGAAAAGCTTAGGTTGGAAAGGCTGGGTTTTTTCTCCTTGAAGCAAATGAGATTGAGGCAAAATTTGTTAGAGGCATATAAGGTTATGATAGGTTTAGGTAAGGTTGACAAGGAGAAACTCTTCCCATCAGCTGATGGTACAAGGAATAGAGGGCATGGATTTAAGATTTTGGGCCACAGATTCAGGGGGAATGTGAGGAAGAACTTTTTCTATACAGTGTGTGATAATGATCTGGGGCTTGCTGCCAATGAGGGTGGTGGAAGCAGAAACAATCAATGATTTCAAAAAGAAATTGCATGGGTACGTGAAAGAAATAAACTTACAGGGCTATGGGGCTTGAGCAGAGGAGTAGGGCTGACTGAATTGTTCCATGGGAAGCTGGTAAGGACTTGATGGACTAAATGGCTTCCTTCTTTGCTATAAATTACTCTATAACTCTACGGTCTGAATTTTCCCCTCGTCAGGCACGCGTGATTGGCGGGCCCGGAAGCAGACGGGAAATAGGCCCCTGACCACGATCGGCCTCCCACCGGATTTCCTGCTGGCCGGCCAATTAACGACCACCCAGCGTGAAAAACACGTGCTGAAAAGCTCAGCGCTGCTGGGGTGGGGGCAGGAAGAGAGCAGGTGACAACGCTTCCAGTGAGCTCCCTGAAGGCAGACAGCTGCCTCAGGGAACTGCAAACCTCCAAATCATAAAAGAAAGCACAAAAACGCTTCAAAAAATGCCCATGCAGCACAATCAAGCACCTGAAAGCATAGCTCATAAAAATGCTGTCTCCAGGTATTTCTTTTTATTTTATTTCCTAATAGAGATTTCATCCCGCCCTTGGATGAGGTTTCATCAAAAATATAAAGGCCGCCTGGCTGATTGGCCCATCCGCCAACCATAAGGCTGGATGGGCCACGAAAAATCACGTTCAACTGCGCAGTTAATAAGCTTAATTGCCCACTTAATTGTCAGTGGGCACGCTTCCGTCTGCCGTGCGCGCCCACCAAATGAAACATCGTCAGGACACTCGCCCGACGTCATCTCACGCGATTTTACGTCCATTCAGGTCGGGCGTGCGCCCGCCTGCGGGACATAAAATTCTGCCCAATGACTCTATAACAGTCTGGTTAGGCCAAAAGGCCTGTTTCCATGGTGTAATTTCTATGTATGAACGAGGACAATCCAGGCTAAGGCAATTCACCTTTGTTATAACAGTTTTGAATTGCATAAACCTGCCATCCAGCTTCAATATACATGCTCAATACGGGCAGCTGGTTGCTTTTATTTTTCAACCCATGTGAATTAATTTTTATATAAAATGCAGCTCTTCAACATAGCTAAATTCCACAATCCTAAATTGTACCCAATCCACAACAAACAGAATTAATAACATTTAGCGTGTCTTTTTGAAGCTATCTAATATTCACCTACATAAGAAGGTCTTGCATTTATACAGCATCTTTCACAATCTCAGGATGCCCTGAACCACTTTTCAGCCCATTGAGTACTTTGAAAAAAAATAATCACCGTTGTTTACATAGAATTAAATAGTATATGGCTCTGAAACAGGCCATTCGGCCCAACCAGCCCATGTTGGCGCTTATGTTCCACTCGAGCCTCCTTCCATTTTTCCTCATTGAAATCTACCATCGTAATCCTCTATTCCTTTCTCTCTATATGCTTGCCTAGCTTCCCTTCAAATAATCTATACTATTCACTTCAACCACTCCCTGTTGTAGGAAGCTTGTAATCACCGTTGTAATGTAGACATATTTTGAACTGCGGCCACTAGATAGCAGCGAGAACCTGGGCTTTGTTTTCTCCCTAGGCAGGGTCACTGAGGCCTATAGTAGCATTCTAGTACTGCCCTGACCGAGATCAAGAAATTCAGAATCACAAAGGGGTTAAGCTTGGAAGCTTTCTGTACCCTTACTGACATACAGGACAGGATATAATGGGCACAATGGGAGTCTTGCCCGCCAGCTAGCAAACCAGTGGAGAGCGCCCATCAGTTCCATGGGGGAGGCCCAACAAATTAAGTGCCCATCAGGATCAACGAGGGACCCTGGGCCAGAGGTGAGTGAGGGCAAAATGGAGATTGTGAGGAGAGGGTTGCAGGGGGGGTCAGAGTGGCATCAGCGGCCACCCCTTTCCCAATGCTGGAGGGCCAAATTGTCCCAGATTTGCACTAAGTGCAGTAGCAGGCGGGAGAAAGGACATTTTACCCGCCATCCGCTTTTTGCGCCGTATCATCTCGTTCTCAGTGCCTCCTGCCTCATTAACTATGCATTCCCAGGAAACACGCCAGGTCACTGGTGGGGTGGCCTCAGATTCACCCTGCCCCACTGTCACCTCAGGTTGCCAATAATCCAGGTGCTATATTGATAGGCTGCCCCTGCACAGAGTTAGCCCTCTTCAAGGGATAGGCAGCTGCTGGGAACTGAAGGCTGCCAGAGGGAGGAAACATGCTGCCACTCCTCCTCCTTTAATGAACTAATAAGCCTTGTGAAAATGCATTTCCAGCTGAAGCTGTCTGTAATAATGCAGAGGTTTAAGTTTAATTCCAGAGTAAGGGCCCAGGGAGAGTCCGTCTCCACCTATGGTTGAAGTAGTTGACTGACCACTGCGGCTTCGGTGAGACACTTAATGTTATGCTGCAGGGCCGATTAGTTTGTGGAGTTCACGATGATGCTATTCAGTGCCGTTTACTCGCAGAAGTCAACATTGATTTAAAGCACGCCATGGAAATAGCACTAGCCATGGAAAGTGCTGTGAGAGACTCGCAGGCTTTACAACATGTACAAAATGGCGCTGTTCTTCATGTGGGGCGGGAACCTACCAACAGGGCTGGTGTAAAAACCAGAGACTCAGCAGCGAAGCGAGGGGCAATGTCTGCTGTTAGGTAAATGAAAAGGCCTAGTCGAAACATTTTAGCAGTGACTCCAAGGTTAATCTGTTATAGATGTGAGGTGACCACATACTGGACACCTGCAGATTCAAGGGGGGAGAATGCCATTACTGACATAAGAAAGGTCGCGTAATAAAGCAATGCAGGGTGAACACAAAACAGCCCATAAGACAGCAAACCAATATGATTGAATTGAATAATGCAACAGAACCTGATGCTGCTGATACTGCTATTCCCTGATTAATGTCACAGCGGTAAAAATCAGACCTATCACTATCACCCTCCAATGGGAAGCCACTAATAATGGAGGGAGATACGGGAGCCTCAACCGTAGTGGTGGGGGAGCACACATTTTAATACCTAAATGAAGGGACCCAGCCACTGAATCTGGAGCAAACAACAGCTCAACTGAAGACATACACAGGAGATTCTATACAGGTATAGAGCACCGCCACAGTACCTGTGTCCTATAGTTAAGACAACCCAGCTTCCAATGATCAGAGTGACAGGTGAAGGATCTAGTCTTCTGGGCTGAGACTGGTTACAAAAAATCAAGCTCAACTGGTCTGAAATATTTCACTTGAGAACAGGAGGAGTTGCTGAACTGCTAAGGAAATTTGACAGTGTATTTTGTGATGAATTAGGGAAGTTAAAAGGCTTGCAAGCAGAAATATATGTAGATTCTCAGGTGACACCTCGTTTCTTTAAGGCCAGACCTGTGCTTTATGCCTTAAAGGAGAAGGTGGGTGAGGAACTGTGCCAGTTAGAAAAGCTGGGCATTAACCAACCAGTCCAATTTTAGGAATGGGCAGTGCCAGTGGTGAATTCTGACCAAGCTATATGCATTTGTGGGGACTATAAATTGACCATGAACAAGGCAGCCAAACCAGATAAATATCCCATCCCGAGTATAGGCAACTTATATGTAAAGCTAGCTGGAGGCAAATCCTATCCCAAACTGGACATAAGCCATGCATACCAACAGTTAGAGCTAGACAGCACATCTAGAACGTATGTAACTATCAACACGCACAAGAGTCTGTATCAATATACTCGCCTACCCTTTAGAGTATTATCTACACGTGTAATCTTCCAAAGGACAACGGAGAGTCTTTTGCAAGGACTTCTTGAGTAGTAGTATACCTAGATGATGTTCTGATCACAGGGTCAACTGAAACTGAACACTTGACCCACCTCGAAGGGGTGCTAAGAAGATTCTTGGAAGCTGGTGTACAATTAAAGAAAGAGAAATATACTTCCAAGCACCAGAAGTTACTCACCTGGGTCACAGAGTGGATACCATGGGTTTGCATCCGGTAGAACAGAAAGTTAGGGCAATCAAAGATGCGCCCTCTCTGTCTAGTGTAGCCGAACTCAAGTCTTTTCTGGGCATGATCAACTATTATATCCGCTTATTGCCAAACTTGTCAACAGTGTTAGCACCATTACACTTGTTGTTAAAAAAGAATCATCATTGGTCGTGGAATTCACAACAGGAAGGAGCCTTTGTGAAAGTAAGAAGCTATTACATTCATCATGTTTATTGGTACACTATGACCCATCAAAAGAAATGTTATTAACATGTGATGTGTCTTCTTATGGTGGAGCTGTGTTATCTCATAGAATGGAAGATGGATCAGAAAGACCAAATGGTAACGTCTCCAGAACCCTCTGAGCAGCCGAGAAGGGTTATTACCAACTAGAAAAGGAAGGTTTATCGGTGATATTCGGAGTGAAGAAATTCCACCAGTACCTGCATGAATGACATTTCACCATTGTGTCAGACTATAAACCATTAATGGGTTTATTCAGTGAGGATAAGGCCATTCTGCCAATAGCATCAGCAAGAATTCAACACTGGGCTTTGATATTATCTGTGTACGAGTATACCTTTATGCACCATCCGAGCTTGCATATTGAAAAGGTGGACGCACTCAGTCATCTCCCATTACCAGATAGCATTGTACATGCTCCAGTGCCACAAGAAGTTATGCTTGTACTGAATTTCTTGGACTCTTCACCTGTGTGTGCGAAGCAAATTAGAAATTGGATGAACAGGGATCAAATTTTGTTGAAAGTCAGAGACCTTGTATTGCAAAGGTGGTCAAATTCACCAGTAACAGAAGAGATGAGATCATTCCATGCCTGAAAAATAGAGTTAAGTTGTTAAGTTGTGGGGATCAAGAGTTGTCACCCCTTCACAAGGAAGAGAACCACTCTTGACAGAGCTTCACAGTGTGCATCCAAGCATATCAAAGATATGCTTGCGCGAAGCTATGTCTGCAGGCCAGGTATTGACAGTGACATTGAAAGAATGGTTAAGCACTGTCTATGTTGGCAGCAGCAACAAAAGCTGTCTGTTTCAGCTCCACTGCATCCGTGGGAGCGGCCTGTTCGACCCTGGGTTAGACTACATATTGATTATGTAGGACCATTCTTAGGTACCATGTTTTTATTGATCGTAGATGCGCATTCTAAATGGATGGATGTGTATAAAGTCAGATCACCGACATTAAGGCGCAACTATCGGAAAGCTGTGTCAATGTTTTAGTACACATGGCCTGCCGGAAGTCATCATTTCTGATAACAGCACAGTCTTTACCAGCACAGAATTTCAGAGATTCATGAGTTTAAATGGAATCAGACATATTAAAACAGCACCATATCATCCCATATCAAATGGTTTAGCTGAAAGAGCTGTGCAAGCTTTCAAATCTGGAATGAAGAGGTTATCAGAAGGTACCCTAGAAACTTGGCATTCCCACTTATTTCTCAATTATCGTATGATGCCTCATTCAACTACAGGTTCAATGCCATTTGAATTATTGATGAAACACCAGTTACTTACAAGGTTAAGCCTGGTGTTTCCAAACTTAGAGGGAATGATAGAGAAGAATCAGAGTAATCAAAAATTGAATCATGATATTCATAGCAAAGCTCGAAGATTCACTGTAGGAGATATAATTCTTGTGCGGAATTTTAGAAGTGGACCTTGGTGGGGTCCTGGTACAATTGTCTCAGAAACTGGTCCTTTGTCCTTCCAGGTGGAAGTGGAAGACCAAATTGTTCAAAAACATGTGGACCATTTTAGGAATAGAGACACATTCCAACAATCAGTTATTCTGCCTGTGATTAACCTTGAACCATCAATCCCTGAGGTGACAGATTTACCTAGAATAGACATGCCCGATGTCTCTGTAGAGTTGACAAACCCTGAACTGCCACTTTCTAATGATGTATCTGGTGCTGCAGTTCCTGACCATGTCGATCCAGTGGAAGAATCTCAAGTGGTAAAGCTATGTCACTCTAAATGAATAAGGAAACCACCTCAGAGACTTAATTTTTAATCACCTGAGTTGTATATATATATATGTTGTGGGATATTCAAATGTTTTCTGTAAGTAGAAACTTTAAAAAAAAACTAAAAGGGGAGGAAATGTAGTAATTGAAGGTATAGTCTCTCCTACTGCCTATCAGGGGTCACGTGATTGTTCTTGGAGGCTTCAGCCAATGAGCCCTAAACATGGGTAATCCAGGGCGGTGGGGGGGCATGGGGGGCGGTGTGTGTGGTGGTGGTGGGGGGGCTTCTTGTCGAGGACCTGGTTCAAGCATGTAGCATCTGAAAAGCTCTCAGTAATAAAGTTATCTGTTTCTAGTTGAAACCTGTCTGGTATGGAACGTCATTACATTATCTTTTTTGAACACCTTGTACCCGGGAATATTTAACACCCAGTCCTGCCCTTCCTTGAGCCAGGTTTCTGTTATCGTCACAACATCATATTTCCACATGGCAATCTGCACTTGTAACTCACCAATCTTATTTACTCTACTCCGTGCATTCACATACATGCATAGTAACCCTGATTTAGACTTCATGACTTTCTCCCATACTCCGACTCCATCCTGGAGTGACGTCTACGGCCACAAAAATGCCTATCTGTTCCCCTAACTAATGAATCCCCTATCACAGTTGCTCTTCCTTTCCTCACCCTTCCCTCTTGTACAGCTGAGCCGCTCGTGGTGCCATAAACTTGGCTCTGACGGCACTCCTCTGGGAAACCAGCAACCTCACCAGCTTCCAAAATGGAAAAATGATTTGTGAGCAGGGCTACAAGGGACTCCTGCACTACCTGGCTGGTTGTCTTGGACTGGACTGCCAGGTAGTCATCCATTCCCTTTCTGCCTCCAGGCTCATAAGCTGCATTGTGACCAGCTCTCCGAATGTGCTATCCACGTAGCCCTCAGCCTCTCGGAAGTGCCACAGTGACTCCAGCCACCACTCAAGCTCTGAAACCTGGAACTCAAGGTTCTGCAGCTGGCAGCACTCCCTGCACACATGGTCATCTAGGACACCAGTAGCGTCCATGACTTCCCACATATTGCAGGACACACATTCCACTCAACCAAGCTGCCCTGCTCTGTCTTAAAGTAATATAACCATATCCAAGTAAAATAAAGTTGTTGTACTGGCCCTGACTTTTCCTTATTCGTGGTGTTTCTCACTTAAATCCAAGTATAGCTACTTCTTTAAAAAGAATGCACTTTTCTAATTTGCAGCAATTTAAAGACAGACCCTAACAGCACTTTCTTACCAACCAATGAACTTATGGTTTTCCTGTGATGTCACTATTTGTTTTTCTCACTGTCCTTTTGAACTCAGCATGGGCCGGTTCCGAGCAGCTGACTGGTCCCTTCGTCTCTCCAACTCCCAAGTGGTGTAGGCCTCAAGCCTCAGGCCCAAATTATACTCTCCCACTCTGGATTGCTTCCTTGCAGGGCTGCTGCCTCTCCACCTCCAAGGTAAGTGGTTGGCCAGTTCGGTCTACACTGGTGTTACCGAGCCACTCTTATTGATGGACATTGAAGTCCCCACCCAGAGTACATTCTCCGCCCTTGCCACCCTCAGTGCTTCCTCCAAGTAGTGTTCAACATGGAGGAGCACTGATTCCTCCCACGTCGGTGGGAAAACACGCCCACGTGTTTCACAACAGCATATATATAAGGCGTGCACTTGACAAGCTGCTCTTCTCTCAGGACTTCAAGGTTTGTTTGCCTAACTTGCTTCAGTCAGCACTCGCAGTCATCAGTGCCAGGCTTCATAGACAGCACTACAGCACTTTTAGGGGGGTGCTCACGGCAGGTCTATATCTACCAGACCAGCCATATGTGGGTGGCTTTTCAATGGCTGCAGGGCTAGGGCTTGCTTGGTGAAGGGGGAGAAGTGGCCTCAGGCAAGGGAAGAGGCTGCAGGATAAGAGCTGTACTGGGGAAGGAGGGTATCCCAGGGTGTGTGTGGGGGCACATGTTGATCTGTGCAAGTGGCCTCAAGAGGGTGAGGGCTGAGGAGGCAGCCTCCAGAGGGGATGAGGCCAGATGGACATTGAGGGTATGTGTGTGAGAATGGGTGGTGATGTCCCTCGAGCTGGCAGTGAGTGAGATGCCAGGGAATGTGTGATGGGCTTGAGTGTGTGAATTTAGAGTGATGAGATAGTTGCCATACCTTGGCTGCACAGATAAGATCATTCATCCTCTATCTGCATTGAATGGCCAACCTCTTCTGTGCAGCATCGGCACTGATCTCCAATGCCATCGCCTGCCATGCCAGAATGGTGATGTAGCTGCCTGTCCTGCAGCCAGAGCAGGGTATATGACATCACAGCGGGTCTCCCAGCGTCCAAAGGGCGCTCGAGGGCTGCAGTCTTGCCTTTCGGAGCCATGTCTTCTTTGCTGCAGTCCTGGGCTGGAAGCACTGAGCGTGGCTGTACTTTAAATGTAGTGCCTGGCATGATGAAGCAGTGAGGTGACAGTGTGAAAGGCGAATCCGAGCCCGCCCACCATTGAAACGGCATGTATCCCGGGAATGCATAATTAATGCAGCAGGTTTGGGATGATCCAGCTTGAAAAGTGCTCCCACACTTAGTGCAAATCTGGGACTATTCTGTCCACTGTCTGTAAGGTATGATTCTGTGAGTATGACCATGTTAGGCTATTGCTTGACTAGTCTGTGAGACAGCTCTCCCAATGTTGACACAGGCCCCCATATGTTGGTAAGGAGGACTTTGCAGGGTCGACAGGGCTGAGTTTGCCATTGTCATTTCCAGTTCTTAGATCGATGCCAGGAGGTCCAACTGGTTTCATTCCCCCTTGACTTTCTAGTGGTTTGACACAGCTGAGTGGCTGGCTAGGCTATTTCAGAGGGCAGTTAAGAGTCAACCACATTGCTGTGGTTCTGGAGTCACATGTAGGCCAGACTAGGTAAGGACGACAGATTTCCTTCCCTAAAGTGCATTGTGAACCAGATGGGTTTTTAACAACAATTGACAATGATTTCATGGTCATCATTAGACTTTTAATTCCAGCTTTTTTTATTAAATTCAAATTCTACCATCTGCCATGGTGGGATTGGGTCCCCAGAGCATTACCCTGGATCTCTGGATTGCTTGCCCAGTGATCTACGCCAATGCCTCCCCTGAATGCTAACTACATTGTTAGCTATGTCAGGATCAGGTCATTGACTCTACATGCCTACTGATGGTCAGATCATTTTCATCAGAGCAACTTTGAGGTAGAGTATCTTGCAGGCTCATGCAACCGAGTTGCTGACATGTTTAGCTGTACTACTATTGCATCAGCGTTAGCGAAAGCGAAGTAACTTGTGACATTAAAGACTACGCGATGGCATGCAACTGCACATCTTCTTATGTGAAAGTGGTTGAGGCAGAATCAGTGACAGATAGTGCACTTCAGAAAGTAAGCCAGCACTTAAAAACTGAATGATCTCGTGAAATAGGGGAAAAACCGGTCCCACACTAAGGAATACGCAATGAACTCACATTGTTTGGTGATAACTGTATCGCACGCGGAACTTGAGCGGTTATCCTGAAAGCATAGGAACATGAGAACATAGACTTAGGAAAAGGAGGAGGCCATTCGGCTCTTCGAGCCTACTCCATCATTCAATAAGATCGTGTCTGATTTTGTCGTGGTCTCAGCTCCATCTTATCGTCTGCCTCCATTACCCTTGACTCCCTTGCCTATCAAAAATCTATCCAATTCAGCCTTGAATAAATTCAATGACCCCTGCGTCCACTCCTTCTTCGGGAAGAGAATTCTACAGACATCCATCTTAAAAGGGAGACCTCCTATCCTTAAACTGTGTCCCCTAGTTCTAATTTTCTGCCACAAGAGGAAACATCCACTCAATCAAGTTCTTTTAGGATGAATAACATCATCTCTCATTCTTCTAAGCTCCAATGGGTATTGCAACATATATTGCATTCTGCCCATGAAGTATATCTGGGTGTTGTTAAGATGAAACAACAATCCCATGAAGCTGTCTGGTGGCCAGCAATAGATTGCCACATAGAAGAGTTCATTAGAAATTGCTTAGTTTGTACACTCAGTGAAAAATCTGTTAAACTGTGTCCCACACCTCTACAACAAACCCCATGGCCAACAAAACAATGGCAAAAACTGCAAGTAGTTATTTTTGTAGAAGCTCAAGCAGCCCTTAGAAATCAACATTTTTTGCTTATTCGTGATCTACATCGCAAATGGCCGGAATTCCTACAATAAATTCCATAACCACCACTTCCATCATTGACAGCATACTGTTTACAAAATGGGTTTTGCCGGAGACTATCACTATAGATAATGGACTGTGTTTATTTCCAGTCAGTTCACAGAGTTTCTAGGAAGCTATGGAATTCACCACCATCTGACATCGTGATACAACCTGCAATCGAATGGTGGCATTGAGCGATTCTACAGTGTGATAAAGGGCAGTCTGAGAGCTAGTATGTCAGAGGGGAAAATGTTTGAACAATCTATTCATATCCTACTTCGCACATATTGATCCACCTCACATGCTCTAACCTGAAAGACACCGACCGAACTTATGACTTGTTGTAACATTTGCATGCCACTGACCATTCTTAAACCATCAGCACTATCGAACAAGAATGTCAGAGTGAAAACAGAAGAAATCGCAAAACAACAAGGTGAAGCAAAAGCATATTTCAACAACTAAATACACGCAAGGGAACCACAATTTGAAGTTGGCGATTGGGTTTGTATCAAATAGCTAAATCACGACCACAAACTCACATCATCTCTGTCAGGACCAAAGCAGATCAAGTGGTTGCTGGGAACCAATGCTTATCTGTTGGATGACAATGTAAAATGCTTGATGGGAAGCAGACCAGGATATTTTGAGGATGTTAAATATGAGGATACATTTCCTCCTCTGATGACTGACCCTGATGTTGTTCATCCACCTCATCGAGGTGATCACGCAGAACCATCATTTCAGCATCATCATCAAGCGCCTTCATATCACAAAGACTATTTCAATACTTAGAGAAAATGGACACTCAGAACTCTAAGAGCTAACTCAATGTACATATATGTTTGTTACTTAGGATGGTTTAATTTAAAATAAGGTCCTTTAGTTTTACAAGGGGGATAAGATGTTGTATTTAATTGCTCTATTGTTTGATGTCTGATTGTGTGTGTATGTTGACTGTTCTCTGTGCTGTTAATCAAACTTGGGTGTGGTCACAGAGAAACAGAAACTAGACAGAAGCAAGAAGCTGTAAGCATGAGAGCAGACATTTTAAAAAGCCACTCGTAAATAAAGCTCCTGTTTAGACACAGAATCTGGTCTGTCATCTCTGCATATCTTTGACACGTAAAACACAAAACTTACCGCCTCCAACTTAGTTGTGGGAGGTTTTCCAGCCGTTGGAAGACTGATCTGCGGCCTTTCTCACGATTAAGTGGGCTTGACCGCTATGTTTTTCACCGTAACAGGCTGCATTTAATCCAACCCACAGTCTCAAATATCGCACCAGCTTGCTAGCATTTCATCCAAATGATAGATATCCACTCAGCCATTAAACATGCTCTTAAACATTGGGTCACGCCAATGCTGTTTAAAAGCCCGTATTTAAACATTCCATATTTTTCTTGTTCTATGAAACAGTTGTAACATCATTCCACCATCAAAAACAATTGCCTAGTTTACCTTCCATGAATGTACTGGCATCAGTAACTTGGATTAATCTTCGTATGATAACCGATTGCTATCAATAAGTGCAACCTCTATCATGCTCATCATCAGCCCTCATCTGTGGGTATTTGCCCTCATCTATTCAGTGGTTTACCTGACCAGACTCAAAAGAATTCAACTGAGTTTCTTCACTTATGTTATAAACTGGTAACTTTCAGAATGGTGCATGAAGTGTGAAGAAATTACTCCACTGGATAAAACGCTATAAGCATGTACACTCTTCTAAATAATGGCCTCTTCAGCAGCAGAAACTTCCTGAGTGCAAAAAAATTCCTGATACCACAGCCAACATTTTAACAGTCTTTAAAACTATCTGCTTACACACTTTAATAGTTCTATTATAAAAACAGAGCAATGGTTGGCAATATGCTTTTGTTTCAACTCATGACCAAGCCTCCAATGCAGGCCTAATCAATGGGATGACATTCCTTCTTTACTGATTTCTGCCAGAGGTTCTCAGTCTATTTAATTTGGATAATTTCAATGGGCATGGTGTAATGAGAGAAAGTTAACTTCAAACCTGGCATTAGTTTATTTAATACATGCAGTTAGGTTGTTGGAGAAGCAGATTGTAGTCAATGGTGCTTTTGTAGTGGGATTCATGACCTATGTAATATAGAGGAGCATTGCATTGGATTCCACCACGGTTGCATATAATGTGAGAGGGCTTGGTGTTGCTGATAGAAAATGTCCAAGACTCCTACATGATCAACAGGCACAGCTTAATAAATGAAAAGAGTTATTTCCAATTACTTTGACTTTGGGATTTAACATTCATTATTTTTTTAAAGGGCCAAAAGAAAATTATTTTCCATTTCACTGCAGCATTCCGTAGCCAAGAAGATCATCAGGCAGTTTATTGCCATGGCTATGCTAATGGTACTGGCAAGGCATTCATAAAACAACCACTCTCTAATTTTTTTCCCCTTCCCTCTCCCTTAAAAGCAATTTCCTTTTTAGGCACTGCATGTGGGAAATTGTTGGTGCTCCCATATCTTACTGTACAGTGGAACTTGTAGACTATGAACTGTCTATGGGAACAAGAGGAGAGTGGTCGGCTTCAAAGAGTCACACTAAACAACGTTAATTATTCTATTTGAAGTGTAGCATACTGGGATGGTTGCAATAGTAGATCAAAATGTCTGCATGTATGGAATAAACATTTTCTTATGCCATAAATAAGATAATCCACTGAATTTTGATCACAGATTTACAAGTGTATGCAAAATCCTTTTGCTGCCCACAAAATCTGTTTCAAAATATTATGAGTTCTCCATGGAGGTCTAATGGTTCTCAAATAGCAGAGTAGATGCACTCTTGTGGCAGCAGCCAAATACCCTTCACTGAGCCTATCATTATTCAGTGTATTGGGCCTGTTTCCAGACTGACTGCACACTGTGGCTCTTTTCTCTATTTGCCACCCTCTGCAGAATTTTATGCTGTAGGTTTGATGATTTAACAAATGGAATCTCACACAAAAAATACCTAAAACCTTCAGCATGCCCAAACCATGTAACTGGCAAAGTACAAGTTAAAAGTCAAACATGCTTAATACCCAAAAAACTGTTGCATTGTACTGATGTAACATTAAACATAGGAGTCCATCCTTCTTCTATAGTGTGGAATTGGAATGTGTAGAATGGATTCCACTCATTGTCCTTTGAATTGTCACTTTTAACTTATTGTTGTCTTTTAGATGAAGGCACAATTTTCTTTTCCATGAATTTCCCATTCATCTTTTTATCAGATAATACAATGACAATTTAATGAGATGTTACTTGGAGTCAGGCCAAGCAAAATAATTTTGTAAAAACTTGTCTTGCACAGATCGACATTTTAGTCTTGAATGTCCTGTATTTGTTTGGTTGATATTTATCTGTAATTGGTAAGGATTTTTTAAATACACAAAGCTGGAAACGGCTCATATGAGCAATAAATTCTGAACATAATTGTATGAACAAAAAGAAAAAAAGCTGTACATTTTTGGAGTCTAAAACAAAACACAAAATACTGGAAACACTCAGCATATCAGGCAGCATCTGAGGTAACTTAATATTTCAGGTGTGTTTTGACTGTTCTCCCTACTGATGCTGTTTGACAACTGAGTGTTTCCTGCACTTTCTATTTTGGGTTAGCAAACTTGAGTGTGCTAGTATAGTTGAGTTCTTGTTTTTTATTCAGAAGTGGTTGAGTTCAAGTCCAATTTCAGGATTTTTGCCCTCAATCTAGACTAACAATTCAGACCATTACTGAGGGAGTACGACATTGTCAGATGTAGCATTTTTTGGATGAAATCCTTATCTGCCCATTCAGATGGATGTAAAATGTGCCAGGCACTGTCAGAGCAAGAAGAAAGAGTTTTCCTGGTGTTTTGGCCAATGTTACTCCATCAACCAAACCAAACAAGTACAGATTAACAGCTGATACATCTCAATTTTGATTTGAGGACCCTTACTGTGTATAAGAATCATAGAATGGTTTCAGCTCAGAAGGAGACCATTCTTTGTGGTTTACCTACATATCAACAGTATTTACATTTCAGAAGTTGTGAGTCCTGAGGGTGTGATAAGATATGAAATAAATCCAAGTTCTTTCTTTTAAAGCTTGTGTCTCAATCTGTTTCTTTCCATCTCTGCTCTTTTTCCCCCCCAGGCAGTGTTTTTCCAATTCTGTACTTTTCTTCCCCAATTTATTATCTTGTCACAGCAGCCAGAATAAATATTTACATTGACCATTAAGGAGAAGCTGATCAGTCATGCACAGTTCTGTCTCCTAGCAACAAGAAGGTACGTATCTCAACTGTGACATAGTACACCACCTCCCAATACGTGGACAAAACACATGCCTGTGATGATATTGCAAAGGCTCCATTTCCAGCCAGAAAGTTTACGACAAAATATCTTCTTTGTTCCTTTCTACATGCCCCCTCCATCTGACCTTTCCCTTTCAATGCTCCCACCTTCTCAGGGCTAAGACCTCAGGAAATTGCCAGCACTATATCACCTTCCCATGTTCCACAAATACCTAAGCAAGTTTTGCACCCACTTACATTCAATAAATAGAGTATCCAAACTCCCTCTTTTTTTCCGTATCTTAACCTCAGCTATCCTTGAAAAATAGACACTATTCCCACTCTTGTACATATTTATACAAAGTTGAACATAGCTATCTATTACAGCTCTGTGTGACCAGTGAGTGTTATATTACCTTATGTTACCACAACTTAAACCCTGTTAAAAAAATGTTTTAAATATAAGAAAAGAGAACCAACTGAAATGAAAGTTCCTATCCCAATACAGAAAGTACTGAAGACTTTACCAATGGGCAGTTTTGTGACCAATGTTTATCTTAAATTTTTTTTGATGAGCACCACATCAGATTTAACTGGATCTTTGTTATTATCACTTCATACTTATTGTCATTTTCTTGGCTGGTGGAGTGCAAGTGACACCCAGAATCCAGTATATATATGTGTGCGTGTGTGTGTGTGTGTGTGTGTGCCTGTTACACTCTGTAAATGGCAGTTGCTTCCAAGCACTATATACACAGTCTGGAGCTGTGGAATTTCTGTCATTCCTCATAATAGCCACAGACATTGTGGAGTCTGTCGTCTGTACCCCACTTAGTTATGGAATGGTTTCATTTCTGAAATATTAAAAATTTCAGATATTTTTCAGAATCTGTGTTGGGACAGATCTAAGTTCCATAACGTGATTCAATTTTTTTCACATTCTCATAGGCCCTTAGAAAAGAGATATCTGCTGTCCAAGTGTTGTAATATGCCTTTAACAGATATCAGCATGGCATCACTAGAAGGGAAATGTGTCATGTGATCCAGTCTCTGTTTCACTTTTGCTTTAAGCAGAGCACGCACCCACAGCTCTGATGCCTTCAAGCTTTATATCTGCGTATAACTGTTCTCACATGCGTTATGAGCGATTGGTACCTTGTATCTTATACAGTAAATAAGTTCAATAATATGACACAAGAGGCCAGGGTGAAAAATTGCTTAGGGTTCAGTTTGCAAAACAACAGCCACTAAACAGTTCATGGAAATGATCAACAATGTGGGGAAACATTAAACATCTTACATGATGTGTCTTCTTAAAAGCGGTTGAGATCGGGAAAATATTCTATGATGAAAGCTATTTTCTGTGCTGCAGGAATTGATCCAATAGTATGTGGCTTCACTTCTACCCTGTCCCCTCCCCAACATCCCTAATTTCTCTTTTTAGTCCTTTTTGGATCCTAGTCACCAGTTTGTTGGATCCTGTTCACATGTTTGTTGTAAGGGGTGGCCGATTTAGTACTAATGATAGAGTTGAGTAGCAGGCACTTCATAGGTAGAAACTCTGGGCTGAATCTTCGGCTCGGCGAGCGGGGGCGGGGCCTGCTTGCCAAGGTGTAAAATAATGCATGGTGATGTCGGGCGTGGGTCCCGACGTCACTGCGCGTCATTCGGACTTTCAGTTCAGTGAGTGCGCACCCGAGTCGGCTGCGTGCCAGCCGAACTGTCAAAGGCCTATTAAGGCCATTTAACTCTCAATTAAAATAATTAACGGAGCTGCCCGTCCAACCTTAAGGTTGGCGGGCAAGCGAAGAGCCCAGGCGGCCTTCACATTTTTCATGGAACCTCACCCATGGGCGGGATGAGGTTTCATGAATGATTTTAAATTTTGACAAAAATTTTTATTGAAATTAATACACATCTTCCAGCCCATGTGACAATTTCACATGCGGGGACATGTCATAAAAATTTTCTTGCCGCTTTATTAAACTTTTTGGGCTTAAAACTAATCTTCCTGAGGCACAGATGTGCCTCAGGGAAATTTCTGCACCTTTTCGCGCATGTGCGAAAGAGCGTACTCCCGACTCAGGCAAGCCCGACCCTGCGCTTCCGGGTGTGTGTCACGCTGGGTAGGCCTTAATTGGCCCGCCCATGTAAAATGGTGATGCGGACCCAATCGGGGGCACCGACCGGGTCCACGCCCGCTCCCGCACTGCCCGCCCAACAGGCAGAAAGCTCTGCCCTCTGTGTTTATTTACAAAGATAGTCAGCAGCAACTAAACATGTGCTTACACTTCAGACTCTATCACTACACTGCTGCAACTACTAACAGCTGACTGCAGACTACAAACTACAGAGGTAGCCCATGCTACAGTGTTCACCCAGTCGTGAACACTGGCGGAATCATTTCTTGGTGCATAGTTTCTCTCTTCCTTAGGTGATCCACATGTCTCCGTACGACTTGGCCTTCCACCTCCACGTGATAAGATAGGGGTCCAGTCATTGCATTTATTTCACCTGGTTACCACTTTGGTCCTTCTCCAAAGTTCTTCACATATAACGTTTCTTCCACGGTAAATTTCTCCTCACAACTATGCCAGTCATGTCTAGCTTTCTGACTTCCCTGACTCATTTCCACCTTCCCCCCCTAAATTCAGCATTATTAAGCTCAATCTCATCCTGAGAGGGCATTTCATCAATAATTCCGCAGGTGTGACACCTGTTGTTGTGTGAGGGGTGGTCCTATAATGGAAAAGAAAGTGTGCTAGCTTGTTTGTTAAGGAATCTCCAGTTAATTTCTTCATGCCAGCCTTGAATGTTTGAACTGGCCTTTCAGCCAGTCCGTTTGAGGGAGGGTGGTACAGTGAAGTTTTTACATGCGTGATACCACTGAGGCTGATAAACCAAGGAAACTCAGCACTCGTAAATGCTGTGCCGTTATCAGAAACGACTACTTCTGGTAGTCCCTTAATGGCAAAACTTTGACGTAAATTCTCAACTGTAGCAGAAGAAGTTGATAATTTCACCTCACATACGTCCATCCATTTTGAGTGGGCTTCAACAATGAGCAGAAACATTGTTCCCACGAAAGGCCAAACATAGTCAATGCATAACCGCTCCCATTGGCTTCCTGGCTATTCCCAAAGGTGTAACAGAGCTGTTTGAAGATAACTTTTGCAGTTGCTGACATTGCACACAATACTTCACTAAAATCTCTATTTCACCATCCATCCCAGGCCATCATAGGCAGCTGGGAGCTATGGTCTTCATTCGGGATATTTCTGAACGTGCGCTGTGTAGTTCAATTAGCAATAGCTCTTTACCCCTTGGAGGTACCATCACTCGTGTTCCCCACAATAAGATACCATCCTAGCTGGTTATGTCGTGCCTTCTGTTGAAGTATGGTTTCATTTCGTCAGATGCAGGCTCTTGTGTCCAACCAAGAAGTACTTGTTCTCATACTTGTGATAGGACTGGGTCCCTACTTGTCCAGTCTCTGATTTGTCGAGCGCATACCGGTGATGAATCTAAGAAATGTAAAAACAAAATAAGTTCTTGTGGAACAGGGGCTTCCACATCCTTTTCTTGTAAAGGCAAATGACTAAGTGCATCGGCATTTGCAATTTGACTACCAGGCCTATGTATGAAAATATTTATGCTGCCAGGATTAAAGTCTTATTTGTGTTTCTGTGTCTTCTTTCGATGGGCTTTCTCCTTTGTAGTGCTGACTTTAATCTCAGCCTTCTTTTCGACTTCAATATTGGCCAAACTAATCTTAGATGTTAGCTCGACTTGAGTGAACTCAGTGGTTGAGTCTCCCAGAATTGCATCACCTGTCTGCTTCTTAGAAAATTCTGCGACTTTTACTGCCAAAGGAGGCTTTTGGCTTCAAGTAGCGGGTTCTTCAGCTCCTCCATTCCTTTTTTATATTTGTTTGCTGCCTCCTGGGAAATTAAGCATTATTGTGTCTTCTCTGCCAACTCATCCTTCATTTTGGTCGGAGAGGTGCTGAATTCTTTCCGTTTCCCTCCATACTTTTCCGGTGGTACAACCTTTGACCTGAGGGAATCTTGTAGTATGTGAAGGTCTTTCAGCAGATTTTCTTTTCCTTTCAGAGGTTGCTCACCTTGTCTCGAACTCTGTCTCTAAGCATGGTCTCTTCGAATTCCTTCTGTTGTTCTTCCATTTTTTGGCTCAAGGCAGCCTGAAGTTCTTCAGGTTGTTGAGTCTTTACACACTCCTTTTCCAAAGCAGAAACGCTTCCTGTTTCCTTTTGGAATCTCAGTGGTCCCTCAAGGTTGATTTCCCTTAGCCAGTTTTGCCCTAGGAGGCTTGGTCCTCTGCCTCTCAATACCAACACTGGTAGCTTTACTGATTGGCTCCCATAATGTACAGTTACTTTACTTCTGCCTTTGACTTGGATGTCTTCACCCGTGTATGCTTTTAATCGGGCAGTTGTTTCTTCCAAATTTAACTGATGTTCCCCATTATTCAGATATTTAAAGGTATGTTCCCCAATGACTGTAGTGGAAGCTCCTGTGTCCCCCACTTACATTCGAACAGGCCTACTATTCACTATTACATAGATTGGTTCTGTTCTTCCAACCTTCAAGTTATACAACAATTAAATAACTGAATCTGTTGCTTCAGGCCCTTCTACATTTTAGATCTCACTGTTTTTTTCTTTTGTTTGAAAGTCTGCTTGACTCTTTCCTTACACTGTCTCATTATGTGACAATTTTTACCACAATAAAACCATTCTATTTTGTTAAAGTGCCAATCGTTAAAGGATTGTTTGTTTCCACCTCTATTGATATTACTCCTTGTTTTCATGGCTCAGTCGTTTTTTTCTCAAGTTCCTGCTCGTGGGGGCTGTTTCCCGCCTCTCGGTAAAGTATTGCATTTTCGCGCCCTTATTGGCTGGGGCTTCCTGTCCAATGTGGAGGATGGCACCATTTTGTGTGCCCTGTATGGCTTTCAAATCTCTAACTACACTTTCTATTGCCAGTGCAATCTCTAGCGCCTTCTTAAATTCCAAATTTGTTTTGGATAACAATCGCTTCTGAATCATGTCCTCATTCACACCGCACACTAAACGATCTTTAAGCATATCATTTAAGGATGTACCAAACTCACAATGATCCATTAATTGCTTCAAGCTTGCCACATAGCTTGCGACTGTCTCCCCCGAGTCTCTAATTCTTGAATTAAACTTGAACCCTTGCATCATTACTGAGGGCTTTGGGTGGTAATGGCCCTTCACCAGGTTCACTAATTCATCAAAATCTCTCGAGTCTGGGGCACTGGGTGCCATCAAACTGCGAATCAAGCCATAGGTCTTATTCCCACATGTACTTAAGAGGATCGCCCACCTCTTCTCTTCCTCTGTAATCTCATTTGTTTGGAAAAAGAATGAGGGACGCTCAATGTAGTGGGACCAATCATCTGTTGCTGGATCGAAAGGATCAATTTTTCTCAATTGCGGCATGCTGTGAAGGAGTTACGTCGACAATTTGAACAGAACTTTGACTTACAATTGCTGTGCAAGTTACAGTGTCGATTTTGTTCCTCTTGTTTGCTTCTGTTTAACTTATTTAATCCTCATAACCAGTTTGTTGGATCCTGTTTGCATGCTTATTGTAAGGGTTGGCCGATTTGGTACTAATGATAGAGTTGAGTAGCACACTCTTCATAGGGAGAAACTCTGAGTTTATTTACAAAGGAACTCAGCAGCAACTAAATATGTGCTTACACTTCAGGCTCCATGGGCAGAATTTTTCTGTCAGCGAGCAGGGGGCTGGGCCCACTCGCCGACGTGTAAAATGACGTGGGATGATGTCAGGGGGAACCTCCGACGTCATCCCGGCCCATTTAAATTTTCAGGAAGGCGGGGGCGCAGCGAAATCAGCTGTGCACCCGCCGACCTGTCAATGGCCAATTGAGGCCATTGACAAGTTCATTTAAACAATTAAAGGACCTGCCCTTCCAACCTTAAGGTTGGCGGGCAGGCCAGGAGTCCCGGCGGGGAACAGAAAAAACTCGAAATTTCATACACTGGCGGGATGAGGTTTCATGCAGGGTTTTAAAAAGTTTAATTGAGTTTTACTGTAATTTATGAACAGGTCCCATCTCATGTGACATTGTCACATGACGGGGACATGGTAAGGATTTGTTTTTTCTATTTTTTTTCTATTTTTCAAAGTGGAAGCGATCTCCCTGAGGCAGCACTTAGCCTCAGGGAGATGTGCGCTCTTTTGTGCGCATGCGCGAAAGAGGGCACTCTTGCTTTTGGGGAATCCCTCCCGCCTGTACAGGGCTTCCCGCCAGATGTCACGCTGGGTGGGCCTTAATTGGCCTGCCCATGTAAAATAGCGGCGGGGCCCGCTTCTCCAGCGGGGATTGGCTCCCCGCCCGCCGGAGATTGGGTCGGGCTTGTCCGCCCGGCCGGCAGGCAGAAAATTCTGCTTTATCTCTACAGACTACTGACTACGAACGACAGAGGTAGCCCAAGCTATTCCACCATTGCATAATAAGATCAGGTGATCTTCCATTATAACATTCTTCTTAAAGGTATATTACACATCAGATTACCACAGTCCTTTTTTAACTTTTCCCATATTCCTGATTTGGACTTCACCAGCCACATTTACCTAGTCCAGTTAAGCACAGTTGCCCAAGTTTTCATGCTATTCCAAGTTTCAAGACAATAGGTGGAATTGTCTCAGATTTGCACTCAGTGCAGTAGCAGGCAGGTAAAACGAACTTTTACCCACCGGCCGCAATGGCCGTATCGTCCCAAACCCGCTGCATTAGTTATGCATTCCTGGGAAACACGTCATTTCCATGGAAGATGGACTCTCATTCTCCCGCCATGTCTTCACCTCGCCACTTCATCACGCTGGGCGCCATATTTAAAGTGCAGCTGCACACACACCTCTCAGTGCTTCCAGCTCACAACTGCTGCACAGAATACATGAGCCTGAAAGGCAAGAAGACTGCAGCCCCCCAGGTTCAATGGCAGGTCCCTCAAGCGCCTTTTGGGAGGCCCACCGTGATGACAGCTTTGGCTGCAGGATGGGCAACAACATCAGTAATCCAGCATGGGAGGTGGTGGCAGTGGTGATCAGTGCCAATGCCATGCAAAAGAGGACAGCCACCCAGTGCCACTACAGGGTGAATGGTCTCATCCGTTCTGCCAGGGTAAGTCATTTTTCTCATCACTCTCAACTCTCACACTCCCAAACCCTTCACACATCCACAGGGAACTCACACCTCAAGGGACAACATCACTAACTCTGACACACACTCTCACATCTCCATTAGGCTCATATCCTCTAGAGCTCGTGTCCTCATCCCGTCCATGGCTCCGCTCACCACACCAACATTCCACACAATGCCATGTGTCCTGCTCACTCTCTCCATCTGTTTTCATGCAGGAGAAGCTGGCTCACAGCAGCAGGAAGAGGTCCCAGACTGGGGGTGGAGTGGCCCACATTAGGCCCCTCACTCACTTTGAAGAGCATGCCATCATGCTAACTGATGAGGACATGAACCGTGCCTGTGGTGAGGGCAGCAAACACCCTCATAAGGACCCTGCACCACCTCATCCCTCTCTCAACACAAATGTGAGTGCCTTCTCTCCTGTTTTTGACTCTGCTGCCATGCACTCATTATCTCTACTTTGGTTGACAGGGAGCTCTGCCAAGCGACTGACACCCTCAGCCAGCCAGTCCCTCAGCTCCATCCAGGTCCTCACCTCCAGCCAAGAGGACGCTTCCTCCAATGAAGAGCTGGAAATAGAGCATGGAAGACCCAGCACAGCGCTTACACACACCCTCCACCAGCGCAGAGACACACATCTCGGTGGGACCTAGATCTAGAGCAGGCTTAGGTTCACAGTCTGGTGGTCACCGCATGGACACATGTTCACAGCAGCAGGAGGCAGATTTGGCCAAGCTCCCCAGCACTCGGACTGCTGGGAAATGGGCATCTGTGAGGTCCAAGTAGATGACGAACCTCTAGATTTGGCCTTCCAACTCATTGTGGAGAGTCAGCAGAAGGCAAGGGAACATCACGCAGAGCTGTTGAAGCCCTCAACAGAGTGGCATGTAAGTTGGAGGAATGCGTCTGCCTGCTCTCTGATGAAGCTGGTGCCCATATTTGTGTGTATGGAGGTCTCCATGGGGAGGATGGCGGATGCCATGGAGACCCTGGTGCAGCAGAACACGGGGAAGTGTGCAGACCTGCACTCCATTGCGGCAGTTATGGGGGAGTTCCTGCAGTTGCAAAGTGAAAGGGGAATGGAGCACCTTGACATCCCTCCAGGTGCTCTCCCCCTCAAGGAGTCAGGCCGGAGCCCCTGGGCATCCGAAGGGGGGAGGAGTGGCAGCTGGACAGTCCTGGGTTATCCACTCAGGAATTTTAGAGGCTGTCCTCTCCCTCTGAGTTCCTTTGCCCGTGAGCCCCTGAACCTCATCCTCTCACTGCAGAGGGAGCAGCTGGCCGACGAGTGATTCTGGAGGGAGAAGTTTGTGTGTGGCAGGGCCTTTCGGAGCCTCGCGCAAGCACTCTCCCACGCATGTGGATCCTTCACATTTCACACTCATTTAATGTCCTGAGCACTTTGAATGCTACCTGCTGCGGTTCACTTTCAGTTGTCTATCTGAGCTGACCTGCATCTCCATCCACCCACCAATCACACGCCCATGCAGCCCACCACAACTCGCCCACCACAAATCTCATTTCACTTTATATTTGAACAGCATGGTCTACATTCGGTTTTTTGTCAGCTCTCCCATCTTTTCCCCTCCCACAGTCAATCATTTCCTTTCTTCCATCACTGTTGACCCCCTGGCATCACCTTCCACCTCCCCTCCATGACCTACCAGCCACAACCCTTTTCCTTTGGGGATGTTCAGGTGAATGTGCACATTCCCTTCCTTACTGAAGATCCCACCCCCATCCACATTCACCTCCCTGACCTCCTCCTTCCCACCCCCAGGGTTCATGTCTGCCTTCGAGTCCCCACCAACCACCCTCACTATCCCTTCTACTGACACCGTCGAACCCTCACCCTCCCACCCCACTGCCTCACTCTGCCCTCAGTCATTCTCACCATTCCCTTGTACCATGTCCACCCTCAGTTCACTCCCCAGGAGACAGTCATAGGCCCATCAGACCCCTCTCTTGCACATTCATCTGGACATCCACCTCTCCGGACCCCTTCCCCCCTTGGAACCCTTTCCCGCCCCGCCTGGACTCCAACCCTGCTTAGTCCTTCCACCTTCCTGACTCCTTCAAACATCCTTACTTCATTGGCCAACCTTAGTCCTTCCCCCATCCCGATGCTTTCCTCCAACCTTACTTCTTCCTCCACCCTTTCTTCTTCCTCCAGTTTTACTCCCCCCACCCCCAGTCCTTCCTCCCCGCAGACTGCCTCCCCTCTCTACACTTCCTGCCCCTCTGAACTCCTTCCCTTACACCTTCCACGCCCCCTTTCACCCTCTCCTCCCCCGTACTCCGTCCCCCTCCCAGCCGTCCCCCCAACATCTTTATTCCCCCTCCCAACCTTACCCCAGCCTGACACCTTCATCCACCCCCCCAAACCTCACCCCACCCTGACGCCCTCATTCCCCTCTCCCAAGCTCACCCCATCCTGATGCCTTAAATCCCCCCCTTCCTATCTCCATCCCATCATGGCACCTCTTCCTCTCCCAGTCGATCCTAGACCTTCCTCTTCCACCCCTCGGTGCATCTTCCTCTCCCGAGCACAGCTGGACCTTCCTCTCCACCTCCTCGACCATCACCCATTGTGAGCAGACCCTGAACGGTGACTTTCCAACTTCCGTGAGCTGCTTCGCTGCAGAGCCATGTCCATGAGAATCCACCCAGCATGCCATGGACATTCCTCCACTGTGCCGTTGGTGTCGGGCTCCAGTATCTCTGGCTCCTCAGATGTCTGCGATGTAAGCAAGGCCCTGGCAGTAAGTCCCGACTTCTGCACGTCAAACTGTCAAGACGTGTTCTGCACTGGCGTGCAATCACACCGATGTGGACGGACGATCCAGCAGGGAGGAGGATGATTCCGGTGAGCTGGCCTTATAATGATATGCAAAGGTTCCCAATGCCCAATGGCGGGGAACATGGCCCGCCATCAATGGGCTAAGTGGACGATCTGAAACTGGTTTCACAACATCACGAAACCAATTTTTGGCCTTCTCGCCATATTGTCAACTCACGTCACCGAGCACACCCGATGCCAGTGGGCATGGACGATTCCGCACAATGTTTTCCATTTCCAATTTTCTTCCCTCCTCTTTTGAAAGGAATTAAGTGATACCTCACCCAATTGATCAATCTTCATATGTGAATTGAGACAGAATATCAGCAGGCTATTTGATTATAGGGGGACAGCTGTCAAAGTTGAGACCAATCCTTCTTTGTACAAGAAGCCACTGGACAGTATTTTGGAACAAGAACACCGGCTGGTTTTTCTCTTTCCAACTCAGTGAATTCCAAGGCCAATCATAGCACTTTTATCATCATGACCAACTTAAATCAGGTAACTCCACACAAACTGGGGGTTTAGCCAAAGGTTTTTCTGTACTTTCTGCAATCTGCTTCACTCAAACTGCTATTGTGGTATGTGGCATTTACATCCAAGACACATCACAGAATTACACAGAATGACGTTTTGCCAAGGGCCTGTCTGTATCTTGTTTTCATCTTTTAAGTCAGAACTATCCTTTATTTTGTCATTAACACTTACTCTGGACCCATGCTTTGATTATTTACTGCAACCATTACCACTCCCTTTGCTTTTGTTGACATCTTTGTTACTTAATCTCTCCCACTCTCTAACATATCCCTGACCTTCCCTTTTGTTCTACCTGACCATCCCCCACTTTCTCAACAGCATAAAAAGCAAACACATTTCTAACTCTCTTGAGTTCTGAAGAAGAGTCATATCGGACTTGAAACGTTAATGCTGCTTCTCTCTCCACAGTTGCTGCCAGACCTGCTGAGTTTTTCCAGTACTTTTTGTTTTTATTATCACAGAATAACTCCGGTTTTTCTCTTAGTATAGCCCCCATCTTCCCTCCTTCAAGTGAAAAGGCTGTCAAGCATCTGGTTTGCAACTGGTATAACCATTCATCACCAGATCCAGCTGGGCCACATCAAACAATTTCGGGCCCCCTTTTCCTCTGCCAAAATTGCTCAATATTCCAGGAAATGAAAGATAACCCTCGGCATCTTGTCTCAACTCCTAGCCATCTCTTAAAACTTTTTTCCCGCCCCCACCATTTCCACCTCCAACAGCAAATGCAAATAGCTTCTTTGTCATTAAGACTGAGAACACCACATGCCACCACATGCCACATGCCACCACGTGCCACATGCCCTCTGCTTCCTCTTTCCCATCAAATGAAATTTTCCCCAAGGTTCTTCCCACCTAACTCTGAGCCTGCAACTTTTTCTAGCTTTTATCCTATCTCTCCTCACACCATCTCTGGGCTCATCTTGTCCATGAAAGCCGCTTTCTGCTCTTTTGAATACATTCCCACTAATCTCTAGCCACCTAACTCCCCTTCTTGGTACCTTGCTATCTGACATTGTAAATGGGTCCCTCCTTTAAGGTACTAACCCTCTCCCTTTACCAAATCCCATGTTCTCACTGCAATCTGAAATCTCCTTCCAGCTATTTTCCCGTCCCATTATTACACCCATGGCTTGCCTAACTGGGGGTAAAAGATTATCTAAAAATAACTGCTTAAACTGAGGTTTCTCCAGACCCTCATTGAGGTCCTCATGGGGATTCACCTGGAACCATCTATAATTGTCATACAATCAGAAGACAAAAGCCTGGGAACTTCTGCCTGGTTTCTGTTTGGTTGCACACAATTCATCCCCAATATCGATATCATGCAAACCTAAGGCTTCTCAAAGTGACATTAGGAGGCTGACTGAGGAACAGTTCTGGTTATCAAGATCTGGGGGAAAAACAAGAGTTAAGCATATTTTTACAAGCAGTTATCAGAACACTTTTTTGCTCCCCCACTTCCAACTCTTGGTGGGCTTTTAGAAATTGACCATCTCCAGTTAACCTCAAATGGATGGCCAGTATTTTTAATTCAATCTAACTCACAGACACATGCCTGTAACTTACTCAGGTTTAGGGGAACGGAACATGCCTCGACTCAGGGTTGTTCCAGTCATTAATTATTGTATTTGTGGCTACGGTTGAAACCGGAGAGTAGGGAGGAGGGGAAAGCTTTATCAGGCTCGCTGACCATACGTGGCTGCTTGCTCCTCCAACCTCATTGCAGCTATCACTATTATCCTGTCTGACACTGACAACAGCCCATTGCTGCCCTAATTTATTTTCAAGCTGTGAAATTTTTAATTTTCACTGAGTGCGGTCTGCTTCCCTATGGGGTTGCTTGAGCCACTCTCAGAGGGCTCCTCTCATATCTTACAAATCCTGTCTAGCTTCCCATTTTCTTTCTGACATTTTTTCTGGATCTGTCTCATCTCTTGCACTTCATGTATAGCACTCCCTGCCTGTAGGGCAGTCATGCTCTGTTGCTGCTTGAGAGCAGGCAATTGTTCCACCCCCCTATTTCTAGGATCCCCACTATTATTTGTTCTGTGTTAGATCCCAGGCGTCTAGACTATTGGCATGTAAACTACTTTGCACTCCCAGTGGGGTTTCCCTTTCCGGTGTGGGTGTTGATCAGAGCCACACCCGAAGTTCAATTTGTTACAAACTAAACGTCCGTGGAGCCTTGTCCCATCTGGGTTACCAATTTTGTAAGTTCTGTAAATCACTTGAACCTTTCTTCAGGCTCTTGACAAGACAAAAAGTGGGCAGACAGTAGTTTGGGTGTAACAAATTAAGGAGATTTATTAAGTAATAAAGCAATACTTAACAGCCAGGCAATAGTTTACAAGTCACACACAGCCCATTCTCAAGCAGCTCAGACACAGGTTATATAAAAGTAAAAAACTGCGGATGCTGGAAATCCAAAACAAAAACAAAAATACCTGGAAAAACTCAGCAGGTCTGGCAGCATCTGTGGAGAGGAACACAGTTAACGTTTCGAGTCCGAATGACCCTTCAACAGAACTAAGTAAAAATAGAAGAGAGGTGAAATATAAGCTGGTTTAAGTGGGGTGGGGGGTGGCGGGGGGGGGGGACAAGTAGAGCTGGATAGAGGGCCAGTGATAGGTGGAGATAACCAAAAGATGTCATAGACAAAAGGGACAAAGAGGTGTTGAAGGTGTTGATATTATCTAAGGAATGTGCTAATTAAGGGTAGAAAGCAGGACGAGCAAGGTACAGATAGCCCTAGTGGGGGTGGGGTGGGGTGAAGGAATCAATAAAGACTAAAAGGTAGAGATAAAACAATGGATGGAAATACATTTAAAAATAATGGCAATAGGTGGGAAAAGAAAAATCTATATAAATTATTGGAAAAAAAAGGCGGGGGGGAATCGGAAAGGGGGTGGGGATGGAGGAGAGAGTTCATGATCTAAAATTGTTGAACTCAATATTCAGTCCAGAAGGCTGTAAAGTGCCTAGTCGGAAGATGAGGTGCTGTTCCTCCAGTTTGCGTTGAGCTTCACTGGAACAATGCAGCAAGCCAAGTACGGACATGTGGGCATGAGAGCAGGGTGGAGTGTTGAAATGGCAAGCGACAGGGAGATCTGAGTAATGCTTGCGGACAGACCGAAGGTGTTCTGCAAAGTGGTCACCCAGTCTGCGTTTGGTCTCTCCAATGTAGAGGACACCGTATTGAGAGCAATGAATGCAGTAGACTAAATTGAGGGAAGTGCAAGTGAAATGCTGCTTCACTTGCAAGGAGTGTTTGGGCCCTTGGATGGTGAGGAGAGGGGAAGTAAAGGGGCAGGTGTTGCACCTTCTGCAGTTGCATGGGAAGGTGCTGTGGGGGGGTTTGAGGTGTAGGGGGTGATGGAGGAGTGGACCAGGGTGTCCCGGAGGGAACGATCCCTGCGGAATGCTGCCAGGGGGGGTGAAGGGAAGATGTGTTTGGCGGTGGTATCATGCTGGAGTTGGCGGAAATGGTGGAAGATGATCCTTTGAATGCGGAGGCTGGTGGGGTGATAAGTGAGGACAAGGGGGACCCTATCATGTTTCTGGGAGGGAGAAGAAGGTGTGAGGGCGGATGCGCGGGAGATGGGCTGGACACGGTTGAGGGCCCTGTCAACCACCGTGGGTGGAAAACCTCGGTTAAGAAAGAAGGAAGACATGTCAGAGGAACTGTTTTTGAAAGTGGCATCATCAGAACAGATGCGACGGAGGCGAAGGAACTGAGAGAATGGGATGGAGTCCTTACAGGAAGCGGGGTGTGAGGAGCTGTAGTCGAGGTAGCTGTGGGAGTCGGTAGGCTTGTAATGGATTTTGGTGGACAGTCTGTCACCAGAAATTGAGACAAAGAGGTCAAGGAAGGGAAGGGAAGTGTCAGTTATGGACCATGTGAAAATGATGGAGGGGTGGAAATTGGAAGCAAAATTAATAAATTTTTCCAGGTCCAGACGAGAGCATGAAGCAGCAGCGAAGTAATCATCGATGTACCGGAGAAAGAGTTGTGGGAGGGGGCCGGAGTAGGACTGGAACAAGGAATGTTCCACATACCCCATAAAGAGACAGGCACAGCTGGGGCCCATGCGGGTACCCAAAGCCACACTTTTTATTTGGAGGAAGTGAGAGGAGTTTAATGAGAAATTGTTCAGTGTGAGAACGAGTTCAGCCAGACGGAGGAGAGTAGTGGTGGATGGGGATTGTTCGGGCCTCTGTTCGAGGAAGAAGTGGAGAGTCATCTGACCATCCCGGTGGGGGATGGAGGTGTAGAGGGATTGGACATCCATGGTGAAGAGGAGGCGGTTGGGGTCAGGGAACTGGAAATTGGCCCCAGCTACAATTAGAATTGAAAATTGTAACATTTTATCAGGATTTTAAAAAGAACCTACTCATCTCTTCCATACATATGGAACAATATTTGTAATTATAAACACCATTCTAAATATATTTCAAAATACATTTTTCATTACACCACCCTGGAATATGAGGAATAAAAATAGATTCTATCAAGAGTCATCGACTTACGTTTCATTGCTGATCTGGAAAGCTTCAGCTAATTTTGAAAATTACAAAGGAAACTGCATTAGTCAGAAGCTATGATAAGGGCACATTGGGTTGTTGACTACCATTGTTCGGGATTATGAATCATATTCATTCTATCAAATCATTATACAATTCTTCTAAAAGCACCTGGTAAAAGCGCAACATTCGTGAGAGAGATGGGACTGAGAATTCATTGCTCTCTCAATGCAGTTTGCAGGTGTTGACATTTTCATGGCCATATTCCATATAGGGAACAGAACACAAGTTTAAGCCAAATGCTTCAGCCTCTTCTTTGAATCAACCTGAATCAAAGCTTTTGTAGCGCTTAACTATCCAAGAAAAGTTTGTAAAGCACCAATGTAGCATATAAGGCGACAAGATGTAATGCAATGCAAACACAAGAAAAGAATGTAACAAAATGGATGGGAAGTTGAAAGGGTTTGTTGCAAGGTTAAAGGAGTTACACTGCTAATTTACATTAACCTCCCAGATAATCAGCTTAATCTTTCCTTCTCAAAAACAGAAACAGAAGTACCTGGAAAAACTCAGCAGGTCTGGCAGCAGTGACGGAGAAGAATACAGTTGACGTTTCGAGTCCTCTGAGTATTTCTGTTTCTGTTTTTGTTTTGGATTTCCAGCATCCACAGATTTTTGTTTTTAATCTTTCCTTCTGTTTATTTTCATTGGATATGGTTTGATTTTGTCAACCTATCAGCTGTGTGTGCACCTTGCATTCAGGATACAGGATATTATAAATTCTGACTCCTCATTCAACTTCAGAAATATTATATCCATGGATGTGCATTTTGAAGATAGTATCCAAAAATATCCTGATTCTTCCACATCACCTTGCTCTATTTGTCATTGTTATTCCTTCTGCACCGTCTATGTTTGTAATTTATATAATTCTTTACAAAAAGAACAGAAATCCAACAATTGGTTATATTAAAACATTCTTTTCCTGTTGTTACTTTAACTGAGTTTCCCATGTCCAAACTGGCTGCAATTTTAACAAATAATATTCCAGGTGTTCCTAAATCACTGAGGTAACTTGGCACTAGATGGAGGAGCAGACATGGCTCCAGTTCAGACATGTGTCTTTTTCCCTGCAGCGTGTTTATATAAATCACTAATATGATTCTTCATTTTAATCTTTCACTTCAGAAGGTGGTTATGTGACTCAGTCTGCCAGAAGTATCAAGGGATCTCTTGGGCCTTGAAGTGACACTCAACCATACTCGTGTACAAACACTTAGGGCAGAATTTTTCGCTCAGGGTGTGGGCGCGTGGCCACATTTTGCTCAGTGGGTGCTGGAGCCGCCCCCGCCATTAATTATGAGGCCACATAAGAACACAAAAAGCCAATTGACGCCGATTTTTCGATGCCGTGCAATTTCACGCTTGTCGCATGGGCAAAACGGGCAGGTGGCCAGCCGACAGTTTCAAAAACCTCATCCATGAGCAGCATTGCCAGTGTCAGTAGTGGGAAGTTTGGTACATTGTTTGCTGCTGGTGACTTATTGGTACTTGGCAGCTTCATCTCTGTTTGGGGCTTCATTGTTAGCATTTCCAGGCTTCATTTCAGGTCTCCTTGGTGTCTCCAAAGCCCCGGAGGATTCAGATCGTGTGGACCCTTCCAGGTATCAGACAGCCTTCCCTTAGTCTGGTTTTGGGGATTATGGTCTCTGCTGGTGGTACATCCTCTGAGGAGGAAGAGAGGGGTAGAAGACAGAGGAGGCCAGGTGTCAAAATGCAGCTTCCAGGGGAGCCATCTGTGGGAGGAGAGGCACAACCACAAGGGGCGCAGGGTCAGCATGAAGTCCAAGGCGGAAGGGGCTGCAGAAGATGCCACTATCCTGCTGCCAGGGTTTACAGGCGGTGATGCAGCTACCTCAATATGTCTGAGGTGCAATGCTGAAGGAGGCTCCGCCTCTCAAGGGAGACAGTGATTTTCATTTGTTATATGATTGGACCTGAGATCAGCTCCGACTGTGTGGGTGGACACCCCATACAAATGGCCCTGAAGGTCACAGTGGCCCTCAACTTCTATGCCTCCGGCTCTTTCCAGGCTCAGTGGGGGATCTGTGTGGAGTCTCCCAATCACCTGTCCACAGTTGCATCAAGCTGGTGACAGAAGTTCTGTTCAGACGGGTACTGACCTTTATTCATTACCGCATGGATGAGGCCAACCAGGCTGAGCGAGCCAGAGGCTTTGCAGTGATTGCTGGCTTCCCCCGTGTCCAGGGTGCAATAGACTGTACACATGTGGCCATCAAGGAGCCAACAGGTGAGCCCGGTGCCTTCGTCAACGGGAATGTGCAGATAGTGTGTGATCACAGGATGCTAATTCTACAAGTCTGTGCAAGGTACCCAGACAGCTCCCATGACGTGTACATCCTGAGGCACCCCCAGGTGCCGGGGCTCTTTAGTGTTCCAGTCCGACTGGATGGATGGCTGGTGGATGACAAGGGCTATCCATTGAAAAGGTGGCTCATGACGCCTTTCCGCCATCCAAGAACCAAGGCAGAGCAGCGTTATAATTGGAGTCATACCTCTACAAGGGCGGTGGTAGAGAGGACCATAGGTGGTTCTCAAGATGCGCTTCCCATGCTTGGACATTTCAGGGGGAACACTACAATACCCCCAGAGTGGGTGTCACTGATAGTGGTTGCATGCTGGGCACTCTCCACAATCTGGCACTAGCAAGGGGGGACCCACTAGGAGGAGAGGATCTTGACTCAGCTCCACAGGCCACAGAGGATGAATCCAGTGGTGAGTCAGAAGAGGAGCACGGTGAGGTGAACACTGAGGGCATGGAGGCAGACCTCAGTAACCTTCAGGGAGGCAGGGGCACCAGGGTTGCCTTGGCCCAACGCTCCTTCAGCTAGGCTACGAAAGATCAGCTTCCACCTCATGCCAGGGCTGCTGCTTCCACCCCAGGTGTCTGAAATGACCCTTTCGTTTGCATCCAAAGTCCACTCAATGCCTCTGCAATGAAGTATCCAGCCACTCACGTCCAGCATTACATACTGGAGTACTCTACACCAGAAAGAAAAAATGTGAAGCCTACTCAGGCCATCAGAACCAAAGCAAATTTAATGTTATTGTCACATTGAAATCATTATGACATTACCATTACTGGTGTTGATGTCCACACCAGCAGACATATAAACCAAACATAAATGAACAGAAAATCACCCATGAGCTGTATCTCTTGTGCTCATGGTGCCAACAGCACTACATCTAACTATCAAATCATACATTTCAACAAGGTGATAAAACCAGTATAAGGTGTGAAAATGAATTATCTAACTTTAAGAAATGAATCTGCCACATTTAACACCAGTGGCAGCATCAGCATAATTCAAGGAACCCAAAAAATCCAGGAAAATGCCCTTCAGACATGACAAGTAGAATGTTCTCAGCTCTCAAGCATAAGATTGGGCAGATTAACAAAAGAGGACACAAAGGCAAAGAACAAAAGAGGGAGTCTTTCTCTCTCTCTAGATTGTTCTCTTTCTCTATATCTGTCAATTTCTCTATTTCTACCAATTTCTCAGGAATAAAATAATTTTATCTCATTAAGAAAGAAGGTTAACACTAGGACTGCAAAATTCAGCTTCATAGCACTGCTAGTTCCTGTTGTGATACAATGACATGTACCTTTAAGGGCACATATCTTAAACTGCTGTAAATCATTACCCACCTTGACAAGATGTGATGTATTGGTCCCATGACTTGTATTCAGTCTGCAAGCAGAAGTAATAGAGATGAGATGAACGATACTTAGTCCCCCAACTAACTTTATGTGAATGTAGTCTTATCTTCAAATAAAGAACCAACATTATTATTTCACCAATCCTTGATTGGTACGTTTCCATTGAAGAGAAGAAGAATGTAACATGGTGGCAGGTTGGCAGCATGGTTTTAGAAGGTTTGACTTGAACATATATAACTCTCCACATCCAGCAGGAGGAAAGAGTTGGTGTGAAAGTGAAATAACTGTCAAAACTCACCATGTGTAAGTGATTCTGCAGTTCTATAGGAATCCCACAAACATCTGGGAATACACCTCCTGGAATTCATGTCTTTTAGGCCACAGCCAACAAAGACCATTGATCAATTCATAAGTAGGTGCAGAGGCAAGGGACGTGATCGCAACTTCATGGTGGCAGAACTAGCCAACAGAATAATTGAGCTGTAATAGCATCTACTCCAATGGAAGTGTTCTGGAAAGGCCTCTTGAACAACCCAAATGTTACATTGTGGAAGCACTACTACTACTGCAAGTATGAAGCCATGCTAATGGGCGGACAGAATCTACAGGCCATGTATAATTCGTTCACCATTGGCATGATAGCCAATAGAGACAAGCCTGGTAAATAATGTGGGTGGTACAGTCTTTTACATGCACCCAGAAATTACTTGGCTTTTAACACTGTATGCAAGGCATGTAGCACCAGACAACACTGAATTACCAATACAGAAAGCAAAGGCCGGAACAAGTGCTACGTAGTTTGCATACAGATTATATGCCCACAGATCAAAGGCCAGCATAATCTGTACGCAAACATCCTTCCACTTTATACACTGAAACGTATGTATCACAAAGTGATGATTTGACGAACCACTGCCAGACACATCGTGTACAATGGCTCAAATATTCCATCTCTGTAATCTATTACACTCAAGTGTCGCTACAAAGACTCACCATGGTCAACTCAGGTATTTTATATTGTGGACACCACATGTCCAGTGATAACAGGCCTACCAGCATGCAAGGACCTGTCCTTGGTCACCATTCATGGTATTTATGGTATCATCAAGACAGTGGCAAAGAACAGAGACCACAAGGAGCACCATCGGAAACCCTGTGCTAACTCTGGGAGAAGATTACCTAATTCTGCAATGCAGATCATCAGCCAACAGACTACATGACACTGTTTGAACCGAATACATACACACATTCCAAACATGTAAACTTCATACTACGAAAACAATGCAGAATGGCTATTCGGCAGACAAGTGCAGACAAACCTTCCAGGTCATCACATGTTGATACTCCCAGGAGTACGTGATGCATTACTCAAAAAACAGGGGAAGATGAAAGATGCCCATAGCCGTTATTTGGGTAATGAATTACCCAACTTGAACATCGGACAGAGAGTTTGAGTACAACACCCAACAGGTGGCACATCGAATCTAACAGAAATCATCAGCATATTCCCAGGACCAAGATCATATCAAGCATGAACACCAAGTGGCATGACTGGGCAACGAAACAGATGCCAAATCAAAACGATACCACAACCAGAAACACCGAGCAGTCCTATTACGACTAGAACATGGTCTAAGATGTAACATAAATAAATAACTCTAACCAGCATTCGGAAACGTACAACAGTCCCTAGCAAAGATCACCATAACTAAGCTGGGCGGATAAGCAAACTGCTGATGTATTTCAGAGAATTGTCAATTTTATTGCTCTGTGTTAAAGAACATTCAGATACAATGTTATTTTGTTTTGCTTTCATGTGAATAGTTTGATTCTTTAAGGGCAAACTTTTAGTTAGATAAAAGGGGGATGTTCTGATATGACGACATGTACTTTTAAGGACGTGTATCTTAAACTGCTGTTAATCATTACCCACATCGACAGGATGTGATGCATTAGTGTCATAATTTGTATTCAGTCTGCAAGCAGCAGAGATTAGATGTACTATACTTAGTGTCCCAGTTAACTCTATCTGTATATAGTCTTATCATCAAAAAAAGAACCAACATTATTGTTTTACCAATTCTTGTGTATGATTGGTACATTTACATTGAAGAGAAGAAGAATGTAACAGTTCCATTTCAATACCACTTCTGGCACAGCCCACACTGAATGGTATTTGATGGGGTATTAGTTCTGGGGTTACGAGTGAGCGCTGGAAATATACAGAGTAGGCAAATCATGAGGTCAGTCAACATCTAATGCTGATTTGACATCAATGCTGCCATTTTGAATCTCGCTACTCTTGTAAACACCCACTCTTAAACATGCAGAGTTGAACATGTGTTCAGGGCCACATAGGACTGCCCACCAACATTATTTAAAGGGATTATCAACAACTTGCATGTTTGTTGCTGATTATTTTCTACTGGTTCCATCTGAGTTTGTAGAAGCACTGGGTATTTTGAGGAGTTGCTTAGAATTGGCGACATGGAGTGTCACTGCACATGGGAAGGGTGTTGCTTATGCCTGCAAGGGCTCTAAGCATACTAGTTGCCCCCTGTTATGAGGGCAACAGTAGCAGTCCCCCTTGGGTTGCTCACAGAGCTCGAACACCTCTTGGAATCAGCCCTACAGTCTCAGCCATTCGAGTATGGCTCATGAAGCTGATTGTGACTCTCAAACTCTTCATACCCAGATCCTTTCAGGCTTGAACAGTTGACATATCTAAGGTCTTTCAGTTGGCCATCATTGCTACATCAGAGAGGTGACATACACTCTTTAAGCCAGGAGATGGGAGTTCAATGTCTTCTCTCTAAACAGAGAGAAACAGGAGAAGGACCTTGACATTCCAGATAGGCTAACCGCGAGCCAATTCATTTTGTTCCCATGAGTGCAACCCCAGATCCCCATTGGACAACTGTCCCACATCCTATCATCTCTCTGTTATAAACCTTTGAGATTTTTTGGCCATAATCCAGAAATAAAAGCTACCACAACTGCTGACTTCAGTGGGGAAAATTGCAGGTGTCCTTGCAACTCAACTTTGAGCAGCTCTGGCCCTAGAAGGCCCAGATTTGGACAATACCAACATGGCATGGGAGGCAACAGCCTGGGATAGCTGGCTGACATGCCATAGCAAGGGTACTGGCACAGTGACAGATGTGGGAGGATGAATATGGTCATCCTGAGAGAGGACAGCAGTCGGTTCTCCATGGAGCCACTAAAAATACCATTGAGTTGGTGCTTCAGCAACCCTTAAAATCTGCTGGAGGACAGATTGCTGAAGTCCTGTGACACCCAGGTGTCCGCAGCCATGATGACAGCAGTCTGAACTGGTGTAACAGCAAACTGACCTTGCATGACGGAAGTCTGAGCTTCCATTGAAACACACAAGTGTTCGCTGGCTCCTGCTTGTGTTGCAATGAAAGTTAGACATCGGCCATCAGGTGTTGCGTCATAGTTAGCTACCACTTCCATGCTGGAAAAAATGGGCTCGAAACTCTGTGCAAAGCCCTGTATAAACTTAATGCTACACCCCTCCATACTCCTTGACATTGATGCAGGTTTTCTGGCAGGCTTGTCAATGCACCAAGAATTTCAATGTGCATACCCATCAGATTTCTTCTATAGACAAACCCATTGCAGGGCTACAGAGAAAGGGCTGAGGTGTGCCACTAGCTGAGTTGTTCTTGCAGAGAACTAACACAGACATGAAGGGCCAAATGGCCTCCTTGTGTGCTGTAACGATTCTATGATTCTGTGACATTTTCAAGGACGGGGCAAAACCCATAACAGTATGCGATAGTGTATTTGCTGCTTGGGTGAAAGATGTTGCAACATGCTGTGTTAGGTGCCAGTGTCAAAATGCAATCCCTAAAGAGTTGTCAGATGTACTAGTTGCTGCTATTTTGTGTGAACCACATAACAGCTCCATCAATGAACTCATGCTTATCCTGAGTGATAAATGGAAAAGTGGGTTTGTTGCACTGGCAACTACTGCGTCTTCATTGGATTCATTGGTTGTTTTGTGGTAATTTTGGCAAGAGTCTGTGAACTCAGTAAAGAGAGTTGCATGCTTTTGATTAACTCAGCATTTGTTTCCAGGTCTAACTGGACTATTTGGCTGACACATTTGACAAGCGTAATGAGCTTAACCTTTCTTTGCAAGGTAGGGACTTTAACATTTCATCATACATGACGAAGTACAGAGCTTTGCCAAAAAACCTCTGAGGAGTAGTTACATGCTGCAGGACAATGCAACAATACTTTGAATGTTGTGCACAAAATTGGGCTCATTAGTACCTTCTTTTGGGCACTACAAGTGCCATTAGAGCTCCAAAATGGTGCCTGCAATGAGTGTGCATACTTTTGTGGCAAAGCTCACCTGAGACCATATTGTGGTGCACACACAGTTAACATCCACCGTAAGTATGCAGAGCAGACAGATCATGAGAGCAAGTGTGCAACAGTGACATTTTGGAGCTCCAGTCAACGCCCTCTCTTAACCCTTACACAGGTGAATATGCGTTGAGCGGCTGGAAGGCCCTCTACATCATACCACCCCATGCCCCCCAACACCTGTGCTATTTAAATGTATGGTCAACTACTTACAGATTAGTTGCCGATTGATTTCTTCTGGGCTGTTGCTATGATTGCACAAGTGTTTGGTATTTACTTTAGTTGTTTCAAATTGCAATAGTGTACAGGGAGTGATGTGCCAGGTGCTGAAGAGCTTTTTGCTGACTTCAAGGTTTCTGCACAAGCCAGTTGCTCCTCAACATAGGTGCACTAGCATTTGCCTTAGAATATGGCACAATTTGGAGAATGAACAGGGGCTCTGCAGAATAGGGCCAAGCTGCTGGTAGAGGGGAAAGGAGAAGGAGGAGGAGGGGGAGGTGCTCTCAGAAGGCAGCCATACCTATTCAGGCCATACCTGAGTGCAGAATAATGTGTAAGGCATCTGTGCTATAGTAAGGATGTCCTCACTGAAATTTTCCACCTGCTGCAGCCACAACTGTAACCTTAAAGCAAGGCAAGAACCCCACTACCAGTGTCTGTGGAGGTGACCATATATGGCAATCAATGTTTTTGTACCTGGCTCCTTCCATGCTGGAGTAGGAGATAATTGCAAAATCTCCCAATTTGCCATCCACCGTTCCATAAGGGAGATTGTTGGAGGTTTGTGTTCAAATAGAGCTAATGACATTTCATTCTTTCTTGCCAGAAGCAAACAGGTGGATGAAGCATGTGGCTTCACTAGGATTGCAAGTTTCCCCATGGTGCAGGGTGACATTGAATGCATGCATTCACTTTGTGGATGTCATATGTCAAACTCTGCTCTATACAGGAACGGGTTTCCACTCCCTCAATGTCCAGCTGAAAACCATAGTCAATGTATCATGCAGGGCAATATCCAGTACCCTGGCAGCTGTCACAATGCCTTCATTCTGCTGTACCAGCTGCAACTGAAGCATTGTAGCAAACCGAAGCGTGGCTACTGAGCAACAAAGGCTATTCCCTGGCAACATGGCTGATGATTCCTTTGTACAACCCATGGACACATATGCAGCATGCATACAATGAAAGCTATGCTGCATAACAAAATGTGAATGAACAGAGCACTGGTGAGCTGAAACATTTTTCTGCCAGAACTGCTCAGGACGAGTGGGTGTCAAGATGGCAAATGGCTGAGGAGCAGGAGCATGTGGTGGAGGAGGAGAGGGAGGAGAACAGGAGATGTGGAAGAGAGGAGGGAAGCAAGATAGCCCCTTTCTGCCCACCGTTAAGAACCAATTTGTGTGGGATATCAGTAACCACTACAGCCACTGCCCATTCAGCCAGTCCCACATCTTGTCTTCCCTCCGTCACTGGAATCACTGCATCCGCTCAGCATAATACAAAAATAAAAATCATCACAAAATAAACATTCCAAGCCAAATTTACAAATGAAATCATGTCATGTTACATACAGAAGCCAACTAATCATTCCTTTAGTACCCGTGTTATGGGTGCTTTGCCCTTCTTAGTGCTTCTACATAGTGCTACCCTAGTGCCTGCAGCATGGCTTGTGGAAGGCTGCTGACTTTCAATTGAGGTGATGGCAGATGGCTTTGGGAATGACCTCGTGAGTCTCTGGACCTAGACAGCCTGGTTGCCAACTGCACAATCTTGCCATAGGTTGGCTGACAGGTGACAGCAAAACTAGGGGGTGGGAGGATGAATATTGTCCTCCTGAGACAGAACAGCAGGTTCATGCTCCATGGAATGACTGCAGATTGCTGGCCTACTGCGAAACCACACAAACTTTGAACAGCCATAATGGGAGCAGTCTGACCTTGCCTGACAGCCATCTGGGTTTTCACTTCAACACTCGGATGCTGGATTGCTGCTGCTTGTGCTGCGAAGGAAGCTGAGAAATTGGCCATCAGGTGCTGCATCATGGTTGGGTTGACAGGTATGTTAGCCGAGTTGGCAACCCATTTGCACTGGGAAGGATGGGCTCCAGGATCTTCACAAAACCCTGTGCCAGGTTGGTGCCAGACACCTCCATGACATTGACTGCAGGCTTCCTGGAGCCAGGCATTTTGCTGCACGTACTCAGTGTTCTCCTACAGGTTTCCCCATTGAAGTCCTTACCTGAATGCTCTGCTGAGGAATCCTTTTGTGACCTTACCTCCAGCAAGCTGGCACATGCGCTATCCTTACCCCTTGCCCTGGCTGCAGCACACTCAGTGCCTGGTGTCTCACCACAAACAAGTCCTGTCTCAAACCCACCCTCTAAACTGCACAGTGTCAGTATCTGAGCTGCCAGATGTGACTGTGTAGTCAAGTGATAGTGCTCTTTCTTCATCATCAGTCTCTTCTTGGTCTTCCTCAACTGCCTAGGCAGATTGCACCTCTTGGGTATCTAGAAGGAAGCAGTTACGAGGGTAATATGGGAAGGGGTGTGGTGAAAGTGCAAGGTGCATGCTGACAACATCCGTAGCTTGTAAATTAGAAGAGATTGTGGGATGAGGGGGAAACAGGATGTGAAAAGGAGGATTAGGTCTGAGATTACAGTCAGCTTTGATGTTTCCAACATTACCACTGCCCATGGTCCCAGCAATGGGCGTCCCAATAATGGCTAGCGCTGTCTCCTCCATGGGGGCCTGGCTCCCTCTGATCAGTTTATGCTGCTTTCAGTTTTACACCACCTTGTCCTGCAAGAGATAGAGAAGTGTTTCAGTGCATGTCTTGTGACTTGTTTGGCTGATGTGGCCGACGTGGTTGATTAGTTAACAGTCTGTCTAAGCTGTGAGGCTCGTAGCAGTGCTAAGTGTGTGAGAGTGAGATGAAGTGTATGAATGTCAGGTATGAGGCCTGATTGATGGAGATCATTGCTTGGTGTGTTAAGTGGGCATGGTGAATTGAGCAGCGTCTTGAGCTGCTGGTGTGGCTGGTGAGATTAGAATTTGAATTTTCATTCACTAATCTTAACAATTTGTGTGGTCACAGAGATTCAGATGGAACTGCATTCAGGTCTTTGGGGCTCGACTTCTGGCATTGACCTCCGCAGCTATCTGCTCTGCAGCCATGACTCACAGCACCTGCTCCAACCACAGTGCACCTCCCATTTAAGAGATGCAAGCTAGCTGTAGGCAATGCAAGCCACTCTCACTATTGGCCCCCTGCTGATATAGGTGGCCAGTGAACAGTGCAGTTAGCACTTAGCTGGATGCAGGGACCACAGAAATGAGTAGGCAGCATGAAGCTGGCATGCTGCCTGCATTACAATCATGCAGCGGGTTAATACACATTTTTGGGGGCTTTCCAATTTAGTCCCGTTGTCTTCTATTATTTTGCATTGTGGAATGTCGGTCATGTAATTCTGGAGCATTTACCTCACCTTTGCATAAATTTCAGTAAATATGAGATGGTTGCCTTACCCTGGCGGCATGGATAAGATCATTCATCTGTTTTCTGCACTGGATGGCCGACCTCTTGTGTGCATCGTTGGCGCTGACTACCTCTGCCACCGCCTCCCAAGCTGGAGTGGTGAGACTGATGGGTCTCCTGTGGCCAGAGCGCAGGTAGAGGACATCGTGGCGGGCCTCCACAGTATCCAGAAGGCGTCTTAGGGATATGTCACTGAATTGTGGGGCTGCACTCTTCTTGGCCTTTGGGGCCATGTCTTCACTGGAGCAGTCCTGAGCTGCAAGAATTGAGAACTGTGCACATGGCTGCAATTTAAATATGGCGTCCGGCATGAAGCGGTGAGGTAACGCCACGTCAGGCAAATCGGAGGCCGCTCGCCAGCCAGATGGCTCGTCTCCTATGCCTGCATAGCTAATGAGGCGAGAAGGGGATGATACGGCGTGAAAACCCGTCATTGCAGTTGGTGGGTAAAATGTCTTTTTTTACGCCCGTTATCACACTTTGTGCAAATCTGAAACGATTCCGCCCCCTGTCTTCAGCGATATGTTGTGTAAGCTGGGAATAATAAAACCCACTTGGGTCCATGCAAAACTACCATTTGGAAATAAGAAGAGGGAATGCATGCGGTGTGTATCACAGCAAGGAGGTGCTCAGCAAAAAAAAAATGAGGAAGCATTACTCCAGAACACCTCCCAAAATGGCACGTCTTTGGAAGTTTATCTTTAAAATGCCTAGGTCTGTTTGATAATAGTATGAATAGATTTACGAGTTAGGTTATAGTTCTGCACAGAAGGGTTTCCAAAATTAACTAGGAGAGTCATTATTCATGTCTGGAGGCCATCAACACTGTTGCCAATATTTAACTCCTAATCTGTTTCAAAAATTCTGGATGCAGATGACTAAGTTAGAATAAGGGAGTCATGTGTAGAACCGTAGTAATTGGCACATATACATGCGAACCTTTGGCATTCATGCCACTTGTACCAGAAGTATATTCATGCAGTGAAATTATTTCCTATTTAAGTATGCAAAAAACATCATGGATCGATGTTGACACGTGCGCAATCGATATTAGCCAGTATCCATGGCAACCAGTTATTGGAGTATAACTGTTACTGAGTTTCCAATTACTGCTACCTGATTCTGGAGAACCATATTTAATGATGTGACCTCTTGAGTAAGGCATTTGTGACCTACTGTTTGTAATGCGGTATGGATGGCTGACTGATCCCAGCTTAATCCCCAGAAAACTGCCTGTAAGTAGCTGGTATCAAAGAAGTTAATAGCTGCTGTGACCTTCATGGCTACTAGTAAAGCAGTTGAAATTACAAATTACAAATTGAGTTTGCAATTCCTTATAAAGGTCAGCCAGAATTTGTCAGCTGAGCCTGAATTTCTTTAGCCACTGCCTTTCAGAAATAAATAGATAAATACATCCTAACTAATATAAGCCTGTTCATCATCCTAGTACAGTGCTTCAGTCATTGGGCAGCTTCATTCAGTTTTGCAGTGAAGTATGAACAGGGTTATTGCTGGAATCAGAACAAGGACTAAAAATGTTCTCCACCCCTCTCCTAAAGGCATTGCCTCAAGCTGAACCACAACACTAGCAGCCCTCAGATGCTTCACCTAAATGCTTATTCTTTGATTGTGAGCCTTGGCAGTCAGTGTTGTCTGGATATTCAACTGCAGAAGCATCACCCTTTGGACCAATCCTATTATCTCCTAATGTCTACAAGCATGCAACTTTCAGCATTAATTAATGAAGAGTTATCAGGAGTGAGAATCCAGGTTGATTTCTATCTCCCCTCACCAACCCGGGGGTACATGCAAAGTCAGTGTAGCCTGGGTTATGATTAGTGAACTTCTAATCAAGGATCACGCCTAGGATTTTCCTAGTTCCCTGGATGATGTGTTTACCCATTACACTATCAGTTAGGCTGAGTGTATTTTTATACTGCTTTGTATTACGAACGGTAGCCTGTGATTGGTAAATGGAAGCAGAGGTGATTAAATATTGGTATACTTCTTTTCGTTCTGTTTATATCTATTGATTGTCTTGATTGATTGGCTATTTTAAGAATATGAGTGCAAAAAATTTTGGAGTCAACATGTCAAAATATTAATGCCAAATTAAACATTTCAGACAGAAAGATCTGCTACTGCTTTACTGGAGTCGGGTGAATGGTGTCGTGCTACCACCACCGACATGGACTGACAGGAAGTCAGGCTCAACAACTCAAAAGGCAGCCAGTTAATGGATAATAATTTTTCTTGGCAGGAAGCAGTTGTTTTCTGTATCACACTTATTGTGCTGATTTACCATACTAATGCAAGCAAGGGTAATTATGTAACTGCCACCTCAATAATTTAGGAATGTTTGAATATTTGCTCTTTCTTATATAAATCCTTGAAATATATTCCTGCATTTGGCTGCCTCTTTACTGAAACCATATTGCAAAAATCCAGAAATAGTAATGAAATATGATCTTAGCCTATCACTGCCACTTGCAGTGACCCACCCATTTATGTAAGCAGTGGGTGGGGGGGGGGGGGGGGGGGGTGAGGAGGGGCTGGGTTTGGAACTTTCTCCAACAATAATCAGAGGCTTGTCGGGACACAGTGACCTGCTCCGGTTCTTTATGAAACAAAATCTATCAGATGCCCTGCAGCATTCCAATCAAATGTCTGAGACACTACAACCACCCCTGTTTCCATTTGAAGCCCCAGACAATGTTCATCTCTTAGTTAGGTTGCCAACATTGGAAATGGGCCAGGATATAGGTGAGGCAGGAAGTGGGGGACATGGCTGGAGGTTTGATGCTTTCTTTGCTGATGATGAAAGAAAAGAATAATTAAAAACTTTAGAAGTTAGTGGTATGTTTAGAAACGGTTCATGCTCCCCGTCATTATTATCTGAGTGCAATTCTTCAAATGATTTGGGCCTAGAGTATTTCCAACCAATCATCAAGCATTTCAGTGAAAAATGGAAAAGCAAATTGGGTGTAATGTGAAACAAACTGCTGATTAATTATTAGCCTGTTTCCTGTTGCTGGTATTGCCAAATTTCGCCCCCTACATCTCAACTGTTCCCATTTAGTGGGTGAATTTTACTTCTGTTTAATTGCTGTGATTTTGGAGAAATGATATGAAATTTAAAAACTGTTTATAAAAACTTTAAAACAATGTCATAGTACTACAGGAATTGGGAAGTATAACACATATGAAATATTCAATTTGTTTTTTTTAATACTCTTGGGCAAAGGGGATTGACAATGCATTGTACTGTGATGATGCATAGCTAAAGACTGCTAGCAGTAGTTGGATCAGGTTAGAGAACTATACATTTCAGCCATGGTCATGAGGCCTCTATATCCTGGACTGCAAAACAGGTTTTGCCCTAATGAAGTGTCTACACATGAAATGTTAACTTGCCTGTTCTTTCCACAGATGTTGACCAACCTGCGCTGTGTTGTCAGCATTTTCTATTTTTGTTTGGAATGATGAGTCCCCACCATCTGCCTAGTCTCCTCCACGTGAGCGATTCTATTCGCAATGGGTGAAGGTGCTGTCCCCAGATAGGGCCAGTGAAAACACCATTATAAGGCTGGTGTACTGAGGTCCTGGCAAGGTTTGTATTTGCCCTACTGGAGATCTCCCTGAGTATAGTGGGGAATTAACAGAATAGCCGAACAATTTTGGCACCCCTCCAAGTAACACATTCTCTATAAACAACAGAGAAAATATACCTCTTAGTAGGTTTTCTTGTAGTAGCTGGACTTCCAACTATGACCCTTTGACACTACTACAGCCCCAATTCATTTTCCTGGATCATGGATCATTATCTTTTTAGAGTTGTTTCCTCATAGGACTCCTGACACCAAGTGGGAGTATCCTAGTGTCACAGAGAAATAGCAGACGATACTGCAAAGGGGACACCATTGCAGCACCAGAAGAGGTGGTGAAATAAGTTAACGAAGCAGGAGCTGCAGCTTGGTAGAACTGGGCAAAGACTGTGACCTCCAAAGAAAAGTGCCAGGGGGCCATACTGGGAAAAGAAGAAGCCCACAGACAGACAACTCCCTCCATTTGCACCTCAACCCCAAGCCTATTGCCACTTTCTGTCAGGCAATCTCAGGAAGTGGCAGTGAGAGATGGTTAAGGGGGAAATGGGATGGTGGACCAGGGCCACCTGCCCCGACCAGAATTTGCCGGTGTGGAATGGTTTGGCCAGAAAATTGGCGGAAGCATGGAGAGCAAAATTTGGCTTGAGACAGGAATGCACCGTTAGGCCGTAACAAATGGTTGTGACTCCTTTGCCACTGCTGTCCTGCCTGATTTCGAGCAGGTTAAAATTCAGTCCCCTTTTTTGAATAACTTCTTGGACAACAACTATTTCAAATTGTTGTTAACAGCACAATGAGAAAAGGAATGCTGCTTTCTGGAAGCTGATGGGAATTATGATGATGGGGTAGAAGGAAAATACTTTCCTCCTACTGCATGAGGGTTTTGCACAAGAAGAAACAGACATGGCATTGGATAGACAGAGAGCAGAGAAAAAGGTCACAATTCATAGCTTAGTGATATTCCTTCATAAAGATTTTATGGGTATGGCTGAGTATTACAGCATTGTAATACTTTAAGAAAACATGTGAAGCTGTCACTACAGATGAAGAGCATTTCCCAGCCTTTACTAATGTCCCTTGTCATTGTATCTCCCACCTCACCATCCACCACCACCTAGGATAGTCTGCCTATAGTATTTTACACCTCTTCTGCCTGCAGGCTAAAGGCTATTGGTGCTGGAGCTCCAGCTCTAGTTGCACTTCTCTTGTGATGGCTCTGCCTGAACTTTTTCTTAAAAAGGGAATGAACACAACAAGAATGTGAATTGCATGGATACTTCCCCAATATGGGTACATTTATCCTGTGATGGTGACATGAGGAGGTGTGTTGTGTATTTAAATGAGGTGTCTGTTTGTTGCAGGCAAAGTGAGCTGACAGAATGACCATGAGTTTAAATGATGTTTGCAGAGGTGTCCTTTGCAACAGTGAGTTTCCCTGATACCCCAGTTGCTGAAAGAGAAACTGAGCAATAAGGAAGTGAGTGAAGGCAGTGTCAGTGGTACAGAATGTGCATTTGGAAGATTGACTTACCTTGCCTACAACTTTCTGCCCATATTTGGCAGCTCTTGGAGTTGGTGGAAGTTGCACAAACTGCATCTGCCACCTCCCTCCATGGTGCCTGAAACATTCTATAATGGGGCTTCCTGCCCTCAGTCTCCAACAGTGTCCATCTCCTGACAAGAGGGCCTCCATAGATTTGTCTGAAAATCCAGGAGTCCTTCCAGCTACTGACACCCCAAGACTGTTGATTCCTCTAGCATATTGATCACTCTTGTCTCTTATTCCCAAAATCACATGTGCTGCTTTAATTGGTTGTAGAGTTTTAAACAAGGCAGTATCAATTTGCTTCCATCCCGGTGACATTAGACCTATGAGGAGCAGTATTTACCACTTGAACTCTGCCTGTGTAGCTGATGAGGGCTACAGTAGGAAAATACAGCACAGTCATATGAGCGAGAGGCAGTCCCACTCCCCTGCCAGCCTGATAATCGAAAGAAAATATAGCCCAATGTTTAAATATCTTCTCATGTTCGTATACGTTCAGCAGTACATATTTTATGTAGTTCATGTTTCTTCAGCACTACTTTACCAAATCAACTAAATACATAGCATGTTAAAGATTGCTGATGGAAAAGGTTGAACAATCCAAATCAGTTTGTGCTGCTGCCTGCAAGTCATTAAAATCACAGTTGCTACATTTACTGAAACCTTTGATGAATTGTACCCAGCACTTTTAAATAGGTTACTTCTCCATCATAATTCAAAGGTGTAATTAGTGGCTGGGACCTGGAATATTTCTCCTGCAAACTATAACACAGAAGTTAACTTTCGCCAAGTTAGTCCATTTGTGTGCCCTCCTGCAGCATTTCATATTGTCTTTCCTTTCTTTGACTCTGTTATAGTTCATGACTTTGTTGAGACTCAGATTAAAAACAAACTAAACATAACTTCTTGGTTTCATAATACTGGCTTATTATGATTTAACTCAGACATCTAGGGTGATTAAAATGAATTCTATACTGACTTACTTTTATGCTGGTTAGTCACCAGTTAGTCAATGCAAAACAGCCATTACTAAAGAAAAGCCATAAAGAACAAAAACCCTTCAACCTTAAACATTATCAAACTTGTGGCAATAGAGAGTACTAAATTAGTTTATTTTCTTTTGGAGAAAGGGTTAGTTAGCACAAAGTGTTAGTATTTCTCACTATTATACTATCTAATACATCACAAGTTAATGACCTGTCTAGCGAATCTCTTCAGAGATATCACGAGAGTGTTTGGAACAGGTGGAGACTCTCCTTCTGTTCACACACACCTAAACCACCCACAGTGTATTCTGTCTGATGTGTTGGATTTAGCTGTATCTTTAATCAATTAGCCTACAGTGCAATGTTAATAAAAACAGAACTTTTCTTTTGCACCATGTGTTTGGAACATTTTTCAACCCAACACTGTCACAGACTGTTATTCATCTGAGACCTACATGAAACTGAACTTCATGTGGTTGAATCAGAACCTTTACCTCCCTTCTCTCTTCACTGTGAAAAGCTACAATACACAACGAGCTTCTGCTTCCCATTCTTAGTACAAATGATAGTTACAAACTACTGGGAGGCATGCAACCATCTTGCCAAGTGCAATTGTTCCATGCAATCTTAACAATAAATTAATTTTACTTTTTATTAATATAAAATAAAATTACAAGTGTAATATGTCACAGGTACACTGCACTTAAAGCGTTGCTAAGTGTTTTTGGGATTTATCACTGAGTTTGATTAAGGAATCATGATATAATGTATTAGGTGACATAATGGGCAGAATTGTCCCAGTTTTGCACTAAGTGCGGTAGCGGGCGGGAAAAACAACATTTTACCTGCTAGCTGCAATGGCAAATTTTCACCTGTATCATCCCAAACCCGCTGCATTAATTATGCATTCCCGGGATACATGCTTTTTTGATGGTTGGCGGTTTCCGATTCACCTGCCACATCGTCACCTCGCCACTTCATCACTCCAGGTACCACATTTAAAGTGCAGTGCTGCCAGCCTAGGCCTGCAGCAAAGAAGACATGGCCCCGAAAGGAGACTGCAGCCCTTGAGCGCCCTTTAGACACTGTGGAGGCCGGCTGTGATGTCCTCTACCCTGCTCTGGCCGCAGAAGTGACAGAAACATTACCACTTCGGCATGGCAGGCGATGGCAGTGGTGGTCAGTGCCAAGGCTGCACAGAAGAGGTTGGCCAACCAATGCAGATAGAGGGTGAATGATCTCACCATGCAGCCAGGGTATGGCAGCCATCTCATCACTCGAAACTCACACTCAAGCCCATCACACATTCACTGGCATCTCACTCACTGCCAGCTCAGGGGACATCACCACCCATTCTCTCACACACACCCTCACATGACCATCTGGCCTCATTTCCTCTGGAGACTGCCTCCTTAGCCCTCACCATCTTGAGGCCACTTGCACAGATCAACATGTGCCCCCACACACACCTTGGGATACCCTCCTTCCCCAGTACAGCTCTCATCCTGCAGCCTCTTCTCTTGCCTGAGGCCGCTTCTCCCCCTTCACCAAGCAAGCCCTAGCCCTGCAGCCATTGAAAAGCCACTCACACACAGCTGGTCTGGTAGGTAGAGACCTGCCGTGAGCCCCCCCTAAAAGTGATATGGTGCTGTCTGTGAAGCCTGGCTCTGGTGACCGCGAGTGCTGACTGAAGCAAAGTAGATAAACAAACCTTGAAGTCCCTAGCGAAGTGCAGCCCACTAAGTTCATGTTGCTGATGTGCTGTTGTGAAACACGTAGGCTAGAGTGGGCAGATGATCCAGTGGGCGGGTGGATGATTCCGGCGGTGTTCAGATATGCAGATGTATTACAATGAGGATCCTGACAGCTGATGATGGGAAACACAGCCAATCACAAACTAATTTTGCGCCGTCGTGAAACCGATCGCGCCATATAGTCCGCTCATGTCACCGAGCACGCCCGACGCCAATGGGCATGGAAAATCCCAGCCAATAGTTTCATGGATTGTCCTTCCAGATTGGATGAAAATTTAACAATGTTCGTGTCATCTTGCTCAGCTAGGCATAAGAATCACATGGCACTATTCAAAGCGAGGGTAAGATTCTTCTATTGTCCTGCCAAACGTTTTCTCCAACAACCAACTCCACCACTTACAGATTAACTACCTACTCATTTAATTTGTTATTTATGAGACTTTCCTTTTGCACAAAATGGCTGCTGTGTTTTTCTATTTAATGAAGGAGACTGTACTTCAAATATAGTCTATTGTTTGTTAAGCACTGAGAATTCTTAAGGATGTGAACAAATGTTATATAATTGGAAGGCCTTTCTATCTAGTTATTTGTCCATCCCTCTATCTTCTACCTCTGGATTTGAATCCAGTGCAGACTGGGATGAAAGTTTCTACTTAATACTAGATGCACAGTTTCCAAATGGTGTGCATTTAGGTCATTACAACCCTATCATTGGTGATGTAAACTCACAGTATGAACAATGATATAATTTGGAAATAATTGGCACTATGTTGGCAGTATCATTCAGAATGATTCCTTAGATAACTGGTGTGGAAAACAGATAATTTATACTGTCTACTGAGAGTAGACGTTGAAGTTAGGTATTGAAGTACATTGTTGGGACATGGTAAATGAAGGTTGTGTGATACCTGGCCTGAGATTGTTTGATGCTGATATAGGGCAGCGAAAGAGAAAATGATGTTTGTCAATATAATAACATGGCTACAACTTCAAAGGGTTCCATTGGTAGTGAAGTGCTTTGAGATTCCCTGGTTAGGCACTATATAAATGCAAGTTCTTTCTTTTTTTCTTGATACTTGAGGACTAAAGGGGAATAGAACCGCAAACTTATTACATAATTCCATTTATGTTCGTAACCAAGATAAGCATAAATTGTTGATAAGGAGCCAAAAGAACCCTCAAATTTGCAATCGAAAGAAAAATGTGGAGGGGAACCCCTTCACAGGATGACACACGTCCGCAGCTGTAGTTCTGTGGCAAAAGCAGCCCTGGTGGGGGTAAGAATAGGTTGCCTTGTGGGCCCCCCCTCATCCAGCTGCCGGCAAGCTGCCTCTAGGCATCTGCTGGGCTTTATCCTCAGAAGATCCAGCCTTCAGCTGTCTAGGCCTTAAGTTCTGGAATTCCCTCCCAAAACCTCTCTACTTTTCTCCTTGAAGGTGCACCTTAAAGCCTATTGTTCAAATTTTTAGTTACCTGTCCTTTAACCTCTTATGTGTCTCACTGTCAATTTTTGTTTGATAATGCTCTTGTGTACAGACATAAGAAATAGGAACAGGGTTGACCATATAGCTCCTCGTGCCTGCTCTGTTATTCAATAAAATCAGGGCTGATTTCAGCCTCAACTTCATTTTCCTACACACTCCCCATATCACTTGATTCTGAGTGAGCAAAAATCTCAACCTTAAGTATATGCAATGATGGATCATTCACAATTCTCTGGGATAGAGAATTCCAAAGATTCACAACTCTGTGAGTGAAGAAATTTCTCCTCATCTCAGTCTTAAATGATTGGCCCCTTATCATGAGACTGTGCCCCTGTGTTCTAGATAACCCAAAAGGGGAAAACAAGCTCTCAATGTTTACCCTGTCAAGCCCCTTCAGAATCTTTTAGTGTGTTGGAAAATTTTACTAGGTTAAAGGCACAAATAAATGCAAGTTGCTGTTGATAATAGCAGACAAACAGTGAAGTTGCAGAAAGTTTGTAAAAGCTGGACAAGGTAGGTAGAGTCAGCTTCATGTGCTATCTTAAAGTATGACAACACTTTACACTCAGCTACTGTTTATTCAAGTACAAATGCTAATGGGGGTAAATATGGCTTTTGCCGATAGTGTAAAGCACGCTATAACAAACCGTAAAACACATCTCCTGATTTTTGTTTCTATTGATGTATTTTAGGCTATCACATAAAGTGAAAATTACTCCTACTTTTTACACAGCTAAACAAGGTTGTGTCTGTTTCTACCATAGGAGGACAAAGCTGACCATGACAATGGACACCGAGGCATTTCCAGAGCTTCATGCGAGGCTCTTCCAGATCTGAAATTCTGGCTACTTCATCAGCAGCCCCGTCATGGCATCTTACCTGAACCAGCATGGAGATATCTAGCCAGGATTGAGCCAGAAGGATTTTTCAGTGGGTAAGGCATTGAATACTATAGAATGACAGAGAATGACAAAGTGGGAGTGGAAGAGATGGAGAGTGTCATTTAAGCATGGGGCAATGATTGCCTTTGACTAAGGAACACATGAACCCAGATTTCAGGGATTCAGCTTTCAATAGCTGAGTGAACATCAGTCTCACATGGAGGTGGTGAAGATTCTTTCTAAGTATATGGTTGAAATGATATAGAAGAGTGAGAGTTCACTACCTACATCTGTAACACATTGGTGAAAGTTTCTCATGATGTGCGGAACTCTTGGAAAAAGTGACTGCCTGGCAGATTATGGCAGCAATAAGGCACCAGGAGGAGCTAAAAAGCTCAAAGCAGCTGAGGCTAGTTTTTATATTCAACTACTTCCCTCATCTAAATCAAAGTAGGCTAAAGGCCAAATTTCCATGCTTCCTAGGCTGGATGACTTCAGTAGTACATTGGGCAGGACATTTAGAAAGTGAGCCTTCTGCAAAGCTGGAACAAGCAATATTAATAGAAAATGTCTGTTTGATCTCTGCTTCTAATTACAGTCAAATGCTGGGTGTCTTTTACCTTTAGGGATTCACAATTTTAAGTTATCTATTCATAGTAAGATCATCCATTCAATAATGCTTCCTGTAGAATGTCCAGCAGCACCAGTGGACCATGTCTGCTTCCAATATTTTTTTCATCCTACCACATTAGTTATACATTTAATTAAATAAAATTTACTACATATGACATGGGAAAGCCCACTGCCTAAGTAATTCCAATCCCACTTCAAACTGCTGCATATTCCCATTGTGAAGTTCTTAATTATATAAAAAGGATACACTGTTGCAGATGGGGTCAGTGAATTGTGTTTTTCTGTACAATATTGTAGGTATAATAATTTTCATCTTACCTGAAATTTAAAATGACTAACTCTTGGACTGATATTAAGACATTGCAAACTGAAAAATACTTTTCTCATTGGTGTCATTTCTATTTAACTAAATCTGATTGGCAATTTATGGGGTGCTTTATATGGTGGAGTGATTTTTGTCCACGTTATATTTTTCTTGGTTAAAAAAAGGTGACATGTTATATTTAACCATACACTGGCAAGGAAAATAAATGTAGCAAAAAGGGAAAGAGAGCAAATAGCTGAGGATGACTGGATTGTGTTTTACTATCAGCATTACCACCCATCCCAAGAGACAGCTCTATATAGCCTCTGGCTTAGGTCGAAAATCCATCTCTGCTTTAGAGTAAGCACTGGGACAAAGAGAACAGTGTAGGAGGAGGAAATGAACAAGCTGTGGCATTGTTGGCAGAGGTTAGACATTAACTTTTTCATTAATTTTGCTTTCCTTAGCTGTCCAGTGCCATGTAGCAGTTCTTAGTGATGCTAAACAGCAATTGCATCCAATACCAACAATTAAAGGCCACCTCAAAAAAGAAATGTGGATACTGGAGGAAAACAGAAGTTTCACCGTGACTACGGCCAACTGGCAGAAGTACAGCAAAAACATTGCCGTCATTTTCATAAACACCTTCCTGTTCTGGCAACAGTCTGCCATGTTATACTTTACCTTCTGTGTGTAAAAAAATAACATTTATCCAATGCAGCCTCTACCTTGTAGCAAGTTTGGTTACTGACTTGGACTTCATTTGGAATAGTAAAAATACTTTATGCTTTAAACCGATTTCGCCCTCCTTTCCTGAAGATACTTTTACTAAGTTAAGATATTCATCTTCAGGGTGGCCAGACTTTTGCCCAGCACAAAGATCTGTCATTGACCCTAACTATTTCTTGTGCTTTGGTGTCACTGAAGTATTTTAATTTTCATTTAAATCCCTTGGATGCATTTGCTGCCAATAAAAAATTGGGAAAATATTGTGCCAAGGTCTGTATAACCGATTATCCTGTGATTGATTGCACAAGCTTCCTGTAGCTTAAATTTTAAATCCTCCCTCCACCACCATTATATCTAGTGTTGTTATGGTGTGAACCACAGAAAACATCATGGATAATGTATTTGAATCATTTCTGCATGCTTCCTCATGTATGTCACCTGCTTCTTGGGGCAGGCAATCAGAGCAACAGGGACAAGTATATGTTGGATTGCCCCCAAGCCATTTTTCACCCCTACCCACCACAGTTCTGCTGAAAAATTATTGGAGGGAGATAGCATCCAGGATTTCCCAGTTTCTTCGGCACTTGAAGCCTTTCAGTAGTTCTCTCAAAGGTCTAGAAAGTGAACATTGTTATTTGACAATAAGAAGGCTAAAATTGTCCTCATCCATGTCTACACACCTTCCTTCAGGGCTCATTTGTTAGCAATCAGAAGCCTCCATTAGAAGAACTTCTAAACATGTTTTTCTCATAAAGGACAAAGATGTTTTCCTGGAGGAAAACAACAGGGGGGATTTTCCATGGTTCCACCTAAAGTCAGTGAACTTTTGGCTGGGCCGCTGCATCTCCTGCGGTGAGGCCCGTCATGGTGGGGCCAGAAAATCCCAGCCAATAGCTTTGTTTTTCAACCTACTATTGCAATAGCATATTAACTATGTTTTATTGATTATGTAGCTTTTGTCCGCCAGTTTCTGATACAGTAAATCATCCTGGTTAAGTCTCTTTATAAATATGGCTGTTACTTTGCGCACAAATACTCAAGCCTGTAACTTAGTTGAGAAGGAATCAAGAACAGTAAACAAATTTCATTTTGCTTAGAAAATTTCTTTGATATAAAAATGAAATTCTTTTAAATTACCAGTTCAAAAGGGAAAGGAAAGATTTGTAAGAGTGTTATTATTTACTAGCCTATAGAAAAGCCATTGCTTCAGGCAATGTGTATGGTATTTTCTCATAAAGTGCAGCCTAAGAGCTTCTGAAAAGATAAATGTGGAAAATATACAAATAAGGTACACGTTTTCAACTGGGAGATAATTTCAGAAACAATGGGGGGAATTTTATTTGCAGGAGTGTATGGGTTTAAGTAAGGGTGTTAATGGCTCTACTGTCTTTACCTGCCAGCAAGGTAAACCTACCCTGTCAAACTTATTGTTAGCTTAAAACCTCAACTAAGAGAAATTTCAGATCATTAAAGGAACTTAGTCAGCTTTACCAGCTATAGACTGACACCTGCAATGAAATGTCCTCATGGAGTTTTCAAACTAGCAAAATTATCTCAAGTTAGAATATATCTACAAGTATATTATAGCAGAAACAACTCTTTTTATGTTTACCAATATCAGCACTTAGAATCCTAACTTAAGAATTCTAGGTTATTGTTATCTATATGTGGGCCCATGAGGATATGAGAATTAAACTACAACTCTTTTATACTTGCTTATGAATATTTATTATAGAATCAATTATAGATTACATTAAATATATTATATCATAGAATATGTGGTACTTAAAAACAATCACTTCACTTATACAGACTGTGACTATTTTAAGATAGTCAATCAAAGATGATTATAACATGACTATTATACTTTAAATTTACATACAATGTCTAAATCCACCTTAATTAATAATTGGATATTCAAACAAATATTGATTTGAAGAAGATTTTACTCACAATCTAGTATAATTTCTTCAGAGTGACTTTTGCCTCGTCCGTTAAGGGGAGTTGGTGGTAAATTTGACCCTTTGTGTGCTAAAGATGGTTCATCTATGTCTCTGTTTTTGTGTGTCCATGTGTTGGCTTTTTAAGACCTGGGCTTTGTCTCTGTGGCTCATTGAAACAGGCTGGTATTTTTCATTGTATACTACAAAAACAATTGTTTTTAAAAAGTCTTATCAAATCATTTTTTTTTAGCTGTCTTTATGTGAATCTTTGAGGATCATTTTGTTTTTACCTTCTGATTTCTGTCACAGGTGTTTGGCTGTTTTCCAATGATAAGGCATTCAATGTTCTTATGAATTCCTATGCTTCTGTGTAGTGTTTTACACTAGCTTCTTGGCACTAGTTCAAATGCTGGATAGTGTATTTAATTACCACCTTAATTTCTTCATTAAATGAGTCACTTCCTTTACACAGGTAGGTGGTTAAAACTGGTAAAAATGACAGGAAGCCAGCTCCAATCCTGTTACATTAACTGTACTAGGTTACTTGCTGCAACAACCTTTGGGAGTTGGGGCTGCAGATTAACATATGTTGATCACTAAATTGGTGCAATATATCAACTGACTTACCTGGCAGGGGAGGGATCATGACCATGAATGTGTGTACATCTGTGTTTTTTGTGGGTTGCATTTCCTTTTTTGGGGAGTTTGAGCAAAGGCATTGATATTAGAAGCTCTTCTTTGATTGTTTGTTCTCCTTGGTGGGGCTTCAGTGCCTAACATTGGGAACTTAAAGAGGTGATGGCTGCAACCAGTCAAGCCCTAAACCAGGAGGTATGTAATGCCATTAGGGTGGCGGTGAAAGACAGTTTGGAGGTACATGCATTGATCATGCCTTCCTCATTAAGGAAATCCTTTTGGAATCCTGTGGATTTGAACCTGCAGAGATCTACTGCCTGCAGAACTTCCCCAGCACTGGATACTTTGATGTGACCTTCAATAATGTTACTGCATGCATGAAATCCCCCAAGGTGTTTAAGGAGAAGGGAAACCTGCCACAGATGAGAATCCTCACGATGGCGCCACTGTTAATTCTGCCATCGCAATGGGACTGCGTGGTGACTCTACAACACCCATGTTCCTGACATCGGTGTGCTCACCTTCCTCATCAAGTATGTCGACAAGGTTGGGAATTGCACAAGGTCAAGGACGCCTTTGGGATTTGAACCAGCAAATGCCAGGTCAAGGTGACTCTGAAGATGGATGGTAAGGGAGCAACACTCATACCCTCCCCCCATTTTCATTATTGGGAGAAGCCACAGCTACCTTGCCTGTGCTGGGCAACCCAAAGTTTATCATTTCTGGGGTAAATCTGGTTATGTGGTAGCCAACTGCAATGCCGTCATCTGCAAAGGACTGCAAGCAGACTGATTGCTGCAACCCCTGTGTGGCAGGGTGGGCCATCTCTAAAGACCTGCCCCAAACGCTGCCTCAGTTACGTACAGGTGATGAAAACCAAGGAGGGACAAGCTGACGCAACAGCGAATCTGGAGACTTGCAGCCCTGCCTCCAGTGAGCAGAGTGGGACAAAGGAAGACAGAGAGAGGGACAAAAGGAAGGAAAAGAGTGAGGCAGCAGACTGCCAAACACCAGCACTGCCCCCACTGAACCTCCCACTCCTCAGCAGACTGAATCAATGGAGGAGGAACTAGCAGAGGATCAACCAGGGGACTGGCAGCTGGTGAAGAAGACCAAAGAGAAGAAGGGCCCAAGAAGGAACCAAAGCACTTCCCAGATGAGCAGCAAGAGACAACTCCCATCTGGCATGGGTGACAGGGGCTGCGGCTCTTCAGACAAGGGAAAAGGGTGGCACCTACAGAAGAAGCAGCTAAGCTCTAGAGAACTGGAGGCAGAGGCACCCAAGCTTCAAAACATCGGAAACAGTGAAGAGGCCAGCGCACCCTGACCTCGGCCTCAGTGTGAAGAGGCCAGCGCACCCTGACCTCGGCCTCAGTGTGAAGAGGCCAGCGCACCCTGACCTCGGCCTCAGAGTGAAGAGGCCAGCGCACCCTGACCTCGGCCTCAGTGTGAAGAGGCCAGCGTACCCTGACCTCGGCCTCAGTGTGAAGAGGCCAGCGCACCCTGACCTCGGCCTCAGAGTGAAGAGGCCAGTGCACCGTGACCTCGGCCTCAGAGTGAAGAGGCCAGCGCACCCTGACCTCAGCCTCAGAGTGAAGAGGCCAGCGCACCCTGACCTCGGCCTCAGAGTGAAGAGGCCAGCGCACCCTGACCTCGGCCTCAGTGTGAAGAGGCCAGCACACCCTGACCTCGGCCTCAGAGTGAAGAGGCCAGTGCACCCTGACCTCGGACTCAGTGTGAAGAGGCCAGCACACCTTGACCTCGGCCTCAGAGTGAAGAGGTCAGCGTATCCCAGCTCAAGGAAGCCAGGAACAGTGAAGCATTTGGCACACCCCAGCTCTTGGAAGCCGGGTGCAGCAATGCCCCCAAGGGGGAGTGGATGGGAGAGACTTCTCCAACAGAGAAAAATCCAAACCTCGATCCATCAAACCCCGATATCACCTGGGTGGAATATTTCTAACAAGGACGGTTTCCTCAATCCATCACAAGTGAGATAATTTGAAAACACGATGGGAATGCAGGAGCAGATCAAAGACAACAGGTCTAGTAAGTGACCAAATGCTTTAAATGGGGACAAAAATTGTTTTCATCAATGTGCAGAGCATTAAATCAACTGTGTGATGTGTTGCGTCCTTGGTTTACCAAACCAAGGTCAAAGCTGGCCTGCTGTTTCTGCATGAATGTGTGATAACTCACCTCAGCTCCTACAGGCAATGGTCTTGATGGTGGTCCCATGGGCCATTGATCTGGTTGGGAAGGAATGACTCACATTCCTCTAGCCTCAGTATTCCGCTGCGGGGATGCAACTTCACCATCTCCAAAGTTAAGGAGGTGGTGGGCGTAATGTACAGTGATACTGCACTCCGGTTCATTAACGTGAATGCCCCAGCTCAAAATAGTAAGCGGCTGGCTGTCCTTCAACAGCTACCACTGTTGCTGGCGACTTCCAGGCTGGTCATTCTGTGCAGTGACTTCAACTGCATCATCGATGTAGCTGGACAATTCTGCAGTGCCAACAGCAGCCTGGATGTCATGGGCCTGAATTTTACCCTTAGTGGGCACACGCGATTGGCAGACCCGGGCACAATCGGGAAACAGTCACTGCCTGCGATCGGTCCCCGACCACGATTTCATGCTGGCTGGCCAATTACCGGCTGGCCAGCATGAGACGTATCTTCCCAATGGTCGAGAAGGGCCGGGCGGGGGCGGGGGTCTGTTGGCCGCCGGGTCCAATGGTGACCTGGTGGGTGGTTTAAAATGGCATAGGCAGCTCCTTGAAGGCTGCCACGGAAGAACATATCTTCTACCTTCTACGTTCTGGAGGCCGAAGCTATTGTCTTATGTGCAGCTGGAGACACTAGGTGGGAGGGCAGGTCGGGTGGGCACTTAGACCCCCCAGTTTTTGGAAGAGTGCCTTGCAGTCCTCCTGGAGGAGGTGGCAACCAGGAAGGACACCCTTGTCCCCAGAGATGGAAGGAGGAGGTCACCGCACCTAACAAAAAGAGCTTGGGAGGAGGTGGCAGCCCAGGTCAGAAGCCATGATGTTCTGCAGTGTACATGGTACATGGTGCAGTGCCACAGAAGGATTAACGACCTGCTGCGCTCGACACGGGTGAGTACTGTGTTGGCATGGATCAGTGTGGTGAAGTGTTAAAGTCTGGCCGCCCCCTCCCCCTCCACCCCTTGGAGCTCAGTCTGAGTGCCAACTGTTAATGATGCCAGAGTTGGCCAAGGGGGTGAGCCCTGGCTGCTTGGACTGAGTGCCTTGCGGCTCGAAAGCCACTACTCGGATGTGCCCTGCAAGGTGTTCCTCAGGTGGGGTTGGCCAGACTGCAATGGCGCTGCAGGTAGAGAGTGGACTAATCAATGTTCCTCTGTCCTTTCAGGTGAAGATGACCCATAATCAAATATAGAGGTTGCGGACAGGCTGAGGCCCCACGAACTCCCTAATCCTTATGAGGTTTGAGCAGGAGGCCTTGGAGCTGGAAAGATGCCACATACCTCAGTCAGCCGGTCACAGAGAGGCTGGGGTGTCAGGTGAAAGTAAGAGTGCAGTGCACAGAGGTGAGAGCTTCGGATGGTACAAACATTCATGTGTACTCTCTTCGTTGTTGGGAGCCTCAAAACTGGAGTCCTCATTGATTATATGAAAGACGATGGCACCATGATGCAGATCTCCATTGTCTCACCAGGGTGCCTGGCATGCACAGTGACTTTAACTAATGACATGTCATTGTTCTCCCTTAGATTCACCAGCGCCACACTCAATCACAGGACCCCGAAGAGCCACTGCTGAACACCAGAGGACTACTGGACTTCAACGGCACCTGCATCACACCCGCTCTCTGAACCAGGCACCAGCACAGATACCAGCACCTTGGTGGGCGTTAGATTTTTGGCTAGAATGTCGCAGCACAGCGGTGAGGGAATTTCACACTCGCTTGAGGAGCAGGCAGAGGCAGAGAGTGCCCAGGGCATCAGCAGTCGGAGGACTGTTTTAGACCAGGGTGATGCTGAGTTGAAGGCAGATGTTGAGCCTCTGGAGTCGTCCATTAGGCGGCAGATGCTAGATGTCCAGCGGGATGTGTGGCAAGATCTGGTGAAGATCCATGAGGGTATGTGTGCCATGGTCTCTGTTGTGGAGGAGTCCATGCGGAGCGTTAGCACTGCGTTGACCCTCGTGGCCGAGCACACTGCCTCCTGCATTGAGAGAGTGGTGACTCTCATGGAAAGACAGCTCCAGGAACAGAATCATGGGTTCCTGGGGTTGCGCTCGGACCTGTAAGCCCTCACGCAAGCAATGACCTTAGGTGGTCAGTGCCAGTGTGAGAGATGGGTGTGGCACCCAGTATCCCAGCTACGTGCCCGTCCATCAATGGTGAGCAGGAAGGTCCAGAGTGACCCCACGTTGGTGCACTGTCATCTCTGCAGGCTCCACTCAGAGCACTCTGCATGACAGCAGCAGCTCCTCCGCCAGTGACCATGGGATCTGATGAGGCTGTGGCAACTGAGGAGATGTCAGCTGTGGCACTGGCCTGAGTATGCTTCAGCTTTTTATTTTTTTGGTGCAGGGTACGCCAGTATGTAATACTGGACGTGAGTGGCTTTAAACTTTTTTGCACAGGCACTGAGTGGTCTTTGGGTTCAAATGAAAGGGTCATTTCAAACATCCAGGACAGAGGCGGCAGCCCTGGCATGAGGTGGAAGCAGGTCTTTGGCAGTCCAGCTGAAGAGCGTTGGATCAAGGCATCCCTGGTTTCCCTGCCTCCCTGGAGGTTACCGAGGTCTGCCTCCATCCCCTCAGTGTTCTCACCGTGCTACTCTTCTGACTCACTACTGGATTCATCACCTGTGGTCTGTGCAACTGTGTCAAGATCCTCTTCCTCCAGTGGGTCCCCCCTTGCCAGTGCCAGATTGTGGAGAGCGCAGCATACAACCACTATCAGTGACACCCGCTTTGGGGGAGGGTGGGGGAGGTGGTATTATAGTGCTCCTCCTGAATGGTCCAGCCATTGGAAGCGCATCTTCAGAAGACCTACAGTCCTCTCTTTCACCGCCCTTGTAGAGGCATGACTCCTATTATGATGCTGCTCTACCTCTGTTCTTGGGTGGCAGAGAGACGTCATAATTTTTCAATGGATAGCCCTTGTCACCCAGCAACCATCCATCAAGCTGGGCTGGAGCACTGAAGAGCCCCGGCACCTGGGACTGTCTGAGGATGTAAGCGTCATGGGAGCTGCCTCGGTACCTTGCACAGACTTGTAGAATCAGCATCCTGTGATCACACACTATCCGCACGTTCATGGAGTGGAATCCCTTCCTGTTGATGAAGGCACCGGGCTCACCTGCTGGCGCCTTGATGGCCACATGTGTACAGTCTATTGCACCCTGGACGCGGGGTACCCAGCAATCACTGCAAAGCCTCTGGCTCGCTCAGCCTTGCTGACCTCGTCCGTACGGTAAAGAATAAAGATCAGTACCTGCCTGAACAGAGCTTCTGTCACCAGCTTGACACAACTGTGGACAGCTGATTGGGAGACTCCACACAGATCCTTACTGAGCCCTGGAAAGAGCCAGAGGCAGAGAAGTTGAGGGCAGCTGTGACCTTCAGAGTCACTGGCATGGGGTGTCCACCCATACAGTTGGAGCTGATCTCAGGCCCAATCACCTGGCAACTAGAGGTCACAGTCTCGCTGGAGCAGCGGATCCTCCTTCGGCATTGCACCTCAGGCATATTGAGGTAGCTTCATCACTGCCTGTAAACCCTGGCAGCAGGATAGAGGCGTCTTCTGTGGCCCCTTCCTCCTTGGACTTCCTGCTGGCCTTGCACCCCTTGTGTCTGCGTCTCTCCTCCCACAGATCCCTCCCCTGGAAACTGCATTGGGACACCTGACCTCCTCTCCCTTCTTCCCCTCTCTTCCTCCTCAGAGGAGGTGCCGCCAGCAGTGAGCAATAACCCCGTTACCAGGGTAAGGGAAGGCTGTTTGACACCTGGAAGGGTCCACACGGTCAAAATCCTCTGGGAGCCTTGAAGACACCAATGAGTCCTGAAATGAAGCCTAGAAATGCTAAGAATGAAGCTCAGAATGGAGATGAAGCTGTCAAGTTCAAATAAGCAACCAGCAGCAAACTATCTCCTGAACTCCTCATTACTCACACTGGCAATGCTGCTGACCTTTTTTACCCTGCCCTTGGATGAGGTTTTGTAAAATGTGGGCTGCCCGCCTGCCCGTTTTGCCTATGCAATGAGCGTGGAATCGCACAGTCAACATAAAATCGGGTTCAGTTGGGTTTTTAATGGCCTTAAGTGGCCTCTTAACTGATGGCGGGTGCAGCTCCAACACCTGCATGCCAAAGATTGCACCCGTGCGGGATGAAGTCAGGACGCTCGCTTGACATCTTCTTGCGCTAATATATTCTGATCGGCTCGGGTGCGCGCTCGCCCGCGAGGTGTAAAATTCTGCCCCATGTCCAGATTTCTGATTGAAACAGCTATTGATGCCAAGCTGCACAACGTATTCAGCAACCCTGAAGATGGAGTGCAGCTTAGGTACACTTGATCAAGGCTAGACGCATCCGTCCATTCCAGGATAGAATTCCTGTTTGTGACCCGAACATTCAAGGCCAAATTCATCGATATCAAGTTGGTTTTCTTCCCTGACCACTGGCCAACTGTTACTCACAAGGAGACCAGAGGGTTGGCAGGGGATATGGAAGCTGAATGTGAAACTGTTGACCCCAGGAAACATTGAGGAATTTAAAAGGGACAACAAAGGTTGGAAAACAGTGAAATCCCTCTTTGAGTCCCAGGCGCACTGGTGGGAAGTGATCAAGGCGAATATCAAAAGGTTTTTCATCTTTAAAGGTGTTCAGAAGGCTAGAAAGGGAAAGAGGGAAATGTCCCGACTCCAGGAAAGCATACAGAAACTTCTCCGGCTGCAGCCGATGGGGGTTGACGCCAAGGAGGACGTCCAACAGGTGAAGAGCCAGCCTCACTCTTTGCCTCGGAGGCCTTCAAATTCATCTTCCAGTCCAGAGCCCGCTCCGTGGAGCATGATGAGACATGCTCGTGTTTCTTCTTCCAAAACGTACACAGAGAGAGAGCTCTGTGATCAGCAGCCTGAAGGAGGAAGACGGCTCGGTCCCGTCATTGTAGTTTGACATATTGAGGATCAGCAAATCCTTTTATGCCGGACTGTATAACACGAAGCCCACAGACAGCGCGGCCTCCTAGTCTTTCCTGTCCTCTATCACAGAGGTCTTAAATGACAGTACGTGTGGGAGTCTGGACAAATCGTTACCTCTGGATGAACTGACTAAGGCTCTTGAGTCCTTTGGGAAGAGTAAAACTCCCGGAAGTGACAGCTTACTGGATGAGCTGTTGGACTGGATCAGCCCAGACCTGCTTGAAGCGTATGAGAATATGCTTCTGGCCGGCAGCATGTCAGAATCCATCAGAAAAGGCATCATTACACTCATCTACAAGAAGAAGGGGGAAAGGGAGGAAATTCAAATTGACAACCCATTTCACTGCTGAACGTGGACTATAAAATTATGTCCAAGGTCATTGCTAATCGGATCAAGTCTGCTCTGGAGTTGGTGATCCACCCTGACCAGACCTGCGCTGTGCCTGGCAGGAAGATCTCTGACAGCCTTGCGCTACTCAGGGATACAATTGCCTATATGCAGGACAGGGGTGTGGATACCTGCCTCCTCAGCCTGAATCAGGAGAAAGCCTTTGACAGAATATCACACACCTACATGGTGGATGTGCTCTCCAAAATGGGGTTTGGGGAGGGAATCCACAATTGGATCCAACTGCTCTACACTAACATCAGTAGCGCAGTTTCACTCATTGGGTGGGAATCGGAAAGCTTTCCAAATAAATCTGGAGTCAAGCAGGGCTGCCCTCTCTCCCCTGTCCTGTTCATGTGTTGCATAGAACCTTTTGCTGAGTTCCTCAGGAACGATTTGGGCATAAGAGGAGTGATGATCCCAGGTAGTGGAGGCACTCAGGTCAAAGCCTCCCTGTACATGGACGGTGTCACCATCTTCTGCTCAGATTTGCTGTTGATGTTCAGGCTGATAAGCATCTGTGACCAGTTCGAACTGGCCTCGGAGCCAAGGGAAATCGCACAAGAGCGAGGCCATGTTGTTTGGGAACTGGGCCGACTTATCCTTTGTCCCCTTCACTGTCAGGTCAGATCGCCTGAGGGTGCTGGGAATATGGTTTGGAGGGACTGGGCATGTGCTAGAAACCGGAAGGAACGAGTAGCTATCGTTAAACGAAAACTGGGCATGTGGGAGTGACGGTCCCTCTCCATTGCGATAAGGCCATCAAGTGTGTGGCACTCCTGGTATTGCTGTATGTGCTGCAGGTCTGGCCCATTCCTCACTTCTGTGCCATGGCGATCACATCACGATTTACAAACCTCTAGATAAAGGGAGAGAAAATATACCCAACATCGTCCTCATCCTGATGGCTACCTTTGTGTGTGGCTGCATCAAGCTGTGCATCACCCCTCGGTATGCAAACACTAAGTGTCACTACATGCTCAGGTTCTACCCGTCCCTGGTGTTGCAAAGGGTGGGTCTGGCCACGTTGTTGCGGAACACTCGAAGCAGTTGGACCATGCCATACCACCTATCCCTCGTGAGAAAGTTTATGCAGAAAAATACCTTTGGCCACACGTCTGCACATAACATCCTAGAGGCCCTGTGGGAAAAGGAGATACTGGATCTTGTCGGATGGCTCCCTGAGTAGACTGTCAAAGTCATTTGGCAGAATGCTTCATGGCCAGAACTTTCAACCATGCACCAAGGCATGGCTTGGCTGGTTGTGAAAAAGGCCCCTTCACACATTGCCCTCGAGGTGGCTGTCATGGGGAAGAGGTTATTGTTCACCTCCTTCTGGAAGATGCCTTTGCAAAGCAGGACTGGGAAAAGGTACAGTGGTTTTTGTCGAGGTTCATCCTGAGCAGTCCTGTGATGCAGGACTCTCTTGGGGCGCATGCCCAGATAAACATCAACGGCGGAGGGAGGTTCATCAACTTGGCAAAAGGCACTCTTTGGTCTGCCCGATGCTTATTGATCTTCCAGTGTCAAGAGTTCTCCTCGACCGAGTGTTGCAGACTGGCACATTCCAAATTCCAGAGCTACATGCTGAGGGATGCACTTAAGCTTGGGGCAGCTGCCAAAGAGCTGCATTGGGGAAAGGTCGCTGTCTAAGGCCTTTCAGCCATAATACACCGAGGGGCTGGAAAATTTGTAGAACCCCTTGGGCTGTATGCCTAACACTGAATATGAATACAAAGTATTGAAATTGTATTGAGGCATCTCAGAGAGAAGCATGCTGTATGAAGGAAAGTTGAATTCTATTGCACTCTTTGTAATTTTTCAATTTGAAATGTTTTGGCCCCAGGCAGTATGTCTGACATGGAATGTATATTGAAAATATCAGAAGAGTTACAATTGTATAGAGGCACCGAAGAGTGGAACACACTGTAAGGAGACAAGTTGAGTTTTTAATGGCACTTTCTTTAATTTTCAAGTTGAAATGTTTCGTGATGTACTTTTACAAATTTTATGAATGAAGCATGTTTTTGAAAAAAAAAGGATTTTAAAAGTTAATGACACATCCATAGGTTTCACAGGTTTCCTGACAATTGCCAGTTCAAAACTGGCACACAGCAGCCATTGAGGGGGTGGAATTAATTTCATGGAAATACTGTGATAAATACTCAATACTCACAGCTACTTTCCTGCTAGTGGGAATGGACTAGTCCACAGTACTTAGAGTCAGAATGAGCAGGCACTCAGGGTTGCATGCTTGGCTGGCTAACTTACCACAGATGCAGGATGTCATTGACTGCACACACGTGGCAATCCGGACACCCCCAGAGCAATCAGGGCTTCCACTCCACTGCAGCTCGTATGCAACTACAAAAGATATTTCTTCAGGAGTGTGCAAGATTCCTGGGGAGCTGCAATGATCCTATTGTCTTGATAGGATCAAGATATTAGCATGCTGAAGATGCATTTCAGGTCTAAAAGAACCCTTCAGCACACATCAGTGAATTGAATGTTTGTGCTGTGCTGCATTCTGTGAAACATTATGCAAAACTCAGTTCCTCTTCTGGCGATTCTGAGGAAGAGGAACATTAGAAGGAGGAGCAAGACAAAGAGGAAGAAGATGATGAGGGCAATGCACCAGCCGCTGCTCACTTTGCTGGCAGGAGTGCCCTTATTAGTACAAAAGCAAAACATTTCAGATATTGAAAATCTGAAAACAGTGGAAATATCAGGAGGTCAGACATTAATCTGAAGAGAGAAACTGAGTTAATGTTTCAGGATTGTTGTAATTTGCCTTTAAGGCATATCAGCACGACATCATGGAAGGAAAATGTGTCATGTGACCCAGTCTTAGTTTCACTTTTGCTTTGAGCAGAGCACACACAGCTCTGATGCCTTCAAGCTTTATTCCTATGTATAACTGTTCTCATGTGCCTCATCTTAATAAATGAACCCACGTGTTTACTTAATCCCTTATGAGCGATTGGTGCCTTGCGTCTTGCACAGTAGGTAAGCCCAAGGTATTATATCATTATAATAACATGACAAGGATGATAACCCTTCATCAGAAATTCTCTTACTCATGCAAGGTTCACTTCAGTTCCACCAGTGGACCCATTTCACTCACGTATGCAATGGTAATACTTCTCACTGCATCGCAGCTCCCCATCTCACCAAATAACTGACACAAAATAGTCCTGCAAAGAAACAACCACCACTTGTGCATTCTCCCATTGGCTCCCATCAATTCATGTCTTCACATTCAGAATTAGACAATTTAAAAGGTGACTTGCCATCCAGCAACCATGAATAAGCAAAGCAGGAAAATGTGCAAAAGAATAATATTTATGTGCTTTAACTAAACAACAGGAACTGAACAACATAAAATGTTCTCATCCATCCACACGCATACCCTTGTGTAGCTACAAAACTTTGTTTTTCTTTTTCCTACTGCTCCTACATGGCACAACTTCTGTGGCTTAAGCAGAGCTAGAGGCAGGATGTTCATAGTCCTACTTTGCCTGCTGAGATGCTCTTGGCCAATTACATCTGGCTTATGGAGTCCATAAGGGCCCTGCTAAAGTCTGCCTCACCTGCATTTGTGCAGGGTATGGATTTGGTCTTCAGGAGATGTTGAATGAGGGGGAGCAAAGGGTAGGAAACGGAGGTGTTTTGAATAGAGCCCCCATTCCATGTCCCTTTTTACCCTCATTGCTCTCCTGGTCCAATTACATTTAATTGTTACCACTGGGCTGGAGAAGACTAAGGTTAAGATAGCCATCATCCTATCAAAGGCTGACCTCCATCAGCTCCCAATTAATTAACACCTCAGTTTTAAAAATATCATCCCTGTCCTTCCATGGCCTCACCCTTCTCTACCCCAGTAATTATCTCCAGTGCCACAACCCTCTTAGAAATTTTAGCTCCTCCAATTCTAGCCTCCTGATTTTAATCACTCTATCGCTGGCAGCAATGGCTTCAGCCCCCAAAGTCCTAAGCTCTGGAATTCCCTTTCTAAACCTCTCTTTGCCTCTTTCTTCCTTTGAGATGCTCCATATCTACCTCTTTGATTTAGCTTTTGCTCATCTGTCGTAATGTCTCCTTGTGTAGCTGACTTCGCTTTAAAACACGACTGTGAAGCACCTTAGGATGTTTCAATACCTTAAGGCACTATATAATAAACACAACTGTTGTTGTTGTTGCTAGACATATTGTCATCCAGAGTCTGCACAGCCCTGTTGAAGATGTGCACGGACTCACTTTATTGTAGTTTATCCCGCTTTATCCTCACTTTATCCAGCTCTGAAGAAGGGTCATACGGACTCGAAACATTAACTCTGTTTCTTTCTCCACAGATGCTGTCAGAACCTGCTGAGTTTTTCCAGCATTTTCTGTTTTTGTTTCAGATTTTCAGCTTCCACAGTATTTTGCTTTTATCACTTTATTGCAGTGTTTGATGTTCTATGGAGTTGGCATGGAAGAATATATCATTGTAGTGCTCAACATGATCAACCCACTCATACTTGAGATGGACCCCTCCATTCTTTCCGTAACTGTGTGATTGGAAGGCCTATCAGTCCATCACACATTTTGTGCTATAAGTCAAGGATTCGCTTTTCATCAGCAGCACTGCTACCACCCCCAGTGTACATCATCTGTGTCCAACTTGAAGGGGAATGCAGCCTCCGACATCAACTCTCTACTGCTGTCCCTGCCACCACCATTTCCACTTGCTCACTTATGAAGTGTGAGTCACCAGGTGAAAACCCAACTATCTATCTCTGAGGTCCCAACAAAGTGCCAGCATCTGAGCTAATGCATATTAAGCTTGAGTCCTATGACAGCACACACTCAGAATGAATCAGTTCCTCTGAGGCATTGCCATCCATGACATCCACTGACTGCTGATACAGGTGTGAGTGCTCTGGCGAAGGTAGATTTGTGTTAGTACTGGCAAGGTAAAAATGTTTTAACTTATGAAGAAGATCATAACTCATTTGAAGTAAGCAAAGACAGAGGTTGTCACTGACTGTGGCTCGAGACAGAGTGTAAGCTTAGGAATTTGGTAAGTGTGCAAATTTTAAGGGTTAATCTCTTTCTAAAATCTAGGGCTGAATTTTTCCTCGCCGGGTGTGGGGAGGGGTGGGGGGTTGTCAGGGGATGGGTGGGAGCAAGCGCAAACCCAATCGGGTCCGCGCTGCCATTTTACATGGGCAGGCTAATTAAGGCCCACCTAGCGTGATGCATACCTGGAAGTGCTGTGCGCTCCCTGTGCGGGCGGGGGGGGAATTCCCTGAGTCGGGGCATGGAGGTGCCTCAGGGAGATTAGTTTAAGTTCTGAAAAATTTAATAAAGGAAAAAAAAATTTAAGGACATATCCCCTCATGTGAAACTGTCACATGAGCTGGGACATGTCCAATAATTTTTTCAAAATTTTTTATTTAATTAATAAGCCCTTCATGAAACCCCATCCCGCCCGTGGATGAGGTTTCATAAAAAATGCAAAGGCTGCCTGGGCTTTTCGCCTGCCCGCCAACATTAAGGTTGGACAGGCAGCATTCTTAACAACTTTAATTACTTTCGTAATGGCCTTAATGGCCTTTGGCAGCATGGCGGGTGTGCAGCAGACGCAGCTACGCGCCCGCCGAACTGACAATCTAAATGACGTGCGGTGACGTCAGGACACCCACCCAACGTCACCGCGCGTCATTTTATGCATCAGCGAGTGGGCCCCACTCCTGCTCGCCGACCAGAAAATTCTTCACCTAGTCAAGTCTGCACATAGCATTATCTACAATTTACTGTTAAGGTTAAGCTTTTTATGGCCTTAGTCAGGGATAAGCAAACTCCCTGCTGGAGAGGCAACTACAGTTAGTTAATTAGATAGCTCATTAAAACAGATTTCTCTAGCCAGCAATGCCTGACTCAGCTCTGTAGAATTTCAGCTTGTATAAGTATGAGTAGTCTTGCTAAGTGTATGAAGTTAGCAAGAAGGAGTACAACTCAGGAGATAGCATAAACTCAGGAATTTGGTGAGGGAATTTGGTGCAGTGAGAGAGGAGGTGCTGTTCTGACCTTTACATAAAGAAGTGGTCCAAGAGAGGGAGCCAGAAGCCAGCAGCAGATCTGAGAGCATTAATTCGGTGAGTAGATCGAAGAGTGGTTGATGAGTTTTATTTTTTTCTCTCTCTATAAACAGGGACAATGGATTAAACTGGTACTGGAGAGTTATAGGTATCAAAAGCAGGGATGTGCTGCTGAGGCTTTATAAGGCTCTGGTCAGACCACATTTAGAATATTGTGAGCAATTTTGGGCCCCGTATCTCAGGAAGGATGTTCTGGCCCTGGAGAGGGTCCAGAGGAGGTTCACGAGAACGATCCCAGGAATGAAAGGCTTAACATATGAGGAACGTTTGAGGACTCTGGGTCTATACTCGATGGAGTTTAGAAGGATGAGGGGGGATCTGATTGACACTTACAGAATACTGAAAGGCCTGGATAGAGTGGACGTGGGGAAGCTGTTTCCATTAGTAGGAGAGACTAGGACCCGAGGGCACAGCCTCAGAGTAAAGGGAAGACCTTTTAGAACAGAGATGAGGAGAAACTTCTTTAGCCAGAGAGTGGTGAATCTATGGAATTCATTGCCACAGAAGGCTGTGGAGGCCAGGTCATTGAGTGTATTTAAGACCGAGATAGATAGGTTCTTGATTGGTAAGGGGATCAAAGGTTGCGGGGAGAAGGCGGGAGAATGGGGTTGAGAAACTTATCAGGCATGATTGAATGGCGGAGCAGACTCGATGGGCCAAATGGCCTAATTTCTGCTCCTATGTCTTATCATATTAAATGTATAGCTTTATTAGTTAAACCACTTGATATAACTACAGGTAATCATTGGTTCATATTTCTAAAACATTTTGTTAAATAAGACACAGTAAAGATGGCAGGGCAGGTGATGTGTAGCAGCTGTAGCATACGAGAGCTGGTGGACACCTGTATGATCCACAGCAACCACATGTGCAGTTAGTGTCTGCAGCTTGAGGAACTTCAGCTCAGAGTTGATGAGCTGGAGTCTGACCTTCAGGTGCATCTGGGAGCGGAAAAGTTACCTGGACATTTTGTTCCAGGAGGCAGTCATACCCCTTAGGCTACATACTTCAAAATTGGTCTGTGATCAGGGACAGGAGTGTGTGACTGTGAGTAAGGCAGGTATGGGGATCCAGAAGGTAGTGCTGGAGGAGCTTTAGCCCTTGTAATTGTCCAACAGGTTCGAGGTTTTTGCAGCCTGTGTAGACAAAAGCAAGGAAGATGAGAAAACTGACTACGGAATAGTGGAGCAGGGGACCATTCAAGCGAGGAAGTAAAAAAGAATATAGTTGGAGTAGGGGGCAGTATAGCTAAGGGGATAGATACAGTTCTCTGCAGGCGAGAGTATGAATCCCGAAGGCTGTGCTGTCTGCCCAGTGCCAGGGTAAAAGACACCTTCTCAAGGCTGGGGAGGAAGTTGGAGTAGCAGGGGAAGGATCCAGTTGTCGTGATCCCCATGGGTACCAACAACATAGATAGCACTATGAAAGAGGTTCTGCTAAGGGAGCATGAGCTGCTAGGTGCTAAACTTAAGAGCAGAACCATAAAGATAATAATCTCTAGATTACTACCTGACTCATGAGCAAATTGGCATAGGGTAAATAAGATCAGAGAGTTGAATGTGTGGAGCAAAGATTGGTGTGGGAGAAATGGGTTTTTATTCATGGGGCACTGGCATCTATCCTGTAGAAAGAGGGAGCTGTACCTGTGGGAGAGCCTTCACCTGAACTACGCTGGAACCAGAGTACTGACGAATTATATAACTAGGGCTGTAGTGAAGGCTTTAAAATAAATAGTAGGCATGGGGCGGGTTCACATGAGGGGAGAGTTGGAAAGCTAAAGAAAAAGGACAAAGCGATAGTGCAGGCAGTGACAACCAGAATGTGACAGGAATGGACAGAAGATACAAACATATGAGTGCACCAGAAAAAAAGGTCAGAGTAGGCAAGAAGTGGTAAAAAGACAGAATTAAAGACTCTTTATCTGAATGCTTACAGCAATCATCACAAGATGGATGAACTGGTAGCACAAATAGAAATAAATGAGTATGATATGATAGCCATTACTGAGACATGTCTGCAAGGTGACCAAGGCTGAGGTCTGAATATTCAAGGGTATTTGGCATTTTGGAAAGGCAGGAGGAAAGGATAAGGAGGTGGGATTTTGCTGTTAATAAAGAATGAGATCAGCACAATGATGAGAAATGACCTTGGTTTAGATGATCAAGATTTGGAATCTATTTGAGAGCGGAGATAAAAAATAGTAAAGGAAAGAAGTCACTAGCGGGAGTAGTTTATAGAACCCTAACAGTAGCTATGCAATTGGACAAAGTATTCATTGAGAAATAATGAAGTTTTGCAAGAAACGTACTGCAACAATCATTGTGAAGATTAAAGTCACCATCGATTGGACACATCTAATTGGCAAAGGTAGCGTGGAGGATGAGTTCATAGAATATATTGGAGACGGTTTCTTAGAACAAGACATTTTGGAACCTATTGGGGATCAGGCCATTTTGGACCTGACAATGTGTAATGAGACAGGATTAATTATTGATCTCATAGTAAAGCATCCTCTAGCCAAAAGTGATCATAACATGATAGAATTTCACATTGAGAGTCAGAAATGTGGGTCCATAACTAGGGTGTTAAAGTTAAGTAAAGGCAATTACGAGGTTATGGAGACAGAGGGCTGAATATTCCCCCCGTTGGGGAGGAGGTTGATGGGCAGGCGCGTATGTGCACACTTCCGATCGGTGCCCCCGATCGGAGGCGCGCCGCCATTTTACATGGGCAGGCCAATTAAAGCCCGCCCAACGTGACTTCCACACAGAAGCGCTATGTGCTCCTTGTGTGGGCGGGGTGGGGGGGGTGTGGAATCCCAAATTCAAGAGCGCGCTCTTTTGTGAATGCGCATGAAAGAACGCACTCATCTCCCTGAGGCTAAGGGCTGCCTCAGGAAAATCGGCTCTAAATGTGAAAAAGATGAAAATAGAAAAGTAAAATTTCCCTTACATGTCCCCTCATGTGACAATGTCACATGAGTTGGGACACATCCATAATTTTCACAAAACCTTTATTTAAATTTTTTAAAGCCTACATGAAACCTCATCCCGCCCATGGATGAGGTTTCATGTTTTTTGTAGTTCCCGCCGGAGCTCCTGGCCTGCCCGCCAACCTTAAGGTTGGACGGGCAGGTCCTTTGATTACTTAATTGACCCTGTCAATGGCCTCAATTGGCCATTGACAGGTCAGCAGGCGCACAGCTGATTTTGCTGTGCCCCTGCCTTCCTGAAAATTTAAATGGGGCGCCATGACGCCAGGAGTTCCCCCCGACGTCACAGCGCATCATTGTGCGTGTCGGCGAGCGGGCCCCGCCCCCACTCGCCATCTCCTAAAATTCTGCCCAGAGTTAGCGAAAGTGGACTGGGTAAATAGGTAAAAAATGAGATGGTAGAGAAACAGTAGCAGACATTTAAGCAGATATCTCATAACTCTCAATAAGATAGATTACGTTGAGGAAGAAAGACTGTACTGGAAGGATGCGCCATCTGGAGCAAACGAAGGAGATAAGTATGGTACTAAATTGAACGAAAATATGTACAATGCTGCTAAGATCACTGGTAGGCCAGAAGATTGGGAAAGCTTTAGACTATTATCTGTCATGGGGAAAATGCTAGAACCCAGTATTAAAAAGGTAGTAACAGGACATTTAGAAAATCAGGCAAAGTTAACATTGTTTTGTTGAGGCCTTTGTTCTTGTAAGTAGCACAGTTTCAGGATAATTGAAGGCCTGGAATGCACTGCCTAAGATTGTGGAGGAGGCAGGTTCAAATGAAGTATTCAAAAGGGAAATAGGCTGTTATCTGAAAAGGAAGAATATGTGGAGTTATGGGGAGAAAGTGGGAGAATGGCAGTAAGTGAATTGCACATACAGAGAGCTGGTGCAGACACGATGGGCAGAATAGTCTCTTTTTGCGCTAGAACAATTCTGTGATTCTGTGAAAGGGAACTCGTGTTCAGCAAATTTATTAGTCTAGTCTTCTTTGAGGATGTAACAGGGTGGATAAAGGGGGACCAGTAGATGCAATATATTTGGAATTTCAAAAGGCATTTGATAACATGCCATATAAAAGGTTACTGAATAGAATAAGGGGCAGAATTTTTCTCTCGTCAGGCGGCATGAACGAGAGTAAAATATTGTGCGATGATGTTGGGCGAGCTTCCCAATGTTATCATGCACTCTCGCGATCTTTGGCTCGGCGGGCATGCCTGGTTACCGGAACAGTGCCCACCATTAATTAATAGGCCACTTAAGGCTCTTAACAATGCGGTTGTCTGAGAATTTTCATTGCCCGTGCGGTTTTCTGCTCGTCACGTGAGCAAAACGGGCAGGCAGCCAACCGACATTTCCTCAAACCTCATCTAAGGACGGGATAAAAAGGTTCAGCAACATTGCCAGTGTGAATGGTGAGGAGTTTAGGAGATAGTTTGCTGCTGGTTGCTTATTGGTGTTTGGCAGCTTCATCTCCATTCGAGGTTTCATTCTTATGATTTCCAGGCTTCCTTTCAGGACTCATTGCTGTCTGCCAGACCCCTGGAGGATTCAGACTGTGTGGACCCTTCCAGGTATCAGACAGCCTTCCCTTACCCTGGTAATAGAGATTGTGGTCTCAGCCGGGGGCATCCCTTCTGACAAGGAAGAGAGGGGCAGAAGGGAGAGGAGGCCAGGTGTTCCAATGCAGCCTCCAGGGGAGGGACGTGTGGGAGGAGAGGCGCAGGCACAAGGGGCACAGGGCCAGAAGGTAATCCAAGGTGGAAGGGGCCACTATCCTGCTGCCAGGGTTTACAGGTGGCGATGCAGCTACCTCAATATGTCCGAGGTGCAGTGCCAAAGGAGGCTCCGCCTCTCAATGGAGGCTGTCACCTCCATTCATCAGATGATTGGGCCTGAGATCATCTCCGACTGTGTGGGTGGACACCCCATGCCAGTGGCCCTGAAGGTCACAGCGGCCCTCAACTTCTATGCCTCTGGCTCTTTCCAGGGGTCAGTAGGGGATCTACGTGGAGTCTCCCAATCAGCTGTCCACAGTTGCATCAAGCTGGTGACAGAAGCTCTGTTCAGGCAGGTACTGACCTTTAACCATTACCGTATGGATGAGGCCAACCAGGCTGAGCGAGCCAGAGACTTTGCAGCGAATGCTGGCTTCCCCTGTGTCCAGGGTGCAATAGACTGCACACATGTGGCCATCAAGGAGCCAGCGGGTCAGCCGGGTGCCTTCGTCAACAGGAATGGATTCCACTCCATGAATGTGCAGATAGTGTGTGACCACTGGATGCAGATTCTGCAAGTCTGTGCAATGTACCCTGGCACCTCCCATGACGCGTACATCCTCAGACACTCCCAGGTGCAGAAGCTCTTCAGTCCTCCAGACCGACTGGGTGGATGCTGCTGGGTGACAAGGGCTATCTGTTGAAGAGGTGCCTCATGACGTCTCTCCGCCACCCAAGAACAGAGGCAGAGAGGCGTTACAATACGGGTCATGGCTCCACAAGGTCTTCTCAAGATGTGCTTCTGATGCCTGCACTGTTCATGGGGCTATAATGCCTCCCAAAGTGGGTGCCACTGATCGTGGTTGCATGCAGCGCTCTCCATAATCTGGCAATGGCAAAGGGGGACCCACTGGAGGAAGGGGATCTTGACACAGCTCCACAGGCCACAGGTGATGAATCCAGTAGTGAGTTGGAAGATGAGCACGGTGAGGAGAATGCTGAGGGTGTGAGGGCAGACCTTGGGAGGCAGGGATGCCAGGGACACCTTGATCCAATGCTCCTTCAGCTAGGCTACCAAAGATCAGCTTCAAACATGTGCCAGGGCTGCCACCTCCTCCCATGCCCTCTTGGTGAGTTGCAGGGGCCTCCTCCTCCCATCCCTGGGGACAAGGGTGTCCCCTCTAGCAGCCACCTCCTCCAGCAGGACCGTGAGACACTCATCGGAAAAGCAGGGGGGGCCGAGTGCCCACCCGACCTGCCCTCCCGCCAGGCGTTTGCTGCCGCACTCGAATGCATCATCTGAACGGCAGCCAGACGTCCTCCCCGGCAGCCTTTCTGGGCCTTCTTTATATCGGCCACCGAGTCACCTTTCAACCCAGCAGCTAACAAGCCCCCGCCCCCGCTCGGCCCTTCCTGGCCAGTGACGAGCCATGTTTCACGCTGGGTAAGCCTTAATTGGCTCCTCTGGGCTGTAAGTATCTATGAGTCAATGAGTCCACAAAGGGATATAGGTAGACTAAGTAAATGGGAAAAAATTTGGCAAATGGAGTGTAATGTGGGAAAATGTGAGGTTGTCCGTTTTGGCAGGTAGAGGAGAAAAGCAGGATATTATTTAAATAGAGAGACTGCAGAATGCTGCAGTACAGAGGGATCTGGGTGTCCTTGTACATGAATCACAAAAAGTGAGCATGCAGGTACAGCAAGTAATTAGGAAGGTAAATGGAATGTTGGCCTTTGTTGCAAGGGGGATGGAGTATAAAAGTACGGAAAACTTGCTACAACTGTACAGGGCATTGGTGAGACCACACATAAAGAACTCTTTCCAGTTTTGGTCACCTTACTTAATGAGGGACATACTTGCATTGGAAGCAGTTCAGAGAATATTCACTAGTCTGATCCCTGGGATGAGAGGTTTGTCTAATGAGGAAAAGTTGAGTAGGTTTGACCTAGAAGAATGAGAGGTGGTCTTGTTGAAACATATAACATTCTGACGGTGCTTGACAGGGTAGATGCTGAGAGGATGTTTAATCTTGTGGGGAAATCTAGAACTGGAGGCACAGTTCCAAAATAAGGGATCTCCCATTCAAGAAAGAGATGAGGGGAATTGCTTTTCTCAGAGGGTAGTTAGTATTTGGAATTTCATTCCCAATGAGAAGTGGAGACTGGGTCATTGAATATATTCAGCGCTGAGTTAGACAGATTTTTGATGGACAAGGGAATCAAGGGTTATGAGGATGCTGGCAAGGATGTGGAGTTAAGGCCATATTCAGATCAGGCTCGAGGGGCTGAATGGCCTATTCCCGCTCCTATTTCTTATATTCACTTGCTGTTGAGATCAAGTCAATGTGACTGAGTGTCAAGCGGCACATGGGTCACTGACATTGTGTTGCCAAGTAACTGGAAGCTCCCCGTCTTCTGATCTACCAATGGCCAGGAATGTCAAAGCTACACTTATCTTCAGCACTTCCTATTCTGCACTTGGGAGCTGGGAAAAGTGTAAAGGCCCACCTCTGGTTCTCTCCCTCTTGCTCATGCCCTGTGCTCTCTCCTTCTGCAACAAGAGCAGGAGCAGAGAGATGAATGGGTGTTCATCCAAAGGACAAAGTGCATTTGGTGAGGGCAGCGATCAGGGAGCAGCATTGAGCTGCATAAGGATGAGGTTGAGTGGCAGTGGTGGATGGATAGATATGGATGTGGGGAAGTGCATCAGAAGAGAAGGATAAGTGAGTGTGAAAGGCAAGTGGGTGTGAACTATAATATGATGACGTCGTAGGTTTGACAAGGCACCATGAGGGTATTGGGATGATGCACACACAGGTTGTAGGTTAATGTACAACCGGACTCAAATTTCCTGAAGAAGGGTCATACAGACTTGAAACATGAACTCTGTTTTTCTTTCTCCACAGATGCTGTCAGACCTGCTGAGTTTTTCCAGCATTTTCTGTTTTTATTTCAGATTTCCAGCGTCCATAGTATTTTGCTTTTATCTCAAATTTCCTAAGCTGGTTCGGTCATTAAAGCTCTACCTGAACTGAATCCAGGAGTGTGGCACAATGCTCCTGCTGCTTACCACATAGGCCACCTCCTGCCATGCCTTCTTGGTTTCACCAGCAGGTTTCTTCTCCCCAATGCTTGGACAAGAGTATCTATATCTAGCTCTTCACTGTCCTCAGCAACATATCAAGGAACACATCACTGAACCACAGCCTTTGCATATCTCTAATCCATTCTTTAAGTTCCTTTTCTTTGCTTCCCAACTCCTCCAAATTCCATCTTCAAATTGCTGCTATGAATATTGGAATTGAGAATGCATTTGTGGGTAGTCATCATGTCTGCTGCCATATATTATCAGAAGACCAGAAAGTCAAGTACTAATCGGCTGGCTCAGTTAAACAGCCACTTACAGACACGCTGAACTTACTTCTGGGTTTCCCGTATGATATTGCACCAGTTCCTGCAAAGATATTGCACCCTCGCCTGCTCACCTGGACACCCCCGCTCCCAACACATCTCCGAGTAAACATCGGGACCAATTTGTGCCAAAACTCAAGGGATATGTGTGTGAGTCAACTAATCAATCCTTGAATGAAACACACCAACCATAATGTTGCATTTCTACAAAAGCCAAGATTGGGGCAGCATTTCTTCGTACCGTACAGCATTATGTTACTTGTATTCCAAGAAGCATTTTGAGACAAACAGTTTGAAGCCATTCTCATTTTACAGCTGTGCTCTCTGAGGGTGGAGTACTCAAAAGGAAGCAGGCTGAGTTCCTCAGCCATTCACACACCATTTGTGAAACTGAATTTTGGTATTAAAGATGGTTCTAAGTCTTTGTTAAATTAACTTGAACGTCAACTAATATGAGAAATGTAAATGTCACATTGGTGCAGACTGCACTGGTTCAGGAAGGCCCATCACGAGCTGCTCAAAGGTAACTGGGATGGGTGATAAATGCCAGTGATTCCCGTATTCCATAAATAAATAAATTAAACTAAATTAGCGCCAATTTTTTTTTGCGTATTTGATGCAGGTGCATGCAACATGTAGGGGACAGTTGTATTCTATAGCACTGCTATCCCTCATCATGATCAACTCAAAGGCATATTGCCATGACCATTGACCTGACCCCCAAATTACTTATGGACATATTGAACTTTTAAGTAAGACATGTTTTTTTTTTAACAAAGGACATACAAGCAAAAGCTGGCTGAGACCTTAAGGTAACCCCTTGCTGGAAGATTCCTATGTGGATTACTTGACCAACTAGTTCAGGGAATGGAATGTTGCATCTAAAAGGTGTGACATGGTCTACTTCAGGCAAAGGCACTTCAAAGGAAACGACATGATGCAAACTGAACTGTAATCTCCTGTGGTTGCGGAGATAATGGAAAATGATTACCATCTCAGCCGAAACCACCTCCTGTTGAGTTATATCCCAGACTGTGAACATGAACTGAGTTGAACAGAAAACAGATCTTGGCAGAAGACATATTTGTTTTTTCCCATCCAAGAATACACAAGGAAAGGGGTTTAAAAAAAGCCAACTGCAACCCTAGCTATTTGTGCTAGTCTGGTGTTATGATGTGCTGTGAAGGTCACAGCTGATGAACACCAATTGGGCATCCCTGTGCTTGCAGGTAAAAAAATCTCTCTCTCTGATTCCTGGAAGCAAGTCATAAGTCTGCAAATCCACAGTTGAAAAGGAAATAGGACAAGTCCTTTCAGCTAGCTTGCAGAACCAAGAATCTCCAAATCAGCTGCTCAACTATCAAAGTCAGCTCCACTGAAACCACCTAACTTAACAGCCACAATGTTTCGCCATCTACTCCTCACAGGCTAGCCAAAAGACTGATTTGTATACCTTTTTTTAACCTTTATTTCTGGACTCACTTCTCTTTTCTAATCTGTGTGTATTTGTGTTGCATTTTATTATTTTTTCTCGCATCTTAGTAACTAATAAAGTCATTCTTTCTTTGACTCAAGACAGCCTGGTTAAATTGGCTCATTTTAAAACACAAATATATTTGAACTGAGAAAAGGAATCCACGAGGGAAGAGATCCTTTTTAAATTAACCTTGTTGCGACCAACTCAGGGGGTGGAATTAAGAAGGGGAGCCAGTTGAACCCTCCACACCTGAGTGCATAACAATTTGGGATACCTTGTCTGGGATTATAACAAATTGGAGGAACCTCGCCTGGGGACCGGTCATAACAAATTGGGGGCTCGGTGCCGGGATTGTTTCTACAGACAAAACAAATGAATTAGAGCGGGGAAAGTAAATTGTTCCTTTGAAACCAATTTCAAAAACTGTAAAAAAAAGCTTTCTTGATCCTGTACTATTAAAGTTTAAAAATGTCCATATTTGATGCCCTTGCTTTTCTCGGAGAATTAGGGCAAGTTACTTTTGAGGATATAAAAGTTCTGTCCTTCAAACATTTAAAAGATTGAGTTAGGGTTGGAATTTCACCTGAAAGCTAGAAAACCCAAAAATTTAACAGGGGTGGTCAATGGTCTACAGGTGGAAATTGAGAACGATGAAATGGAAAGAGTAGTGATAGAGAGATTAAAATTGGAGCAGCGGGAATTAGAATTTCAGGAAAGAGATGAGGAAAGACAGGAAAGGGCATGGAGAGAGGAGAGAGAATTTTAGGACAGAGAGAAAGAAAGGGATTTTAAACTAAAACAACTTGAGCCGAGGGACAGGAATCCCACTGTGTCCCTTGAAGACACCACGAGCTCAGAATTAAGAGCTGAGGCAATCTGGTTTGCTCATTTAATCCCTTAGTTTGATGAAGCAGAGGTAGAAGCCTTCTTTTTGCTTTTCGAGCGGTTGGCACAACGGGTAAAGTGGCCAGTCACACAGTGGCCCCTATTACTGCAAAGTAAGCTTTCAGGGAAGGCTCACAAGGTTCACTCCCTCCTGCCTGAGGAAAATGTCACTGACTATGAGGCAGTAAAAAGGAGTATGTTAAGTGCGTACCAGTCAGTGCTGAAGGCATACCGTCAGAAATTCTGAACCCTCAGGAAACAGCCTGACCAGGCCTATCTGGAATTTGAAAAGCTTAAGCAACTTGCTTTTGACCAGTGGGTGCGGGCACCGAAAACAGAAGCCACTTACAAAAACCTCCATGAAATGATTCTCCTTGAGGAGTTTAAAAACTCTCTGCCCTTCCCAATAACACACGTAGTGGAATAGAGGGTAACAGGGCTAGGCAACCAGCCACACTGGCTGATGATTATGAGCTGATCCACAAACCCTGGTTCCAGAAGAGACCCTCCCCTAGTCAACTCCAACCAACTGCGAAGGATAGAGGTGGAGAGAGTGATAGGAAACTGAGCACCCATGGGAGAGAGGGAAATGCTGAGGCCCTCCTCAGGATGGAATGACTGGTGCTGAAATGAAAAGTGAGGCCAAGAAGCCTGTGTGTTTTAACTGCCGAAAGGTAGGGCACATCTGGGCCAATTGCTGGAGGTTATGGGAAAAACCAGTGGGATTTATTGGGGTGCATACCCCCTATGCAGAGAATGGGAGTCAGTCAGAGAGCATAGCAGACCAGGCTATGGCTCTGACTGCAGCTGCAAATCCCTGGAGAAGCACTCCTGAGAGCGCAGATGAGGTTAAACAAACCCCTGAGAGTTACAAGGATTTTGTATCCGAAGGAAGGGTGGCCACATTCTTCCAGGGTGAGGTGAGTAAGCCTGTAGTAACACTGAAGGATACAGGGGCCAGCCAGATTCTACTGCTGGGAAAAGGCATGACCTATGACCTTCCTTCCAGAGAGTGCAATAAGTGTTGGTAAAGGGGGTTGAAGGACGGTACATGCCATCCCCTTATACAGGGTGCACCTGGAGTGCAGTCTTGTGTCAGGGCCAGTGACCGTGGGGGTCATCCCCAGTTTGCCTGTGGACGAGGTTGACCTGCTCCTCGGCAATGACCTGGTGGGATCAAAGGTAATAACATCCTCACTGTTCTCAGAGAAGCTAACCAAGTTCAGGGAGACAGAACAGCTGCAGGAGAAAGTGCCTGGCATTTTCCCTGACTGCGTGGTAATGCGGTCTATGGCCAGACAAGCTCCATCAGTGGAGGCTGAAGTGGCATTGCAGACAGAAGGCCATACCGTCTGGTTATTTGAAATCTTTTTTGGAAGTCTAGAAGATCCTACGAAGGCAATAAATAGATCATCCTTGGTAGTGGCCCAGCAAGCTGACCCACTGTTAAAAACAATAGCTCAGACTGCCCACACTGAAGCTGAGGCAGAAGCAGTCTCTGAATGCTACTACATTAAAAAGGAGGCACTGATGAGGGAGGAAATGGAGACCCCCTCGCAGGCCTGCAAACGAGGAGCGGACAGTGATCCACCAGGTAGTGGTGCCGCCAAGGTACCATAGGGAAATATTACTTCTGGCTCATGAAATTCTGATGGCTGAGCATGTTGGTATACACAAAATTCAAGCCTGCATCAGCCAGCATTTTTACTGGTCACACCTCCACAGGGGTGTAGTAATGTTTTGCAGGACCTGCCACACCTGCCAGGTTGTGGGAAAACCCCAGCCTGCAATAAAACCTGCACCTATGACTCCCGTACCAGCTTTTAGGGAACCATTCAGCAAGATGTTAGTGGACTGTGTGGGGCCCTGCCCAAAGCAAAAGGGGGCTACCAGTATATCCTTACCATCAGGGACATGGCTACCCGCTTCCCAGAGGCTGTTCCCCTGAGAACCATATTTGCCAAAACAGTGGTGGGGGCATTAACGCAATTCTTTACCAGGTATGGGCTGCCCACCGAGATCCAGTCAGTTCAGGGCTCAAATTTCATATCCAAAATATTCCAGGAAGTCATGGGTAACCTGGGTATGGGCCGTCTGAAGTCTTCAGCATATCACCTGCAGTCACTAGAACGGTATCACCAGATCCTAAACACAATGTTCAGGGCGTACCGCCATGAGTACCCCCTTGTCTGGGATAAAGGACTCAGTTTTCTTCTATTTGCCACCGGAGACTCACCCAATGAGTCCACTGATTTTACTCCATTTGAATTAGATTACGGGCACCAAATGTGAGGGCCTCTGAAACTAATCAAGGAGAGGATTTTAGGAGAGAAGGAGGAAGTGCTCCATGGGAGCAACACATGAGAGCCTGTGATGTGGCCCAACAACACTTAATTCTTCCTGACAGCTATGAGGAAACAGGCAGACAAACATGCCAGGGCCTGAACCTTCCAGACAGGAGGCTACATGTTGGTGCTCCTACCAGGTGAACCCTTAAAAACCCAGTTCAGTAGCCCGTACAGAGTAGCAAAGAAGCTCGGGGAAGTAAACTGCCTAATTGAGACCCCAGATCAGGGGAAGCAGCAAAGGATGCGTCATGTCTACATGATAAAGCAACATCACAGCTAAGAAGGGGACAAGCAGGTAATGGCCTGTGTCCCATTGCCTCCGACCTTGAGGCTAAGGATAGCACTGGAGATGAATTGGAGGGAAACATGGGTGAGGCCCACATTGAAACCCCTACTACCCGACTAACCAACACAAAGATACCAGCGAACTTAGACTCCTTATTCACCCACCTAAGTGCAGAACAGCACGCAGCCTTGAAGAGGCTGCTCACTGCATTTAAAGGTTTATGCAGGGACATGCCAGGCTGCATCACACTAGCTCAACATGTTGTGGGTATGGGCGAGGCCCCTCCCATCAGGCGACATCCCTATCGTCTAGACCCAGAAAAGTTGGCCCAGGTTCGGGAGGAGATTAACTTACATGCTGGAGCGCCAACTAATAGAGCCTAGCAGCAGTAGCTGGAGCTCCCCAGTTGCGCTCGTGCCCAAGCCAGCTGACCCCACAAGGTTTTTCATTGACTACCGAAAAGTAGCTGACTCTTACCTGATACCCTGGCTGGAAGACTGCATAGATAGGGTTAGTAACGCAGCCTACATTATAAAGATAGGTTTACTCAAGGGACTGCTAAAAGCTACTGCAGATGCTGGAAATCCAAAACAAAAACAGAATTACCTGGAAAAACTCAGCAGTTAAACCGTTAACTGATTTCTTCTCCACCGATGCTGCCAGACCTGCTGAGTTTTTCCAGGTAATTCTGTTTTTGTTTACTCAAGGGATGCTGGCAGGTTCCCTTGACTGCCCACGTGAAGGAAATCACCACCTTTGTAACTTCGGATGGGTTATACCAGTGTTGAGTCATGCCAATTAGACTCTGAAATGGCCCAGCCACATTTCAAAGGCTGATAAACCAGGTAGTAGCCGGCTTATCCAATTGCATAATGTACCTAGACGACCTCCTAGTGTACAGTGACACCTAGGAAACTTACTTAGAGGAACTGGAAGCCCTCTTCAGAAAATACAGTCAGCTGATTTAGTGGTCAATCTCACAAAGAGCGAGTTCGCTAAGGCTCAAGTGACCTATCCAGAACACATAGTGGGTCAAGGATAAGTACTGCCCAGGGCTGAAAAGGTACAAGTAGTAGCACAGTTCCCCATTCCCACAATGAAACGGGAAACCATGAGGCTCTTGGGTATGTGTGAGTTCTACCGCAAATTCATCCCAGACTGTAGCACAGTAGCCTCCCCGCTGACAGACCTACCATAGGAAAAAGCAAAGGTAGTGTGGACTGAGAAATGCCAGACAGCTTTCGAAAGGCTGAAGGCCATTTTAATAGGCGAGCCTAAGCTTGCAGCTCGGGACTTTGACCAAACGTTCAAAGTAGCCATTGATGTGAGTGACATCGAGGTAGGGGCTGTCCTCCTCCAGGAAGACGAATCAGGGATAGAGAGGATAGAGGTACTTCTCCAAAAAGCTAAACAAGTATCAGAAATGGTGCTCCACAGTAGGGAAGGAAACCCTCGGTTTGTTAATGGCTCTCAAACACTTTGGGATTTGTGTCTGAAACTGATACAGAGAGACCACAGTCTATACTGACCACAACCCGTGAACTTTTATGCAAAAATTTAAGACACAGGATGCCAGGTTATTCCGTTGGAGTTTGTTTCTCCCACCGTACCACCTAAAAATCACCCACATTGCCGGGAAATCAAATGTGATTGCAGACACCCTGCCCAAAACTTAAAGAGGCCCGGTTAGAATTGAAAAGATTATTTTGACCAAGGCTAGAAGAATGAATGTGTGTGTGAGTGTGTTTGTTCTTTTATATTTTTTTTTTTCCTCCTCTTGTCATGAAATGAGAATGAATCTCGTTTCATTTGCTGTGTGGGGAGGTGTCATGACCACAGATCCTATCCCCGAATTACTTATGGACATATTGAACTTTTAAGTAAGACATGTGTTTTTTTAAAAAAAGACATACAAGCAAAAGCTGGCTCAGACTGTAAGGTAACCCCTTGCTGGAAAATTCCTACGTGGATTACTTGACCAACAAGTTCAGAGAGAACAAAATATCGCACCTAAAAGTTATGACACAGCCTACTTCAGGCAGAGACACTTCAGCAGAAAAGATGTGAACATATGAACAAGGAGCAGGAGTTGACTATTCAGCCCCTCGAGCCTGCTGCACCATTTAATAGGATCATGGCCGATCTGATAGTAACCTGAAATCTGCATCTCACCTACCCCGAATACCCCATCACCCCCTTGCTTACCAAGAATTTATCCACCCCTGCCTTAAATACAATGCAAATTGAACTGTAATCTCCTGTGGTTGCGGAGATAATGCATAATGATTACCATCTCAGCTGAAACCACCTCCTGTTGAGTTATATCCCAGACTGTGAACATGAACTGAGTTGAAAAGAAAACAAATCTGGGCAAAATACAATCCCTCCCAGGAATACACAAGGAAAGGGGTTTTAAAAAGCCAACTGAAACCCTGTGTATCCTGTGGGCTAGTCTGGTGTTCTGTTCTGGTGTGTGTGCTGTGAAGGTCACAGCTGAAGAACACCAACTGGGCATCCCTGTGCTTGCAGGTAAAAAAAAAACTCTTGTTCTCTGATTGCTGGAAGCAAGTCACAAGTCAGCAAAGCCACAGTTAAAATGGAAATAGGACAACTTCTTTCAGATAACTTGCAGAACCAAGAATCTCTAAACCAACTGCTCAACTGCCAAAGTCAGTTTTACCGAAATCACCTAACTTAACAGCTGCAACATTTCACCATCTACTCCTCACAGACAAGCCAAAAGACTGATTTGTAGACTTTTTTTAAACCTTTATTCCTGGACTCACTTCTCATTTCTAATCTGTGTGTATGTGTGTTGCATTTTTACTATATTTTCTCACATGCTAGTAACTAATAAACTTACTCTTTCTTTGACTCAAGACAGCCTGGATAAATTGGCTCCTTTCAAAACATGAGTACATTTGGACTGGAAAAAGGTATCCACGAGGGAAGGGATCCTTTCTAAATTAACCTTGTTGTGACCAACCGAGGGGGTTGAATAAAGAAGGGGAGCCAGTTCATCCCTCCTCCCCCGGGAGCATAACAATTTGGGGCACCTTGTCCGGGGTTATAACAAATTGGGGAACCTCACCTGGGGACCGGTTGTAACAATATCCATTCCCTAAGAGTTATGTTTGTGCATCAGAAGCATCCCATTCCTTATTAAATATATATTTGAATGGATTTTTAATATTGCATTTACTTGTATGAAACCCACTTTGCTTCAACTCAAAGATACATAAAATAATCCTTTTCTGGTGCTTTAGTGCTGTTCCAGTCCCAAGCTGTGTAAGCTACTACCACCAACTCCAGAAAGGCTCTCAGATTTCAGTTTGAGCTACTGCCAAATGATACAAAACAGGACCTAATGTTTTTATAAATCACAGCATTACATTACACCATGACACCTGATTAAGAAAATCTCCGGTTTCATTTACGTTCTAACATTTATTAGCATTTCTTGTCGGGTAAAAGGTTGCCTCTGTGGCAATCCATGATGATAACCTATACTTTTTAGGATGTCCTATCATTATGACTTAATGATGAGATGCATTGCAGCAAGAGCGTTTAATTACATCGTTAAACTTGGCAGTTGTTAAAGACAGAGTTAAACTTCAAATATTAATAATATTTCAACAGATGCTACGTTGGAGATGAGTCAGCATCTGCAAAGTGAAAAGGACAGGATTTCACATATTGGTGCGTATCTTCTACCAAAATTGATGAAAGGGGCACACCGGATTTTTTTTCTTTTCGCAAATACTGCCTGACCTCCAGCACATTGCCAGCACTTTGTTTTTCTTTCAGATTCCCAACATTTGCATTTTTTCTTTCTAGAATTATTCTTCATTTAGAGACTGCAAAAAGCCCAAGTTCCTTTCTTATCATTATCATTAACTGCAATTGCTCAGCAGTACTGAAATAAAATGATTTTTAAATCTCCAGTTACATGTGATAAGGAAATGATAAAACAGAACACATTACAATTAATCAGCTAAATATGATTTTTAATATGGCATTTCACTGTATGAAGCACTAAACTCTGGAACTCCCTCTCTAAACTTTCCCGCCTTCCTAACTCTCATCCTCTTTACATGGTTTTGTGTCAAATTTTGTTTGATAATATTCCTCTAAAGCATCCTGAGATATTTTACGACTTTAAATGTGCTATATAAATGCAAGTTGTTTTTGTTGTACCAGCCTACTCTTTGACATCAATGCATAATATTTAGCATTTGACTTTTATTGTCAGTTTTCTGTCTTCCTTTCCTGATGTGCAGACATGAAATTGGGCACAGTATGCAGCCGCTCAGGTGACAGGTATTTCTTTATGTGTAAGCTTGGTGTAGATTTTCTAATCAGTCCCAACTGGAAGTTATGTGTTACATGAATCACATTTGCCAACTCACAGTGCGCTGACCCTGCACAAATTTCTGGGCTTCAGTCTAACTTATGGTCAACTTATAATGGGCAAGCTCCAAGCATAGCAAATGCCTCTCATTGGGAGTTTAGCTACTAGAGGTGGGAAATTGTGCATGGCTGTAGGATTGAAAGTCCTGTACCAAGTTAAAAGTGCAGGCATCCTGCAATTTAATACTGGTGAGACAAGCAGACTTATGTCCATAATTATTTGGAAGGAGTATTGTAGCCCTCCATGTTGATGCCTTTTTGGCAGGCATGTGGCTCATTGGTAGTACCCTCTCCTCTCACACAGAAGATTTAGCTTTAAGTCCTACATTGAAGTGAAATTATAGGCTGACAGTCTGGCGCAGCATGGAGGGAATATTCTTTGAATGAGATGTTAAACAGGGACCCCATCTCGACTGACATGTGGGTGGAAACAGGCACTATTTTAAGAAGATAAAAACAAAAATCTAAAAGCTACTGCGGATGCCGGAAATCCAAAACAAAAACAGAATTACCTGGAAAAACTCAGCAAGTCTGAGAACTTTTCTGCCGAAGGGCCATGAAGGCTCGAAACGTTAACTGATTTCTTCTCCGCCGATGCTGCCAGACTTGCTGAGTTTTCCCAGGTAATTCTGTTACTATTTTAAGAAGGGCAGGATCTTTGGTCAATGTCTATTCCACAATCAGCTTCACCAGAACAGATTATCTACTCGTTATCTCAGGACTGTTTATGGGAGCTTGCCTTGTGCAAATTGGCCTACATTACAATAGAAACTGCATTTCAAAAAGTACTTCATTGGTTGTAAAGCACGTTGGGTCATTCAGAGATCATGAAAGGAGCTATGTCCATACATTTATCTTTGTTTCCTTTCCTTTCCTTCCTTTTCTTTCCTCAGTATGCAGCAAAACAGAAACAACCCTTAAATCCTTGCTGAACTAGGCTGCAGGATGCTCCTAGGTCCTTTCAAGCGCTTGAAGTTCTAATGAAGGTGCCTATTGTTGTGGTGATTACTTTGATGGACATAGTACGTTTTTTTTGTGCTCAGAATGTTGTTCTTGGATACTGTGTAGGTGTTGTGAATCAAGATTCCAGCCTTGGTTGTCCAGGAGACTTGATTTTGAGATTTAAATATTTAACAGTGATTTCATCCAAATGAAGACATTGTAATAGCTGCCAAATTGTGTCGTTATTGTTGATGGTGGCTAAATTGCTGAACATTCAGAGGGTGGCTAGCACAAAAAGAAAAACAAACAAAGGAACAGAATAGGATTGTTACACTTTTGCAGTTCTCACATGGGGCTCTATAAACTTCTGTACACTGCTCAGTGTCTACTACCCCTGGGCACCTACTTTCTAAGGTGAGCAATGGACTCAGGAAAAAGGAGCAGGAATGGGCCATTCAGCCCCTCAAACCTGCTCTGCCATTCAACTACATCACAGCTAATCTTCTACCTCAATACCTTTTTCCTGCATAATGTCATTTATCCTTTGATGTCTTTAATATCTAGAAATCTATCAATCTCTGTCTTGAACATACTCAATGACTGAGCATCCACATCACTCTGGGATAGAGAATTTCAAAGATTCGCCACCCTCTGAGTGAAGGAATTCCTCTTCATTTCAGTCCTAAGTGGCTTACCCCTTATTCTAAGACTGCATCCCCTGGTTCTAGACACCACGCCACCACCCCCCACCACCCACATCCTGCCTTCCTGCATCTACCCTGTAAAAATTTTGTATGTTTCAATGAGATCATCTCTCATTCTTCAAAATTCTAGATAATATAGATCCCTGCAATCTCCTTAATCTCTCCTCATAGGACAATGCTGGCATCCCAGGAATCAGTCTGGTGAACCTTTGCAATCCCTCTATGGCATGTATATCTTCCCTTAAATAAGGAAACCAAAGTTGTGCACAACACTCCAGGTGCAGTCTCACCAAGGCTCAATGAAGTCCATGCAAATCAAACATTTGCAAATTGCAACAAAAATATGTACAATGTCATGGTGCCATTTTGTCCACATTTACATATATCTGCCCACAAACTGGTGTGTGCTTCATGTATCCATCAAAATCATATTTGCAAAATCAGCCAGAGCACCAACTGGAGGATATGTGACGTAATGGATCTCCACTCAGTTTCCCAATTGATGCTTTTGATCATACAATTTATATATCTGTATTAGCAAGCTATTTGACTATTTGCCTTTGCAGCCCTGCCCAATAATGTTCTTATTTAACTTCCATGAAAGGATATTAAACATTGCAGAGCCTATGTAGTTAGATGGACTTAAGATATAGATCTGTCGTGATCTAGTTGAATGTCAGAACAGACTCAAAAGACTGAATGGCTGACCCCTATTCCTTCCAAGCATGTATACGTACATACAGCAAACATGCGGATAATGATCAGGAACATGAACTTTGACCAATTTTTTCCCTTCCCTGACTAAGGAGAGCTGATCCTAACTGTAGCACCCATATCACTGCCCTGACTGAGATCACCAAAGTCAATGTGGATTAGAAATTTAATAGTCTAATAATGAAATAGTTATGATCAGCATGTCACTGCGTGCTGTATGAATATAGACTTCTGCCTGTGATTCTCCACAAGAAGTGCCTGGTCTTATTTGGGCCACTAGAGGGAGATACTAATTAGAAAGCATTTATTTCTCCAGAGGGGGGAAGGGAAGGAGAGGACAATTCATCCCAGGCAAGCTTTGTATGCTTCTTTACTTCTGGTAGATGGGCATTTACCCAACCTCTCAATTGATGAATTGTGTGGAACACCAAGGAACTTAAAGGGAGAAGAAAATGCATTCAAATTAGGGATATTACATTAATAAATAATTATGAAGATATTGTTGTAGCAGTGATAGCCTTTTCAAAATAGCAAATAATTATTAAATATCATTGCCACAAAAGAAGGACTAGAAGGAGATATGTTCAATAAAAGAACAATAAGGATCAATCTTGATATAAACAAAATGAAAGAAATATGTAGCAACTTTCATAACTTCAGATCCCAAGGTGCTTCACAACTAATCATACACTTTGATGTGTAGTCACTTATAATGTAGGAAACATGACAACCAATTTGCACATAGTGAACTCCCACAAACTGCATTGAGATAATAACCAAATAGTCTGTTTTAGTGATGTTGTTTGAGCGATAAATGTTAGCCAGGACACTGGGAGAACTCCCTGCCCTTCTTTGAAGAGTGCCAAGAGACCTTTTAATCCGTCTGATAAGGTAGACAAGGCATCGGTTCAATATAAGAGGGAACATACAACTTTGCAGCACTCCCCCCGTACTGTACTGAAGCGTCAGACTGGATTCGTCAGGCATGACCTATTTTTACAAATCCATTCTTGCTATCTGATTTTTGTCGACTTACACCTCTGGAAAGTGCTCTAACATGTTTTTGTGCAATAAATGTACTGTATAAATGCAGGTTGTTGTTCCCTTGTATTATAGTAAGATGATGTTTTGATATATGACAAAAGAGAAAGGAAATACTATGAAATGTATTTGTTAAACTCTGAATGTTGTGTTCTTTCTAACCTAAGGATTCATTTACATTCCTTGTCTACATTGTGCATTAAACAATATACCTTATATTGTCCTTAAATATCTTCTATATACACTTAGATGTAGAGGCCTGCATTTTCACTAAGGCCATCTCTGAGACTGCCTATTTCCACTTCCATAACATATCCCGACTTCGCCCCGTCTCAGCTCATCTGCTGTAGAAACTCTCATTCATGCCTTTGTCACCTCTAAACTTGACTATTCAAATGCACTCTTGGCTGGTCTCCCACATATTATTCTTCATAAACTTGAGGCATTCAAAACTCTGCTGCCTGTGTCTTAACTTGCAGCAAGACCTGTACACCGATCACCCCTGTGCTCCTGGCCTACATTGGTTCTGGTTCAAACAACATATTGATTTTAAAATTCTTATTCTTGCTTTCAAATCCTCCATGGCCTCCCCTCTATCCCTGTAATCTCTTCCAGCCACACAACCCTCCAAGATTTTCACTCCTCTAATTCAGGCCTCTTGTGCATCCTCAGTTTTAATCACTCCATCACTGGTGGCTGTGCCTTCAGTTGCCTAGGTCCCAAGCTCTTGAACACCTCTCATACACTCTCTGCCTCATTTCCTTCCTTTAAGTCACTCCTTAAAACCTATCTCTTTGACCAAGCTTTTGTTCATTTGACCTAATATCTTCCTATGTGGCTCAGTGTCACACTTTGTTTATAATGCTCCTGTGAAGCACCTTGGGACATTTCATTATGTTGAAGGTGCTGCATAAATATAAATTGTTGCTATTGTTGTTTTCTGATTGATGCACCCTGACCATCATTGAATTTCCAACACTGGAGTAATTTGCAGGCTCCCTGACCTCCACTGGTGAGCCATACATGGCTAAGGGAAGCATCTTATTCTGGAAGCCTTAGGTCTGCAGGTGGGTGGGGGTGTGGTGGCAGAGGTGATAGCGTGGTTGTTGTGGGATCGCCTTAAGAGATTTTAAGTAAGCAGACACTAAAGGGAATGATGTCATGTCTCACATGACCCAGGAGTGGTGGGTGTGAACAAGCAGAGTAAAAGGTTTGTAGAGTGTGCACCTACGGAGGTGTCCTCCTGCATTCCATCGGGGACCTGGGTGGATGGTGTTGCACGCAGCAGTCCCCTATAATCGTAGGATGTGTCGGTTCATGGGCTCCCAGGGTACCTGCCCTTTTTGTGGTCTTGTGGAGTCCCTAGACCATGTCTATGTTAATTGTTGTAGGCTGCATTCCATTTTCAGTTATTTAAAAAACCTTTTACTGTTGTTTTGTTTGCACTTCAGTCCCACGCTCCTGATCTACGGACACCTGGTGCGGAGGGGGGCCGGGAAGGAGAAGGACCTCCTCGTGAACCTGCTCCTGGGCTTGGCCAAGTTAGCCATTAACAGGTCCAGGCAGCGGGCGATCGAGGGGATGGTCCCGCCCGACTGTTTGCCCCTCTTCCGCGGCTACGTTCATGGCCGGGTGTCCCTGGAAAGGGAGCACGCAGTGTCTAACGGTGTATAATTGTATATATGTTCCAGTTACTAGAACATACATATTCATTGTGAGTTGTTTGCATTCCTGTGATTCCTACATCAGCCAAAGGAGCAAATAATATAACAAGGGTACCTGACACAGTGAGAAGAAGTGGCAGACAATAGGCTGTTTGCAAATTCAGCTATGTTTATAAAAATAAATATTTTTGGATAGCCCTGTGGCCTTTACACAGCATCATTGTAAGCAGTCGCACAGATCACTCTTCCAGAGGCTCCTAAGAACTCTTTTCACTGACCTTGCATTATTGGAGGCCAGGACCTAACAAGCACCATCATTCAATTGGGGCACATGCTGGGAAATAGAGAAGTTTTGTATTTCCTCTCATTAAAACTTGCACGTACGTCCCACATTTGCCACTTTGTGTGTGGGGAATAGGTGGGGATATGGTGAAGTGTCCCCCCACCGAGCAGATTTGCACCACTGACATCCTCAGACCCAGCAAATAAAATTTGCAGCTGGGAGTGGAAAACCTAGGCTAAATACCATACAATTTTTATAACAAAAAGAAAGAGAAAGGCCGGGATTTTCCGGTCCTGCTCTCCCGCCTGAAGTCAATGGACCTTTGGCTAGTTCGTCAAATTTTCCATCCCACCCATGACAATTCCTGTCGCAGGTGGGACCAGAAAATCCCACCCAAAGCCAACCAAGTTAGCAGAACTTAACACTGTATCCTAAGCTGATTTGTAAGCCCTCACTTAAAGTTGTGGCTGCATTCCTGAAAATTGCTACTTTAAGTGAAACTAATTTAAGGCCAGAATTTTACAGCCCCATCCCTGCCGCAACGGGGCCATAAAATGCAGCGAGCCAGTCTAAACTCCTTTGACTTCAGCAAGACCGTAAATTCCTGCTGGCGTAAATTTCCACCCTGAGGTTCCCATAGGAATCAATGTTAAAGCTGGAGTTAGGTTCCTTTTGACATTTCTCACCCGGAAAAACCAATGTACAAGTTGAAATATCTGTAGGGTACATGTGCATTACTATGCAATCCCAGCTGAAATAACTTAAAAAATAAAATAAATCACTAAATATAAAAGAAATGCTGTATAAATTCAAATTAGATAACACTTACCAGTCTCTCTTAGGCAGTCCCTTGGGATCGGGAATGACTTCTCCTATTCCACTTTGATGGGTTCTGATCAGCTGATAAGTCCAATGCCTGATCTGCAGACTCTGCCATGTGCTTGGAGGATCAATTAAATTAATTGCTTGGAGCTTTTTGTATTCTCTTTGCTGCTTTGACTTCACCTTTGCATGTTCCTGACGAAGTCTCTCTATGTTCAGTGCTTTCCCGAATGAACCTTCTTCGATTTCGGTTGGCCACCATGAGTTGGAGGAGATATTTGACCTTTTCTGGGATGCAACATCCCTAAAGCGTTTAGGTGGAGGTGGCTGAGTGATTAGCACCTCGTTGCTGGTCTCTCACTGGCTTTAAAATGGCCTCTCTGCCTCGCCTGCTGCCAGATTGAACAAAGGCCACACTTGGTGTAGTAAATGAGGGTATAGCCCTTCCTGCTGTCTATCAGGGGTCATGTGATGTTCTGTGGAGGCTCCGACCAGTGACCCTTAAGCGCGGGCAATCCAGGGGATGGAGCTTCCTGACAAGAGTCCTGATCGAGCATGTAGCACCTGAAAAGCTCTCTGTAATAAAAGTTTAGCTGTTTCTTGTTGAAACCTGTCCGCTCCTTCGAGTCATTACATTTGGTGATGAGGCTAAAATAGCTCCGACGCTGCACCTCACCTTGTTACCGTGAGTACATTGAATGTTAAGAAAAAAAAGACTACTCACCAGTCATGCCACTCTTCGGCAGACTCGATTCTACGATGCAACTATGGAAGGCTGGAGCCAGTATGTAGAGTGCCTTGGATTTTATTTCTTAGCGAACGAGATTACTGCAGAGGAAAAGCAGAAAGCCATCCTTTTGAGTGTATGTGGCAGTAAGACATACAATCTCATTCGCAACCTGGCAGCCCCAAACGCGCCCAATTCTAAGTCCTATAATGAATTAGTAAACTTCATGAAAATGCACTTCCAGCCAAAGCCATCCATAATAGTGCAGCATTTTAAATTTAATTCTGGAGTTAGGGCCCCAGGAAAGTCCATCATAACATATGTAGCGAACCTCAAGCAAGTGACAGAACATTGCAACTTCGGGGTCGCATGAAATGATGTGCTGCGGGACTGATTAGTTTGTGGAGTTCAGGACGACGCCATTCAGCGCCATTTACTAGCCGAGGTCAACATCAACTTTAAGCACGCCCTAGGAATCTCCCTCGCCATGGGAAGTGCTGTGAGAGACTCGCAGGCTTTGCAACACATACAACATGGTGCTGTTCTTCATGTGGGTGGGAACCTACCACTGAGCATGGTGTGAAAACCAGACCCACAGCATCAAAGCGATATGCTATGTCCGCTGTCAGAAACATGAAAAGATCTAGTAGAAACACTTCAGCAGCGACTCCAAGATTAAATTGTTATAGATATGGAGGTGACCACAGAGCAGACACCTGTAAATGCAAGGATGCAGAATGCCATTACTGCCATAAGAAAGTTCATGTAGTAAGAAAACGCAGGACAAAGTCGAAGCAGCCCATAAAGCAGCAAACCAACATGATTGAATTAAAGAATACAACAGAACCTGAAGCTGCCGACACCGACATTTATTCCCTGTATAATGTAACTGCTGTAAAAACCGAGCCCATCACTGTCACAATCCAAGTTAAAGAAAAGCCACTAATAATGGAGGTGGATATGGGTGCCTCAACTACAGTGGTGGGAGAGCACACTTTTAAATACCTTAATGAAGGTAGGCAGCAATAAACCTGGAGCGGACAACTGCCAAATTAGACATACACTGGAGAATCTATTCAGGTAAGGGGCATCGCCATATTGCCAGTGTTTTACAGGCAATAGTCAGCCCTGCTGCCTGTGATAATAGTGAAAGGAGAAGGACCCAGTCATTTAGGCAAGACTGGTTACAGAAGATTAAGCTTGACTGGTCTGAGATATTTCACCTGAAATCAAGAGGAGTTCCTGAACTGCTAAGGAAATACAACATAGTGTTTTGGGATGAATTAGGGAAGTTAAAAGGAGTGCAGGCCAAGATATATGTGGATCCTCAGGCAACGCCATGTTTCTTTAAGGCTAGACCTGTGCCTTAACTGTTGAAGAAGAAGGTGAATACAGAACTGTGCCGGTCAGAAAAGCTGGGCATCAGCCAAACTGTCCAATTCTTGGAGTGGGCTGCACCCATAGATCCGGCAGTTAAGCCTGACCGAACCATAAGCATCTATGGGGACTATAAATTGACCATAAATAAGGCAGGAAAACTTGACAAATTCCCCATTCCAAGGATAGATGACTTCTATGCAAAGCTGACTGGATACAAGACCTAACAAAATTGGATATGAGCCATGTCTACCAACAAATAGAACTGAATAGCACATTGAGGGAATATGTGACTATTAACACACACAAGGGTCTTTATCAGTACACTCACCTACCCTTTGGAGTCTCGTCTGCATGTGCTATCTTCCAGAGAACGACGGAGAGTCTTTTGCAAGGACTTCTCCGAGTGGTAGTACACCTAGATGATGTTCTGGTCACAGAGTCAACCGAGACCGAACACTTGCCCAGCCTGGAGGAGGTGCTAAGAAGGTTCATGGAAGCCGATGTACGGTTAAAGAAGGAAAAATGCACATTTCAAGGACCAGAAGTTACTTACCTGGGTCATAGCCAATTGGCCTTTCTGATCCATTTTCCATTCTATGTGATAACACGGCTCAATAAAAGATACACCCTCACTATCCAATGTAACAGAACTCAAGTCCTTCCTGGGTATGATCAACTACTATAGCTGCTTCTTACTCAACCTGTCAACAGTGTTAGCACCATTACACTTGTTGTTAAAAAAGTTGTTTGTCGTGGAATTCACAGCAGGAAGAAGCCTTTGTGAAAGTAAAGAAACTGTTGTATTTGTTGTGTTTATTGGTAACAACCCATCGAAAGAGTTGGTATTAACATGTGATGCCTCTCCTTATGATGCAGGAGTCGTGTTATCACATAGAATGGAAAATGGATCAGAAAGGCTAATTGGCTATGTCTCCAGAGCCCTCTCCTCTTTTTCCCAGAATCTGCTTTCTTTCAACCCATTTCCACATTCTGAGATATATCTCAACAGGAGGTGGTTTCTGCTGAAATGTGGTAATCAGTCTTCATTGGCTCCGCAACCACAGGAGATTAAAGTTCAGTGCATTGCATCTCTCCCTCAATTTCAAGTGTCTCTGTCTGAAGTAGGCCTTGACACCTTTTTTAGGTGCAACATTCCATGTTCTCTCTGAACTAGTCGGTCAAGTATAATTCGCACAGAATTTTCTAGAAAGTGGTTACTTTACATTCACAGCTAGCTTTTGCTTGTAGGTTCTTTTAAAAAACACATGTCTTACTATCGAGGTGGCTGTGGTGGGGAAGAGATCATTGTTCACCTCCTTGTGGAATGTGCCTTTGCAAAGAGGGTCTGGAGAGAGATGCAGTGGTTTTTGTCTAGGTTCATCCCAAGCAGTGCTGCGACACAGGACTCTGTGTTCTACGGGCTTTTCCCAGGGACACACACTGAGACAAACACCTACTGCTGCTGGAGGAACATCAGCTCGGTGAAAGACGCTCTTTGGTCTGCCCGAAATTTGTTGGTCTTCCAGTGCAAAGAGTTGTCCCCAACCGAGTGTTGCAGACTGGTACATCCCAAGGACCAGGACTACGTGCTGAGGGACGCACTAAAGCTTGGGGCAGCCACTGCAAAGGCGCAATGGGGAAAGGTGGCTGTCTAAGACCTTTCTGCCATGGTGCATTGAGGGGCTGGGAATTGTATAGACCCCTCGAGACGTATGACTCACAATGAATGTATGCAGTGAATATTAAATGTATTATAATTGTATTGAAGCACCTCAGCAACATGATCTATGTCGATAACTTGAATATCATTGCACTGTTTATAATGACCATGTTGAAATGCCTGTAATGTTTCATTGGTTGTATTGAAGCACCTCATGATTTATGTGGAAAAGTTGAACATGATTGCACTTGTGATGGCCATTTTGAAATGTTTTGTAATGTTCTTTCAGATATTTTATGAATAAAGTATATTTTTCCAAAAAAATATATATGCCTGTCAGTAATTTGGGGCTGTGATCCGCTGTAAGACTTTATAGCCTTGCCTAGCCCATGGTCATATGAAGCCTCTACTATAGTGGGAAAGAAATTGAATAGATACTTAAAACAAATAATCATATTTCAGTTAGCCTTGCCTACTTAAGATGCCTGTTGAAATTGAAAATCAATTAACGTGTGGAAATGGATTAAAAGTTACTTTAGTAAATCACTTCAATAGTCTGTTAAGGAATTAGACCACTTAGACTGAATAGCTATTATGATTGGCTTTTTAATACGCCTTATGAACAGCTCTGAGCATAAATAAATTATAACAGGCCAATACAAACAGATAAACTGAAAGGTGGTTTGAAGGCTAGAGTTGAGACAGAAGGGAGTTACAAAACTAGTTGAGGGGGACAACCTAGGGTGAGATAAGAGAAGATGATGTTAAGATTTGGTTGATTAAAGTCAGAAGGTACATATGAAGGCTCTATAAGCTCATCACAGGTAGATAACATTAGAAAGGGCTTTTACCCCATGGTTTAGACTGTGAGCTTGACATACTGTTTGGTATTTTGCATAAAGTTCAACCTTTATAGGACACTAAGGTCCTGTCATTATGACACCTAGATCCAACCCTAAGAAAGGGTATAAAGTAAATGGCTTTTGGACGCCTCAGTGCAGGTCTTCTTCTTCTTAAGCAGTCCCTCGTGGTCGAGGATGACTTGCTTCCACACTGAAAATAAGTTCTCAGGTGACTGAAGAGTCCAATGCGTGACCTACAGTCTCTGTCACAGGTGGGCAGGCGGTTGTAGGGGGAACAGGTGGGTGGGGTGCCCGGGTTGCCACATGCTCCTTTCGCAGTCGACGCTTGGCTTCAGCTAGTCCTTGGCGATGAGACCCGAGGTGTTCAGCTCCTTGCCAGACGCTTTCCCTCCACTTCCGGCGGTTTTGATCCAGGGATTCCCAGATGTCAGTGGGGTTGGTGCACTTTTTCAAGGAGGTTTTGAGGGTGTCCTTGAAGCTCTCCTGAGACTCGCTTGCTGTATCAAAGCTCTGAGTAGAGCGCTTGTTTCAGGAGTCTCATGTCAGGCGTAAGGATGATGTGGCCCACCCGGCAGAGCTGATCGAGTGTGAGCAATGCTTTGATGCTGGAAATGTTGCCTAAGCGAGAGCACTGACATTGGTGCACCTAACCTGCCAATAAATTTGCAGGATCTTGCGGAGGCAGTGCTGATGGTACTTCTCCAGAGTTTTGAGGTGCCTGCTGTACATAGCCTACATCTTTGAGCCATATAGGAGGGTGGATATCACTACTGCTCTGTGGACCATGAGTTTGGTTCCAGGTTTGACGTCCTGGTTTTCAAAAACTCTCTTCCTCAGGTGGCTGAAGACTGTGCTGGCACACTGAAGGTGGTGTTGAACCTCGTCGATGTCTGCCCTTGTTGACAGTAGGCTTCCAAGGTATGGGTTGGGTTTTAAGTTCACTAGTGTGTTAATCAATCAGGATTGACTGCAACCAATATGCTGGGCATGTTTAATCAGAGCTTAAGATACAGCAGATACACATGACCATGACGAGTAGTGTGTACCGGTCCAGGTTAGGCAGGATGGATGGCATGTCCATGTTTTCCAAGGCCTCGTAGGGGATTTTGATAACCGGGAGAGGCAGTGCGGTGTGGAGAGGGCAGGTTGGTCGAGGACCTTTGTCTTTCAGATTTTAGTGAGAGGCCCATGCTCTCGTGTGCCTCAGTGAAAGTGCAGTAGGCAGTGGAGAAAAACGCCTAAGGGTAAATCCATGCTAACACTCTTGAGTATTTGAGAAATCTTTAGGATGTGAGGTGCTGAGAAGAAAAGAGAAAGAAGTAGAAAAAAGAGCTGCTTGTGCATGTCAGCCATCCTGCCTAACCTGGACTGGTACTCACTACACATCATGGTCAAGTGGATCTGCTGTACAACTACCTTAAGCTCTGATTAAAAAAATTCTTTCGAGTTATCAACAGTCACAGATTGCAACTCTTTTGAGTACAATCACAGTTCTTGGTTTCCGGGAGTGGGACATGAACCCACGACCCTCTGATTCAAAGGCGAGGGTGCTATGAACTGAGCCACAGCTGACACCTCAAGCTCTGATTAAACATGCCCAGATTATTGGTTGCAGTCAATCCTGATTGATTAACACATTAGGGAACTTAAAACCCAACATGATCCAGAGACATGGATTCAAATCTCACCACAGCAGCAGGGGATTTAAATTCAGTTGATAAATAAATCTGGAATAAAAGCTTGCATCAGCAATGATGGTGATTTAACTATCGCGTTCACTATTGTCCCTAGGTTAGGGAATTCCATTGCCCTTACCCAGTATGGCCTATGTGTCACTCTAGACCTGCTTCACTGTAGTGTTAACTGTCTTCTCTAATAGCCAAGCAAGGTACTCAGTTAAGGGCAATTAAGGATAAGCAATAAATGCTGGCCTTGCCAGCAATTCCCACATCTCCTAAATGGAATAAAAAGAAACATAAAGCTGGATTTTTACCAGAGCTTTGGGGACAGGCTGGGAGGTGAGAAGGCAGGAAAGATGGTGCCCATTGTCTCCCCGCTGCCATGTCATCTTGCCCACGGGGGTAACGTGGCAGTTGGCCCTCCTGCCCAGGGCCCAGTTGAGTCACTTAAGTAGCCAATTAAGGGCCTCTTCTTGCCTCCACTGGCATTTAACCAGTGGTATGGGGAGGTGGGGGGGTGGTGGTGCTCCACCACATGGGAAAACCTCCAGACAGGCTTCAGGTCTTCAGGTGGCATCTGGGGTGGTTCTCCTTTCTGGGCACTCTTAGGCCCACATCCCCATGGCAACACACTTCCTGCCCTAACCTTCCCCCCACCTTGCTGGAGCCTCCCTGATTGTCTCAGTGTCTCAGATACCATTTACCTGATTGTGAGGGTGCATGGCTATCGATGTGCAGACCTACTCTACGGCCCCAGCAGTGGCCACCACTCCAGGTAGTACTGTTGAGGCTGCTGAGACTGCTGAGCTGCCAGGTCTCTGGTTAGCCGGCAGCTCTAGACAATAGGCAGCCGTCCTTCACAGGGGAGGCAGCTCCAGTGGCAGTCAATTCACAAGATATGGCCCCAGGTTCCACTGATCGCCAAAGTAAGCTCGGCCCCTGGTTTTCAAAAGCCCTGGCAGAACCTCTGCCGTCATCATTAACCCAGCCCATAGATTTCTCAATGGAAATTCCTGAAAAGCAGGACATGGAAGATTGGAATCAAAGTGTGTCATACCCACACACTATGATCTGCAGACCAAGAAGGTTTTTTTCTGACTATAAGATGACTGTACTTTGAAAATATTGCAGAATATGCCAATTCGAGCCTAAAGACCTGCAATCCACTTCCTGCATGTAGCAGTCAATCCCTATTCCTTGCTGCCGCTCCTCTTCCAGAGTGGGGTTCCTGAAAGGATCCCCCCACCAAGAAACATACATCTGAAGACATTTATCAGTTTAGAATCTGCAACAGTGAAATTATTTGGAAAAGGATATAATTGCGTTAGAAGCAGTACAGAGAAAGTTCACTCGATTCGTTTCTCAGATGAAGGGCTTATTATATGAAGAAAGAGTGAACAGTTTGGGCTGACCCCCAAAGTTTAGAAGAATGAGAGATGATCTTACTGACACATATAAAGTCCTGTGGAGGTTTGACAGGGTAGATACTGGGGGGTTGTTTCTACTTATGGGAGACACTGGAACTAGGGAATACAGTTTAAGAATAAAAGGTCTCCCTTTTAAGACTGAGATAAGGAGAGTGTTTTTTCTCTCAGAGGTCATTAGTATATAGAATTCTCTTCCCCAGAAAGCATTGGAGGCTGGGTCATTGAATTTATTCAAGGCTACTCAGATTTGGAGCAGATAGGAAAGTGGAGTTGAGACCACAGCCAGATCAGCCATGAACTTATTGAATGGCAGAGCAGGCTCGAAGGGCCGAATGGCTCATTTCTCCTTCTAATTTCTATGTTCCTATGTTCCTAACAGTGACTGCAAACACTTTCAATTCCACAAGAAAAATATCTCCAAAAGCTCTATACAGTTTTACTTTGGACAGCTGAGAATCCCTTTAAATAACATTTGAATTAGTCTTCTTGGGATGTTCACTGACACTTGCGAGTGGATGGGAGCAGCACATGATGGTGTTGGTCAGGCAGTAAGATCATAACATGGCATCAACATCATAATGTTGTCTCTTAATCCTGATTTGAACCTATTCATGAGGCTCAACAATGAGAGCAATGCATACTCCGAACGTTAATGTAAGTAAACCTGAGAAGTTCATTGAGGATCTTCTAAAATCCTCACAGCTCATAAGTTAGCTGAACACCTCAGCAAATGAAACACTCAGGGGTTGGCACATATACAAAGCTTACACCAAATGTATTTTATAGAGATCCGCTTTTTCATTTATTTCCAGGATGTTTTGAAATATTCAAGTTATATACATATATTGATTTACATAGATTTTCCAATGAAAAGAATTGGAATGTTTGTTGGTAACAATTACCAAGTAAATGTTAGGAAACCAGATTATAGCGAATAGGACTCTTAACAAGAGGTTAATGAATCAAACAGTTTAATGATTTTGGGACTGTAAAAGTAAATTACAATTTGCCTGGAGCAGTTAAAAAAGATTACATTCAATTAATTGTAATTAATTCTCTTCCATATAATAGGATCTTCCGTTTTGGCCTGATGTTATGGTTGGAACGATTTAAGGGCTTAACACAGCATTGTTACTGGAGGCTATACATTAGGCCAACAGGCACAGTCAGCAATACAGAAAATCACCACCCAGAAGCGGCAGCCCAGCAAATCCTGAAGCCTAAAAACCTGACAGGAAGTATCAGAGAGGGTTGAATTTCGGAGAAAATGCCTAACAAAAGGTGTAGTGTTCACATGTTCTGAAAGGCAGAATTGAAACAGAAGCATATTGGGGAATCAGCTCTGATAATACATTCAATAATATTGCCCTAAGTCTTGGAAGGAAACCATATCCTGCACTACTATGAACTGTCTCTGAAATTTGTCACCTGGAATTTTTATACTTCCTTTCATACTATTGTCAGAGAAAGCTATGGTTTAAAAAGCAAGGCAAAATTTCAATGTCTCATTGATGTTCAAAATGCCAATTTTGTTGTTGCTTTCTTTGCACACTGGATAATTAGAATATGACTCAATGCTATTTATAAAATATGCACTACTGACAGACAGAAGAGTAAATTGATAGAAAAATATACCACAGACAATGCAGAACATCTACAATCATTCATATGATTCCTTACTAATTGCATGAATATTTTCTTCTTGTACAGCAAATGTGACGTGAGAAAAATCTTTCTCATGTAACAAGTGGTTCAGGTCTGGAATGCACTGCCTGGAAGTGTGATGGAGGCAGGTTCAATCGAGGCATTCAAGAGGGCATTAGATGACTATTTGAATAGAAACAAGGTGCAGGGGTATGGGGAAAAAGCAGGGCAATGGCACTGGGTCATAATGCTCATTGGGGAGCCAGTGCAGATATGATGGGCCGAATGGCCTCCTTCTGTGCCATTAGGATTCTGTGATTCTGTGATAGACTGTTGAGTATTGGGTTTCCTTTTCAACTGGTGAACAGTAGTGTACTTTCAACTGCACAGTAAAATGTGTTTTTCAAAAGTATCTTGTTTCTTTTGAAAAGCTGTGAATAAAGATTTGCTTTTAATATTGTCAATCTCTAAATGAAAGGCAAATGATTTGACAATGTGACTCCAGGCTTTAAAGCATTAAGCAAGGATGGATGTTTTCTGAATTTACATTTCCTGTACTTCCATAAGTTGTGGCCATGTTCACTTTCAAGCTTCACAATAATAGAAAGTTTCATATTTTCTACAAGCAGGAAGAATATTATGCCTACAGGAGTCAGGATCAAAAAGGTTTAAGGACTTTGAATCTGTAGGATTCACTGATCTCTTCCTGGGATCACCAGTATGAAATCTTTGTGTAGAAAACTGCTCCTTGTCAGAAACAGTTGGCTATTATTATTAACCTCAGTCACACAAAATGCATGAGTAGACAACTTTTTTTACTTAAAGAAAACACAGAATCAGATTGTAATGAATTCAAATAGTTTGAAACAATTACGAAAACTTCAGAATCCTCAACCCCATTAGATCTCTCATTCCTGGGGGATACTGAGAAAATGAAGGTTTCATACACCGTTTTTGTGATTTCCTTTGTACACCCCATGAATAATTGGACCAGCCATATCTTGAAAAGCTTTGACGCCAGAGGATGATTAGTTTTCTGCTTATAGAGTAAGTTGGCCCTGAAACTGGGTGAACATAACCATGGTAACCACCTGTAACCTCCTCCAGATCAACAATGCTGATCATAGTGGATGCGTTGGTTGTCATCTCCTAAAATTCTGTAGATTCTGAAACAGTCTGGCAGATTGGCAGGTAGCAAATGTAACCCCACTATTTATAGACTCATAGATATTTACAGCACAGAAGGATGCCATTCGGCCCATTGTGTCCGTGCCAGTCAACACTAATCCCATTTTCCAGCGCTTGGCCCATCGCCCTGGAGGCTATGGCAACGCAAGTGAATATCTCAATACTTCTTAAATGTTACAAGAGTTTCTGACTCAACCACCCTTTCAGGAGGCAGAAAACAGTGAATTACAGACTGGTTAGCCTCACCTCAGTCGTAGGGAAAATGCTAGAGTTTATTATAAAGGGTGTGATATCAGGACACTTAGAAAATTTCAACGGGATTAGACAAAGTCAACATGGATTTGTGGAAGGGAAATCATGTTTGACAAACCTACTAGAATTTTTTGAAGAATAACTTGCCAAATAGATAAGAGAGAACCAATGGATTTGGATTTGGTGTATTTGGATTTTCAGAAAGCTTTTGATAAAGTCCCACATAAGAGGCTAGTGTGTAAAATTAAAACACATGGGATTGGGGTAATATATTAGCATGGATTCAGAATTGGTTAGCAGACAGGAAACAGAAAGTAGGAATAAATGGGGCTTTTTCAGTGTGACTAGTGGGGTACTGCAGGGCTCAGGACTTGGGCCCCAGCTATTCACAATATATGTCAATGATTTGGGTGAGGGTGCCAAATGTAATATTTCCAAGCTTGCTGATGACACAAAACGTGGTTGGAATGCAAGAGATGAGGAGGGTGTTAAAAGGCTTCAAGGCAATTTAGACAGGTTGAGTGAGTGGGCAAATACATGACAGATGCAGTGTAACGTGGATAAGTATGAAGTACCCATTTTGGTAGGAAAAACAGAATGGCAGAATATTACTTAAATGGTGATAGATTGGGATATGGTGATGTACAAAGGGACCTGGGCGTCCTTGTACACCAATCACTGAAAGCAAGCATTCAGGTGTAGCAAGCAGTTAAGAAGGCAAATGGTATGCTGGCCTTCATTGCGAGATGACTTGAGTACAGGAGCAAGGATGTCTTACTGCAGCTGTACAGGGCCTTGGTGAGACCACACCTGGAGTATTGTGTGCAGTTTTGGTTTCCTTACCTAAGAAAGGATATGCTTGCCATAGAGGAAATGCATCGAAGGTTCACCAAGCAGATTCCTGGAACGGCAGGATTGTTGTATGAGGAGAGATTGGGTCAACTAGGCCTGTATTCACTGGAGTTCAGAAGAATGAGAGGGAAACTCATTGAAACGTATAAAATTCTGGCAGGGCTGGACAGACTGGATGCAGGGATGATGTTTCCTCTGGCTGGGGGATCTAGAACAGCGGGTCACAATCTCAGGATACAGGGTAGGCCATTTAGGACTCAGAGGGTGGTGAACCTATGGAATTCTCTACCACAGAAGATTGTGGAGGCCAAGTCATTGAATATATTTTATAAGGGAATAGATAGATTTCTGGACTCTAAAGATGTCAAGGGTTATGGGGAGAGCTCAGGAGTATGGTTTTGAGATAGAGGATCAGCCATGATCATGTTGAATGGTGGAGCAGGCTCGAAGGGCCAAATGACCTACTTCTGCTCTTATTTACTATGTTTCTACACTGGTCTTTACATTGGGAGGGATAAAACCTGCATATGATCAGGCAAAGACCACGCTTATGTTTCACAGCACAGCCTGACCTCCTATTGTCTTGGAAACCTCTTGCTATTGGACTATTGCCGAGACCGTGTCATGGTTGGCATGCAACAACCGCCGCCTCAAAAAGGAATCACGCACTGGGATCTTCTAATCATCAAAAAACCCATTGATTTGGAGTGGAAGCCAGTCATCCTCAAGCCCAATCGGGACTGCCTAAGAAGAAGAGGAAGGAATGCTACAAGATCTCTGTGCTCCTGAACTCTTCGTTCGCCAATTTGTTTTACTCGACTGATTGCCATGTGTTCAGTTGCCTAGGCCCTAAGCTCTAGAATTCCCTCAAACCAGTTTGTGTCTCCATCTCTTTTCACCTTTTAGACATTCCTTAAAAGCTATCTCTTTGGCTAAGCTTTTGGTCACCTATCCTTATGTGCCTTGCTGTTAAATTTTGTATGATTACTCTCCTGTAATGCATTTTGTGATGTTTTACTTTATTAAGGTGCTATATAAATGCAAGTTGTTGACGCTGCAAACTATTCAGCCCACTTGCTTCATATTATTGGCCATCCTGTGAATTTTAAACACTCAATGGCTATATTCAAATTTGTTACAAATCCTATTTTATGGAATGCTTTAATTGTCAAAACTTGTATATGAAATGCATTTTAGCAAAGACATATGTTTGTTAATAAGTATTGTACCAAGCACCATCGCCAATGCACAATGTGGTGCAGCACTGAAACAAGCATAGTAGGAAGGTCCTGGGTTTATTTGTGGCCTGTGTTGAATTAGCTGATCCCAACCAGGATATAAATGGAGGACAGTGCAGCAATTAGCCCAACCATCCGTGGGGTTAAAGAACTTTCAGGCTTTCCACCACTAATGAATATCCTTCTAGCATTCTGCACAATATGCTGATAGGTAAAGAAAAAAAATCAGGATGAACAAGTAGCATGCAAGCCCTCATTGTACATGAAAACAAGTACTTGGGTGGAAGGGTTGCTACACATAGAGCCATATGTCAACATTAATTACTGTCTTTAATTAAAGGGGGATAATGGGAGACAAAAACTGCATTTGTAATAACCCCACTGAGTTATGGAGGTCATTCCCTTCCATATCACCACTGATTTTTGTGCTCTTCATCTGACTGTCTCAGTGCTCTCCCTGCCTATTAAATTTAAGGTTATCATGAAATATCTATAAGTATAAGACCAGCTGGCTACAATAATGGCAGTCAACTCTGATTTCCATAGTCAAATGCCTGTGTGCTTTAAAATGTCAAACATAATGGCTTAACTCACATTATATGAATGAAAAAAATGAGTGGTTCCTTTGGCATCTGAGTCAGCCATGAAACCTCCATTGAACATTTAGACTGAAGAATGTTCTTGGTTAAATATCACAAATTAGTTTTTTGTGGCTCAAATCAGCTACTAGTTGACATCAATGTATTACTGTTCATTATATTTATGTATTGAGTGTTTTGAAAGTTTCAGTGTTCATTTATTCAGGTTCTGAATTTTAGAGCTGCTTGTAAAGTATAAGCAATAAGAGTCATATTATTTTGCTTAGCTCAGCAGAGGAAATATGACAACTTCTATTACCCACATTATACCACCAACCCCCAAATTTAGGATAATTTATCACTGATGCCAAAGATCATACTATTCTCAAGTATCAAACTATCCATTGAACGATAGCTTAATTTCAAACCTTATTCTTCTTCAGTGACATTATTTTATGAGTGAAAACACCTTTGAATCCACCTCAAACCATCATTGTTTAAGGAGAAATAAGCTGAAAAGCGGAAGTGCTGCATCATATCACCATACTCTCCTGAATAACTTTGGACTATGGTATTTTTTTGCAAAATAAACATGGGAAATGAGCTGCATAATTTGTATACTCCCATTCAATACAGCACTTAAACTTCTACCTTATCTAAACACACAGAGCCTGCTGGTTTTGATCTGATGCCCGCTCACAGTTATAAAAAGTTGTCTTGTTTCACAACCAGTCTAGCAATTTTTGTGCCAGATCTTGGCAGAAGTATTTAATTTTGTTGGCATTTGAACTGAAGTGGTATTATATTCATACTGAGATCGACATATGTTTCAGAATCCAAAGAACTAGATGTAACGTCGCCCTGCCAAAAACATAGAGTAGAGGCTGTTTGAAAACAATTTCAGTCAATCTTTAATTCATATTTTTTACTTGGGATGATCTCTCTTTCTTTGTCTTGCTGGAGGCAAGTGTGTTTTAGCAGACAGACAACGAGGAAGAAATAGGACAGCTTCTTCAGTTAGCCCTGCAGAGACAAGCAGGTCATCTCTGCCTCTGGAGACAAGCCAACAAGTGTGTCCAACAGACTGCAAAACGGGTGAGAAACAGCGTGGTCATTTATAGTGAGAGAATGTGACTGAAACAACGTGGTCATTTACAGCAAGAGCGTGTGAGAGAAACAGCGCAGTCATTTACAGTGAGACAGTGTGAGAGAAACAGCGTGGTAACTTACAGTGAGAGAGTGTGAGAGAAACAGTGTGGTCATTTACAGTGAGAGCATGTGAGAGGAGCGGAGCCATTTACAGCGAGAGAGTGTGAGAGAAACAGTGTGGTCATTTACAGTGAGAGAGTGTGAGAGAAACAGTGTGGTCATTTACAGTGAGAGAGTGTGAAAAAAACAGTTGGTCATTTACAGTGAGAGAACGTGAGAGAAACAGCGTGGTCATTTACAGTGAGAGAACGTGAGAGAAACAGCGTGGTCATTTACAGTGAGAGAGTGTGAGAGAAACAGCGTGGTCATTTACAGTGAGAGAGTGTGAGAGAAAGAGCGTGGTCATTTACTGGGAGAGAGTGTGAGAGAAGCAGAGTGGTTATTTACAGTGAAAGAGTGTGAGAGAAACAGCGTGGTCATTTACAGTGAGAGAGTGTGAGAGAAAGAGCGTGGTCATTTACTGGGAGAGAGTGTGAGAGAAGCAGAGTGGTTATTTATGGAAGTGAGTACGAGAGGAGCGGGACCTTTAATGGTGAGAGAGTGAGAGAAGAGTGTGAGACGATTAAAGAGCGCGAGAATGAAAAGAGTGCTGACAGCAGCTGATTGGTGAGTAGAATTGGTGCGTATTTCTAGTCTTTAAAGTAAAAGTAAGATCTTTAGTTTGTGTTTAGATCTTAAGTCTTTTTTTCTCTTTTTCTTAAAGATAGCGTGTTACGTCTAAGATCGATACTGTTGTGTGTAAAAATATTTATAATAAATTGTAAAGAGTGGGAATGCTAGAGCAATTAATTAATAAATTGAATAAAATACAATAGCGATGGCAGGATGGGTGATGTGTTGCTGCTGCAACATGCGGATACCAAGGTGTTCCGGAGAGAACACATCTGTTCCAGGTGTTTGCAGCTTGAGGAACTTTGGATCAGAGTTAAGGAGCTGCAGTCTGAGCTGCAGGCATTGTGCCACATCAGGGAGGGGGAAAGTTACCTGGACACTTTGCTCCAGGAGGCAGTCACACCTCTCAGATTAGGTAATTCAAACTTGGTCTGTGATCAGGGACAGGAGCGTGTGCCTGCAGGTGAGGCAGGCATGGGGACCCATGGGGTAGTGTTTGAGGAACCTCGGCCCCTGCAACTGTCCAAACATTACAAGGTTCTTGCAAGCTGTGTGGATGAGAGCGGGGTCTGCAGGGGGGATGAGTGGACTGACCATGGCACTATGGTACAGGGAGCCATTCAAGTGGGGGGGGAGGGAATGGGAGTGTAGTAGTGGTAGGGGACAGTGTAATTAAGGGGATAGATAATGTTCTTTGCAACCATGAGCATGTGTCCCAAAGGCTGTGTTGCCTGCCCGTTCTAGGATTAAGGACATCTCCTCAGGGATAGACAGGAATTTGGAGTGGGAGGGGAGGGATGTCATTGTCCATGTTGGTGCCAACGACATTGGTGCTAGAAAGGAGATTCTGCTGAAAGAATTTGAACAGTTAGAAGCTAAATTAAAAAGCAGGACCTCCAAGGTAACAATCTCGGGATTGCTACCTGAGCCACGGGCAAATTGGCATTGGGCAAATAAAGTCACCGAGTTAAATGTGTGGCTCAGAGACTGGTGTGAGAGGAATAGGTTTCAGTTCATGGGGCATTGGCACCGGTACTGGGGTAGTAGGGGGCTGTTCTGGTGGGACGGGCTTCACTTGAACCGTGCTGGGATCAATGTCCTGGCGAACTGAATAACTAGGGCTGTAGAGAGGGCTTTAAACTAAATAGAGGAGGGGAGGGTTCTGGAAAGGGGATACATAGGCTTACATAGCACAAGGACATGGCAGCCTTGCAGAGCAGCTATTTAGATAATGATACCCAGAGTGTGACAGGAAGGGACAGAGTGTACAAACATAAAAAAAGCAGCAAATAGGGTTACACGGGGAAAAATGGTAAAAAGGCAAAACTAATGGCCCTTTACTTAAATGCATGTAGTATTGAGAACAAAATAAATGAATTAACAGCGCAAATAGAGGCTAATGGGCATGATCTTATAGCCATTATGGAGATGTGGTTACAAGGAGATCAAAGCTGGGAACTAAATATTCAGGGGTATGTGACTTTCGAAAGGACAGGCAGGAAGGAAAGGGTGTTGGGGGTAGCTTTGTTAGTACGAGATGGGATAAGTATGATAGAAGTAAAGTATTTATTCAACTCCTCTGCCATTTCCTGTTCCCCATTATTATTTCCCCAGCCTCATTGTCTAAGGGGCCTATATTCACTTTGGCCTCTCTCTTCCCTTTTATATATTTAAAGAAGCTCTTACTGTCCATTTTTTCATTTACCCTCAAAGTTTATTTTCTCCCTCTATTATTTTTTTGTCATCTTTTGTTGGTTTTTAAAACTTTCCCAATTCTCTGGCTTACCACTAATCTTTTCCACATTATGTGTTTTTTCTTTTAATTTGATACTGTGATAACTTCCTTGGTTAACTATGGTTGGTTTATCCCCTTCCTTTAACCCTTCTTCCTCACTGGGATATGTCTTTGTTGCGAGTCATGAACTATTTTCTTAAACGTCTGCCACTGTTCATCAACCGTCCTTTCTGCTAAACTCCTTTCCCAGTCCATTCCAGCCAACTCTGCCCTCATTCCTTTGTAATTACCCTTATTTAAGTTTAGCACAGTTGTTTCCGACCCAAATTTCTCACTCTCAAACTGAATGCTAAATTCTACCATATTATGGTCACTGTTTCCTGGGGGATCCTTTATTCTGAGATCATTTATTAAACCTGCCTCATTACACATTACTAGATTCAAAATAGCCCGATCCCTGGTTGGATTCGCAACATATTGTTCTAAGGAACTGTCCCAAATGCACTCTATGAATTCTTGCTCATGTCTACCTCTGCCAATTTGATTTTCCCAATCTACATGAAGATTAAAGTCACCCATGATTAATGTACTGCCTTTTTTACATGCCCTCGTTATCTCCTGATTTATTCTCTGTTCTACAGTATAGCTACTGTCAGGGGGCCTATAGACTACTCCCCTCAGTGTCTTTTTCCCCTTGTTATTTCTTACTTCCACCTGTAACTCGTGGAGTGCCACAGGGATCAGTGCTGGGGCCTCAATTATTTACAATATATATTAATGACTTAGATGAGGGAAGTGAATGTACTATCGCCAAGTTTGCGGATGACACAAAAATTGGTTGGAAGGCAAGTGGTGAGGATGACACAAGGAGTCTACAGAGGGCTATAGATAACTTAAGTGAGTGGGCAAAAACTTGGCAGATGGAATATAATGTGAGAAAATGTGAGTCTATGCACTTTGGCAGGAAGAATAGGGGAGCTGAATATTATTTAAATGGAGAAAAACTGCAGAAGGCTAGAGCACAGAAGAATTTGGAAATCCTTGTGCATGGATCCCAAAAAGCTAATACACAAGTTCAACTGATAATAGGGAAGGCAAATGGAATGCTGGCCTTTATTTCAAAGGAAATGGAGTATAAAAATAGGGAAGCCTTGCTAAAACTATACAAGGCACTAGTTAGACCACACCTAGAATATCGTGAACAATTTTGGTCCCCTTATCTAAGGAAAGATATACTGGCATTGGAGACAGTCCAGAGAAGGTTCACTAGGTTGATCCTGAGTATGGAGGGATTTTCTTATGAAGTGAGGTTGAGTAGGTTGGACCTGTACTCATTGGAGTTTAGAAGGATGAGAGGTGACCTTACTGAAACATGTAAGATTCTTAGGGGGCTTGACAGGGCAGATGCTGAGAGGCTGTTTCCCCTTTTGGGAGAGTCTAGGACCCGAGGGCATAATCTCAGAGTAAGGGGGGCACCCATTTATAACAGAGATGATTAGGAATTTCTTCTCTCAGAGGGTAGTCAATCTGTGGAATTCTTTACCACAAAGGGCTGTAGAGGCTGGGTCGTTAAGTGTATTCAAGGCTGAGATAGACAGATTTTTAATCAGTAAGGGAATCAAGGATTATGGGGACACGACAAGAAAGTGGAGTTAAGGATTATCAGATCAGCCATGATCTCATTGAATGGTGGAGCAGACTCGATGGGCCGAACGGCCTAATTCTGCTCCTATGTCTTATGACCTTATTTTAGCTTTTATTTTCCAAATGTTATTTTATGATGCTGGATGGAAATTTTAGTCATTAGTTTCTTTTCCTATTTTGTTAAGAATACAGATGACAGAATGGGAGGCTGGTACTCCAAGAACTGCTGTCAGATACAACAGGAGTCATGTGTAATGCAGAACTCTTCTACAGGAAAGCATTCATTGCATTCGTATGCCTTTCCCTATTTTCCACATTCACAATTCTTTCTGAATAAGATTCTTGAGAAAGTAACAATTAACATCAATTTAAAGGTAGTTTTGTGCTGAGCACTTCCTGCCAGCTGAGTGCCTGTTTGGGATTGGTCACACTTATGTCATTTAGCACCTCATTGTAGTCTCAAGAGAATGAAAGTTTTCACTGTATTTGTAATGCCTGGATTCAGAGTTAAAGATCCAGATTCCCAGGTCTGCAACATCTGCCAGTATAGCTGCTAGCCGGCTGCAACGAGGTCTTAAGGGTGAGGTCTCCATCAGACTCACAGGCCTGCAGTATTGTGTTCTTTCTCTTTTAAGGAAAATTACTGTGCAACCAACACCATAAAATGACAAGCAAGGGAGGGCCACCATCGCTGAAAGCCTGATTCTGTAGCAAGGTGATATGTTAAACTTAATAAGCAAATGGACAGGTGAGCCTTTAGGAGAAGATGAGGTTGAAACTCTTTCGAGTTATCAACAGTCACAGATTGCAACTCTTTCGAGTACAATCACAGTTCTTGGTTTCCGGGAGTGGAACATGAACCCACAACCCTCTGATTCAAAAGTGAGGGTGCTATGAACTGAGCCACAGCTGACACCTCCGAAGATGAGGTTGAAGGTGAACGGACAAGGGACAGGTTGGTCAAGACCGTGCAAGGTTTATTATATATTTGTTTCAATACCATGTGCTTTCTCAAAGTATTGCAATGCCTGTATACTCACCCACTCTTTCTTCGTGGTGAGGAAAGCTATTTGTATAGCTAAACAAGCAATTCTGTTTTCACATCATACGGGTTATTTGGAAGATGAGGCTCAGCACTCAGATGGTCTCCCATGCACTTCCAGGGAAATAGCTGCAACAGGTGGTGAGAGAACTAACAAGAAAGAAAATCTACTTGACCTCGTTCTCAGCAATGTACCTGTCAGAGTTGTATCTGTCCATGATAGTATCGGTAGGCGCGACCTCCACGCAGTTCTTGTGGAGACAAAGTCCCTTCTTCATGCTGAAGATACCCTCTGTGATGTGATACTGCCAACCTGCTAAATTGGATTGATTCATAACAGATCTAGCAACTCAAAACTGGGCATCCATGAGGTGCTGTGGTCCATCAGAAACAGCTGAATTATGTTCAAACACAATGGGCAGAATTTTATGCCTGTCGGGCGGGTGGGCCCGACCCAATCTCCGGTGGGTGGGGAGCCGATCCCCGCCGGAGAAGCGGGCTGCACCACCATTTTACGTGGGCAGGCCAATTAAGACTCGCCCAGCGTGACGTCCGGCGGGAAACGCTTTGCGCTTCCAGTGCGGGCGGGGGGGGGGGTGGAATTCCCCAAAAGCGAGAGTGTGCTCTTTCGCGCAAGCGCACGAAATAGCGCACATCTCCCTGAGGCAAAGTGCAGCCTCAGGGAGATCGTTTACACTTTGAAAAAGATTTTAAAAAGGAAAAAAAAAATTCCCTAACATGTTCCCCTCATGTGACAATGTCCATATGTTCATAATTTACACTATACCTTTATTAAACTTTTTAAAACCCTGCATGAAACCTCATCCCACCGGTGGATGAAGCTTCATGTTTTTTCTATTTGCTGCCGGGGCTCCTGGCCTGCCCGCCAACCTTAATGTTGGAAGGGCAGGTCCTTTAATTGTTTAAATGATCCTGTCAATGGCCTTAATTGGCCATTGACAGGTCAGCGGGCCCGCAGCTGATTCTGCTGCGCCCCCGCCTTCTTGAAAATTTAAATAGGCCGGGATGACTTCGGGGGTTCCACCCAATGTCATCCCGCATCATTTTATGCGCCTGCGAGCAGGCCCCGCCTCCTGCTCGCCGACAGCAAAATTCTGCCCAATCTGTATCCTCATGTCCCATCATATCCTTTACTCTACCATCGTACTATCAGGCCAGCGGGCCAATTCTGATTCAATAAGAACTGCCAGAGAGCATACCAGGAGAAGAACCAAGCATACCTAATAATGAGATACCAACAAAGGGCTACATGCATGCTAGACAGTGGAAGCAGCATGCTGTAAACAGAGCTAAACAATCCCACAACAAATGGATCAGATCAAAGCTATGCAGTCCTGCCACATCCAGTCACGAATGGTGGTGGATGATTAAACAACTAATTGGAGGACGAGGCTTCACAAACAACCTCAATGACAGCCCTGACAAAATCCCAACTGAAGATTAAAAGCAAAAAACTGCGGATGCTGGAAATCCAAAACAAAAACAAAAATAGAAATACCTGGAAAAACTCAGCAGGTCTGGCAGCATTGGTGGAGAAGAGCACAGTTGACATTTTGAGTCCCAGCTGAAGATTTGTGTTTCAGGACTAGCCAAACCACTAGCCAAGCTGTTCCAGTACAGCTACAACAATGGCATCTACCCAATAATGTGGAAAATTGCCCAGGTATGTCAAGTCCACAAAAAGCAGGACAAATTCAATCTGGCCAATTATCATCCCATCAATCTACTCTCAATCAGCAAAGTGATGGAAGGGTTGTTGACAGTGCAAGCGGCACTTACTCAGTAATTACTTGCTTATTAATGCTCAGTTTGTTTGTGTTCCACCAAGGTCACTTGGCTGCAGACCTCATTACAGTCATGGTCCAAACATGAATGAAAGAGCTGAATTCTAGAGCTGAGGTGCAAGTGACAGCCCTCGCTTTAAAGGCAGCATTTGATAGAGTGTGGCATCAAGGAACCCTTGCAAAACTGAAGTCAATGGGAATCAAGAAAATAACTCTACATTGGTTGGAGTCATACCGAACAACAAGGAAGATGATTGGAGTCGTTGGAGGCCAATCATCTCAGCCCCAGGACATTGCTGCAAGTGTTCTTGAGGGCAGTGTCCTAGGCCAAACCATCTTCTGTTACGTTATCAATGACTTTGCTTCAATCATAAGGTCAGAAGTGGGGATGTTTGCTGATGATTACACAGTATTCAGTACCATTCACAATTCCTCAGGTACTGAAGTAGCCCTGTCCACCTCCAGCAAAACCTGGACAACGTTCAAGCTTGGGCTGGTGATTGGCAAGCAAGATACGCACCACACAAGTATCAGGCAATGGCCATCTCTGCCAAGGGAGAATTTAGCCATCTCCCCTTAACATTCAATGGCATTATCATCGCTGAAACTCCCACTATCAACATCCTGAGAGTTACCATTGACCAGAAACTGAACTGGACTAGTCATCTAAATACTGTGGCTGTAAGGGCAGCTCAGAGGCTGATAATGGTGAATAACTCACCTCCTGACTCCCCGAAACCTGCCACCATCTACAAGGGACTGTTGAATGAAGGGTTAATATTAAATATGTAAATATATACAATCTACATAATCAGTGACATTAAGTCGCATGATAGCAGAGCATGGAGAGAGGGAGAGTTCTATGTAGAGCTTCGGGCTGAGCCTGTACATAGTTAGTATAATGTTTATTAAAAGGTAAAGGTTTACCAACAGTCTTGCCTCCAGCTTTATCTGTAAATCCAGATCCATGACTACCGCATCTAAGACCCACAACGATGAAAACAGATGGCAGCAGCAGTGAACACGATGAAAGGAGCAACAAGTTAAGAGCCCAGTGACTGGAAGGTGCTACTAGTGAAATGGCTGCAGGACAAGGACAGCACAGGAAAATCTTCAGCCAAACTCCAGAGAAGGCAACAGTAAAAACAAAGACATGGAAAAGATCCTATCTTTACCAGAGTGCTTCGCCCGCATGTAAGGCCTGGATCAAGCCGAGAAGTGGAAAAGCTGGCGTTGCAGGTTCTCTAGACACAGAACAACATCCGGACTAGCAGAGAAGACTAACAAGGAGTGGGTCAGTGCCTTGTTCTATGTCATAGGCAGATGACATAATAGTCAGATAGGACATAAATGAAGACACGGCACCTTATGAAGAAGTTATCAAAGCCTTTGATACTTATTCTACTCCTCAAAAAACACCATTATAGAGAGGGAAAAATTCAATAGGTGCAACCAAAGACTGGGAGAGAGCATAGATTCCTTTACTAACAAGCCATATCGATTAGTCAAAAATTGTGAATATGATGCCTTGTAATGGGAGTCTTAGAAGAGACACGATCGGATTTTCTGCAGTCAAAGGAAGATTTGACACTATTGAAGTCTGTGAAGGTAACAAGGCAGGCAGAGCAGAAAAAGCAAAATAAAATGTTTTCGAGGTGAAAAAGAAATCTCGTGGAGAAAAACAGCTGATACAGTTCGGTTTATAGCTCATAGAAGCTGCAGTGCACCTAACCCCAAACAGACAAAAAGCGGAGAGGGCATGGTAGCCACTATCATTCAGTGTTCTTGTTGTGGTGGGAAAAACCTGCATCAGTGTGAAGAATGCCCTGCTAAAAATGTGGAGTGCCATCATTGCAAGAAGAGAGGCCATTTTAAATCAGTCTGTCACAGCAAAAAGCTTTTGACAAAACAATTAAAGGAGAAACAGCTAAGATCAAGGACAATTCAAGAAGCTGAAGAAGAGAAAGAAACAGAAATACCATTCTTGGGAGAAATTAAAGGATCAGATGGGAACTATTGGAGTGCAGATATTATGGTCAATGGACATAAAACAAACTTCAAATTAGACACTGGAGCAGGAGTCTCAGTTCTTTCAGGCACAGAACAATGGTTAAAACCAGGCTTATTCCAGCCATCGACCATAAGACTACACGGTCCAGGAAACAGTCAGCTGAAAGTCAAGGGATAGCTGACTGCTAAAATCCAGTACAAAGAAAGAGATATCACAGAAACTTTGTATGTGACCCACAATCAATAGTGCTCACTGTTAAGTTGAAAAGCTTGCACAGATCTACAACTCACCTTTAAAGAAGGTGAATTAGAAAAGCTTGAGGAAACCAGATACAAGATTTCCTTGGAACAGCAGGTGAAGGAACCAGACAAACGTGCACAAGACAAATGGCAAGCAACAGCAGATGCATTGTCACTCATTCCTATTGGAAAGCCTGAACAGGAAGACATCAATCTTGGTGAGAATGTAGAGTCATACTGCTCACTGACTACAAAATTCATGCCTACAACCACACAGAGGCTGAATGAAATATGGCAAGCAAAGAAAGCAGATGAAGAATGTGCTAAAATAAGAGAATTCTGCAAAAATGGATGGCCAGAATATGGCACAAACAATTTAACCCTGAAACAATACTTCAAGCAATGCAAACATCTCAGTGTTGTGGATGATTTACAAATCTATGATAAGAGGTTGGTCATACCAGGAGTCCTCAGACTCGAGATCCTTCAAAGAATACACTAGGGACACCAAGGCATTAAAAAGTGTCATGTGAGAGTGCGGAATTCAGCTTGGTGGCTAGGAATCTCAAAACCACTAGAGGAAATGATTTTGAGCTTCATCACCTGTGCAATCCAACACCAAGAGCAAAAAGAACCACTGATGGGTATCCTTATTCCCATCCAGACCGTGGGAATATCCCAGAATGGACTTTTTCAAGCTCAAGGGGAAGACATTCCTCATAGTTGACTATTACTCCAGATGGATTGAGGTTAAATGTCTTCATGGTACAACCACAGAAGCAGTCATTAATTCACTAACAGAAATTCTTGCCACACATGGCATTCCAGATCTTGTCATTTCAGGCAATGTCCCACAGTTTGCAAATGGAGGGTTCAAAAAATTACCAAAAGACTATGGATTTCCACACAACTAATTCACCCAGGTACCCACATGCAAATGGTGAGGTTGAGAGAGGAGGAAGAACGGTTAAAGTTTCGTTGAAAAGGAATGCCGATGTTAACTTAGCATTGTTGAGCTACCATTCCACACCACTTCAGAATGGTTTGGCTCTGTCATACTTCTGACAGAAAACTACAAACGCAATTTCCTGTTCTTCCACATAAGCACATTCCATGTCTAAAAGCAACTGGTCTAGATAGAGCAAGGGAGAAGGAGGGTGAGTACCATGAAACTCAAACCAGAAACTACAATCAACAACACAGAGTGGATGAGTTACCAGTAATCCAACCAGGTGAATCAGCCTGGATTAGAGACCAGGACTGAGAAGGCTAAATACTGAAAACGACACAATGACTGTATCATACCTTGGAGAGACTGAAAGCAGCATAGTGAGGAGAAATAGAAGCACACATCTCTACAAGAAGGAGAAGGTCAATGCAATGTGGTAACTACCCATATGATCAGGAAGACAACCTGATTGGAGAACCAATAGTCTCTGAATGTTCATGTGCTACTCTGCAGAGTTCCAGAGAGAATATGCAGAACTTGAATCCTATACAACTTCCAAAAGAACTGAGAACAAGGTTGGGAGACTGATGAAAACACCACAATGTTTACCTCTGTGAATGGAGGATGAAGGTAGAGACTTCAGGGGAAGATGGAAGATAATGTAAATAGTATGCATTAGAGTCAGAGACTCGGAGGGAGATGTAGTATAAAGGATTAATGTTAAACATGTAAGTATATAGTCTACATCATCAGTGACATCAGGGTCAAATGATAATAGAGCAAAGAGAGAGAGAGAGAGAGAGTGCTGTTTAGAGCCTCGTACTGAGTCTGTATTGTACATAGCCAAATGTTGAATAAAAGTTAAAGGTTTACCAACAGTCTAGCCTCCAGCCCTATCTGTAAATCCAGATCCACAACTACTACATCCAAGACCCACAATGATGATAACAGAGGGGCAAGTCAGGAGTGTGATGGAATAGCCTCCACTTTCTTGGATGAGTGCAGCTCCAACAACACTCAAGAAGCTCAACACCATGCAGGACAATGAAGTCCACTTGACTGGCACCCCATCTACCACCTTAAACATTCACTCCCTTTACCACTGGTGCATCATGGTAGTAGTATGTACCATCTACAGGATGCACTGCTGCAACTTGCCAAGGCTCCTTCGACAGCACCTTCCAAACCCACAATCTCTACCACCTAGAAGGACAAGGGCAGCAGACACATTGGAACACCACAAGTTCTCCAAGCCACACATCTTCCTGACTTGGAAATATATCGCCATTCCTTCGCTGGGTCAAAATCCTGAAACTCCCTCCCTAACAACACTGTGGGTGTCCCTATACCAGACGAACTGCAGTGGTTCAAGCTCACCACCAGCTTTGCAAGGGCAATTGGGATGGGCATTAGATGCTGGCCTTGCCAGTGATATCCACATCTCGAATGAATGAAAAAAAAATGTTCTCACCAACTCCAACATTGCATTTCACCTGTGTAACCACAGGGAGCCACTCATGAGGAATTATTTGGATAGTTAGAACATATGTCACTGGGTGAGGTGCAGGTACGAGTGAGAAAGAGCACCCTGGAATGGAAGAAGAAGAGAACGATTCCTCCATGGAGGGGAGAGGGACGATCACCTTGAACCTAGAGATCCAGATCTCAGGGCCCAGTCTTTGCAAGAGCGACAGTTCAGAAGCATTAAATTGGGTTTCCACGCACATGGCTCAGATGATGGACAGGTGCCTCTATCTGCAGTACACTGCAGAAAGTCTCCTACAACCTGCAGAACACTCAGGAGGCTGATAGCCTAGGAAAGTTCTGCAGCTTTAAGCGTTAGGAAAATCTTCAATAACATTATTTCTGGAGAGGCAGCTAGCAGTGCTCTAGTAGATGCTTTGAAGAGGACACTTTCACAAGGTTTCTGTGACCTATTGAAACTACTCATTCTGTGATGATACCAACCAATAATGCCTGAGAATCTGTGGTCCGCGATTGCATGGTGTGGGTGCAAATGTCGCTGTCTGTCTTGATCATGCAATAAAGCTACTTAACAACCCCTCCACTGCCTTCACATGAGACCGCTTCAGACATGGGTCGGGCATCCCTTACTACTGGAATTCCGAGGCTGCCAGAAATGGGTGTCTCTGAGACGGCAGCTACTGTGTGAAGAGAATCACCTCAGGTTTCTAAGCCTGCTTGGGGACCACGCTGTCACCACTCAATCTCATCAAAACCTTGCTACAACTGTACAGGGCATTGGTGAGGCCACGCCTAGAGTACTGTGTACAGTTTTGGTCACCTTACTTAAGGAGGGACATACTTGCATTGGGAACAGTTCAGAGCTTGGCTGATTTCTAGGATGGAGGTGTTGCCTTATGAGGAAATGTTGAGTAGGTTGGGCCTATACTCATTGGAGTTTAGAAGAATGAGAGATTATCTTATTAAAACATATACGATTCTGAGGGGGCTTAACAGATTAGATGCTGAGAGGATGTTTCCTCTTGGGGATCCAGAACTAGGGGACACTGTTTAAAAACAAAGGGTGTCCCATTTAAGATGGACATGAGGAGGATTTTGTTCCCTCAGAGGATGATTAGCATTTGGAATTCTCTTCCTCAGACAGCAGTGGTGGCTGAGTCATTGAATATATTCAAGGTTAGACAGATTTTTGATTGACAAGGGAGTCAAGTGTAATGTGAAACAGCAGGAAAGTAGAGTCAAGGCCACATCAGATCAGCCATAATCTTATTGGCTGACAGAGCAGGCTTGATGGGCCAAATGGCCTATTCCAGCTCCTATTTCTTATTTTATTAGGAACCATTAGGAGCAGTAAATTAAAACTAGAGTAATCAATTAGCTGACACAAAGGATATGCACAGTGTAGTAGAAAGGGCGAATTGCTTTTATTAGCATTTTTTGGTGATGTGGTTTAAAGAGAATTGAGTTTCATTTCTGTCTGTCTGATGGCAGGGCAAATATAAACTTCTGTCTTCTGAAGGCCCTGGCAAAAGTCTTGGAAAGTGAGAGACTTTGTGAGGGTACATGGGCTGAGAATGGGAAGGTGTGAAATAACTTTACTTAATAAGTTAACCTTTATTTTTGAAAGTTCTGATCTGTCATTTGTGCTTTCTTGCTCTAGTAGCTGGTTCTTTTCTGCAACTTTCTACTTCTTCATTTGCATTCTGTGCAGTTACCCAAATAAGATCTTTGTGATTGTTGGACCTGGGTGAGTAATTATCTATCGATAGCAAGGAGAACCCTCCAGTATTGCTTGACGTTAAAAGACTCAAACCTAGCCTCTTCCATGTCTTTATCCCCCTCTTCCTCTTAACATCAAAGTAATTATGTTTCCATTGGGAAATCCCTGAACAGAGGAAAAAAATAATGTTTTCAGCAGAACTGAGTAAAAGTACCAACTAAAGTCCTGACTCAATCACCCAAATACTAAAATAATCTCTGTACAGATAAAGAAACAGAAACTTTTGAGAGCAACATAAAAAAATAGTTCATTGGTGTGGATTCCATTCACAGGGGTACCTTACAGAAGTTCTTACTAACTCTGATATAGTGGCAGTAAACATTTAGGAAAAAGAGGACAATGGGGCAGAATGATTAGCCATTCTCCCTTGACCCTATTTAAATGCGGTGGACCTGGCTTCTACTGACTCTTAAAGGGAACTGGTAGTGTTTTGAAGGGAAATGTGAGTACAGTTTATTTTGTGGCAGATTTGAGGCATTTGCCTTTAAAGAATGCATTTTATATTGTTTACTGCCCAGAATGGGGGGAAATTCAGTGAAGAACTCAAGCCAAAGCCTCAAAGCTGAAAGGACAATGGGTTGATTTGCAACTGTTATGCCAACAAAGCTATTGCGATCTGTCATATTGTGATTGCTAACCACCAAGCCAATCTGAAAACATTAATTAGCTTGAATTATTTCTGATCAATTTGTAAGTTCATTAGTTGAGATTAATCAGATTTCATTAAAAACAACTGCCAGTCCATGAGCATAAAATATTCCATTGCTCACTTACATCCAGGACTAGCGCAAGCAGAATAGTGAGAATCTGCCTTCATTGGGCAGAATTTTCTGCCTGTCGGGTGGGTGGGCCTGACCCAATCTCCGGCGGGCGGGGAGCCGATCTCCGCCGGAGAAGCGGGCCCCGCCGCCATTTTACGTGGGCGGGCCAATTAAGACCTGCCCAGCGTGACGTCCGGCGGGAAGCGCTATGCGCTCCCTCTGCTGCCTCAGGGAGATCGCTGACAGTTTTAAAAACGTTAAAAATAGAAAAAAAAAATCCTTAACATGTCCCCCTCATGTGACAATGGGACATGTTCATAAATTACACTAAAACTTTATTAAACTTTTAAAATCCCTACATGAAACTTCATCCCGCCGGTGGATGAGGTTTCATGTTTTTTCTATTCCCCGCCAGGGCTCCTGGCCTGCCCGCCAACCTTAAGGTTGGACGGGCAGGTCCTTTAATTGTTTAAATGATCGGCTGATTTTGCTGTGCCCCCGCCTTCCTGAAGATTTAAATGGGGCAGGATGACGTTGGGGGTTCCGCCCCGACATCATCCCGCGTCATTTTACGCGTCGGCGAGCAGGCCCCGCCCCTTGCTTGCCGACGGCAAAATCCAGCCCATTATGTTGCCCTCTCCCCTGATGATAATTTCTGAGACCTTTTTAGCCAGTCTTCTGTTTATGTTGATATAGGATAAAGGAGCAGCCTGACGATGCACTTGCAGTAATGAAATAATTAGAATCTTCCAGAAATTGAAGCTTTGAGATGAGGGGCCACATTGGTCCCAAGAAGTTCATGATACCACAGCACAATCAATCGCTGGCAAATTGGTGTCATCTCAGTGCAGAGCCGAATAGGTTTAAGAACAGCACTGAGAGGCATCAAAGGTAGTGATAATGGTAATAAGAGGCACATTCTAAATGTATATGCGCACAATAAAACCACTTTATTATGTGGTTTTGATGTGAAATTCAGTGTTATCAGATTAGTCTGTTAGCTTTTCAGATTTGAGAGGATGTTTGTAGGTCAGTTTGCAACATGATGCTTCCATAATCTCCTATGGGGAAGACAGCGATGTGATCTCTAGGTTTTGATGAAAGGGTGCTTCCCAATTGATCATCTTCTCTAGTGTAACCTTATTCTGTGCTTTTTCATTTCCTCCCACTGTTGTCTGCATCATAAGGACATGTATCCAAAGTGAACCTCATGACAGGGGCTTTATGACAGAAGAAAAGCAACTGCCTGAAAAGGCGGTTTTCACAGAAAAAATTTTCCTAATCACTTCAGTCAAAGCTGATGATTCATACAAAGCTTGTGGACTGTCAAAGCCTGCGGACTCAACCTCCCTTTAAGGCCACAATGTCTAACTCTAGGTAAATGGAGCGTGACACCCATCAGAGTTTAATTTCTATTTGGTGACCACCGTTTAAAGGCTAGAAGGGGCACTTGTAAGTTCTTAATCATAAGTTCAAGGCCAAAGCTCCCCCATTGCTCAAATACACCCACCTGACATGATTGTGTTTTCATTTAGTTTATCAATGGGATTGCGAGTCAGAACACAGAAAGATCCATCTGAGGTAAAATTAAAAGAATATATAAGCTCTATAAATCCACACGAGATCAAAAAAAATACCCGAAAGAGAAAGAGACATAAACATTTAGGGTGTGACCCTGCTTCAACACTGGCCCTTTGGAAGCAGGAAAAATACAAAAACTGGTGGAACCTGATTCACTTCCACTTCCTGGCAGTCATTCACAGAAAGATTCATAATGCAGACTCACCTGCCTGAATAGGGGAGGGAAGGCACACAAAGAGAAAATGAAAAAGAAAAGCAGTCCTACAAGAAACAGCACTCATTTTTATAGAGAAAAATGACAATTAATATTTGTTTTTCATTTCAGTTTTCTTTCATTTGGTTTAAGTCAATCACATGCTGCATCAGCTTTACACTAACAAACTTGCAACAAATGTTGGTTTTATGAAAGATGCTGCTAAAATATCCCTATGATATTTGAGAGTATGAAGGACTTTTTTTTTCAAAGGTGGGCACCGGACTGTGTGATTTGAAGCCTGTCTGAGTAACTCCATGGGAAGTTAACCTGTTGAAGTCAGACAGATCATGTTTTGCAGGAAGATTGAACAGTGCCCTGCAGGGGTTGGGAGCCACTGTCAACAGTAAAGGCCTTATTAAGTATTACATCCTGTTTGCAACATCAATGAAAGAAGTTCTATGGTGTTATAGATCTGTAAAGTAATGAAATGTTTCTCCTTTTTTCCCCCTTTTGAATCTCTTGGCTAGTAGAGATGCAGGTTTAATGTCTGCAGGTAAATATTATCCTGTCCCACAAACTGTTTAGCAGGAAAGGATTATGGCTGAATAGAAAGCGTTTTCAAAAAGGTTATCAGCTCATAAATTCCAGTGGAGACTCCACACAGATTAGCAAATCTTTCTCTGAGATCCTGTAGCTCAAACAAAATGCAATTTACTTGTGTCATGTTTTCTTTCAAGCTTCAAACAAACAGCCAAATGATTTCCCACTGTGGATAAGTCAGAAAAGTTCTGCAGAAACCAAAATAGCTAAATTAAATGAATGATCACAGGGATCACAGATCTACATGGATCAAGGTATCACTGTTGGGTGTGGTGGAGGTCTGAAGCACTACCAGTCATAATTTGGAGTCACATATAGGACAGACCTAAAGGACGCTCATAAACTTTTCCATTTTGTTTTTTCTCAATCTTGCTGACTCATTCATTCACTCAGGAATACCCTCAAGCACAACACCATAGCTCTCTTTGTTGTGAAAATGCTATTTGAAGGGTTGTTCAGCAGCCAACATTTTAACATACATACCTCTTTTGTTTCTGTAGAGTGCCACTAGAATCAGCCGGCATCCCCACTGGCAAAGAAGAAGAACCGAACAGCGCACAACATCATTCACTACACGGGTTAAACACCAGTGCAGGAATTTAGACAGACAACTTGAGGAGGGGTGAAAGGGACATAAAGCATAGAATGATTCAGAAGGAACATGTGGTGGTGCAGAGGAGTAAGCGTGTATTTGAATAAGTACTTGAAATGTGCGCTTCGCTCCAAATGATTGCTTTAACTGGCGACTGTGACACAGGAAATCTTACCTCCTTGCTTCTCAGTATTCAATAGTAGCCTACTGTACAAGCAGTGAATGTGGGAAGAGGGCAGAACACCTAAGTTATGGTCAAAACAACACTGCAGAAGCAGTCGAGTAGGTGCAGACATTTGTCAGGATTTCCTGCTTCTGAAGCACTGCTTCAGAAATTTCACTGTACATGCATATGCGACTCTATCATTGACCAGCGTGGACATGATGGGCCTAATGGCCTCTTTTTGTGCTGCAAACGTCTATGAGTCTATGAGTGAGTCTATATATTATCAAATACTGAAAGATGTCTGAATACTGATCTCTGTAATACCGGAACAAATTTAAATACAGATCCTCTCTCTACTTCAGGAACAAATTTGAATGCTGATCCCTTCACCAGCAGAAACTGAGTGACAGCATCTTTCAACATCAATTCATTAAGAATAAAGGCTAGCAATAGCTCAAATATTTACCATAGGTTTGGAAAATAAGTTGCCTATTATTGAAGACATTGGTCCAAGAACATGAACCAGTTATATATCAGGAAGGGAAGGTTTCCATTAACTATCTTTCAGTGCTGAGAGGTATCATCATGAACGAAAGCAATGGACTTTCCACATACAGTGATAATGCCAAGAAGACTTTTGAACTGTCAGAAGCAAATATACTTTGATTAACATAACTTTCTTTGACCCTATTAGGGAAAAAAGCAAACTTTCATTTGTTGACGAGTTGCTTTGAAAGGATTTTGGAATCACGGTTCAGAAGCAGATCAGATAGTAACTCACACTATTTGGTAGTCCTTTCCTTCTCACGGAAGACCAAGATCACATTGTTGCAATTTTAAATTGATTATTGCTATTTAAAACCTGTTCAAGAGAAAGAAATTAGTAATTTTGTGTACAACTTCACAAATCCTATATTTTAATATCCTATGGAGTAGTACAAAATCAAACTTCTGTGGAAGGGGATGCAGTCTGAAAAAATGCTTACGTTAATTTAAGAACTAAAGTATATTTGTTATTCTGCAACAGAAAAACAACATACAGTGGACCTAACCCTGGCTGAAGGTTCTTGCTCATTCAATATACTGTATTACAAAATATCAAGCTAGGAAAATGGTAGAAAAATGGTAGAACTAATGTCCAGTTGGTTGGTTGGCATTCTATGGATGAAACATAAAATAAGAAGAAATTAAAACATCTATCGCTTTAATGATTAATGATAATGCCAGCTCAGTATAAACTCTGTTAAACCGGTAGCAAATTAGATTGAAATAAATATTCACAACCTCAGGAAGCAAAGAGGTCAAAAGCTAAAGAGTCTAATAGCTTATAGTGATAAATGGTGATGCATTGATTGATATGCTTGTAATGTGATAATGCAGCAAGCTTGTTCAGGTGTCTCATTACTCTTAACATTGTTTAAAACTGATATCCTCTGGCAATGGGATATGAAAAATATCTCATGATGTTGTTTCCTTTTGCAAGGTCCCTTTTTGGTCTTCTTTCATGTTTATCTATCTGTTTTGCTGCTTCAGCATCTAACAAATCACTTTATGTTGTTTCAGGCTGTTCTATTTGTTCACTGTATGGAAAACAATTATCAATAGTAGTATTCATTGTTGAATATAATTAATGTAATTTATGAATAACATTTATTAGTGAAAGATGAATTAATCAGATCAAATTAATTTATTCATAGAATAAAAGGACTGAATTTTCCCGGCCCAATGGAGAAGGGGCTTGGAGGTGGGAGGGCTGGCATTATTGTGGTGGAAGGCATTGGGAGGGGTGCCTGACGTCTTCCCATCACCATTGCCAGCAATGGGTACCTTGGCACATAAGTGGCCAATTAAGCATCACTTCCCAACCCCACAGGCATTTTACCCACATCGAAAGGGCCCACTGCCATGAGGTGAGACCACCAGGTAAACTTTAGTGGTACCCCAACAGGTTCAAGGGTGGGCCTCCTTAATGTCTGCTCCATGGCCCATGGAGGGATCCGCTGATGGCAATGGCACTGCCAGTGCATCGCAAAACTGCCCACCCAACCTGATTGGTGGGACCTGCCTATCTGGCCCTGGCTTCCCCCAACCTAACTCAACTTTCTTTGAGGGTTTCCCACCATTGCAGTGCACTCTCCCTGGTCATGCAACCTCAGCATTGGCCACCACTTGTGATGGTGCTGCTGAGGCTGCTGACTGCCAGCCTTCTGATTGGGCCAGCAGCTCTTGGGCAGTGGGCCACCTCCTTCTATTGGACAGCAACCCCAGCAGTGACCCCTTAATTGGCTGCCACTAGCAATATGCCATGCAAGGGTCCTGCCGCCCACCAAAGCACCTCCATCTTTCGGCCCTGGTGGCAGGACTTAAACATCACAGAGAAAATTCAGCCATAGAATCTTACAGTACAAAGGAAGCCATTTGAAATTGCTATCTAATTAGTCCCAATCATCTGCTGTTTTCCCATAGCCTAACAAGTGATTCCCATCCAAGAGAAAGGTACCCATATGGGTCCTAGCTAAGCTTTCCTTTTTGTGGGATAAGTAGAGCTAAAAACAGAGGAGCTGGGGAGTGAAGGTGATCAATACACCGATGCAGTCACAAAGAAAAAGCAGACAGAGGCAGAAAGAGGAACACAGAGAATTCTTGTGAGGAGAAGAAGCTAATCACTCTCAGGAGGAGAACAGTTTCTCTGTTTGACAATAAGAAGAAAAACAGAATTCCAGAAGCTCTTAGGAAAGCAATATGTGAGCAAACTAAAAGGGACTAAATCCTAAAAAGCAATGCGAATAACTCAGGCATGTGAAAGATCTGGGCATTTTCCCAGAAGTGGCCAAACATGAACCAGGGTGTTATTGGTTGGTCAGTTGAAAAGGAACTCTGGAAAGCTACATGATTAGGACTGTTGTGACCCGAGGGACAGGGTTCATAGAAGTGTTGTTATGATCCCTGTAGAGAACGATAACTTTTAAAAAGAGATTTGAACTTCCAGTTGCTAGCTGAAAGAATGACATGGCAAGATTTCATAATTTAAAATTTTTACTTAACAAATGACTAAAAGCACTATTGATTAAACACTATTTTCTTTTTGTAGGAAACTGATACTTAAAGGAATAAGAGAGTAACATTCCCCTTTTATAATTGTCACATATCACACTCTCCACAGAATTACTGTCCTTATTGAAAACAGAGCACAGCTCCAATGGATTCGCACATTTGCATTTCGTCGAGTAATAACTACAAGCGGCCATCTTCAGGTATATTTGTCAGTTTTTGGAGAGTTTCCTAAATCCACCAGTAGCAGTAAAACCTGTTCTGATGATTCTTCTTCCACTTGGCTGTGTCATGGCACATTTTCCAGAATCTGTCAAAGGCTGCAGGTGTGCCTCTTCAATGAGAGACCATCTCCCTCCGGCATCTGGCTGTGGTAGCTCACAAAGTCAAGCAGCCTCTTCTCTCTGTTGACCACATAGAACTGCAGTCCGCCTGTGATATTCATTGATATGTAGGGAAGCCTGTAAACTGATCTCAAAAATGGCTTCCTTTGGCCTCTTCCCCATGGCAATGTGAAACACATTAACCTTGTGTCTAGGTAGAATTCGGATTAGCTATTCTTGACCCCGACTCCCTTTCATCTTAGAAGTAAATGGAAAGTTTACAGCATAACTGTTTACAACCCAATACCACAGCTTTCTGGGGTTTTGGGAGACTCAGGGCAGAATCACCCCTCACCTGCCCCCACGGCCCCCCACCCCCCCACACCCCCACCCCGCCATCAGCAGGATTCATGGCGGCCAGACGCAGAGGATATGGCAGGGAGCGAAAAAGCGGTTTTCTGGTGTCGGGAAACCATGTTGGGTTCGTCCCCTCCCGACGTTCATGGCAGGTTGATGGCAGGTCGGGCCTCTTGCTGAAGATTAGCGGGAACCCACTTTGCATCTCATGCATGCTCACTAAAGACCAGAATCGTGTGCCCCCATCAAATCTTCTGCCCCACCAAGGGGAACTCAGACCATACTGTAACCCAGCCAGACAGTTGTGGCGTACATCCAGTGAGAGAAGATTTTTAATGCACTTAGCTGGAGTCGAAGCTGGTGTATCACTGGAGCTGGCTACAGGTTTGATCATGCAGAAAACACGAAGGTGGGGTGGTGTTGAGTTAAAGGCACAAAGGCAGGGTCCAGAGGGGAAGGTGGTGGGGGGGGTCCGGATGAGAATAAGGGGGTAGGGGGGCGTGGATGAGAACAAAGGGAGGGTGTGGATGGAGTGAGAAGGGATGGGAAGCATGAAGGGGAAAGGGTAGGGAAGAGAAGGGGTGGGACCAGAGTGCTTCAGAGGGAGGGATGAGTCAAGTTGACATTGGTTGCATGAGGGGGTGGTGACTCTGAGAGGGGGAAGTGGGACGTGATAGGGTGGGAGTGGGTGTGGTGGGTATCGTTCTCACCCGATGGGTTACTGGGCGGGGGGCAAGGATGGTGACACGGATCACAGAAGTGGGGAGGATCAGAAGGGCATAGGAATGGTGACTGGGGTGGGCTTAGCTGGGAGGTAAGGTATTCACAGATTAACAGTGATAGGGTCCAGGGTGATGGAGAGAAGCTCAAGGGTAATGGAGGAGAGCGTGAAGGTGACATCAGTAGGGGTTGATGATGGTGGGGGGAAGTTGTTGGGTGAAATGGAGAGGGTAAAAGGTGATGGAGACAGTTTGAAATGAAACACACACCATCCTAAAACAGAGCCAGCTCCAGACAAAGGCAACACCCTCGATATCCAACTGCGAAACATCGCTGGGGGGGGGTGGGTCTACTCAGGTGGGTGGAGTTCAAGATCAGCACAACTGGACAACTAAAAGGAAACTCTAATAATCATGTGGAGAATGTTTGAGAGCTTTCTCATTTGCTATTCCTCACTATTTGGTGAAGGCCACAGGCAGCAGGTCTGGCCCATAGTGTTCTCACAACAATGAGATCCCAGCCGTTCACTCTGAACCATTGGCCAAAGACTCCAGGCAGACTTAGGGAAGATAGGTGGGGGGAGGGATGGGGATGCCTACAGGGGCATGCAGGTAAATGGCAGCCAACTCGTGTCTGCAAACCTCCATCCTCCCGGAGGAATGGACCTGCCTGACAAGAGCTCATGTTGTCAGTCTTTCCATTGTGACAAAGTCTTTCCATGGAGTCTTGAGTGCAGTGGACACAAGCAGAATTGTGTGTATTGGAGGCCTCTCGCACATGGCTGTCATCACCCTGTGCGCAGCCATGTATTAGGGGGAGGAAAACCCATCCTTGGTCCCCCCACCGGAAGAGTTGGAGTTTGCGTGACCATAAAAGTATTAGCAGCAAGAATGAATGCAGGAGACTTCCAAACTGTGCAACATAACTTATATTTGGAAATGCTATGATTGAACACCTGTGTGACCAGTGCTTACTGAATACTTTTAAATTTTCCTTACTCTATCTCTTTCCTGACATCAGCAGCAGAGGTGGAGGCAGCCGACTTATCACCATGTCCTATTGTCTGTGATGGCTTTGGCGGATGTCCTCTGGAGGGCGGAGGCCTCGAAGGCCCCAGCCTGCTTTGGGTCTCCTGCCCAGGGAGAGGTGCACCCTCCTTGGCCTTAGCAGCAGGGGCTGATGAGATCACAAGCAGAGGAGATTGGGAACACATGGACACCCTTGGGGAATCCTGGGTGGATGCCCCTGGGGTGTCAGCCTGATGGTCTTCCTCCCTTTGGGTGCCCGAAGGCCCCTCCCTGACTCCTTGGGGAGAAGGGGCACCTGGAGGGAGGTTAAAGTGCCCCGCCCCCTTCTCATGTAGCCACTGTGAAAGCTCACCCATGGCTACAGTGATGGAGCGCATCGCCAGAGAAACAGGGCATTCTGGTGAACCAGCTTCTCCATGGTGTCCGCCATCCTCCCCATGGAGACTTTAATGTGCTCACATATCGGAGCCACTACATCAGAGAGCACACAATGGACTCCTCCACCCCTCGTGCTACTCTGTTGAAGACCTTTGCCACATCTGCCTGATGTTCCCCTACGTCTCGCTGATATTATAGCATTCTCTCCATGACCACTTCTGGAGGCTTGTCATCTGACTCAGACTTAACAGGGGCCTCTTCTCCAGCTGCCCTTCGATTTCCAGAGACCTTGGTTGTCACTGTCTCCTGCTGCTGTGGACACATGTCTGTGTGGTGACAACCAGGGTGTGAGCCCCAGTCTAATCTAGAGATATGAGCCACCGGAGTGTGCATTTCTGGGCTGGTGGAGGGTACAGGTGAGAAGCCGACCTTATCCTCTTCTAAGTTCTCCTGTGGGCCGGTGATGACTTCAGTTGCGGGCTGTGGCCTCACGTTCTCTCTGCTGGAACCTGGGATGGAGAGAGGAGAGAATGAGTGACTGCCTAGGCTGGCTCAAACTTGGCATGTACCAATCACCTTGATGTTCTGAGGTTGTCTGGATTATGCATGCTTCCTCACTAGATGCTTGGAAGAGGCTGACCTTGCCCACGGCACAGGCGCAGTCTCTGTCCTCCCCTGCCAACTCTCAACCTGCTGCTCTAATTGTGTGAGGTTTCTCAGCTCTGGCATTTCAGTTCCCATCTTCTCTCTCTCCCTCCTGCTGTGGGCCATCTTATCCTGCATAAAGACAGCTGGATTGAATCTGAGCACATTGGATGAAAGTGCAGGTCAGAGGCTGGGATTTCTGTGGCTACTACCTCACCTTCTGACTCTCCAAAGTCTAAGCACCATCTATAAGATGTAAGTCAATGGGGTGCTCTCCACTTGCCTGGATGAATGCAGCTCCAAGAATGCTGAGGGACATGGGCACCATCCAGGACCATGCAGCCTGCTTGATTGGCACCCCATCCACCACCTTCAACATCCACTCCCTCCATCACTGACACAAAGTGGCAGCAGTCTGTACCATGTACAAGATGTACTGCAGCAACTCACCGGCTCCCAAAGCCACTACCCGTACCACTTAGAAGAACAAGGGCAGCAGGTGCATGGGAACACCACCACCTGCAAGTTCCCCTTAAGGCCACTCACCTTTATGATGTCGAACTTCATGACTGTCCCTTCACTATTGTTGGCTCAAAATCCTGGAAGTCCCGCCCTAACAGCACTGTGGGTGTACCCACACTAAATGGACTGCAGGGGTTCAATAAGGTAGATCACCACCACCTTCTCAAGGGTAACTAGGGATGGGCAACAAAAGTGCTGTTCTAGCCAGTGATGCACACGTCCCTTAACAAAATGCCAGAAATTCAGTGCTGATGTGAGTTTGGAGTGAGTAGAAAGTTCAATTACCCTAGTGGAGTGGATGAGATCATTGACCATTTTCCTCCATGCATGGCGGTCCTCCTTTGAAGAGCACGGGTGCTGGCTGCCCTGGTGACCTCCTCCCAGGCCACCGTGGTCAGGTGGGAGGGCCTCCTGCGGCCATCCCTTGGGTAGATGACCTCCTACCATTCCTCTATGACCTGGAGGAGAGACTCCAGGCAGCCTTCGCTGAGCTGGGCGGCTGGGGCTTTCTGCCTTCTCCTCGATGTTTTCATGGTCTCCAAAGGTCTTGGCGCAGTAACTGAATGACTGTCCGGGTGCCTTTTAAATATGTAGGCCGGCTTCCTACCTGCCCCACCACGAGATTCGATGTGAACCTTGCGGCTGCATAGTTAATTAGCTGAACATAGCGCAATTCAGCGGGTTTACCCACTACGCTGTTCAGCAGAAGTCCCTCCAACTTCCCACCCCTGCCACGGGGATTAGTCCCGGAGCAGAAGATTCTGCCCTCAGAGCCCACTTATTGTGAACTCAGATACTATTGCCATTATCTCCAAGTGTAAATACCTTGCACTTCCTTGTCAGTAAAACTATCTAAGCCTTCCTTTGATCTGTAACAATCAAATCATCTAGGCTTACCATCAGGCAGATAGCAGAACAGGTCACATGACTCCTTCATTGCCCCTAAATTTAATGCTACAATTCTAAATATTATTATCTTATAAACCTCATAATTTTAACAGTGTGCCTTGCTGATGATGGTCTCAGTCCAGGTCCTCTTCCCTGTGCTCTGTGCAACCTTCAGACCACAGTGTTGGTCCAGCCTCACACTCCCTGGAAACATTACTGATGCCTGCACCTCGGCGGTGCTGGTCATTGCTGCCAGAATGTAGTGGGCAGGCGCCAGATTTCTCTCATTCTCTCTGTGTGCTCTCAGCACCTTTAAGGTGGGGCTGGCCCCCATCATACCAGCATCTGTGACTAGTGATGCTGTGCACCAGCTCCTGAAGGGCTGAAGTGCTGAAGGTGGACACAGCATCAGATGCATTTAAAGTTTCATGGCTGCGTCTCTGAGATGGCCCTGATCATGGAGCGCAAGTGAGCTGCCCTCAGCCAGACAGGAGTCAGACATTCTCAGAGGCTATGTGAAGATCTATGGGGTATCCTCACTGCATGTTGTCATCATCTTCCTGTGATCGAGCAATTATTAGGGCCTCCACTGGATCTCCACAACAGGAGCATTCTTTCAGAGCGTATTAACGCTGCGATAAGCCAGACTGGAGTCAAACATTCACAACTGTGATGTGAGGATCTATGGGGACACCTCACTGCATGTCGTCATCATCCTCCATAAATCTGGCAGCTATGAGGGCCTCCAGAGAGCGCCTGCCTCGTCTAGCCAGCGTGAGGGCCTCATCCTCACCATCATCACCACCAAGGACCCCCTCACCCTCATCCCCGTCGGCATCCTCCTCATCCGAGGAGACATGAAGCTCCTCCATCTCCTCCTCAGCCAGCTCCTTGCCCCAATGCAGTGCCAGGTTGTAAAGGGCGCAGCAGATGACGACAATGCTTGACACCATCTGCGGACTATGTTGTAGGTTCCACCAGACTGGTCCGGGCACCGGAACCGCATCTTCAGCATCCCGATGGTCTGCGCAACCAAGTTGTGAGCTGCAGCATGAGCCTCATTATAGCGTCGCTCTGCTGCAGTCTGAGGCCGTCGCACAGGTGTCATCAGCCACGGCCTCTGCGGGTAGCCCTGAGGAACCTGGAAGACCCTGTGGACCCTGGAAGGCTGCAGGGATCTGAGAGCGACTCAGGATGTAGGCGTCGTGCACACTCCCTGGAAACTGTGCGCATACCTGCAGGATGTGTTTCTGGTGGTTGCATAACAGCTGCAAGTTCAGTGAGTGGAAGCCCTTATGGTTGATGAAGTTCACTGAGTGTAGCGATGGAGACCTGAGCGCCACATGAGTGCAGTCAATCACACCCTGCACCTGTGGGAATCCCCCGATCCGGGCAAATCCAATGGCTCTTGCATCCTGGCTGTCCTGGTCTCGGGCGAAATGCACAAAGTTGTGTGCCATGTAGAAGATGGCATCCGTGACCTCATGGATGCATTTGTAGGTGGCAGATTATGAAATCCCACAGAGGTCACCTGTGGAGCCCTGAAAGGAGCCACTGGAAAATAAATTGAGTGCCTCGGTCACTTTCACAGCCACTGGCAGTGGATGCCCTCCATGTCCCCTTGACGCCAAGTCCTGCAGTAATCTCAGTCACCTGCAGGAATGACAGGCGGTGTCAATAGACCCTGGGTGTCGCTAGGCACTGACCAGCCTCAGCTCGCTGTCGCTCCTGGACAGCGTGTACGGGAGCTCCTGTTGTCCCTTCTTCATGAGGTTGATGCTCCTGCCTTTGCACAGCCAGGAGCCTCAGTCACTCTCTTCTCAGTCTCCTATGGTCTCTGTAGGCCATCAGGCATACAGCTAGGTCACCAGGATCCATGATCCTGATGTGGTCCTCCTTCAGCATGAAAGAGAGAGAGAGAGACGTGGTTATCATGGCTGTGCTTAGCACCTTTCCTGGCCCTGTGTGACCGTCCCTTAATGCTTCCCGGAGAGTGCTGGTCACCCCTCAGATGGCCAGAGATGAGTGTGCTGCATGGCTGTCCTGTCAACCTGTGACATGGGGGATACTGGTCCAAACCAGGATGCTGAGATTAAAGGGGCTGTGAGCACCTCCAGCAGTGACTGCTACATGGCCAGCATTGGCGAGGAGATTGTACAACGTGTGCAGCCCAACTGCTCCGTGGCCCAGTAAAGTGGTGGCGGACTCGAAGCCTGTGCCGAAGGGGTGGGGGGTGGCGGAGGGGAGGTGTGGAGTGCTTGGTGTCCCTTTGGCACCTCTGCGTTGCTTGCATGGCCGGGCAGGCTAGGAGCCTGACCCCAATCATTTCACTGTGGCTGTGCCTGATCTGTTTTAGTTGCAGAGGTATGGTCAGTTTTCACACGGGTGTCCCTAATACGTGGCAATTTCCCTCACTTACCCTGCCCCCCACCTCGATTGCCTGTGCACGTGATGCAGCGCCAGGGCAGCACTTGCACCCCCCTCCCCCAGCAGTCGCCTCCAAGGCTGGCCAGCATTTGCCTCCAGACACCCCCCACTCCTTAGCAGTCGCCTATGGGGCTAAGCATCAGTTTCCCCTGACCATACCCCTCCCCCAGCACCCCTGAGGCCTGTAAACAATGGGTGAGCTGTGGAGAAAGCTGCTGCTCACTCACCTCAGTTCCCCCAAAGTGAAGGCTGCCAAGTGCATGTCGCCTGTGTGCTGTTGTGAAACACGTCGGCGTGCTTTCCCGCTGAGGTGGACGGACGATACGACGGGGTTCCGAGAGCCTGGCGGGATGGCCTTTTAATTATATGCTAATGTATTACAATTAGCTCCTTGCCGACTGATGGCAGGAAATGCGGCCCGCTATCGGCAGGCTGAGCAGAACATCGCGAACTGCCTTCACGCCATCGTGAAGTGGGTCCCGCCATATTTTCCGTGTATGCCACCTATCACACCCACCACTAGCGGGCTCAGAAAATCCCACCCATAGAGGCAAATTCAGCCTGTGCTCAGTATAGAATCACAGACACTCAGAAATGGAAAGGCCAATTGTAACTCCCAGCAAACCCACATGGTGAGTTGCAAGCCTGCCTTGTTTTATAGCTAGGCCTCATTTGGATGCTGCTGGTCAGCCGTGTGGACTGTTTGGCTTTCAGCATTTATGTAGCACCTTTCCCATCCATAGGACATTGCCGTCAATTAATTTTGCAGTGGAATCACTTATGTTTTACAGGCAAACATGAGCAGGTCCTGACAATCTTCCTGTTTTGAATCTCTGTCTAGGCCACAAATAGAACATTGCGTACAGTTCTGGTCACCACACTTTAGGAAGGATGTGAGGATCCTTGGGAGGGTGCAAAGGAGACTTACCAGAATGGTTCAAGGGTGAGGGTTACTAGGTTAGGTTGGAGAAGGTGCGGTTGTTCTCTTTGGAGCAAAGGAGATTGAGGGGGGATTTGACAGAGGCATACAAGATTATGACAGGTTTAGATGAGGTAGGCAAAGAAAAACTGTTACCATTAGATGATGGTACAAGGACTAGGAGCACAGATTTAAGGTTTTGGACAAGAGAGAGGAGATGTGAGGAAGAACTTTTTTACATAACAAGTGTTAATGACCTAGAACTCACTGCCTATGAGGCTGATGAAATGAGAGATGGCCAATTATTTCAAAAGGAAATTCGATAGGCCATTGAGGGAAATAAACTTGCAGAGCTGCAGGGATAGAATAAGGGAATGGGGCTGACTGGATTGCTCTACAGTGAATCAGTGTAGACTCAGTGGGCCAAATGGGCTCCTTCTGTTCTCTATGATTTTGTATATAGTAGAACACATTCATTAGGGCTCATGGAAAGGCAGAACATCACACAATTTATCTGTGATTTATGAGTGCCTGCTATTTGGAAGCTGGGCACTTCCAAAACACACCTTAAAACTTAACTCTAGGGCGTGAGCACAGCAACCTTTGGGCCTATATCCACAAATATTTGTGGTTCCGCCAGAGCCACTCAGCTCCTGACCTCATTACAGCCTTGGTTCAAACATGGACAAAAGAGCTGAACTCCCGAGGTGAGGTGAGAGTGACTGCCCTTGACATCAAGGCAGCATTTGACCATTTGATCAAGGAGCCCTAGCAAAACAGGAGTCAATAGGAATCAGGGGGAAAACTCTCTGCTGGTTGGAGTCCTACCTAGCGCAAAGGAAGATGGTTGTTGTTGTTGGAGGTCAATCATCTCAGCTCCAGGACATCACTGCAGGAGTTCCTCAGGGTAGTATCCTCGGCCCAATTGTCTCCAGCTGCTTCATCAATGACCCTCCTTCCATCATAAGGTCAGAAGTGGGGATGTTCGCTGATGATTGCACAATGGTCAGCACTATTCGCGACTCCTTGAATACTGAAGCAGTCCATGTCCAAATGCAACAAGACCTGGACAATATCCAGGTTTGGGCTGACAAGTGGCAAGCAACATTCACGCCACACAAGTGTCAGGCAATGACCAGCTCCAACAAGAGAGAATCCAACCATCGCCCCTTGATGTTCAATGGCATTACCATCACTGAATCCCCCACTATCAACATCCTGCGGGATACTATTGACGAGAAACTGAACTGGACTAGCCATATAAATACAGTGGCTACAACAGCAGGTCAGAGGCTAGGAATAGCGTGACGAGTAACTCAACTCCTGACTCCCCAAAGCCTGTCCACTATCTACAAGACACAAGTCAGGAGTGTGATGGAATACTCTCCACTTTCCTGGGTGAGTGCGGCTCCAACAACACTCAAGAAACTTGACACCATCCAGAGCAAAGCAGCCCGCTTGATTGGCACCACATCCACAAACATTCATTCCCTCCACCACCAACGCACGGTAGCAGCAGTGTGTACCATCTACAAGATGCACTGCAGATATTCACCAAGGCTCCTTCGACAGCACCTTACAAACCCACGACCACTACCATCTAGAAGGACAAGAGCAGCAGATAGACGGGAACACCACCACCTGGAAGTTCCCCTTCAAGCCACTCACCATCCTGACTTGGAAATATATCACCGTTCCTTTGCTGTCACTGGGTCAAAACCCTGGAGCTCCCTCCTTAACAACATTGTAGGTGTACCTACACCACATGGGCTGCAGTGATTCAAGAAGGCAGCTCACCACCACCTTCTCAAGGGCAACTAGGGATGGGCAATAAATGCTGGCCCAGCCAGCGAAGCCCACATCCCGTAAATGAATTAAAAAAAGGTAGGAATATGAACTCACCATGCCAACGAAAGTATTTTGAGTCCATACTTCTCCCTCAAGGTTAGTAAGTTTATATGCTCTTTTTATCCCAGAGATGTTGAATTTTGATAGAGCACCAGAAATGTTTTGATATCTCACCCAAATGGCATTCATCATGCATGAGCAAGGATAGTGAGTATTGGCAAACATTGGAGCTGAGCTCAATCTATTCCATTCCCAATGTCTGAGCAAGTTCACTTTCCAACTCGGGCCATCGGATTCTGATCCACAGTGATCTTTCCCCTTGTGATACATGACACCGACGTCCATTACAATACCCAACTATTGCCCAGCTAGAAGCAGTAACAACAGACTGGGGCTGAACCTGGTTTCTTTGGTTCAGCACTGTGCCAGAAGATGCATTTATCTACAAGATTTGAATAACAATTTTCAGTCTTAGTGGCTTGATAATGTGGCTGCCTTGCACACAAATAGAAGATGAAAGATTTTCACTCATTTAAAATCAGAGAATTAGCATTTTATCATCCTATTCTAATGTAAAAAAGCAGTACATTTATAACAGAATAAATTAAGAGGCCACCAGGTGAATCTAATAGACAGGTGATACCTGTGCTCTGTTCTTTGATGATTTTAAGCCTTGGTGTATGTGGGCAGAATCTTCTATTCGGCGTGCGGGGGTGGACCCTGCACACCGATGGGTAAGATGACGCGCGGTGACATCGGGCATGCATCCCGACGTCACCACACGTCATTCCGATCTTTCGTTCGGCGGGGCACACCGGAGTCAGCTGTGTGCCCACCGAACTGTCAAAGGCCTGTTAAGGCCATTAACATACTAATTAACCTAATTGATGGGGTTGCCCGTCCAACCTTAAGGTTGCCGGGCAGGCGAAGAGCCCAGGTGGCCTTCGCATTTTTCATGAAACCTCATCCACAGGCGGGATGAGGTTTCATGAAGGGTTTATTAAATTAATAAAGATTTTTTAAACATTTGACAAACATGTCCCAGCTCGAGTGACGCTGTCACATTAGGGGACATGTGTAAATGATTTTTAGCTTTTTTTATTCTGAACTTTAAAATTCAACTTTATCTCCCTGCGGCAGCTCTGTGCCTCAGGGAGATTTCTGTGCTGTTTCGCCCGAGTGCAGTCCCTGACTCTCCCTCCTCCCACTGCCTGTACAGGTAGCACTGAGCACTACAGGGTGCGCATCATGCTGGGCAGGCCTTAATTGGCCCGCCCACATAAAATGGCGGCTCTGCGCCAGCCTGCTCCCGACCAGCCTGCCTGATGGGGAGAAAATTCTCCCCGTGGTTCTGTTTAAGGAAATAACTTATTTACACAACAATATCATTGAGCAAGAACATATGGTCCATTTTCACAAAAAAATGATATTAATGGGAGAGATGCTATCAGATTTTAAGGTGCACTGGCATCAGTAATTTTGACCGAATCCAGAAAGATTTGGGACAGGATTTTCCCTTCGTCAGGCGGGCGCAGCGGGTAGGTCCGGCAACCGCCGCGAAATGGACTGCCGCCCGCAATCGGTCTCCGACCGCAGGCTAAGAGCCTCAGCGCTGCTGGGATGGGGGGCCGGGAGGAGCGTGAGCGCTGAAATCTGCGCATGCGTAGGGGAGCATGCACTGAAAGCTCCCCGAAGGCACAGAGCTGCCTCAGGGAGCTGAAGGATTTTAAATACAGAAATGATAAAAACATGTCCCCACATGTGACTCAGTCACATGAAGAGGGCCAGGTTTAAAATTATGTTAAAAATTTTTTATTGTCTTTTTATTTACAGTTGGAAACCTCATCCCGCCCGTGGATGAGGTATCGTAAAAATGCAAAGGCCGCCTGGCCTGTTCGCCCACCTGCCAACCGAACGGTTGAGCGGGCAGCGGAAAATATAAATGAATTACTTGTTTAAGGGCCTTAATAGGCCTCTTCATTGTCGGCGGGCATGCTGCCAACTCTGGCGCGCGCCCGCCAAGTGAAATGTCGCACGAGTGCGCAATGACATTGGCATGCTCACCTGAAATCATTGCGCACTATTTTACTCCCGATCGGGTCGGGTGCGCGCCCGCCTGCGGGATGAAAAATTCTGCCCTTAGAGAACAGTGGAATTCCTGAGCCTTTTCTTATTTTACCAGCAGCACAAAGGATAAAAGAAGGATGAGGTTGCATTGCAAGGCTCCAAGACAGTCGAGGAATTTGCATATCATAAAGCATGAGAGATAAGCCCAAGGAGCTCATCCCTCAAGATTGTGTTACAAGCTGTCTTGCCCTTGGCTATTTAAATAACCATTTTTAAGCTGCCTTGTTTATTTAGATTTGTCATGCTGAGCAGTACCATAACCGAAACAAATAAATATGTAATGACATTTATTAATAAAACACTTTTAATCTCATACAAAACGCTTGAAAAATTAAATTACTCATTTTACATTGTGTGCATGCATTCCAAATGAAAGAATTCAGTACTTGTTGCAGAGCCTTGGGCCCCAATAATCCTTGGAGTCTAATTATCCTTTGATAGTTTACTTGCATTACCAGAACTGAGAACCATAATTAACTAGAACATTCTGGCAGAAAATTTGCTCTGTGTACCATGTAATATGAAATTGTAAACCCATTTATAAAGAATGTTGCCCATAGCGCACAGGAGGAACTATTTCCCGTCCACCCCTGTTTCCAATAACTAAACAGTTTCTTTTTAGAAAGACTGGCAACAATTTTTATGGGGATTTCTTGTAGCTGAGGGGTCATGAGAAAGGATCTTTAGATATGAGAATAATTGAGATTTAGAACACAGGGCAGAAAAAATAGCTTTTCACAGAGAGTTGTGAGGCTGTAGAATTCACTTCCAGTACTAGTAAATGGAGCAGAAATCATGCCAATATTCAAAATTAGGCGGATGAAGGAGGAGGAATTGAATGGATGTTGGAACAGGATCGGGAAATGTGAGTAGAATTACTCGTTTGTGTGGAAGATAAACACCAGCACAGACTAGTTGGGCTGAATGGGTGTTTCCATGATGTAAATTCGCCGTATTGTGATGTGAGTTAAATAGCTGCCTATTTTTCAAATAATATTCCTCCTTTTCTTGTTCAGATTTCTGTGTATTATACAATAACTGGCTGAGAATTAAGGAAGCAGGTGAAATGCACCAGCACTAGGCAATGAGTGAGTGCAACCAGGTAATGATTTGATGTCTGTTATTTTCCTGTGGCTTCAACCAATCAGCTCTCCAGAATATAAGATCAAGAACTCAGCAAAGTGCTGACTCTGGGCTGAAAGCCATTCCTCACTGCTCACTGGCATCATGTAAAACAAGTCCTAAAAAGTCATGGCACTGCGGTATCCAGCAGCTGGTAATATTGTTCCCAACCTCAGTAAACACCTCATAAAACGTAGTTTCCTCCCCACACTGAGAACATTTTTACATTTATCTGACTGTTGAAAATTCAAGTGTAAATATGGGTTTGCAACTTTAATTTCTCAAATGACAAATTCATAATCCAGCCATGATGTTGGCAAGCTGTTTTCTCACAAAGAATATATTTTTCTCTTCACTGGGAAAACGATTTAATAACTCAGTTTACTGTTATTTACAGTCCTCTAACAGAATAGTAGATGTCTGTGGTTTTTGGACGTTTATACAACTCATCTTTCTACATGCTGGGTTTTTTAATATAAGGTTCGTGGCCAATAAATTTGGCCACGCAGCACACTTTTCTAAGGCACTAACTTGCCTACTGAGCCCCCAGTATGAAAGATAGGAGGCAGGCACACACTTCCTTCACCCATCATATTGGTGAAGGAAAGAAATAGACTTCCAAGGTCCACAGAAGTAGGTGTCAGGTCCCTTGCATATGCCTGTTTATGGCCACCACTTCACTGAGGCAGCCGGGGCCAGTGTTGGATGTTCTCAGTGACGTTAGGCTTTGGGACCACCAATTATTTACCTGAGTACGGGCTATAGATTTAAAGAATCATACCCCTGATACTAACCTGGGTTCTAAGTGATGTCTGTATCACTTGATCCTTGCGGGGAATTGCTGCCTCAGATCATTGACTTGTTTGATCAGTGATGAACATCCACCTAGCACCAAATCTCCCAGGACTCAAAAGTCCAAGAGGAATTTTCTTTCCTTACCGTCCAACTGTGTAATTCAGCATGAGTTGTTCCTGAATGGGCTTTTACAATGCTGTACTGAAAAAAGTTGCCTTTTAACTTACTAATTTACTCAGTTATTAAAGTTGCCTGTTTTTAATTTCCTTAAACCTAATCTTAGACAGAAACAGTACGAGACATAGATAAATAGTATGTCAGCATTTTCTATCCATGCTGCAACATAGTTTGTAATACATGTAGATTTTTACTCGAAATTAGTGACCAGAGGACCGAATAGTCTGTTTCTGTGCAGTAAATATTGGCCCATGACTTCCGTTCCCTGGGACATGGTACCTGGGAGGTATCCCAAAAACATGGTGAGGAAACTCCCCCACCCCCAGAAGTCCCCATGTAATTGCCTGGAAAGCTCAAACTTCCATTGGGGAATTCCCCTGGACCTGGAACCACCCAATACTGCGATTTAAATCACAAACTTCGGATGGTTCTGCCTGTCTTACAGGAATAGTTACCCAGAAAAAGTTAGAAGTATTAAAACCCCTTCTAACTCCCGTGTAATTATAGTACTGACCACACCACACCACCCACCAACTCCCAAACACCCCTGAGCCTCTACAGGAGCCCCCACCCTGTGACCCTCTACTGGACCGCCTGACTACCCTCCCCACCACCTGAATACACCCCCGCCCCCCGACTGCCCTTCCCATACCCCTGAATACACCCCTACCCCACCGACTGCCCTTCCAACACCCTAACTACACCCCCACTCCGGCTACACTCTCCACAGACCATGTGACCACCCCCACTGACCACCCAACCAATGACCACGTAACCCCCCAATGACCAACCCCCCACTGACTATGCCCCCCAACTGAGCACCTCCCCACTGACCACTTAATCTCCCTACTGACCACCTGACACCCACTACTGACCACAGTCCCACTAAACACGTGGTTCCTTCCCACTGACCAACCACCCCATTGTATGCCCGATGCTCCCACTGACCATGCCCTCCATTGACCATATTCCCACTGACCACCCGACACTGCCCCCCCCCGCCACCCCAAACCATTGATCAACCTCCCACTGACCACCCAACCCTTCCCACCCCTCAATCTTAGAAACTTACCTTCTCCCTGGCTTCTCAAAGTGGCTGGACCTTTAAAATTAACTGCTTCATGACAGCCACTGCCGAAAAAAAGGGGGCTAGTCTTCCTTACCTCCGACTCAGCTGCCCTCAACACAAGGACTTGGGAACTTGCTGCACTGCCCTTCTCAACCGGCCTGAGTCGCAAGGTGGGATGAGAAAGGTGAGGCTTCATTTTAGGGTAAGTAACTAGGAGCGGAGTGGCAATGCGACTGTGATTGTCTCTCCACGGAAGTTACTACACATTGTGTAACTCTGTAAGCAACAATGTGATATATAATCCAGGGAGAGAAAAATAAAAGTGTGTCAACCTGGGCCAATCTACTACATCTTTACTACAGTGTACTCCAACGGCACTCCTCCCACTCCCCCAACTCCCCACGGGACCCCCGACCGTCCATGGGACTCCCCCCACTTCCTCAACCCCACTCCTTCACGGAAACTCCCAACTACCTCCCGGAGCCACCATTGGACTCCCCCACACTTTCCCAACCCCTCCACGGGACCCCCGACTACTCCTCCAAACCTCACGGGACTCCCCCCACTCCCCCCAGCTGGCCCTAGGCTGCCCTCCCCTCCCCTCAACTGCTCTCCCTATCCTCCCCCCTGACCACCTGGCCCTGCCCCACTGACTACCTGCCCACTGACCACCCGACCCCCTCCCCGCTGACTACTCCCCACTGACCACCTGACCCCTCCCACTGACCACCTAATCACCAATCCTCCACTGACCACCCAAACCCCCGCCCCCCGCACTGACCAACTCCCCGACCACCCAACCGTCCCCAACTGACCACCTCCCCACTGACCACCTGAGCCCCCCGACTGACCACCTGACCCCAAACCATCCATTCGGCCATCCAACCCCTAACAGACCCCTCCTGATGCATTGGCCAGGGTGTTGGGATAACTCCCTTGCTCTCCTTCAACTAGTGCCATAGGATCCTTTATGTCCACCTGAAAGGCAGGCTGGTCTCAGAATAATGGTTCATCTGAAAGATGGCACCACTGACAGTGCAGCACACCCTCAGTACTGCACTGGAGCATCACTGTTAATTTTTTCACTCAAGTCCTGGAGTGGGACTTAAACCTACAATCTTATGACTTAGAGGTGAGAGTGTTACCAACTGTGCCACAGCTGTCACTAAAAATGTTAAGGAGCAATTTACCTTGAGCAAAAATGGAAAAAAATTAATAGATATTAAAGTGAGAAATGGCTCCTAATCTTGTGTTGCCCAGATTGTGGCCAAAACTTTACGTCAACTGCGGGGGGGGGGGGTCATGGAGGTGGAACTGGAAGTTGGTGGTGAAGGCCCTCCCACTTTGACCTCCACTTGCAAAGCAATCCCATGCCGGTTGGCCAATTTATGGCCAGCAGGCGGGGTCGCCAATGACTCTGTATCCGGAGGCAGGACTTGAGACAGAAGCTGCGTCATTACCTGATGCAGGTGCTGGTGGCATGTTTAAAGGGCAGCCAGCACCCAAGCCCTGAAATAAGCTGTGGCAGCAGGATGCTTGTCTCATAATCCTGACTCCAATGAACGAGGATGATCTGCAGCTGGCAGGAAACCAGAGTAGCCGTTCTACTGTGTACAGTGAGGCCGGAGTTCAGTCAGAGGAGGGTGAGTCGCCATAAAAATGAGCACGGGGGAGCATCAGGCCAGCATGAGGGATGGTTGTGTCTTCCTATCTGTTTGATACCAGCTTGAGCTGCAGCCGACTCTGTGAGCTCCTGTTTGGAGGGCCGAATGGGCAGGATCATTCTGTTTCCTCATGCAGGTCAATCACAGGACCAGAGAGCTGCCATCTCTAGGGGATATTCATCTGTGGGACCTCAGAGGGTGCAATGCCACATCTTTGCACCCCCCCCTACTACCATCCACCATCCGCCAGCTCAAATACTATCACCTCTGCGCGAAGTGCGTCAGTCAGTAAGTCTTGTTCACTTTCTAATCAGTGATAAAGATCAAGGAGGAAGGATCCAGGAAACAAGCCACAGGAAACGACAAATAACTTGCAAAAATTAGTAAATAAGTAAAGGGACATTAAGAAGTAATAGAAATTCTATGTAACATTTCACTTAACATAATGAAGAATGGGGCAATAAATTGATTTTAAAATTAAATGTTTTAGATTTGCCATGCATCTGGTAATTGAAATTGGCCCATGTTTCTGAGCTGATACAGATCTCCTTAGGCAGTCCTAGGTTAGGATATATACTGTTCCTGTAATTTGTGAGATGAAGTACTTTCCAGCACCTAAGGACTTGCCTTTTTCAGTTTGGCCTATTTCCTGCAGGATATGTTTCATATTTGCCTGTAGTTGTAATGATAACAAGATCCAAATAATGTGATTCACATTACCTGTACATTGTACGAAAATCTTTCAGGGTAATATGCATCTTGCCACTGCCTTGCTTGAGATTTCTCTGTTTTTGTGCCATTTAACCCAATACAGAAAGTAATTTAAGTTAGCAAATTGAAATGTCATCACTTTTATCTTATGGTTAATTATATAAATGCTCAATTTTCTTATTGAGACACATAAGATTCTGAGGGGGCTCGATACGGTAGATGTTGAGGGGATGTTTCCAATGTAGGGGGACCTAGAACTAGGGGGCACAGTTTAAAATAAGGGATCTCCTATTTAGATGGAGATGTGTGAGGAATTCCTTCTCTCAGAGGGTTGTTAATCTTTGGAACTCTCTTCCATTAAGAGCAGTGGGGGCTGGGTTATTGAATGTATTCATGGCTGAGTTTGATAGATTTTTGATCTATGAGGAAGTCAAGGGTTATGAGGAACAGGCAGGAAAGTGGAGTTAAAGCCACAATCAGACCATCCATGATCTTAGTGAATGGCAGAGCAGACTAGATGGGCTGAATGACCTAATTCTGCTCCTATTTCTTATGATTTTTCCTTAGTAACCCTCTCAAAAATAGCTCTTTTTATTATCCATGGGATGTGGATGTTTCTGACAAGGCTAGAATTTATTGCCCATCACTAATTTCCATTGAAAAAGCAGTGGTGAACCATCTTCTTCAACCTACAGTCCATGTGGTGTAGGTACATTCACGGTGCTATTAGAGAGGGAGTTCCAGGATTTTCCCTCAGCGACAATGAGGGAATGGTAATATATTTCTATGTCAGGATGGTGTGCGATTTGGAGGGGAACTTGCGGGTGGTGTTCCAATGCACTTGCTGTCCTTGTCCTTCTTGATTGTCAAATTTGATGGTTTGGGAGATGCTGTTGAAGAAGCCTTGACGAGCTGCTGCAATGTAGCTTATAGATAGCACAAACTGCAGTCACAGTGGTGTGAAGGGTGAATGCTTAAGGTGCCAGATGCAGTGTCACTCAAGTGAGCTACTTTGTCCTGATGACATCAAGCTTTTTGAGTGTTGTTGGAACTGCACTCTTCAAGGCAAGTAAAGCGCATTCCATCACACTCCTGATTTGTGCCATGTAGATGGTGGAAAGGCTTTGGGGGGTCACTTGTTGCAGAAGACACAGCCTTTGACCTGGTTTTGCGGCCACCGTTATGTTAATTCATTGTATTGAATGGCATTTATGGGGTCAACCGGTCTTTTCTGTCAGAGTGTTGAACGCTTGATAACAGAAAATTGTCATTCTTCATTTTTGTCAACTTGCTCGCCTTTTCCTGTGATGTAATGATGTTTTTTAATTGGGTCAAAGAAAGATTTCATTATATTTATATTTGTTATATTTATATATTTATTATATGTAACAATGGCTAGTCAGGGAATGAATTGCAGATTCTCCCTCACTGAGTCCAACTTATAAATGCTCACAATAGCTCAGTTAAATTTCCGTTGAATGGTGACCCTCAGGATGTTAATTGTGGAGGGTTTGATGATGGCAATGCCATTTTATGACAAGGGGAGTTGGTTAGATTTTCATTTGGAGTTGGTCAGTGCCTGTCATTTATGTTGATGTGAATATTATTTACCACTTACTAGGCACTTGAATACTGTCCAGACTTCAGACATGGCTCAGTTGGTAGCATTCTTACCTCTGTGTTAGGAGATAGTGAATTCAAGAACCACTCCAGGGGTATTGAGGGAGTGCTATCTTCCAGATGACAAGTTAAACTGAGGCCTTGTCTGCCCTTGCAAGTAGATGTAAAGAATCCCATGGCACTGTTTGAAGATGAGCAGAGGCATTATCCCCAGTGTCCTGATTAATATTTGTCCCTCAATCTACACCACAAGGATAGATTATCTGCTTGTTATAACATTGTTGTCCGTGGAAGCTTGCTGTGTGCAAATTGGCTGCTGCGGTTCCAACATTACAGCAGTGAATACACTTCAAAAGTACTTAGTTGGTTGTAAAACACTTTGGCACAATGTAAAAGCAAGTCTTTCTTTCTATCAGGTCTTGCTGCATGTGGGCAAAAACTGCGTCAGTATCTGAGGAGTCACGAATGGCACTGAAGACTATGCAATCATTAGCAGACATCCCCACTTCTCAACTTACAATGGAGGAAATGCCATTGATGAAATGGCTGAAGAAGGTTGGGCCTAGCATAATGCCCTGAGGAACTCCTGCAGTGATATCCTGATGTAAAATAATGAATGTAGGAATAAATTGCAGGTGTTTATGGAGTACATTGAGTTAGCTTAAGGCTAATGTGCCTATGAATGGCACAGTTATGAGCACTTATTGTGAGCATTTATAATTTGGGCTCAGTGAGGGAGAATCTGCAATTCATCCTCTGACTAGCCATTGTTACATATAATAAATATAATGAAATCTTTCTTTGATTCAATTAAAAAACATCATTACATCACAGGAAAAGGCGAGCAAGTTGACAAAAATGAAGAATGACAATTTTCTGCTATCAAGGGTGCAACACTCTGACATAAAAGACTGCTTGACTCCAGAAATGCCATTCAATGTAATTAATTATTTATAATAAATTTCACTTTGTTGCTATGAGGATATCATAATCAGACAACGCAGGGAAATGCACAACCCATATGGTAAAGTTGGTGACTATCACATTATTAATATAGACTCAGTCAAGAATTGAACAAGAACTTGGGATATGTTAGAACACATTATTACTTCAAAGAAATGATTATTTATATAGCTTGTGCTGTACGAGACGTGAACAGTAATTGCCGATGGGGAAATTCACTTCTCTTATTGAATCGGAACTCTTCGAATTTGCCCTGATACTCAATTTATGATGATTGGAGGTGATCCATGATAAATTACAATCTCTATTTTTTGTAAGCTGGGTCTGGTATTGATCCAATTATTTTTTTGACTCCTTTAACAAAGTTAATATTTTTAATTTTAACTTAATTGTCCAGGAAACTGACGGCATCAAGTCATGGAATCATAGGGTGGAAATGCCCTGCACTAAGTGCAGCAGAGGGCGTGAGAAAAGTCGTTTTACCTGCCGGTCGTAATGGCGGGTTTTCACGCCATATCGACAATTCCCAGGGGCCCCTGCCTCATTAATAATGCATTCCTGGGAAACAGCTGGGCTGCTGGCAGGGCAGCCTCTGATTCGCCTGCCCCACCATCACCTCTGGCCTTCAATGATCCAGGCATCATATTTAAAGGCTGATCCCTGCACAGAGCTAGCACTCTCTAAGGGATCGGAAGCTGCTAGAGAATAATGGCTGCCAAAGGGAGGAAACATGCTGCCCCCAAATTTAGCGACGCCTCCCTCGGGCTTCTACTGGGCACAGTGGAGGCCCGCTGTGAAGTCCTCTACCCCTGCTCTGGGGGCGAAGGCCAGCAAGCAAGGTCACCAAACCAGCATGGGAGGCAGTGGCAGCAGTGGTCAGTGCCATCGCCCTGCAAAAGAGGACAGCCACCCAGCACTGAAAGAGGATCAATGATCTCTTCCGTTCTGCCACTCTTCTCATCACTCTCAACTCACACACTCTCAAACCCACCACACATCCACAGGGATCTCACTCACTGCCAGTTCAGGGGGCATCACCATCTCACATACACCTTCATTTGTCCTTATCCCATCCATGGTGCCACTCGCCACCCACACATGCCAGGCATCCTTATCATCTGGCTTGGCAGGCATCCTGCTTACACTCTCTCTATCTGTCTTCATGTAGGACAAGTTGGCACACAACAAAAGGGGGAGGTCGCAGACTAGTGGAGGAATGCCTGATATCAAGGAGGGCAGATTTTTAATTAGTAAGGGGTTGAAAGGTTATGGGCAGAGGACGGGAAATTGGAGTTAAGGCCAAAATGAGATCAGCCATGATCGTATTGAATGGCGGGGCAGGCTCGAGGGGCTGAATTGCCTACTCCTGCTCCTAGTTCTTATGTTCTTATGTTATGTTCTTATCCAGGTCCTCACAGACTTTGAAAATAGAGTCATCCAGCTGGCCAGCGATGATCTGGACCGTTCCTGTGCTGTCGGTGAGGTCGGCGGTGCTCAACCAAGTGAGGGTCCAGCAGTGTAACATCCATCAGACAACCATGCTGTGAGTGAGTTCCCCTGTTCCACAGTCCCCTGCCGTGCATTAATTATCTCTCCTTGTTTTCACAGGCACATCTGGAAAGCAGCAGAGGGGTCCACAAGCCAGGTCCTCGACTCAAGCCCCAAAGACACCTCGGAAGAAGAATCTGGTAACGCCCTCGTTGAAGACCCATTTCAGCGCTCACCCACACCCTCCACAAACGCAGAGACACACACCTAGTTCTCGGACCTAGCTCTAGAGTGGTCTCAGGATCACAGTCTGGTGAGTACATCGCACTGTGATCCACAGCAGGTGGAGGCAAGGACTTCCCATGTTTCTGGCACTTGGAAGCCAGAAATCTGCTGAGTCTGAGCCAGATGAGGAGTCTCTGGACTCAGTTGTACCTCAGTTGCTGCAGCAGTAAAGGCAAGCTCAGGAACATCAGGAAGGAATGTCCGCTGCGCTCCTCAGATTGCAAGGCACAATGGAGGAATCCGTCCGTCTTCAGGCTGAGGTGATAGTGCCAGCATGCCAACATTGACATCAACACTGATAGGATGGCGGTCGCCATGGAGACCTTGGTCCAGGACATCTGTCCTGTACCGCTGCATGGGCTGAACTCCATCACTGATTCTATAGTTGGCCTCCAACAGTGTCAATGTGAGAGTGGTGTGGGGCAGTTTGATCTCACTCCAGCTTACCCTTCTCCTCTTCAGCCAGGGAACATCAGGCACCCATAGGGAGGATGCACACCCTGGGGCCATTCAATGACTCCAGGAGTGTCTGGCCCATCTGAATCTCCTCTTCCTGTTACCCCAGCAGCTCCAGCTCCACAAGCCAAGGAGGGAGCCACTGTCACACTGCAGGACCCTGAAAGCAGGCCAGACCTCTCCAGGTCACAGCCCTTCAGATGATGCCCGCCAACGTCATCACAGACAGGGCGTAGCAGTCAGCAGGCTGCCTCCACCTCTGATGTGGATGTCAGGGGAGCACCAAGAAGTAGCGACAGGGTTAGAAAAGTTAAGGGGAATTAGTTGCACAGACTGGGCACGGGTGTTAATCACTTGTACATAATGTTCACTATTGTAAATAAACTCCCAAGAATGTCCCAATGCCAATGGCTCCTTGTTCTGATGAGCAGCATTTGTGTCACTCAGATGTGAAACCTTGATTCCTGCAGTAGATAAAGGCAGGTGTCTCAGGCCAGGGCCTTTTCCCTGTGCAGCGTGTAACATTTAGACCAAAGTGATGGTCCAGCCTCACACTCCCTGGACACATTAGAGATGCCTGCACCTCGATGTTGCTTGTCATTGCTGCCAGAATGTGATGGGCAAGCGTCACAGAGTTCCGTCATTCTCTCTGTGTGCCCTCAGCACCTTTGAGGTGGGGTTGGCTCCCACCTCGTCAGCATCTGTGACCAGTGACTCTGTGCTCCCGGAGGGGTCAGGTGCTGAAGGCTGACAAAGGATCAGGTACATTTAAAGTTTCATTCAAAGTTTAATGGCTGCGTCTTTATGATATGACCCTGATCACAGAGTGCAAGTGAGCTGCCCTCAGCCAGACAGGAGTCATTCACAGAGGCTTTGTGAAGACCTATGGAGTGTCCTCACTGCATGCTGTCATCATCCTCCTGGCATCTAGCGACTATTAGGGCCTCCGCTGTGTCTCCGTGACATGAGCCTGAGCACTGAGGGTATGTTTGCTGCCATCAGCCACACAGGAGTCAAACGTTCACAGATGCAAAGTGAGGATGTCAGGACTATTCTCACTGCATCTCATTATCTATGAGTCTTGTGGCTATAAGGGCCTCCCGAGCGCACCTGCCTCGCCTGGCCAGTGCGATAGCCTCATTGCCGGTATCCTTGCCTTCGAGGGCCTCATCATCATCATCTCCTTCAACGTCCTCCTCAGCGGAGGAGACATGCAGTTCCTCCATCTCCTTCTCAGCTAGGTTATTGCTACATTGCAGTGCCAGGTTGTGGAGCACACAGCAAGCTACGGTGATGCGTGGCACCCTCAGTGGACTGTATTGCAGTGCTCCACCAGACCTGCTGAGGCACTGGAATCTCATTTTCAAAATGTCTATGGTTTTCTCCACCAAAGCCTAGGTCACAGCATGAGCCTTGTTATACCGTCGCTCTGCTGCAGTCTGAGGCCGCTGCATAGGCTTCATCAGCCACGGCCTCTGTGGTAGCTCTTGTCCCCAAGGAGCCAACCCTGCAGCATCTGTGGACCCTGGAAGTTGTCAGGAATCTGACTCCTTCTAAGGGTGTAGGAGTCTTGGATGCTCCCTGTGCAGACCTGTAGGATGTGTTTGTGGTGGTTGCACACCAGCAGAACATTCAGCGAGTGGAAGCCTTGTGGTCGATGTAGTTGACAGCTTGTTGCCATAGAGATCTAAACGCCACGTGAGTGCAGTCGATGACACCCTGCACCTGTGGAAAATCTGAGATCTGAGCAAATCCCAGCGCACTTGCTTCCTGGCTTTCCTGATGCCGGGCAAAATGCACAAAGATGGCGTAAAGGTGACCTCCTGGATACACTTGTGCTTGGAGGCTTGTGAGATCCCAATCAGGTCACCTGTGGAGCACTTGAAGGGGCCACTGCTGTAAAATTTGAGCACCAGAGTCACTTTCAGGGCCACTGGCAGTGGATGCGCTCCATATCCCCGTGATGCCAAATCCTGCAGCAGGTGGCATACGTGACCAATCAGTTCCCTAGACATGCACAGATTTTAGTGACACTGGTTCTCAGTCATCTGCAGGAATGACAAGTGCCATCTATAGACCCTGAGTCTAGCGAAGCATCTATGAATGATGGCTCTCTGTAAATCTTCAGTTGTGTGTGCAGCAGACCCTGTTGTCTCTTTATCTTGAGGGAGCTGCTCCTCCCTTTGCTGAACTAGCTGCTTCCACCGCTCTCTTCTTCTTCTTTTCTGGTATCTGTAAGCCATGAGGCGCACTCCTAAATCACCAGGATCCATGATTCTGATGTTCTTCTCCTGCGGGATCAAAGAGAGATGTGTGGGTTAGCATATGGCTTTAAGGCCCTCTCTTGGTTAAGTCTGAAGGCCCCTTCACACATGCTGGAGAGTGCTGGCCACCACATGGATGGTCAGTGTGTAGTGCGCTTCACAGCTGTTTGAAACTCCACCCACCTCCGCCCCACTCCGCTTGACCGATTGGCGGCAGCTTCAGCCACTGGACTGAATGCTGTGCCCTCAGCTCAGGCGCAGGCTTCTCCTAACCTACACTGTAAGGCTGGGCTGTTAGCTTGAACCATAATGGATACTGGTCCAAACCTTAATAAAGACATTGCAAGAGGCTGTGAGCACCTCCATCAGTCCCTGAGCCATGGCCACCTTTTGCAAGGGGATCGTACAACTTGCCCAATTGCTCTGCTGCCCCCTAAAACTCACATTAATTTGCAGCCTGTGCCCGAGGGGTGAAAAGTTCTGGAGCATTTGGTGGCATTTTCATGCTTTTGCGTTGTTTGAGTTGGCAGAAAAGCTTTAGAGGTCCGACTCCAAACTTGTCAATGGAGCTGCAGCTGAATGGTCTCAGCTGCTGAAGAATGTCCACTTTTTCCAAGCTTTTCTAAGTGCGTGGCTGCTTCCCTCACCCTCACTCCCCCCACAACCCCCTCGGTGTGTGCTTAAGTCCTTCCTTCAGTCTGTGCTGCCTTTTCCCCCACCCCTCTCCCGGCCTGACCTGCACTGGAGCCCTTGTGCCGGCACCACACTGAAAGCCAGCTTGGAAAAAGCAGCTTCCCCCAGCAAATATGTGGCGCCTCTTCCTTGATGTCCTGCAGGCGATGCTCACGAGCACTGTGCAAGGTTGTGTGCACTCACCTCCGAGTTCCCCTTGAAGTTCAGGTCGCCAGGTGCATGCCTACTAAAGGTAGTCTTGAAGCACACCGTTCTGAAGTCACGCAGATGTGGGCGGTAAATTTGACATGGGGTCATGATTCTGGTGAGCAGGGCTGATAATGAGATGCTGAAGTATTGAAATTAGGTTCCTGACATGCAGTGGCTAGAAACCCCACCTGCCATTGACGGGTGGAGTGGATGATTGCAAACTGGTTTCACAACAGCGTGAAACTGATTTTTGGCCTTCTCGCCATATTGTCCGCTCATGCCCGCCATGAAGCCCGACGCCAAAAGGACCGGAAAATTCCAGCCATAGAATGAAGTATGCCATTTGGCCTATCTTGCCTATGCTAGCTCTTTGAAAGAGCTATTTCCCCAGTCCTTTCCACATAACTCTCCACTTTTTTTCCCTTTCAATATATATCCAATTCCCTTTTGAAAGTTACCATTGAATCTGGCTTCCACTATCCCTGCAGATCATGCATTTCAGGTTGTAATAATTCGCTGCATAAAAAAAGCCTCATCATCCCTCTGGAAATTTTAACAATTATTTTAAATCTTTGACCTCTCATTATTCACTCACCTGCAGTGGAAAACATTTTTTCTCTACTTACCCTATCAAATCCTTTGAATACTTCTTTTGAATTTTTCCATAAGCTTCCCTGGTCGAAGGATAACAATCCAAAGCTTCTCCATTCTCTCCGTGAAACTGAATTATTTCATCCCTGATACCATTCTCGTAAATCTCCTCTGCACCATCTGCTAAGCCTTGACATCTTCCTAAAGTGTGGTGGTTAGAATTGAACATAGCACTCCAACAGAGATGTAACCAGTGATTTATAAAGTTAACTGTCTTCATGAAAAACAAGAAGGAACCTTCCCTGTGACTTGAGGGAATATAAAGATTTTTTAAACCTCGTAACTTAAAACTAGGTTTTCCAATTGAGCATCTTTTCCTACATCAATTTTATAAGGGGATAAATAAAAGGATAAATGATGATATATGAGTCTTGTGTCTCAATCCTTCCAATTATACAGTTCCATTCACAATAACAGTAAACCGGAAAGAAGACATTAAAGTTAGGATTCTTGTCTTGTCTTCTCAAAAAATTACTCTGAAAATTTTTTGGAACTTATCAAACTGAGTTCTTTGATTCCATCTTGTTAAACCTGCTCCTGACAGGTTAATTCAAATGCACAGAGATAGTTAAAATGCAATTATTAAAATGAAAGGGACTACACAAATGTGTAACTCAGCCATACAGACGCAGAACATTCTTGGTCCTATATCCGGGTTTTACTGAGTTTAATGAGTTATATGGGGATCAGACCAGATGCCCCCTCCCCCATCTCTGTCATGTCCTCCATCCCTACAGTTATGCTTGTGGCCTGGCAATAAATATTTAACATCAACTGAAAAAGTGCAAGCCCGTTGTTCCTTTGTTTTATTGTGTTTTCTTCACAATTTCATACTCTCTTCTCCTGAAGTCACCGGTGCATTACTTCATAATGTTCTATGGCTGAGAACCACCCTCAGGCATCTCAATAAAATTTCCTCACATTGATAGCCACACACTTGTACTTTCCAGGGATTGTGGGGAAGACAGAGATGGGGGGTCGGAGGGGTGGGCCCATCTGGGGCTGGCTCATCATATACCTCACAAAACTGAGCTAAAAGCTAGATATGGAACCAAGAACTTTCCTGGTCTGTATGGCAATGTAGCCCCTTTCATTTTAATGATCTCCTTTTAGCTATCTTTGCATTTGAATTAGCCTGACGGGAGCAGTTTTAACAAGACGGAAAACAGCAACCAAAGGACTCAGTTTGTAAAGTTTAAAAATTATTCAGAATGCTTTTTTTTGGAAAGACAAGAAAAAGAATCCTAAACTTAATATAATCTTGAAATATGTCCCTTCAGGCTTTGAATAAAATACACCCGACAGAGACCGGCAATCAGCAATTCTTATTTTTATTACAAGAAGAAAGGATTGGTTGAAAAATGTATCAGGTTACAAGGATCAATCAACAGCAGGTCAAAGAGACTGGTAAAAAGCTCATGTTGGAACATAAGGGAAATCAGCCAACAAAATAGTGCCAAAACTACTGAAAATTCAAACCTTCAGGAGGGTCGCCGGCCTCACTAGCAAAATACATTATTTTTAAAAAACGGTTGTATGTCAAGAATGGCTCAAATTCCATGAAGTGCGGAAAGTCTTTAGTTTTACATAAAACTATAAAAACAAACTCTGAAGACACAAGCTGAGGCTTCAGCCATCTCATGTTGAGTTTTGACCGCACAGAATGAGTAACCTGGCTCTCCTTTCATTTCAAATTTCTACGACATTAATCTTGGAACACTGTCCACAGTGACTGTTCTGAATGGGACACAGTTTGCTAAACCTCTGTCTGAAAGCTAGCCAATGCTATTAATAAGGGGTTGATCTTATATATTAGTAGCTTAGTTCAGTATTAATATCATTTGTGTCGTAATATGATGAGGCCTTTTCTTTAGATCACTATTTTCCCTGTATTTTTGGTCATTTGTTCCTATACATTTATTAGAATTTACAAAAACGTCGACAAAGAGTATACAGTGACATTATTTCTATATTTCCTTAGTTCTGATGAAGAGTCATATGGACTCGAAACGTTAACTGTACTCCTCTCCGCAGATGCTGTCAGACCTGCTGAGTTTTTCTGGCTATTTTTGTTTTTGTTCAGTATACAATGACATTGGGCTGGATTTTCGGGTTGGCGGGCGACCACGATTGGCGGGCCCGGGAGCGGCTGGGGAATGAACCACCGCCCGCGATCGGCCCCCGACCATGATTTCATGCTGACTGGCCAATTGACGGCTCAGCGCTGCCGGGGTGGGGGGCAGGAGGAGGAGGGCAAGCACTGAAGTCAGTGCAGGAACGGGGGAGTACGGATTGAAAGCTCCCTGAAGGCAGGGAGCTGCCTCACGGAGCTGAAGAATTTAAATTCAATAAGAGCAGATTTTAAAATCTGGAAAAAATGCCCACACATCAGAATGAGTCACCTAAGCACATGGAGGCTGAAATTTGTGTCAAAACATTTTTATCTTTTTTAAAATTAATCTGGGAAACCTCATCCCACCCTTGGATGAGGTTTCCTGAAAAAGTGCAAAGGCCGCCAGGATGATTCACCCTCCCACCAACCGTAACGTTGGACGGGCAGTGAAAAATACCAGTTAATTGCGCCATTAATGGGCTTAATAGCCCTCTTAATTGTCGATGGGCGCACTGTTGACTTTAGTGCGTGCCCGCCGACCGAAATATTGCGCAACCGCGCAATGAGGTCAGGACGCTCACCCGATGTCATCACACGCTATTTTATGCTCGTGTGTGTCGGGCACGCACCCGCACACCGAGCGAAAAATTCTGGCCATGGTTACCATGTGTTTTTGCTCATATGGATAGTGGAATTTATTAAAACTAGTGTTGTGGCATATTTAGTAATAAACAGTTATATTATTATTCTTCTTGATTTCTGTATTTTTCTTTGCTCTTCCTTTCTTTTTTCTCTTTAATTCTTATTCTTTCCCTATTTCTGTTTCTCTTTTCACTACCATTAACCTTTCTTTTTACTTTCCTCTTTTTTTTGTTTGTTCTTTTTCTTATATGTTTCCTCTTTATTTTCTTGCCCATTTCTCGAATCCATTTAAATCTGTTCCTGTAGCTGCTCAGTTATTTCTATCCTCTCATTCTTTCGATGTTTCTGGTGTTTTGTTTTGTTGCTGTTCATCTTATTCTGTTTTCACAACTTTGTTCCTTCTCCTTTTCCTCCCTGTTTCTCCCATTCTGTTCTAATCTCTGCCTGTTTTGGCTGTTTGTTTTCTTTTAATCTGCTTCTTCTTTCATCCATTGTCAATGAGATTTTAAGAAATCCAGGGTGGTTTGGCGGCACGGGTGGGGAGGTGATGTGTGGTTATCAGATTTCTGCTTGTCTGGGATCTGACACACCTTACAGCACAAACACAAGCATGGAAATAGGTTACACCTATATTTCTGCTCCTTTACATTACTTCAAGTATTTCTAGGTTTTCCCCTGAGGGGAGGACCAGAATGCTTCGTTCGAACATCTTTGGGTTAAATCAAAGTCTTGAAGTCGCCTGGCGGTACCAGGAAAGGGGTCCTGTGCTGATACTCAGTGGCTCTAGATTCAAGTGTTCTCTTATCATTCAAATTCATCGATGCCTCAGGCGGACTTTGCAGATTTGTCTGTTACAGAACTTGAAAAAGAAACTTCATGCTCTTTTTCAAAAACCAACTAGTGTAGAGAAATAAAGCTAGACTGTTCCTGTTGTGACTGAGATAAATTGCAGGCATTTCAGATTATCAGAAGAAATTCAGACGGGGAAAGATGTTTCCATTTTGACAGATACTTTATAATAGACCAGGAGGGAAGGCAGGAAGGAAATGGAAATATCAAGAAGGGTCTGTCAGCTGCTGACCATTTGAAGAGAAAGAGAACTCTATAACTGAAAAAAAAAGCAAAATACTGCAGAAGCTGAACATCTGCAGTACTTCTTCGAGGTAGGCATTCCTGGAAGAGAAGTGGCAGTCAATTAAACACTAAAATAAAAGATAAGATAAACTGGCCCTCTATCCAGCTCCACCTGTCCCACCCCCCTTAAACAGCTTATATTTCACCACATTTCTTATTCCTCTTTAGTTCTGATGAAGAGTCATACGGACTCGAAATGTTAACTCTGTCTTCCTTTCCATAGATGCTGTCAGACCTGCTGAGTTTTTCCAGCAATTTTTGTTTTTGTTTCTATAACTGAGAATCTGCACCATGCTCAAGGGAAAAGTTCTAATTTAAGGAATTTAATACAATAAGGAATAGCAAAAGACCATGATTCACATCAAGCCCATCAGTGGCAGCTTTTCTTTGTATGAAATACCCTAAAATACTTCAAATGAGTATTTTAATGAATTAGTTGCATCTATTATAAAGAAATATCACTGTGGTACATGTACGATAATACCAAAAACCCCATAACAAAAACTAAATACTGCAGATGCTGGAAAATAAAGGCACAAAGTGCTGGAAATACTCAGAAGACATCTGTTCTGAAGAGGAGTCATATTTGACTCGAAACATTAAGTCTGTTTCTCTCTCCACAGATGCTGCCAGACCTGCTGAGGATTTCCAGCACTTATTGTTTTTGTACCAAGAAATCCATCCTTTATTTGTCTACTATCGATTTCCCGTGGTGTTATTCATGGACAGACAAGTTCAAATCCAAACTTCAAGTGGAGCTTAGAAGCAGGGGATTACTGAACCAAGCATGTAGACATAATTCAGTGTTCAGTTTAAAGTCATATGCTGTTCCTTGGAGTTGCTCCAACTCCACTGCCATAGCTTCACCTGGAACCTCATTTATGCATAGCATCAGGGTTCTGACACACATCCAGCAAAGTTGCAAAAGCAGAGATGGACAGCTGTGAAGAAATTTCCAACCTGTGTGTAGTAATTGTAAGTTAAACCTTTTCTTACTGTCATGGGGATCATGTAACTGTACAGATGAATCAGCCCTAAGTGCAGGGAATCTGAGGGGCAGAGCTTTCTATCCTTGGTCTTGGAACAAGCACATAGCCTCCTCTGGAGTCTGTTAATAAAGTTCACTGTTTCCTACAAGAAACCAGCCCTGCATTCCAAGTTTATTACAACTGGCAATGAGGATAAAAAGTGCTGACGCGGTACCTCATCTCGTGACTGTGAGTATTCCAATGTTTTAAGGGAAGAAAGGAAGTGTACTCACCAGCAATGCCTCATTTTGGCAGAATTGACCGGTACGACTCATCCATCAAGGATTGGAGTCAATACATTGAGGGATTAGGTTCCTACTTTGTAGCTAATGAAATAACAGTGGAGGAGAAACAGGAGGCAACTCTCCATAAGTGTCTGTGGGAGCAAAACCTATAACTTAATCCGTAGCTTGATGGCTCTGAATGCACAAGATTCAAGTTTAACTCTCAACAAAGGGCCCCTGGTGAGTCGATCACAACATACATCGTGAAGCTAAAACAATTAATGGAGCACTGTGACTTTGGTGATACATTAAATGACATGTTGCGAGATTGTTGGGTTTACGACATAAATGACAACACCATTCAGCGCTGTTTGCTTGCGGAAGTTGAGCTAGACCTGAAGCGCACTATGGAGATAGCGCTAGCAATGGACAGTGCTGAGAGAGACTCTCAGGCTTTGCAGAGTGTACAACATGTCGCTGTTCTGCAGTTAGGACAAGAACCTGCTGCCGGGCATGGCACAAAGACCAGGGAGGCTACCGCGAAGCGAGACACGGTCCCTACTGCTAGAAAAATAAAAAAAGATACTGAAAGCAGCTCACCAGTAATCCAGAAGTTAAAGTGTTACCATTGTGGGGGAAATCTTGCACCCGCACTCTGCAGATTTAAAGAGGCAGAATGCCACTACTGCCACAAAAAAGGACATGTTGTTAAACAGTGCAGGACTAGATCAAGGCAGCCATTCAGACATCAGGTCAAGTTAAATGAAATGCACAACATAGATGAGCCTGAGCTACTGAGGCTGACGTTTATCCCCTACGCAATCTGAAGGCCAGGAAAGCTTCAAGAAAATGGAAAGCCTCTGCTCACAGGAGCATCAACCACAGTGGTGGGAGAGCACATCTTTAAATACCTCAGAGAAGGTACTCAGCCATTGAGTTTGGAGAAAACCGCTGCTCAGTTAAAAAAATATGCAGGAGAAGTAATACAGGTGAAAGACATCACCTCTGTACCTGTATCATACAGGCAACAGATAGCTCAGCTGTCAATAATTGTTGCAACAGGAGAAGGACCTAGCATTCTGGGCCGTGATTGGTTGAAATAAATCAAACTAAGCTGGTCAGAGATTTTTCAGGTCAGGGCAGGAAGAATTCCAGAGTCGCTGAAAAAGTATGACAGAGTATTCCAAGATGAGTTGGGGAAAATCAAAGGTCCACAAGCTAAAATATATGTGGACTCTGAAGCAACACCCTGGTTTTTTAAGGCAAGACCTGTGCCTTACGCTCTGAGAGAAAAGGTAGATGCGGAATTACATCATTTGGAGAAATTAGGAATAATACAGCCAGCCCAATTTTCAGAATCGACAGCACCCATAGTCCTTGTGCTAAAGCTGGACCAAACCATTTGCATCTGCAGAGATTATAAATTAATGGTAAACAAGACTACCAAATTAGACAAATACTCAAACCCAAAGATTTAAGATCTGTCTGCTAAACTTGCAGGAGAAAGATCCTACACTAAACTGGATATGAGACATGCGTATCAGCAGCTCAAACTGGAGAACACATCAAGAAATAATGTCACCATAAACATGCACAAGGGCCTGTACAAATATACACACCTGCCCTTCGGGATGTCCTCTGCCTCTGCGATTTTCCAGAGAACCATGGAAAGCTTACTACGAGGACTCCCCCGAGTTATAGTGTACCTGGACAACATCCTAATTACAGGATCCACAGAAGCAGAGCATGTGGCAAACCTGGAAGAGGTTCCGAAGAGATTTTTAGAGGCTGGCATTCATTTAAAAACAGAAAAGTGCACTTTCCAAACAAAGGAAGTTGTGTATCTGAGTCATTGAGTGGATGGCCAAGGGTTGCATCCATTAGAGGAGAAAGTCAGGGCAATCAAGGAAGTGCCCTCTCCTACTAATATCATGGAGCACAAGTCTTTTTTGGGCATGGTAAATCATTACGGACAATTTTTGCCTAATCTATTTTATCATTGGAGAAGAACCATGGATGGTCCTGGAAGGCACAGCAAGAGGAAGCCTTCTCAAGAATCAAGAAGCTTTTACACTCGTCATTTCTGCTAGTGCATTATGACCTGTCCAAGGAATTGTTACTCACTTGTGATGCATCTTTCTACAGAGTGGGAGCAGTATTATCACCCAAGATGCAGGATGGATCTGAAAGGCCATAGGATATGTATCCAGAACCCTTTCTGCAGCCAAGAAATGTTATTCTCAAATTGAAAAAGAGGGCTATCTGTCGTATTTGGAGTAAAGAAGTTCCATAACTACTTGCACAGCTGACACTTCACCATAGTATCAAATCCCAAACCACTGTTAGCGTTGTTTAATGAAGATAAGGCAATCCCACTGATAGCCTGTGCTAGAATTCAAAGATGGGCTTCAATTTTGTCAGCATACGAGTACTTTGATGCATCGTCCGGGTTTGCAAATAACAAATGCAGACGCCCTCAGTCATCTCCCTTTGCATGATAGTATTACACATGTACCAGTACCTCAAGAGGCAGTACTTGTGTTGAATTTCCTGGACAATTCACCAGTCTGTATGAGACAGATAAAGAATTGGACAAATTGGGATCCAATTTTAGCAAGAGTCTTCGAACAGCTATTACAAGGATGGTCAAATGCACAAGTCCCTGAAGAATTAAAACCATTCTTTATATGTAGATCCGAACTGAGTTGTCAAGATGGTGTCTGATTTTGGGGAGCAGGAGTAGTTATCCCTGTGCAAGGAAGAGAAGCATTATTAGAAGAACTTCATAGTGCGCATCCTGGTATTTCAAAAATGAAGATGCTCTGGTTGCCAGGTATAAACAGTGATATAGAAGAAATGGTGAAACACTGTTTCCAGTGTCAGCAACAGCAGAAGTTGCCCGTTTCAGCTTCACTGCATCCGTGGGAGTGACCTGGTCAACCCTGGGTTCGACTCCATGTTGGTCCATTTCTAGGTACCATGTTTCTTGTGATTATCGATGCACATTCCAAATGGATGGACGCGTTTGAAGTGAGATCACCCACTTCATCTGCAACCATTGAAAAACTGCACCAGAGTTTCAGTGTTCATGGTTTGCCTGAAGTTATTGTGTCAGACAATGGTACAGCTTTCACCAGCGCTGATTTCCAAAGATTCGTGAACCTATATAGGATTAAGCACATCAGAACTGCACCGTACCATTCCTCGTTGAATGGCTTGACAGAAAAAACAGTACAAACCTTTAAAACAGGCATGATGAGGCTATCAGAGGGAATGTTAGAAATGCAAATTTTAAGATTCGTGTTTAGCTATTGCACAATTCCTCATGCAACCACTGATTTAACACCTTCAGAATTGTTATTGAAGTGCCAACCTCATACAAGATTGAGCTTTGTATTCCCTAATTTAGAGGGGAAGGTGGAGAGAAACCAGGGGAGTCAGAAAGTAAATCATTACGTTCACAGTAAAGGTCAAGAGTTCACTTATCAAGTGGAAGTGGAAAACAGGATTGTTAGGAAACATGTGGATCATCTCAGAAGTCAAGAAACCCTCCAACAACCAGTTAATCCACCTGAAATCGAAGTCGAAACTTTGACACCTGAGGTGCCAGATTGACATTGATGTTTCTGTTGAAGTAAATAATTCTGAACTGCCATTGTATATGGATGTCCTGAAGCTGTAGTTCCTGTGCAAGTTGACCCAATGGAAAGGCTTCCAGTTGTAGAGTTGTCACTCTACCTGAATCTGAAAACCTCCTCAAAAACTAAATTTATAATTGCATGAACTGTAAATTATTGCATATAATATGGGTTAAGATATTTCGGTAAATAAGGTAAAACAAAATTAAATGGGGAGGAATGTAGTAATTGTACATTAACCCTTTTCTTACTGTCATGGGGATCATGTAACTGTACAGATGGATCAGCCCTAAGCGCAGGGAATTTTAGGGGCAGAGCTTTGTAGCCTTGGTCTTGGAACAGGCATGTAGGTTGCTTTGAAGTCTGTTAATAAAGTTCATTGTTTTTTACAAGAAACCCATCTTGCACTCTCCAACTTTATTCCACTATGTGCTTACTATTATATAATACTTTGATTTAATGTCCTGATATTTGTAGCTAAATAGCAATGCATAGGGCAATTTGGAAAGCAGAGAAGTAGAATTGGTTGGACAGGAGAGTTTCTCCAATTGAGAAGCTGGGAATTGCAAAACAAGGAACTACACTGCCAAACTTGTGAGGGACGAGATTTAATCATGCCATGACAGGTCTACATAGACATTATAATTGTGGTGAAAGGCATTTATAACAGGAAAATATGATACCATAGTGTGACAAAAATGTGGCAGAAGGAAGTTTATAGGCAGGAAGTTTACATAGATAAAAAGGGCTGATTTTTTGTCTGGGTGTGGAGGTGCGTTTCAGTGCATGAATGGCCACACTTTGATTGTCTTTGGAGGAAATTTGATTTTCCTCTGCATTCCCAAACCCATGCCATTTTTGTTTGCCTTTATCATGGGTCTTTCCCAAGAGGTCGTGGCTCAGCTTTGCAACTTTTTGCAAGAAGATCTCCAGCCAAGCAGAAACCAGATGTGTGCACTCCCAGTGACCTTGAAAGTGACTGCAAACCTCAATTTTTTCACAACCAGCCCTTTCCAAAGCTCTTCTGTGACCACTGCAAAAGATTTATTGGGCAGGATTGTTCAGATGGTGGGGTCTCCCAACCCATCCCTGCCAATGCTGGCTGCCCCGCAGCCAATTAACATTCGGCAGGGCATTAATTGGCTAAGGGCAAGACTTCCACCTTCATCTGGGGAGGAAGTCACGCCTTAGAGAGCTGTCAGCCAATTGGATTAGCCAGCAGGTCTATAGCCTCAGCAGAGCCAAGTTCAGGCAGTCCCCAAAGAAGAGGAGCCAATGGAGACCAGAATGAAAGTAAGTCCAGGGTATCAAGGCCCAGAAAGGGAAGTGGTAGCACTGAGGGGCCAGGTTTGAGAGGGCTGGGGAGGAAGGTTAAATGGGGTGGTTTGGCCTTGATGGGGATGGATGCCTCCAATGAGCACAAGAGATTCCCCTCAAAGGTGGTAATCCCACCCCCTGACCCGACACCAACCCAGCTGAAGCTGCCAGGCTACCCGTTTGACATGGGCCTCCCCCTACCACTGGTAAAATGGTGGCGGGGGCGGGATGAGGCACTTAAGTGGCATTAATCCTCCCCCATTACTGCAGTAGAGCTATTGCCACTGCGCAGGAGATCTCGCACCTATTCCATGAGGTCTCGCGTGTTCTGCATGTATTGCACGAGTTGGCGCATGAGATTGGCCATTCAATTAGGGATGCTCATCATGCGCTCCCCAACTAAGGACATTGTTATGACAGTGACAGACTCCTCTATTTGGAGTGCATGATTTCACAATGCCTCAGGAAGCTCAGCTAGATCTACTGCTGCAGGTCTAAATATTCAGTCTTAAAAGGGACCCCAGAGGTTCCATCTTACTTTCCCACAGGCTAAACCTGTCATTCCCTCCCCACTTCGGGGTGAGCTGTGCACAGGCACCCCTGCCTTAGACTCCTTCTCTGGCACACTGGTGTTGTGCTTTTCAGTAAGTTCTCCCCAATCTATCTCCATGTTAAAATCCATTGGAGTGTGTGTCTCTGGGCTGGTGACCGCTACCTCATAAGGTGTTGACAGTGCACCCTCAGATAACTGTGTCTTCTACTCCTCCTGTCCCAGGGTGTGGAATCACAGCTGATGGACCTGTGATGGAAACATAAGACAGTCAGAAGCTGAAGTCTTGCACATCACAGAATTGTTACAGCATAGTAGAAGGCCATTCAGCCCATTGTGTCTCTGCCAGCTCTACTTGGGAGCAATTAACTAGTGCCAGTCCCCCACCTGCTCCTTGCAGCCCTGCATATTCTTATTTTCTGGTGACATCCAATTCCCTCTTGAATGTCTCGATGAACCTGCTACCACCTAATCTCAGGCAGCGCATTCCAGATTCTAGCCACTCACTGAATGCAAAAGTTTATCTTCATGGCCTCCATTGCTTCTTTTGCCAATTACCTTAAATCTGTGCCCTCTTGTTCTCAATCCTTCTGCCAATGGGAACAGTTTCTCCCTACCTACTCTGTTCAGACCCCTCATGATTTTGAATCCCTCTATCAAATCTCCTCTCAATCTTCTCTTCTCTAAGGAATAAAATCCCAACTTTTCCAATCTATCTACGTAACCGAAATTCCTCATCCCTGGGGTCATTCTCATGAATTTTTTGCTACACTCTCTCTAATGCCTTCACATCTTTTCTACAGTGTGATACCCAGAAATGGGCACAATACTTCAGTTGATGCTGAACCAGAGTTTTATACAACCTTAACATAACCTCCTTGCTTTTATACCTTATGCCCCTATTAATTAAGCCGAGGATGATGTATGTTTTATTGCCTGCGCTATCTACTTTTAGCACCATTTTACAATTTGTATACCTGTAGAAGATTTTTGGATTCCCTTTTATATTAGCTGCTCTTCTCTTTCCTTTTCATCATCCTCCACCCCCATTAGCCTTCTTCCCCAGTCACGCCTGACATGGCACTGGTGCCAGTCGACGCCTCCCAGCCTGCGCATCTTCCTAACTTGGGGTGAAGCATCACTCTTAGCTGCTGTTCTACTATCACTGAGTGCCATCTACCCTCTTCCCCATCCCTCACGGCAGTAAATGCATCCAGCTACACACTTGTATGATGCCCATGGCCATGTGCTCCTGGTCAGGGGGCCTCACTGTCACCCACATGTTCCATCATTGGTATTCTTGTGATGACCATTTCCCTCTCTTCCACAGGTTTGATGTCCTTCAAGTTTGAGGCCCACATCTGGTCCTCACCATTATTCTCAGGATGTGGACCTTCTTCTCCTGAAAGGCAAAGGTGGAAAGTATGAAGTGTATGCTCATCAAGGCGTGGTGCTTGGAGATGCCTCCAGGTGACTCACAGGTCTCTGCACCAATTTCCTCCATTCACATGAGCATAAATTGTTTCCCCTTGGCCATGGAAATCTGCTGCTACTGCACTGCAGGGAGTCATGCGCACCGTGAACACATGATGCTGCATGCAGCAAGGCCAGGCTGCATGCGTTAGAGGAGAATCCCACTCACCTTACCAGTCACTAAAGCGTCTAGGGTACAGGATCCAGCCTCTCTGGTGCTGTCCTAAGGCACTCGCCGACCTTGTCCCAGGCTGCCTTGATGGAACTGGGGGGCTACCCGGGGCCTTGGGGAACAAACTGTTTCCTGTGAGCTTGACCTGGTGCAGGAGGATCCTCAGGTTATGTTCAGAGAGCCGTAGCGCAGCTCCTTCCCGGGACTCCTGGCTGCTCTGAGCATTGGCCATCCTGGAATAAGATAAGAGGAGGCACATGAGGATCATGTGGGGAGACCTTCTGGGGGAGATGGTGGTGTAGTGGTAATATCACTGGACTAGTAATCCAGAGGCCCAAGCTAATGCTCTGGGAACAGGGGTTTCAAATCCCAATATGGCAGCTAGCGGAATTTAAATTCAGCTAATAAAATCTGGACGCAAGAGCTGGTTTGAATAATGGTGGCCATGAAACTGTCATTGATTGCTGTAAAAACCCATCTGGTTCACTAATGGCCTTTAGGGAAGGAAATCTGCCGTTCTTACCTGGTCTGGCCTACATGTCCACAGCAATGTGGTTGGGTGTTAACTGCCCTCTGAAATGGCCCAGGAAGCCACTCAGTTCAAGGGCAATTAGGGATAGGCAACAAATGCTGCTCTTGCCAGCAATGCCCACATTCCATGAAAGAATAAATAAAATCAGTATGTGTGATGCCTTCCTTGCTATGTAGTTCATGGTGTGTAAAGCTTCTCAGGGGATGGTGTTGCTCTGTAGGTGACTTAGAAGGGAAAAGTTTGGTGGTCTAATCATTGCGTGGCTAGTGAGAGGGTGGCAAACCATGTCCCATGTTGCAAATGGCGTAAGGGCACAAGGAGTATGGAGGGGATTTTGTGACTTCCTTGTGGTGCCTCTGGGGGTAGGTCAGGGGAGCTCAGTTTGCTGCTCCCTTTAAGAAGGGAGTGCTTCAACATGGTTGCTGTGGGTGTAAGAGAGTTTGAATCGGGGTGAGGGTGTTGCAGGTGACATGTCCTGTTGTGGCAACTTGCAGAGTTTTGTGAGTTGCTGCATGGTGTTTGTTCAAAGGTCAGAGGGGTAAGCATCATAAGACTCGTGCAGCAGGGAAGTGATAAGATAGTGTAGAGTGTTAACATTGGCATAAAACAATGAACACATGACAAACTAAGGGAATACAATTAATGGACCAGCTCACACAGGGCAGCAACATGTCACCCAGCAAACAAATACATAGCACTTACACTCCAAGCATCACAGGTCACCTCCAGCAGCGTATCAGGTCTATATCCGGTCTGATCTGTGGGTGTTATTCTGTTTGATGCCCTTTTATGGCCAGAGGACAGGAGGAACCTGTCTCTGTCTCATCCGAGCAATGGGCAAACTGCATTCAGAACCCGCCACCTGTGGAAATTGATGAAAATGGCAGGTGAGGGTTGGACTCCGCTCATGGGTACAGTCTGCGAGTCACAAATGGCTTGACTCATGTTTCTTGAACTGAAGATGAAAATCCAGCCCAAGATTTTTTAATATATTGTCTAGATTAACAAGCCAGCTGACGGGTCAAGACAACAGTGTGGGATACCGATGGGGTTAGAAAAAAGGATTAATAAGTGTAGTGCTTCAGTCATATCAAGGTTGAAAATTAAAAGTCTGAAGATTGTAGCCAAATTGAGCAAATACAAAAAGGAAAGACCTCCCAATTTTGAAGTCCTAGAGAAGAATGATGGCAGGGGTGCAGGTTACAAGAAGGGTATTTAAACTCACAGTAAAGGAATTCTGTTTCTGCTTGCATTCCTGCTGGCCATCATTTTAAGTACACACGTTTTTTAGTTAGGAGAGGCAGACAGGACTTCTGGATTACAGGTAAAAAGACATAGTTTTAAGGTGAAATCATACAAGTCCTGCTCGGTAGCCAATCTGCCATTAAAACCTGGTGGGCTTGGTCTCTCACTGAAGCAGTATTCACTAGCAGGTAATTAGATCAGAGGATCTGTGCACCATTGTGCTGTTTGCATTGCCTGGCAAGTTTCCAGTTTCTAAGGGTGGGATTTCCACTCCCACCAGTGACAGGCATAATGGCGGGCGGGAGGGGAAAAATATCATGGGAGCACAAAAGTCAGGTTTGCATTGGTGTGAAAACAGGAACAGGTCACGATTGTCCACTCCAGACTTCAATGGTGATGTGTGTTTCCCAGTGCGCCATGTCAGGAACATCATTTGCATAAATTTGAATATTATGAATGCTCATTATGAAGGCAGCTCACTGGAATCACGCCCCCACGCTGGATCAAAAGGCCACGCTGGCATCTAATTAGACCAGCATCATTAACAATCGGGTGTAAGGGACAGGCACCTGGCGACCTGCACTTCATTCGTGACTGCGACCTATGTTCGCCTACATTACATTGCTTATTGCTTGCGGCTCCCCCAGCTCCACAGCAGGCTGCGCAGACTACAGCACAACAATTTCAGGGTGGTTTCAGAGCCAAGGCACTACGTACAAGACCAACGGTTAGGTGGGAATTGGTGGGTGGTTGAAATGAGCTGGAGGGCAAAGGATTGACAGGGTGTGTTGGTGGGGAAGACAGGACAGAGGCAAGGGAAGGACCTGGAAGGCAAATGCTTGACTTGGGGGAGGATACATGACAGAGGCAAGGGAAGGGGCTGGAGGGCATAGGGCTGACTGGGGAGGGTTGGAATACCAGGGAAGGGTGCAATCAGACACATGATTGGGTGTAGAGGGAGAGGGGGGAGGGGCTGGGGTAGGGGTGGCTGGAACGTCCTTGGGGCCAGAATGGGGTGAATCTAGGGCTGAAGCCCACAAGCGTTGGGGCCAGAATGGGCAGAGAGCTGAGTAAAGAAGTGCTTCAGTTTAGATTGCTGAACATACAAATACTCTCCTTGTCCCAGTCCAGGGGTGGGGGGGAGGGCATGTCAGTCCATCAACAGTAGTGCCCAGCAAGGTGCGATGGGCCTGGTCACCACCTCACACACATCCGGGGGGTTTCTGGCATAACACTGGGCTACAGGTGGCACGGTCACAGTCGGGGGAGGCATCTGCAGTCTGTAGATTGGGAACAGGTAGTGTAGGGGCAGGCTCTTGATGATCTCATGCAGGGTGCCTCAGGATGGGGAGGGGTAAGATCCACATGGGGCTTGGGAACATCCACCTCAGACGATTCAGGGGCTGAAATAGGGATATCCACCACAATGGCAATGGGATCAAGGATTACAGGTGGAGGTCTGAGAGTTATTGGAAAGAAGGAAACCTGTACTTTATGCTGCTCCATAACAATGGGAGGGATTTCCACAGTCATGCAAGGAGAGTTGAAGCTGGTCTGGTAGTAAAACCTCAGCACCATCATCTTGCATTCTGAACCTATGATACAGTAGGAAATGAAACCATGAAAACACTCTAGTGGGGAGGGCTCTTAGGGCTTCTGCGAGGAGTAGATCACTACACTGGTGGGCCGATATAAGGGGCACCCAACTGATATCTGTATACCCAAATGAGGACGACTGCACAACTGAGACATGTTAGGAGCAGTTTAATAACAATAGATGCAATCAGGAGCCTTAATTCATAAAGCACATTCATGTGAGATTAATTCCAATTAGTGCCACTAATCAATCTGCTTGCAATAACCCCTTGTCCCAAGCTTAGAAATTCCCCAATGCAACAAGAAATCCAAAACCAAGTGGGCTACTGGCCAAACCGCAGAAGGCCATAGGAAATTGCACCTCCGAACTTTGCAACTGGCATTTCAGAGATGTGAAACTCCAGCCCCGCCTAAAATAATCTCATTCCCTCAATGAACATTTGCCCTCATGTATATTCCAAAGGATGTAGTCTTAGAGTGCACTGGATGAGGATCCCAGGACCTGGGATAGAAGCAGCACATCCAAGTGCCTGTCCAAAGCAACTTCATAGCATTAGGTCTTGGAATTGGGCAGTGGGGGGGAGGGGAAGCGTAACCTGTGTTCCTGAAAACTGTCATTGCGCTGTCAAGGAGTTTCATGGCTATTAGGTGCCTCGATTGAAATGAGCTCCTTGAAACTGCAGTCACTCACTAATCACCAACAGGAAGCGGAGCTTTGGAGGCAGATGCTCAATCATGTTTTTCTTCAAAGTTCCAGCAGAGAGCAGAATATGAGGAAAGTGAATAGTGCATTTAACGCAGCCTTCACCATCGCATGCAGCCAGGTGGAAAGGCGGAGAAGAATGTGACGTCAGCGTCAGGCTCAACAAAGGGAGGAGCATCGCCCTGAAGAGCAAGGGGCAGCAGGGGCCCTCCAGACCCAGAGGATGAAGCTCACAGAACTGCTGAGCGCAGGCGGCTCACAGGACCGAGGGTGTGCAGGAGATGCATGTCATTCCTCCGAATGAGTGAAAAATCAGTGTTGTCGACGCCTCCACATGTCCGGGGATCTGATGGGTCACATCTGCCACATTCTCCAGGAGCCGATGCCATGGGGACTGGGAGGACATCCATTGCCTGGCTCTCGATGTCCCTGCAGCTCTTAACTTCTACGTGAGCGGCTCTTTCCACAGCTCCACTGGGAACCTCTGCGACATCTCTCAAGCATCCACTCACAGGTGCATACAGGAGGTGACAGACACCCTCTTTACCAAGGCCCACAGTTACATGCACCTCGCTGGAGCTCAAGCTAGCTAGACAGCCAGATCACTGGGCTTTGCTGCTCTTTCAGGATTCCCACAGTGCAGGGTGCCATTAATTGCACTCACACGGCTATAAGAGCTCCCTGGCAAGAACCAATGTAATACCTTCACAGGAAAGGGTTCCATTCGCTGAAGAAGCTGGTCTGTGACCACCAGAAAAACAGATCATCGTGATTTGCTGTGCCCTGTTCAACCTGGCACTGCAAAAGGGGGAAGACTTGCCAGATGACAAGATGGAGGAGCTGCACATTTCCTTCAAGGATTAGGACATCATGAGGGCTGAGGACGCTGAGGGTGAAGAAGCTGAGGCTGCAGGGGAAGAGGCCATGGCGGGGGCCAGACGAGGCAGGCGTGTGTGTGAGATGCTATTGGCCACCATATTCCAGGAGAATGATGATGAGATGCAATGATTATGCTTTCAGGTCTCTGGCCTCCATCCTGGGCCCACATTACCACCTACTTTGCTATCCTTCTCATTTCAACCATCCACTTCAATCTGAGAATGAATAGCTACACATTAGGGTCACCATGTCCTCATCCTTTAAAAGATGTTGAACCCTCGGGAGCATGGTGCCTTGCTGAAATGTGGTACTAACTGCAGGGTGTCCTCCCGGCATCACATATTAGATGGTGTAGCCTCTTCAAGCATCTCTCCAGATTCCCACTCGCTCTGACAGCCTACAAGTGGCAGCAGCTGGAATACAATCCTCAGTACGCTCGTGGCTGTATGCCTTCAGTCTGACAAGGCACCTCAAGGAGAGTGATCTCCAGCTACAGGGCAAAGCTTTCTGTGTAACTTTGATGGAGAAAATGCGAGTTGAGATTAGGGCCAGCCAAGAACATTCTCCAGGTGCTAATGCATGTTAGTCACACTGAGTCCTCAGTATGACTTCAATCGTCACAACATTTACATCCACCACTCTCAATGAGGGATACCTGACCTTTCACTGGGCATGGAGGACCTCACAAGGACCATCTTCAAACACCTGCCTGTCACACAGGAACATGCCTGCATGTCACGCAAACTCATGAACGGGCCCAAGGCCGTCACTTTTGGCCCTGAAATGTACCCAGTCTACCTCAGACTACCCTGGAAGGACAAGGTATCTCAAACATTTGAGCAATGGGTGAAGCTAACTGTTTCACACTGCTACTATGCAGTAGAAACACGAGTGTTATTTGCCACTAACAGGATGCTGCAGTCAAGCCAAAAAGACGCTCTACCTATCACACAAATGAGTAATGCGGTTTATGAATTTCAGTGTCAGTGTGATGCTAGGTATGTAGGCCGTACATTGCAAAGACTGGCGGATCGGATCAAACAGCATGCCCCTTCCACAGTTTGCAACAGGCAAGGTACAGACCGTATCCAACCAGCCCATTCATGCAAAACTCAAAACACAGTGTCCAACAGTAGATGTGATTCTGCAATTGGACAACATTTGCTAAATAGTCCTCAGTGTGCTAAGAATTATGCCGACAGCCATTTGCACATACCGGAAGCTACATATATTAATACACAGAGCCCTGTTTTTTGCAGGCAGAAAAAAACATGTACACACATTGCACCTGTTTCAGCTAAACAAAATAAATGACAGCTATTCGCTGACTCAGTCCTCAGGGCAATGACTTGGCCAATCAGGGTCAAGCTACCTGTTTAAATTTCAGACAATATTTGGCAGTCAACTATCAGTCACCATTAATTGGTGCATTATGCATGGCAATGTCTCTATCAGTCAGAGTCCACTTGCCAACCAATCAGCACTCTCTTCTCATACAGTATAAATTGTTGTCTCCCCCTTACATTGGTGTTCTTGTGGTGTCCTGATGAATGCAAGATGAAAAGCTTCTACAGGTCTCCTTCTTCAGCAATACTCAAATTCTGTACTACCACACAACAATTTGCTCACCAGACTGTGACACTGAGCCTGCTCTAAGTCTCGATCCCACCAAGGTGTGTGTCTCTGCACTGGCGGAGTGTGTGGGTGAGCACTGTGATGGATCTTTCAGCAGCGTGCCATCTGGATCCTCATCTGAAATGTCCTCAGGGCTGGAGAGGAGAGGCTGGCTCCCGGTGTTTGGCTGTGGTGCCTATTAAAGAGAGTAAAGATAATTAGTGCATAGCAGCAAATTCTAAAACCTGAAAACATGCTCACACTGTCACTGTATGAAGGAACAGCTGGTGAAGGGTCCTCACTTGGTTCTGCGCTGCTGACCTCACCGTCACCGCAGGCACAGTCCCGGTCCTTTCCAGACAGCTCAACAGCACACGCCTCATAGGGAGTGAGGGACTTGAGCTCAGGCATCCCACCAGAAGTCTGGGACTTCTCCTTCTTATTGTGGGTGAGCTTGTCCTGCATGTAGGCAGATGGGGAGGCTGAGATCAGGATGCATGCCAAGGCAGATATAAGGATGCCTGTCTTATGTGGGTGCCTTATTTAAACTGAGTAGAGCTGTGCACGGATGAGTATGCGAGTTGCACAGGATGTGTGCCCAGATGGAGATGTCAATGTGTGTGTGAGAGAGTGAATGGTGATGTCCCTTGAGCTGGCAGTGTGTGAGTCCCTGCGGAGACTCATCTGGTGAATATCTGATGGGCTTGTGAAAGTATAGGTTGAGAGTGATGAGATGGTTTACTTATCCTGACAGAACGAATGAGATCATTCATCCTCTTCCTGCACTAGATGACTGATCTCTTATGGGCTGAGCTGGTGCTCACTGCCCTGGCCACCTCCTCCCAAGTTCCCAAGAATTTTGGACGACCTCCTGCCATCACGGGGGTAGAGCGCCTGCTGGCGACCCTCGACGGCAGCAAGAAGGTCACCCAGCGACAGGTTGCTAAACTTGGGGGCTGCAGTGTTCTTCCCTTTGGGGGCCATCTCTCTGTTGCAGCAGTCCTTGGCTGCAGACGTTGAGAAGGTTGTTTTATGGGTGTGGTTTAAATATGGCACCCACTGCGACAATCTGCTTGGGTAAAGGTGGGCGGGCGACTCACAGGCTGCCCGCCTGCGATATGACGTGTTTCCTGTTGATGCATATTTAATGAGGTGAGATGCATACAATCGGGTGCAAAATCTCGCCATTGCGGCCGGTGAGAAAAACAGTCGCTTTTCCCGCCTGCCACCACACTTAGTCTGCAGAGCTGAAAATCCCACCCCAAATCATTACAGCATAATTAACAGCTGGCTGGTCATTGAGATCCTTGGACCTAGCTCCTCCTCCATTCAGTTAGATCATGGCTGATCAGCTCCACCTTTCTCCATATCCCCTATACCCTTAGCTAACAAAGATTGCTTCTTTCTGATATACTTTGCCTTACTACCTCTACATGCTGATCACGAGTGCCAATGTTGGCTGTTTGATTTGGGTGGAGGGACAACAGAGCCAGAAGCAGCATCTGGGCCTGTTGGAAGACAGCAGGTGAATGGGAGTTGCTAATGAAATGCAAATAGAAAGGTGTCTACCTGTATTGCCTGATAAGACACCAGCAGATGAGTGACTCAGCCTGATCAACATGCCTTCCCGGCACTGTTCCCCCTTTTCTTTTGAGAAGCTAAGATGGAGAGAAATTCCCAAGAGGCATGCTATTGTGCTCTGTCTGAAAAGGGAAGGAGGGAGAAATGCATCCTGTCAGCTTATAGAACTGGGACTAACAGAGTCACTTTCAACAGCAAAAAAGGCACAAAAATTACACCGTAAAAGATTTTACAAACACCTGCAAATGCATAAACTATTCTCTTTAAGTTCACTTGCATCTTTGTTATGTTCTTTCTGTCGGGTCACTTTGCTCAGTGAACACGGTTATATGTCTATCTACTGGTGAGTGAGTTGGTAAACAAGACACTGCAGATGCAGAGGCCAATGTAAGATGAAGCACATGCTGTTTATTAACACAAGTAACAGAGCACTAACACATGTGTGCTTCTCCAACCAGACCCTATTCTAAACAACTGATTAACATTCTAGCCTGCACTACACAGCAATTGGCTAATGCAATCACGTGGTCAATCTGCTCACATTCTCTTAATGGTGTATTGCACCTCAGATTACCACATCCCTCCCCCTTTACTCGAAAGTACAATTTCAAATCTTTACAATATATCAGCTATCGACATAAATAATCTATTTACAAATTCAGTCTCTCTGGAGGCTTCTTCAAACATGTCGAATGTCGTAGTTCGGATGGTATATCCAAGGCCTCCCTCTCAGGAGTTATCTGTCCACCAGGGTCTCCAGTAGGAATCTGGAAGTTTGTTTCTTCAATTCTCTTAGGCCCAATGGTTCCTACGGGCACTTCCAAACCAAGGGGAGTTCCTTCCACATGTAGTGTAGACTCCAATGGGAATGCTTTCACCCTCTTTCGGGCCCAATTGCATGCAATCCTGCTGCCCCCCCCACTTCCAAGTTTAACAATATGAAGGGCAATTGTCAAGAAAGTTCTCAAAATCAGGATGTTGGGCAAAGCTAAATTCAACATGGTATGATCAGCTTCCTGTTGTATATAAAAAAATTCTGAGGCCTTGTTAGTAATTCCGCTTTTTCTTCCTACGTGTCTTCTTTTGATGGGTTTTTTTCTTGGCAGTGCTGACTTTAATCTTGGCCTTCTCTTCAACTTCCCTATTGGCCAGACTAGGCTCAGATATAAGCTCAAATAAAAACAGAAAATGCGGACAAACTCAGGAGGTCTAGCAGCATCTGCGGAGAGAGAAACAAAGTTAACATTTCGAGTTTGTACGACCATTCTTCAGAGCCCCCTTGTGCTCCCTTGATTGTTTCTGAATCCCTGACTGCGCTTTCCATTGCGAGCGCCAACTCCAGTGCTTTGCTGAAGTCTAATTTTTTTTCTGGCAACAACTGTGTTTGAATGGCATTTTCATTAATCCCACATACTAATCGGTCTCTTAACATGTCATTAAGCGATGTCCCAAACTCACAGTGCTCTGTTATTTTAAGGCTGCTAAATATGGATGCGAAACGTTAACTTTGTTTCTCTCTCCGCAGATGCTGCTAGACCTGCTGAGTTTTTCCAGCATTTTCTATTTTTGCTTCAGATTTCCAGCATCCACAGTATTTTGCTTTTATCAGGTATAAGCTCAACTTGAGTGAACTCAGCGGTTGAGTCTTCCAGCATTTCCTCATCTGTCAGCTCCTTTGAAAACTCAGGGGTCTCCATTTTTAAAGCTTCTTAGCTTTCACATAGCGGATTCTTCAGCTCTTCCATTTCTTTTTTATATTTGTTAGTTGTTTCCTGGAGAATTAAGCATTGTTGTGTTTTCTTGGCTAATTTATTCTTCATCTCGGCCAGAGATACACTGGATTCTTTCGGTTCTTCCTCATATCTTTTCAGTGGTACAAATTGGGATCTGAGGGAATCTTGCAATTTGCGAAAGTCCTTTTCTTTTTCATTTTGGAGGTTACTGACTTCAGCTTGAACTCTGCCTGAAGCATCACCTCCACGAGTTTCTTTTGTTGAGTCTTTACATACTCCTTTTCCCAAACAGTAACATTTCCTGCTTCTGATTGAGATCTCTGTAGTCTCTCAAGATTAATCTCTCTTAACCAGTTTCTTCCAAGGTGACTCAGTCCTCTGCCTGCTATCACTATTAGGGATAGATTACCAGACTGATTTCCATACTGTCCTGGAACCTTGCATATACCTCTTACTTGTATGTCTTCACCAGTATACGTCTTTAACTTAGCATCTAAATTTTCCAGATTTAATAAGTGGCCTCCTCCATTCAGATATTTGAATGTTTGTTCCCCTATAATTGTCATAGATGCCCCTGTATTCACCTCCATTCAGGTGGGTTTCCCGTTGACTTTCACTGTAACGTAGATTGGCTCTGTTTTACCCATTTTTAAGTTGCATAGTGAGTAAATATCTGACACTGTTTTTTCTGGTTCCTTTATTATGTGGATTTCATGATTTCTACCTTTTTGCTTAAAGTTTTGTCTTAATTTGTCTTTATAATATCGCAGAATATGCCCGCCACAATGGCAGTAGAAACACTCGATTCTTTTAAATTGTCATTTGCTTGCAGGCTGTCTGGTTCCATTTCTGCCATTATTAATGTGGGTTTTCTCTGTTAAACCTTTGCTTTTTGCTAGTCTGTTAATGGTGGTTGTTTCCCGCCTTTCCGCTGAGCCCAGTGCTTCCGTGCCATTTCTAACCTGTGCTTCCTCCCAGCATGAAGGACGGCGCCATTTTGTGCTCTCTTGATTGTTCCTGAATCCCTGATTGTGCTCTCCATTGTGATCGCCAACTCCAGTGCCTTGCTGAGGTTTAAATTTGTTTCTGACAACAACCTTTTTTGAATGGCATCTTCATTAATTGCACATACTAGTTGGTCTCTTAACATGTCGTTAAGCGACTTGCCAAAATCACAGGGCTGAATTTTGCCTTTGGCGGGCGGGCGGGCAGCCGATCGCCGCCGCCAAAGCGGGCCCCACTGCCATTTTAAGTGGGTGGGCCAATTAAGGCCCGCCCAGCGTGATGTCCACTGGGAAGTGCTATGCGCTTCCTGTGCGGATGCGGGGGATTCCCCAAATGCGAGAGTACGCTCTTTCGCGCATGCGCATGAAAGAGCGCACATCTCCCTGAGGCAAAATGCTGCCTCAGGGAGATCACTGAAAGGTTTTCAAACTTTAAAAATAGAAAAATAAAAAAATCAATAACATGTCTCCCTCATGTGACAATGTAACATGAGATGGGACATGTTAATAAACTGCACAAAAACTTTAATAAACGTTTTTAAAACCGACATGAAACCTCATCCTGCCGGTGGATGAGGTTTCATGTTTTTTCAGAAGCCTGCCCGGGCTCCTGGCCTGCCCGCCAGCCTTAAGGTTGGACGGGCAGGTCCTTTAATTGTTTTAACTATCCTGCCAATGGCCTCAATTGGCCATTGACAGGTTGGCGGGCGGACAGCTGATCGCTCTATCCACCCGCCTTCCTGAAGATTTAAATGGGGCGGGATGATGTTGGGGATTCCCCCTGACGTCATCCCACGTCAATTTCTCGTCGGCGAGCAGGCCCCGCCCCCTTCTCGCCAATGGAAAAATTCTGCCCACAGTGCTCTGTCAGTTGTTTTAAGGCTGCTACATAGCAAGCGACCGTCTCTCCAGGGATGCAACACCTTGAATTAAATGTAAAATGGTGCGTTGCTACTGAGGGTTTCGGCTTAAAGTGGCTTTTCACAAGATTTACCATCTTATCCAAGCTCTTGGAATCTGGGGCATTGGGTGCCGTTAGACTACGAATTAGACTGTATGTTTTACTGCCACATGTCAATAAGAGGACCGCTTGCCTCTTCTCCTCCCCCAATATGTCATTGGCAATAAAGAAGAATGCAAGGTGTTCAATATAATGTGACCAGTCAAACGGTTCGATAAGGCCAAACTGTGGCATACAGAAGGGAGATAACTTCGACGACTATGATGAAGGCTGTACTTACAATCACCTTGCAAGGTGTGGCTGATTTACTTCTGTTGAATTTCCATGGCTTTCTTTGGTGTTATTGACTGGTCGTGTTTTGCCTCATCGCCAGTTGTTATGTTCCATCTGTTGGGTCGCTTTGCTCAGCAAACATGGTTTCACGTCTATCTACTGGTGAGTGAGTAGGTAAACAAGATACTGCAGAAGTAAGATGAAGCACAAACTGTTTATTTACACAAGTAACAGAGCACTAACACAATGTGTGCTTCTCCAACCAGACCCTATTCTAAACTACTGATTAACATTGTAGCCCACACTACATACCAATTGGGTAATACAGCCATGTGGTCAATCTGCTTGCATTTTCTTAAAGGTGTATTGCACCTCAGATTACCACAACCTTCAAGGCAGCTTCGAGTATGCAACTTTCATAGTCACCTGACTATTTTGATGACAGAAATGAGATGAATGATATACATCATTACAACATTAGCTCAGAAATAAGCAGTTTCTTCCTCCATCAACCAGAAACACCAATAGAAAATGTTGGGAGGGATGGATCCCAACTGCGTTTCCTACTGCAAGCCTATTAAATACTCAAAATCAGGTGTATGTCAGAAGGAACACTAAGTTCAAGTAATGTCATGTATTCAACTGCTGAACGTATCACTGAAGAAGCCTTGTGCCTTCACTGATGTCTATGAACCCTAAATTTTCAGCAGGGACAATTCATAGTAATCAGGGGGGCTCATGCAGTTTTGTCACTCCCCTTATTCAAATGTCTTGGGTTAACTGCAGCCTCCCTCCTCCCACCATTGTCAAGATCAACTAATGCCGCATAGACCAATGATTAAAGCTAAAGTCCTCCTAATCTGACAGGGTAGTACCACACCGACCAGGGTATTTAACCACTAAATCACCAAGGGGATACATACCATAGTTAAGTGTTACAAAATAAACATTTTAACTCACATATGAATTCCTGGTCTGAATCGGGGCACATTTGCAGCAATAGAAATCACACCTGTACTCTCTATATAAAAAAAATCCAAAGAGTACACAAATAATTGGTAAGCAACTCACTGGTTACATGCAGCAATTTTTATAATCCACTTCAGTAACTTGGCTTGCAAGCATGCTTCTGATGTGCAGGCACATCATTCATGGTCATTTAAAATTAATTTGTCATCCTTAAGTATTTGACATGAAGATGTATTTTTTGCACACAGAGGCAAATTGGATCTATGTTTTCATGTCTCTAAGATCACATTTACACATGCACCAAGGGAAATTAAAGTTAAAATGATTGGCATATTGGTGAATAAGGGATAGGGGTGGTGAAGTTAGAGAATGACCTCAGGTCAAAAAAGAAACGATGATTTAATTTGTAAGTAGATACAGAAATTGGTGAGGTGGGAGACTGAATTCCTGTGCACGATCTCAAATAATTCAAACCATCTGCTCCAAAGAGGTCTTTGATTTCCCAAACACCTCTGTCTTCTTAGCAAGTTACAAATGCTGGTTAGCTTTTCAGTTTCAGGTATTTCCTCACTGTAGCTAATGATCTTCAAATTAATGCAGAAATATTTAAACCAAGGCTCTTACCCTTGAGATAGATTTGACATTTCAATTGTAAAGTTTTATATGATTGGGAAGTATTGTCAAAACTCAGGAAGAAACCATTTTTACATGTACATACAAGAAGCATTCAGGTAAATTTCCTTTATTATTTTAACACAGTGGTTACCCCTCGAGGGAAGTTCCTGCCTCCATTGGATAAGATGGGATGAGGTAACCTTAATGTCAAACTGAGGAATGTGTTTGTTTTAACAGTGAGTGCTGATGTCATCATTAGAGACAATGGGCAGAATTTTATGCCTCATGAGCGGGCGCGCGCCCACCTGACCCGACCGGGTGTAAAATTGCACGAGAAGATGTCGGGCAAGTGTCCCGAAGTCATCCCGCACATGCGCAATCTTCATGTCAACGGGCACGCACAGGTGTGGGAGCCACGCCTGCCATCAATTAAAAGTCCGCTTAAGGCCATTAAAAACCTAATTGATCCTGATTTTATGTTACCCCTGCGATTTTGCCCTCGTCGCAAGGGCAAAACGGGAGGGGGAGGGAACAGCCCACATTTTGCAAAACCTCATCCAAGTATGGGATAAAAAGGGTCAACAGCATTGCCAGTGTGAGTGGTGAGGAGTTTAGAAGATCGTTTGCTGATGGTTGCTTATTTTAACCTGACAGCTTCATCTCAGTTTGGAGCTTCATTCTTAGCATTTCTAGGCTTCATTTCAGGACTCATTGGTGTCTCCAAGGGCCCTTCCAAGTATCGGAAAAGCCTTCTAAGCCTGGTAATGGGGATTGTGCTCTCCACTTGAGGCAGTTCCTCTGAGGAGGAAGAGAGGGGCAGAAGGGAGAGGAGGCCAGGTGTGCCAATGCAGCTTCCAGGGGAGCTAACTGTGGGAGGATAAGCACAGGCACAAGGGGCGCAGGGTCAGCAGGTAGTCCAAGGTGGGAGGGGCTGCAGAAGATGCCACTATCCTGCTGCCAGGGTTTACAGGCGGTGATGCAGCTACCTCAATATGTCCGAGGTGCAATGCCAAAGGAGGATCCACCTCTCCAGGGAGACAGTGACCTCCATTTGTCATATGATAGGGCCTGAGATCACTTCCAGCTGCATGGGTGGAAACCCTTACCGCTGGCTCTGAAGGTCACAGCGGCCCTCGACTTCTATGCCTCCGGCTCTTTCCGGGGATCAGTGAGGGATCTGTGTGGAGTGTCCCAATCAGTTGTCCACAGTTGCGTCAAGCTGGTGACAGAAGCTATGTTCATGTGGGTAATGACATTTATTTATTTCTGTACCGATGAAGCCAGGCAGGCTGAGCGAACCAGAGAGTTTGCAGTGATTGCTGGGTTCCCCCGCGTCCAAGGTGCAATCAACTGCACTCATGTGGCCATCAAGGCACCAGCAGGTCAGTTTCTTCATCAACAGGAAGGGATTCCGCTCCATGAACGTGCAGATAGTGTGTGACCACAGGATGCAGATTCTGCAAGTCTGTGCAAGGTACCCTGGCAGCTCCCATGACACTTACATCCTCAGACACTCCTAGGTGCCAAGGCTATTCAGTGCTCCAGCCCTACTGGATGTGTGGCTCCTGGGTGACAAGGGCTATCTGTTGAAAAAGTGGCTTATGACACCTCTCTGACACCCAAGAACAGAGGCAGAGCAGCATTATAATAGGAGTCATGCCCCCAGAAGGGCGGTGATAGAGAGGACCATAGACTATAAGATGCGCTTCCGATGCCTGGACTGTTCAGGGGGAGCACTACAATACGACCCACTGATAGTGGTTGCATTCTGCGCTCTCCACAATCTGACACTGGTAAGGGGGGACACAGTGGAGGAAGAGAACCTTGACACAGCTTCACAGGCCACACAGGATGAATCCAGTAGTGAGTCAGAAGAGGAGCACGGTGAGGAGAACACTGAGGGGCATAGAGGCAGACCTCTGTATCCTTCAGGGACGCAGGGATACCAGGAATGCCTTGATCTAACGCTCTTCAGCTAGGCTGCAGAGGATGTACTTTCACCTCATGCCAGGGCTGCCACCTCCATCCTGGATGTCTGAAATGATCCTTTCATATAAACCCAAAGTCCACTCAATGCCTGTTCAATATAGTTTAGGTTAGTCACGTCCAGCATCACTTACTGGCGTACCCTGCGCCAGAAAATAAGGTGAAGCATACTCAGGCCATTACAACAAAAACAAAATTCATGTAATTTTCAACAATCTAAACAAATTAACATAATCATCTCGGGTCTTCATTTCCACACCAGTAAACATAAACAAAACATTACCGAGCAGAATGACCAGTTCCTCTTGTGCTCACTGTGCCTTAAACTTAGGTTTACGAGTGCTATGTCTTGGTGCCCCCCCCTCGCTGGCAGCAGCACTGGAGACAGCCTGCTGACTCTGCTGTCTTGTTGGCCTTGATGATCTTGGTAGTCGTCCTCTGGCCCTTGGAGCCTGTGTTGGCCCTGCCCGGGAGGGATTGACCAATGCCACAGCTGGCATCTCCTCAGTCATCTCAGCCTCATCAGGTGCCACGGTCACTGGCAGAGGGGGGGGAGGAACTGCTGCCATCATCCAGAGCGCTCTGAGAGGAGCCAACAGAGATGACAAACAGCTCGTGTGCCAAACTGAGGTCACTCTGGACCTCCCTGCTCGCCATCGATGGACAGGCACCTAGCTGGGATACTGGGTGCCTCATCCATCTCCCACACTGGCACTGAACACCTGAGGTCATTGCCTGTGTGAGGGCCTGCAGGTCCGAGTACAACTCCATGAACCCTTCATTCTGCCCCTGGAGCTGCATCTCCATGAGAGTCACCACTCACTCAATGGAGGAGGCAGTGTGCTCAGCCATGAGGGTCAATGCAGTGCTTATGCTCCGCATGGACTCCTCCGCAAAAGAGAACATGGCATGCATATCCTCATGGATCTCCGTCAGGTTTTCCTGCACATCCCGCTGGATATCCAGCATCTGCCACCTAATGGATGACTCTGGGGGCTCATTATCTGCCTTCGACTGAGCATCGTCCTGGTCTCCAGCAGTCCTCCAACTGCCAGCGCCCGTTAGCACTCTCTGCCTCCGCCTGCTCTTCAAGTGAGAGTGAAATGTCCTCACTGCTGTGTTCCAACATTCTAGCCAAAGCTCTAATGCCCACCGAGGTGCTGGTATCTGCGCTGGTGCCTGGTTCAGAGAACGGGTGTGATACAGGTGCAGCTGAAGCCCGGTAGTCCTCTGGCGTCAGGGTGGCTTTTCGAGGTCCTGCGAATGAGTGTGTGCTGGCGAATCTAAGGGAGAACAACGTGTCATCAGTTTTAGTCATCACACTGTCACTGTGCATGCCAGGCACCCTGGTGAGACAATGGAGATCTGCATCATAGTGCCATCGTCTTTCGACGATCAATGGGGACTCCAGTTTTGAGAATCCCATCAATGAAGAGGCTACACAAGAATGTTTGCACCATCGGAAACTCTCACCTCTGTGCACTGCACTCTTACCTTCGTCTGACACTCCAGCCTCTCCACGACCGGTTGAACAAGGTGCGTGGTGCCTCCCCAGCTCCAAGGCATCCTGCTCAGATCTGCTCAGGATTAGGAGGTTTGGGGGGCCTTCACTACCTGCAGCGCCATTGCAGCCTGGCCAACCCCAACTGAGGAACACCTTGCAGGGCACATTCAAGTTGTAGCCCTTGAGCCGCAAGGCACTCAGTCCAAGCAGCCAGGGCTCACCCCCATGGCCAGCTCCGGCATCATTGACAGTTGGCACTCAGACTTTAACACGCCTGAGCTCCACAGCGGGACGGCCAGCCCTTAGCCCTTCGCCACACTGATCCATGGCAACACGGTACTCACCCTTCCCGAGCACAGCAGGTGGTTGAACCCTTTGCAGCACTGCACCCATGTGCACCGCACAACGTCTTGGCTGCTGGCCTCGGCTGCCATCTCATCTCAAGCTTTTTTCATCAGGTGCGGTGGCCCCCTCCTTCCATCTCTAGGGACGAGGGTGTCCCTCCTGGCAGCCACCTCCTCCAATAGCACCGCGAGGCACTCGTCCAAAAGCCGATGGGGGGGTGGGGGTGGGCCGATTTCCCACCTGAGCTGCCCTCCCATCTGGCGTCTCCAGCCGCCTCTAGAACGCAGAAGATATGTTCTTCCCTGGCAGCCCTCAAGGAGATGCCTGTGCCATTTCTAAACCACCCACCAGGTTGCCATTGGATCGGCACTCGACAGGCCCTTCCTGACCATTGGGAAGATACATTTTATGCTGGGTGGGCCATAGTTGGCCAGCCAGCATGAAATCGCAGTCGTGGGCCAATCACGGGCAGGAGGCTGTTTCCCAACTGGTCCCTGGCCCACCGATTGCACGTGCCTGCCAAGGGTAAAATTCAGGCCAATGGCTAGCCATCTGATAAAGTTACTGAGCCGGACAGCATAACGATGCAAAATTAACATGTAGTCAATGTTAAGGGACCATTGGGTCAATTATTAAACTGCAACTAATGTTAATTCACCTCCTTTAATCCAACACATAATCTGGATACTGCCCTAACGGGACTAGTCAAATTTCACTTGAGGGAATGTGCCTAGGCCATAGCTTGTACTTTCACTCATCCCGATACCTTCAGATTTATTTTGTTTACAAGTTGTCAATGATTATGAAGTTTACGAATGATGTATAAGTTCAGAGAATATAGGGAGATAAAGTAGCACAATGCCAGAGAACATTGAAGCAAATCTGTATGTCACCAGAAAACTAACAAGTAGTTTCATGTTTGCGTGTTTCTCAACATCTTTATGTTCCCATTGAGCTGTGCCAATGGAAAAAATGGGATTAAGTACTTGAGAGAATTTATAAGTATTGAATGAGCTCCCTTGAATGAGAATGTTTCCCTTTTATAGTGAAGCATATAATGGAGATCTTGTAGTGCAGTGGTAGCATCCCTACCTCTAGGCCAGAAGCTCTGGGTTCAAGTACTACTTCAGGACTTGATGGCCAAGGAAGATATGTTCATAATGTGGCCAAACAGGTTGATTATGAGCCTGTATATCTTTCCAATATGCCTAATGGCAGTATGGGAGAGTTTTCTGGTCAGCCATACTGTAGAAGGCAATGACAAACCACTGCAGTATTTTGCTAAGCCTAGCCACATGGGCTGCAGTGGTTCAAGAAGGCAGCTCACCACCACCTTCTCAAGGGTAATTAGGGGTGGGCAATAAATGCTGGCCTAGCCAGCATTGCCCACATCCCAAGAATGAATAAAAAACAGCATAATCATGGACTACTCCAATGAAGATCCATGGTTGCCAACAAATCTTAAGCGTATGTACCTAAAGGAAGAAGAGGAAGTATGTAATAGATATCTAGAACTACATTTTGTTTGATCTCAGCAAGGTTCCTGAGGTCTGCCCAAGATGGATATTTGGTGAGTTGGCATGGGTGGTATAAGGGCAAAGGGTGGTTGGTCAGGGGCATGGGTTAGCATGAGTTGGCATTAAGTTGGCATAAGGGCTATAAGGAGTCATGGGGTGGGAGTTCATAAGTTGGCATGAATTGGCATAAAGTTGGCGTAGGGCTATAAGTGGCATGAAGATGGGTAGTGGGCATGGGTTGACATGAATTGGCATTTATGGACTTGGGAAATGGGTGGGGGGGTGGTGAGGGGTGAGACCTAGAGGGTCTAACATTTAGCAAAACAACTGGGACAATGTAGTCACAGAAAACCAAGGCAGGCCTTCCAAACAGCTTGTAGTGGCACTCAGCAGCCCCTGTGGCTGCCTCTGATCTACATCCGGGTGTGGCGGGACTCACTCTATCCCTCCACTGACTCCCCCCACCCCTCCACCTCCAACTTCCCAGGAATGAAATTCCCACCATCCCAGGCACTTTTTCCTGAGGTGGGTGCTGTGAACTGAGAGATTTCCTGACTCTGCACACCCACCTCAGGAGTGAAAATCCAGGCCATAGAATCATTTGGGAAACCACCACAGATAAGAGGTGCACTATTATTTGAGAGTCTCAGCTCATTTCCTCCCTGTTATAAACTTCTCTCTGATCTAAGTAAAATTCTTATTAGCTATAGCTTCCTCATCCTCAGTCTCAGTATCAGCACATTACCTGTTCCCCATTGCCTCACAAGAAAATTAGACACCAAACAATTTGTACATAAAATGTTCTTGTGATTTGTTATAACTATTAACCAAAATATTGCTTGGTTTTGTCTAGCCCTTGTGGCCACATAATATATCCCTGCCCTATTCTAGTACTTTCTCTAACAGCTAGCTAAGGGTCAAATCATTATGGAAGCAATGAGTGAAGGACTTCAGGTCTTGGGGCACTGTCTAAGGAGGTTAGTGCCAATTGGATTACGAAGCATCCTGAGGATATTTAATTGTAGACGACTGTGGCAAAATATAATGAGCCTCTTGGGATGGAGATAACTGTTCTCTTAGGGCCCCCTGAAGTCCTTAGAAGGACATGGGACAGGCTGTCGCTTGCTCCTTGGCTGCCTGGTTGTGCAACTCTGAAGGCTTTTGTGGGGAACTGATGGAATGCTCCTTTGTAATGAGGAGAAGATGACATTTAAGCTTGCACATTAGTTCCTCCAATAATACTGGGAACGTGAATCTGGCTACCGGCAATTAATGAGAGAGTGGACCTAACTGAATCAGAAAGATACTTAAGTTCTTGACAAAAAGTTAATTAAATATCCTCAGGATGCTTCGTAATCCAATTGGCACTAAGCTCCTTAGACAGTGCCCCAAGACCTGAAGTCCTTCACTCATTGCTTCCATAATGATTTGAGCGATCTCTCATGAAGGGGGGAAGGTTTGCAGATCTTCCATGTTGAACCCTGGTCAGGATTTGGTCCCAGTAGGGCAGTTGTTGGGAGGCACTGAGACCATTGCATGGGGAGATGGTGGCATAGTGGTAATGTCTCTGGACTAGTAATCCAGAGGCCCAGGCTAATGCTCTGGGGACATTGCTTCAAATCCCAATGGAATTTGAATTCTGAAATCTGGAATCAAAAGCTAGTCTCAATGATGGTGACCATGACAACGGTAATCAATTATTGTAAAAACCCATCTGGTAATGTCGTTTACAGAAGGAAATCTACCATCCTTACCTGGTCTGGCCTACATATAATGCCAGATCCACAGCGATGTGGTTGACTCTTAACTGCCCTCTGAAATAGCCTAGCATCCAACTTGGTTCAAGGGCAATTAGGGATGGGCAAATGCTGGCCTTGGCAGTGATGTCCACACCCCATTAAAAATTGAGTTATCTGGAATCTTATAACTGGTATCCTGCTGGTTGGAGATTTTCCTTTACCAGTGTAAAGTTAGCCGATCCAGGGTTTCTGAAAGGCCTAGCCTCTGCACCACTGCCTTTACAGAGCCACAAAGGGAATTCAGGAATTTTCAGTCCATTTATCCTAGGTACAGGAAATATGTTAAATCATAATTTTAAAAATCCTAATGTATAGTTCTTCAACAACCCTAATTTAACAATATTTTTTTTAAAATGGAAGCACTTAAATGGCCAAAAGTTTGGAGAAACTACTGAAGGAGCAATTTAACCCTACCCACCTGGCAGAAACAGGTTGGGTAGTTAGATCAGCCAGGTCCCACAAGTTTAGGAATCTGCCACCACAAGCTTAGCACTTTATCTCTTGAAATGCGCTCCCCGACTCACTTGAGTGCTGGCAGCCATCAGTGGCTTTCAATGCCAGCTGCCAGCTTCGGACCACCCGAAATTCCACCCCCTCCCACCAGCCAGCCTCTGCTTCTCACCTATTTTGTGCGAGAAGCTGACCTGGGTGGTTGGGGTGGGGGGGAAGGGGGTTGGTTGTTGTGGTGCGGAGGTGCGTTCATGTATATGAAGCCTCATGCTGCTGGGGTCAGCAGGGGGAGGTGGGGGGAAGGGCAGTGTTACTGTCTACATTGTCCCCTAACTAATGTTTGTCAAATATACTTCAACACTTGTTGGCTTAGTTTTTTGCATTAACAATCTTTGTAATATTTCCCTTGTAGGAGGGAGTGGGAAGGAGATGAAAGGTTTATTAAAGCAAATATTGAGTTGGGTCAATTGAAGGCCTTTGCTTAAATGAATTCAGTTAGTACTAAATCAAAGCAATCATTATGTACAGCTTTGAAGTTTCCTCCTTATACAATCAAAATATGATGCATGTGGTTAACATGCTGGGATCACCACACTGCCAGAATTTGTGATGTCTTTTTGTTTGATTTTAGAAATAAGTTGTAACACAAAGAATATAAAAAGAGTAATCGTGTAAGACTTTCTATAAGTGACTCCCTTCCCTACCACCAATCCACTGGTTTTCTGGTGCACATAGATAAAAACAAAAATTATATTCACTATTTTAAATAAACTTTAGTAAATTTTCCATCCACAAGTTTAGATAATGAGCTGGCTACTGTAGCAGTGACACTGCATTTTAGTAAGACCATGACCTGGATTTTAGCCTGGATGTGTGTTCTGTAATTCTGTGTGGGGATAGGGTTGGGGGGTGTTGTCCAGTCGTGGGGGTAGGGAGAGTAGTAGTGAGAGAGAACAGGTTTCTCAAATGTCCTGCAGAATTTAACTGTAAGGCTCCTTTGAGTGGAGTTAAGTTCCTGCTTGACATGCTGGAGGTTGTTTACTGGGTAGCTTGATGGGCCTGGAAGAAAGCCTCCTGCTCTGCAAGCAGTGCTGTAAAGGTACTTATCTCGTGGAATCAGCTCTTCCTGCCTCCTTTAAGCTGCATTTTACCCTGTAGGGCCTGGGAAATGCTGCTGCCTGTGGTTGAAAATAGAATGTCTATTAAAATGTAGGCTCACAACCTCATTATAATATTTAAATGACCAGCCGGCTTCCTGTGAGCGGGTTGATTGCTCCTGATCCCCATGAAAAGCAGGTTCAAGGTGGGCTCAGTTCCAGTTCCAGATTTTTTGCATTTCAACCTCTAACGTGACCTCAACCCACATGGTTTTGGGAGTTAAGATTCAGCCTGACATGTCAATCCTTTTTCAAACGTTTTGCGAAGACAAATATTTTACCAGTAATAAACTATAATATGGTAATGAAAATGATAAATGGAAAATTTGTGAAGTGGATGTCTGGAACTCAGGCACAGTTTTTTATGATGCAGAATGATCTGCCATTGATATTTCACACAGTGGTTTCATGCCTGGAAGCTGGGAGCAGCAACGCCCCATAGGGGGAGAGGATTGGAGAGACTTCTTCAACAGAGAACAATTCAAAACAAAAATAAAAATACCTGGAAAAACTCAGCAGGTCTGACAGCATCTGTGGAGAGGAATACAGTTAATGTTTTGAGTCCGTATGACTCTGCAACAGAACTAAGGAAAAATAGAAAAGAGGTTAAATATAAGCTGGTTTAAGGGGGGGTGGGACAAGTAGAGTTGGATAGAGGGCCAGTGATAGGTGGAGATAGCCAAAAGATGTCATAGACAAAAGGACAAAGTGGTGTTGGAGGTGGTGATATTATCTAAGGAATGTGCTAATAGGTGACATTAAGGGTAGAAAGCAGGATGAGCAAGGTATAGATAGCCCTAGTGGGGGTGGGGTGGGGGGAAGGGATCAAAATAGGCTAAAAGGTAGAGATAAAACAATGGATGGAAATACATTTAAAAATAATGGAAATAGGTGGGTAAAGAAAAATTAATATAAATTATTGGAAAAAAGGGGGATCGGAAACTGGGTGGGGATGGAGGAGAGAGTTCATGATCTAAAATTGTTGAACTCAATATTCAGCCCAGAAGGCTGTAAAGTGCCTAGTCGGAAGATGAGGTGCTGTTCCTCCAGTTTGCGTTGAGCTTCACTGGAACATTGTAGCAGGCCAAGGACGGACATGTGGGCATGAGAGCAAGGTGGAGTGTTGAAATAGCGAGCGACAGGGAGGTCTGGGTCATGCTTGCAGACAGACCGAAGGTGTTCTGCAAAGCAGTCACCCAGTCAATTCAAACAATTCAAACCTCGTTCCTTGCACGAACCCCCAGATGTCGCCTGAGCGGAACATCTCCAATGGGGAGGTTCAGGACAGTTTCCTCAGCCCATCCAAAGTGAGACAATTTGTGGATACTATGGGTATGCAAGAGCAGACCAAAGGTCTGGAACTCTCAAAGACAACAGGTTTGGTAAGCGACAAAATGCTTTAAAAATGGGATAAAGATTGTATCCATAAATGTGCGCAGCATTAAATCTACTATGTGATGTGTTGTGACCTTGGATTACGTTGCCAAGGTCAAAGCTGACCTGCTGTTTCTGCAGGAGTGCGATACTGCACCACAACTCGTACAGGCAATGGAGTCGATGGTGGTCCCATGGGCCATCGATCTGGTTGGGAGGAAACAACTCACATTCTGCTGGCCTGGGTATTCTGCTGCAGGGAGGCAACTTCACCGTCTCCGAGGTTAAGGAGGTGGTGGGCGGGCACCTCCTCATGGCAGACGTAATGTACAATGATACTCCACTCTGGTTAATTAACGTGTACGCCCTGGCACAAAATAGCGAGTGGCTGGTGGTCTTTCAGCAGCTCCGACTGCTGCTGGTGACCTCCAGGCCAGTCATTCTGGGTGGTGACTTCAACTGCATCATCGATGAGGCTGGACGATCCGGCAGGGCTGACAGCAGATTGGACACCACGTCCATGTTCCTGATGGAAACAGCAAAGGATGCCAAGCTGCATGATGTCTTCAGCAACCCTGCAGACGGAGCATAGCGTAGATACACCTGGTTGTGGCCAGACGGGTCCATCCGTTCCAGGATAGACTTCCTGTTTGTGTCCCGTGCATTCACAATCAGATCCACCGACGTCAAGCCGGTGTTCTCTGACTACTGCCTCCTACTGGCTGACTGACACTTACAGGAAGACCAGAGGGTTGGCAGGGGGACATGGAAGCTGAACGTTCAACTGCTGACCCCAGAGAACATTGAGGAACTCAAGAGGGATTACAAAGGTTGGAGAACCGTGAAAACCCTCTTTGAGTCCCTGACACACTGGTGGGAAGCGATCAAGAAAATCATCAAGAGGTTTTTCATCCTCAAATGCGTCCAGAAAGCTAGAAAGAAGCAGAGGGAAATGTCCCGACTCCAGAAAAACTGCTGCGGCTGCAGTCGATAGGGGCTGATGTCAAGGAGGAACTCCAAGAGGTGAAGACCGGTAAGCCTCGCTCTATGCCTCAGAGGCCTCCAAGATCATCTTCCGGTCCAGAGTCCACTTCGTGGAGCAGGATGAGACGTGCTCACGTTTCTTCTTCCAAAAGGTACACAGAGAGAGCTCTGTGATCAGCAGCCTAAAGCAAGAAGATGACTCAGTAAAGTCATCGCAATCTGACATTTTGAGGATCAGCAAATTCTTTTATGCCGGGTTGTATGACGTGAAGCCTACAGACAGCGCTGCCGCCCAGTCCTTCCTGTCCTCTATCACGGAGGTCTTAGACGACAGTACACGGAAGAGTCTGGACAAACCGCTAACTCCTGACGAACTGACCAAGGCCCTTGAGTCCCTGAGAAGAGTAAAACTCCTGGAAGCAACGGCTTACTGGCTGAGTTGTATTCGGCTCTGTGGGACTGGATCGGCCCAGGCCTGCTAGAAGTGTACGAGAGTATGCTCCTGGCTGGCAGCATGTCAGAATCTATGAGGAAAGGCCTCATCACCCTCATCCACAAGCACAAGGGGGAAAGGGAGGAAATTAGAAATTGGCGACCCATTTCACTGCTGAATGTGGACTATAAGATTCTGTCCAAGGTCATCGCCAATCAGGTCAAGTCTGTTCTGGAATTGGTGATCCACCCTGACCAGACCTGCACTGTACCCGGCAGGAAGATCTCTGACAGCCTTGCGCTACTCAGGGATATGATTGCCTATGTACAGAACAGGACACCTACCTCATCAGCCTGGATCAGGAGAAGGCCTTTGACAGAATATCGCATACCTACATGGTGGATGCTCTCGCCAAAATGGGGTTCAGGGATAGAATCCACAACTGGATCCAACTGCTCTACATTAACATCAGTAGTGCAGTTTTAATCAATGGGTGGGAATCAGAAAGCTTTCCTATTAAATCTGGAGTCAGGCAGGGCTGCCCCTCTCTCCCCTGTCCTGTTTGTGTGTTGCATAGAACCCTTTGCTGAGTCCATCAGGAAGGATCCAGGCAAAAGAGGAGTGACGATCTCAGGCTGTGGAGACACTCAGGTCAAAGCCTCCCTGTAATGGATGATGTCACTGTCTTCTGCTGTCAGTGCGCATTCTGATCAACATCTGCGACCAGTTCAAACTGGCCTCGGGAGCCAAAGAAAATCATGGCAAGAGCGAGGCCATGTTCTTTGCGATCTGGGTTGATCGATCCTTTGTTCCCTTCACCGTCAGGTCAGACGGCCTGAAGGTGCTGGTGATATGGTTTGGAGGGACTAAAGCATATGTTAGAAACTGGAAGGAGTGAGTGGTTATGGTGGAAAGAAAACTGGGCATTTGGGAGCGACGCTCCCTCTCCATTGCGGGTAAGAGCCTGGTCATCAGGTGTGAGGCACTCTCGGTGTTGCTGCAAGTCTGGCCCATTCCTCACTCCTGCGCAGTGGCGATCACCCGAACCATCTTTCGCTTTGTCTGGAGGTTGAAAATGGATCGTGTTTGCAGGGACAAGCCTCTAGATAAAGGGTGAAAAAACATGCCCAATATCGCTCTCATCCTGATGGCCACCTTTGTGTGTGGCTGCATCAAGCTGTGCGTAGACCCTCGGCATGCAAACATCAAGTGTCAGTACATGCTGAGGTTCTACCTGTCCCCGGTGTTGTGAAGGATGGGTCTGGCCACGCTGCTGCGGAACGCTCCAAGTAGTTGGACCACCTATCCCTCATGGAAAAATTTATGCAGAGAAATACCTTTGACCATAAGTCCATCAGGCAGTGGTCAGCACATAACATCCTAGAGGCCCTGCGGGAAAAGGAGATGGCGGATCCTGTCGGATGGTTCCCTGAGCAGACTATCAAAGTCATTTGGCAGAATTCCTCATCACCAGAACTTTCCAACAAGCACCAAGACGCAGCTTGGCTGGTGGTGAGAAAGGCCCTCCCCATCAGATCCTTCCAACACGCCAGGAGTCTCACCCCCCTCTGCACATTGCCCTCGAGGTGGCTGTGGTGAGGAAGAGACCATTGTTCACCTCCTTGTGGAATGTGCCTTTGTAAAGAAGGTCTGGAGAGAGATGCAGTGGTTTTTGTCAAGGTTCACCCCGAGCAGTGCTGTGACACAGGACTCTGTGCTCAATGAGCTTTTCCCAGGGACACACACCGAGACAAACATCAAATGCAGCTGGAGGATCATCAGCTCGGTGAAAGACGCTCTTTGGTCTGCCCGAAATTTGTTGATCTTCCAGTGCAAAGAGTTGTCCCCGACCGAGTGTTGCAGACTGGCACATTCCAAGATTCAGGACTATGTGCTGAGGGACGCACTAAAGCTTGGGGCAGCAGCTGCAGAGGCACAATGGGGAAAGGTGGCTGTCTAAGATCTTTCTGCCATGGTGCATTGAGGGGCTGGGAATTGTATAGACCCCTCGGGCTGTACGACTCACAATGAATGTACGTAGTGAATACTAAATGTATCATAATTGCATTGAAGCACTTATTGATATATTGATAACTCCAATACCATTGCACTGTCTGACTGTCTTTAATGACCATATTGAAATGTCTGTAATATTCATTGATTGTATTGAAGCACCTCGTGATCCATGTGGAAAAGTTGAATCTGATTGCACTTTTTGTGATGGCCATTTAGAAATGTTTTGTAATGTTCCTTCAGATATTTTATAATAAAGTATATTTTTCCAAAAAAAAACTGTAATTCAACTATATGCTGAGGAGATGGAAAACATCCTGCTAATAAACTGCAAAAATTACTGTAACAAATCTACTATCACACAGCATTGCTATGGCCTTGTGAACAGGAACATCTGAGGAAAAGTCCAAAGCCTAAAGTTTGGAATTCTAAGCCTGTTAGTTTGGTAGCAAGTGGAAAACTGCAGTATTGAAGTGTATTATTTTTAAGGAAGAAATTAAAGAGGAAAAGGAATGGAAGAGATATTACTTTCCTTTGCGCCAAGGGGCAGTCAGGAAAATACAGTGGATGCTCATAATGTCAATTTTAACCTCAGTTGAGAAGAGAGTGTGAAGTGACTGCACTTTCAACAGGCAATACTAATATGTAAATGAGGAGAGAAAGGTTTACTGGCAAAATTTCATTCTCTTTCAGGACTATTTTCTCAGGAGCCTAGTGGAAGTTGCCTAGAGGAATCAAATATTAAGCCTTGTGCCCTGCTCAGCTCCATATAAGGTGCCACTTGTTGGAGCCCACCAGAAGGTAAGTTTCTTTTCTCACAATGCCTGGAAGAAGATTTTTAGGGCTGAGACCTTCTAACAGCTCTTTTATACTAATCAGCATAGGGTTATTTGACATTATTATACCGAAATCCATTTTGATATTTGTACAGAGACTGTATAATGTCTTCATATATAATTAAATATTCAGATACCACAATGTTGTCATTTCTCACTAGAACTGCACATTTTATTTGCTTGTTTTAGCAAATTGAGATTTTTAGGAAGCTAACATCTGTACTTTTTCATATTTAGCACTGTGGCTGCACATATAGTGGAGTTATAGTTTAGGCAAAGAATAAATAAGGTGCGTCAGCAGCAGATCATTGTCAAGAAGGATATGTGCTTTCAAGAAAAATAGGGGCACGGGATCTTTATCGTTATCTTTTATAACATGAAATAAGAACACCTTCAGCCTCCTTCTTTTAAAGGCTTTGTTTACAAATAAGGTTGGGTTGAAAACTATTGGGAGCTGGTACCTTTATCAACACTACATTACCTAGAGACATAGTCCAGCTTTTGGAAAAATCACACGTGCACGGTAATTCAAAGACATCAATCCTTCTGTTTTATCAAAGTGAAAATCTAAACTATGGAATGCTTTTTTATTACTGTATAATTGTGAAATCTAAACTACAACAATGCTAAAATAACAAACAGCAATGTTAAAAGCTGACCAACAAAACTCTCCAGGGATTCTTCATTTTCTCCATAGCAGATTAAGGAACATATGTCTCTTTTTGGTGCTAAATAATTTGGGCTTTTTAAGTATGATCCAAGCCTTGCTAGGAATTTCTTTTTATCTTCATTCATCTGTTTCTGCTTTTTTTTTTTGGCTATGCATCTTCTTTATTTTATTTCTCCCTGTGTTACTGCCCAATATTAACAGCTGATCAAGAAACAAGATCCCCTTTTTGTGGGGAATGCATATGCTTGCACATTAAGCTAGGACAGAACAAAGCTGGGTTGTAATGTTCCCCAGAGCCAGCAACTTGCATTTATATAGCCCATTTAACAATCAGTTAAAAGTTGACACTGAGCCGATGAAAGGGATATTAGGGCAGGTGACCAAAAGCTTAGTTAAAGAGGTTAAGTTTTAACAAGTGTCTTAAAGAGGAAAGTTCTAATGGTTTATGAAGGAAATTCCCCTCGTTACAGGGTAAATTCTGTGAGGTACCTCACCACTGGTTAGACTTTCTGTGCAGATTGAAATATCCCAGGCATTGTGCTCATGATTTTCTGATATACTTTAACTGTATGTGGGCACATTGGCAGCATTGGGAACTCATAAAAATTATCTTTCTTGCAGAGCAAGTGTTGACCATTTCTCATTAATTCATCAACTAGGACATCTTTATACATGCACTGCATGTGGCCATTGGTGTGCACATAAACTCCACTTAAGGAAAAGGAAACAACAGCACAGGTTACAAAAATGAATCAATATATTGGGTGGTTTGCAGTCAGTAATATCAAATCAAACTATCAAACTACTCAAGAATTCCTCACAATTTATGCATAATTTGAACTCTGTTGAGGTTACTGCCCATAATTATTCCAGCATGTCCACTACTGCCTAGAATTGATATCAAATTATCTCACAAACGCTACTATAATTGGATAAAAATGCAATGTGAACTGGCAGAACACCCATAAAACTACTTTTAAGAAAGAAAAACTGAACAATTTCTCATAAAAGGTTGACGAGGAAAGATTGCCTTTGTGTGTTATCTGTAACATTGGTCCACTTAAATAGAATGACTTAATAATTTCAACATACACAAATGACAAAGGAAATATTTCCCCTGGTTACAGGTTTGTAAATCCATGCTGTGAAACTTAGTGGTTACTGAATACACAAACACATCTGGTGTCAAACACTTTTGAAATATGAATGAAAATAAAAACATATGAAATTGGAAAGGGGTAGGCCTTTCAGTCCCTTGGGCCAGATCTGTCATTGAATAAGGTCATGGCTGATCTTCAACCTCAACTCCACTGTCCCACCCAATCACCATTTCCCTTGATTCCCTTAGACTCCAAAAATCTATCAATCTCAGTGTTGAATACTTAACAGCTGAGTATCCACAGCCCTCTGAAGTAGAGAATTCCATAAAGTCACAATCCTCTGAGTAAAGAAAGTTCTCCTCATGTCAGTCCCAAATGCCCTGACCCAGACCCCATACCCTGAGAATACACTCCCTAGTTCTAGAATCTCCAGTCATGGAAAATAACTTCTTAGCCCCTACCCTGCCAAGCCTATTCAGAATTTTATATATTTTCATGTGATCACCTCTCATTTTTCTAAATTCCAGAAAGTATATTTAATAACTTGATGGAGCAGCACGTTTGGAGAAAAAAAGGCTAAACTTTATTTAGGATACATGTAGAGGTGCTTGCACGCTAGATGCAATCTCTCCGTCAGAAGCCCCGCCAACAGGATTACCCACACAATAAGCTTATTGGTCGAAGTCCCCATAATCACATCACGTGATGAGTGATTGACAGGAGGGAGGGACAATACGTCTAATTACTACACTTCCTCCCCTTTTTAGTTTCTTACATTTACAATAAAAAAAGCATGTCAGGAAAACCAGCAAACATTTATACAGTCTCTGGTGATTACAAATCAAGCCTCTCAGAAGCTCGGCGGAGACGGTTAGAGCAACGTAGCTGTACCGAAGGAGGTTCCTGAATAGGACTAACAGGATCTAGAGCTGCACTAGGAGATACATCTTTGGAACTGAGTAATTCTGTATTTGGCAACTCGTTAGATATGTCTGGAATATCAGCTCTAGGATGGTCACACTCCTCATAAGTCGGCGGCAAAACATTCATCACAGGTTGACCTTGCATTCGTTAGGATGCTTCTCTAACCCTAATATGATCTACGTGTTTACGTACAATTCTATCTTCGACTTGCACTTGAAAATATAATGGATCAGTCTGTGAAATGATGGCTCCTGGAGTCCAATAGGGTCCACTTCTAAAATTACGCATGTACACATGGAACATACGAGCCTTGCTGTGTAGATTGTGGTTCAACTTATGATTATTCTGGCTCTGTGTCACCTTCCTGCTGGTGAAAGCTGTTCCATTATCAGAAACAATAATCTCAATTAAACCATATATACTGAAGGAATGGCGCAGCTTTTCAATAGTTGCAGCTGAAGTTGGCGTTTTTATTTCATAGACATCAAGCCACGTTGAATGTGCATCAATGATTAATAGGAACATGATACCTAGAAACGGTCCCACAAAGTCAATATGCAGTCTCAACCAAGGTCAACCAGGCCATTCCCATGGGTGAAGGGGAGCTGATACAGGCAGCTTCTGGTGTTATTGGCTAAGGGAACAGTGTTTAACCATGCTCTCCATGTCACTGTCTATTCCTGGCCATCAGACGTAGCTATGTGCCAGCATCTTCATCTTTGACATGCCTGGGTGTGCACTGTGGAACTCTGCCAAGAGTGATTCTCTACCCTGTGATGGGACCAAAATTCTGGCTTGACAACACAGTTCAGTGTTTCTGGAATAAAATGGTCATAAGTCATCAGACACAAGTGTTCTTGGCCATCCTTGTAAAACAAAGCATTTGACTTTTGACAGTACTGGGTCTTTGTTCATCCAACGTTTGATCTGTTTGGCACATACAGGTGATGAATCCAAGAACTTTAACAATACCACTAACTCTTGTGGAACGTGTGTATTGACAAGACTACCTGGTAACGGAAGACGACTAAGTGCATCCACATTGGCGTTTTTATTTCATAGACATCAAGCCATGTTGAATGTGCATCAATGATTAATAGGAACATGGTACCTAGAAACGGTCTCACCAGCCAGGGTGGTAAAGGAATGTGTACTCATAAGCTGATAGTGTCAAAGCCCAATGTTGAATTCTCGCTGAAGCTATAGGTGGAATAGCTTTGCCTTCACTGAACAAGCCTGTCAGCGGCTTATGGCCAGACACAATTGTAAAATTTCGCCCGTGTAGGTATTGGAGAAGACACCAAATACAACCGACAAACCTTCTTTTTCCAGCTAAGTGTAGCCCTTTTCAGCGTGGGAAGGTGTTCTTGAAACCTAGCCAATGGGTCTTTCTGATCTGTCCTCCATTTGATGTGATAGAATGACTTCTACACCATAAGGAGAAACATCACACGTCAACACTAGCTCTTTAGCTGGGTCATAATGTACTAACAAGCATGATGAAGGAAGCAATTTCTTTGCTGTTACAAAGGCTTCTTCTTACCGTGAATCCCATGACCAACGGTGGTTCTTCCTCAGCAGCAAATGTAGTGGTGCCGGTACAGTGGATAGATTAGGTAAAAAATGGCTATAGTAATTAATCATACCTAGGAAAGATTTAAGATCTGTCACATTAGAAGGTGATGGTGCATCTTTAATTCCTTGGACCTTGTCTTCAACAGGATGCAACCCCATAGCATCCACTCTGTGACCTAGGTAGGTTACCTCTGATGCTTGAAATATGCATTTTTCTCACTTCAAACGCACACTTGCTTCCATAAATCTTCTATAAATCTTCTCAGCACTTCCTCAAGGTTCAGCTTTGGTCAGTCCAGTAATGAGAGCGTCATCTAAGTACATGACCACACGTAGAAGTCCCTGCAGGAGAGTCTCCATGGTTTGCTGAAAAATAGCACATGCTGATGAAACTCCAAAAGGTAATTGGGTGTACTGATAAAGGCCTTTTCTCAGATTAATTGTCACATATTCTCTTGATATGCTATCCAATTCCAATTGTTGATAGGCATGACTCATGTCTAGTTTTGTATATGACTTTTCTCCTGCTAACTTGGCGTACAAGTCATCGATTCTAGGAATGGGGTATATGTCTAACTTTGCTGCTTTGTTGACTGTCAGTTTGTATATACGTAAAGTCTGGTCTGGCTTGACAACTGGGACTATGGGTGCGGCCCACTCAGAAAACTGGACAGGCTGAATTATTCCCAGGTTTTCCAACCTGCACAACTTTGCTTCCACTTTTTCTTTTAGTGAGTAAGGCAGTAGTCTGGGCTTTGAAGAAACGTGGTGTTGCCTAAGGAACAATGTGCATTTTAGCTTGCATGCCCTTCAATTTTCCCAATTCGTCTTGAAAAACAGTGTTTTATTTCTTCAAGAGCTCTGGAATTCCATTGGAATTCAAATGGAATATTTCTGACCAGTCAAGCTTTATTTTCTGCAGCAGTCAGTGGGCTTATAGTGAATATCTGTTGATAACCTATTCCCAGAAATGGAGACAGAGGAGTTGAGGAAGGGAAGGGAAGAATCAGAGATGGACCAGGTGATGATGAGAGAAGGGTGGAAACTGGAAGCAAAGTTGCTGCAGTTTTCCAGTTCGAGGTGAGATCAGGACATGGCACCAATACAGCCATCAATGTCTGATTTACTGTTGACTGCCACTGTCAGAGTGTTTTGTTTAAATGTTGAGTAACCTTTCTTTTACAGTTTTTAAAGTTGTATGTTTGAGTTTGAGATGACTCATTCTCCACTTTAAACTGGATATTGTGGGACCCCAATGGAACCTATGAAGCTGCCAAGCAAATCACAACAAAATGACCACAGTCAAGAAATAATGGCCTAGATCTTCCATTCCCCAGAGGGTCGCATCCCAGTGGTACCCCGGGATGCACGTGGGGACCTATGCAAGTTCTGCACAGGAATTGCCTGGGAAGTTTCAACTTCTGTTGGGCAACTACCCTCCGAAACTCCGACTTAAATCGGAAACTTCAGATGGTTCCAACTCTCTTAGCAGCATAGTTATCCAGGAAAAGTTAGAAAGTTTAAAACCAGTTCTAACTCCTGGGTAGCTATACTACTGACCACACCCCTGCCCCCCACCCCATGAACCCTCACTAAGCCTCCTGACTAACTCCCTGACCTCCTGACTACCCCTCCCGACTACCCCCCAGCTGCCTGACACCCCCCTCCCCACTCAGGCCCTGGGCTACCCCCCTCCACACCCCCTCACGCCCCCACTGATTAATCCCCAACCCCTGACTACACACCTGATCACTTGACTACCCCTTGACTCCCGAAACCTCCTGGGACTGCCTGCATACCCTCCGCTCCCTGAATACCCCCTAATCCCTCAACTACCTGACCGCTCCCCAACAACCCAACGCCAGCCCCCCAACCACCTGATTCCTCCCACCACCCGACCCACCCTACCCCCTCACACATTACCTGACACTCTTACCTTCTCTCCTGTCAAAGTGGCTGAGAAATTTAAACTTACTGGACTACAGCAGTTAGTGCCGGAAAAAGGGGGTGGTGGCTTCTCTTCCCCAAATGATCCTGCACTGCATTGAAGGCCTCCAGGAGCAGCTACACATTCCTCAGCAAGCTGGGGTTGGAAGTCCGGGTGGAAAACGTGCAGCTCCAGACTAAGATAGGAAAGAAGGAGCGGAGTAGCAATCCGATGCTGATTGCCACTCCACAGAAGGTTTGGCCCAATGCATTTGGTAGTTAGCCTGGACAGGATTTTACACCTCAGTGCTGTGAGCACATGCTGTCAGTGCATATCAGGAAATTCTGCAATCCTGCTTGTAACTTTCCGATCAGAATTTCCTGATAGGCACTCCTGACACCAAGAGCGCTGAACTGGAAAACCCTGGCCACGATCTTTCTTGCCGTATTTTTATTCAGGTTTTAGAAACACTTTCAAAGAGCTTCCCTGATGATTTGGTTGATGATCATGCTGCACGGGAAGCAATTAAGGCATGGTGATTAAGGTCCTATATTCAGTCTCTACGCTGGGCTATGTGGAGGAGCTGATCTAAGCCGAGGTGGTTATAATTTGTCTGAGAGGCTTGCACCAGGGAAGGGGCGGAAGAAAGATTGGCTTCTCAATCCTAATTGTTATCCAGTCACTCCTGCCGGATACTGAATAAGAACAGGATTGGGCTCAGGCTTGATGGCACCAAAGGTCAAATAGCCTGACAAAATTCACTGCAAGGGTTGCGCATAAGAAATAGTCATTTGGTCGAGGGCTGGCATCCCTGAAGCTAGAACTCAAAGGAGATGAAGGGAAATATTTCATGGAAGAAAAAAATACTTAACCAGAGCTCGGATAGACACATTAGCACTGATGCTTGTTTTCTCTAGGTCTTCGGTACAAAAATAAATAGACCTTTTGCTGCAACAGTCACGCAGGGTTCGATGCACTACATGAGTCTGTGGAATTTGCAGCATAAACACAGACAACTGTGTCATGGGAAACTATATAATTACTTTGAAAGAATTTACATCTAAAATATTCACAAAAATTAAGAGTACAGTAGATGAAGATGAAAAATATTTCAGTTTTTAACATTTGTTACCACCTAGCAGCTTTGATGAATCAGGTACTAAAGTCATTTCAAAATAAATATTATAGCACTGGACATAGGAAAAGACCTAATTCTTCCCTCTTACTGGCTGTATTACTCTCAAGATACTCCGCTTTTTTATTTGCAAACCCTACAATGTATTGTCATCATTAGAATAAGGTAGAACCAGTCCTACCCAGTTGTCTGTTAAGCGAGATCTGCAAACTAAAGGTTTTGTAACTATTGGAATTGAGTGTAAATAAAGATGTAGGGGTGAATTTTACATTTACAAGTCAGGACCACTGTCCCCCCCACCCATGCGTGAAATCCAGCGTGATGATATCAGGTCGCTAATCTGACGTCATCAGGCCAGTCTCCAATAATACGGAAGTCAGGTGGGCACTGAAATCAGCAGGCTACATTTTTATAACGCTAATTAACAAGCTATTAAGTTTGTTAACAAGGCAATCAACTTGAATTTTACGTTGCCCATGTCACTTTTCGGTGGGCGCACATGAAAAATGTTTGGAGGGAGTCACGCCAGGTATGAGGATGTGTTGCAAACATGGTGATAAAGGCTCAAAGCAGGACTGTAGCTGCATTCAGCAGAAGCCTCTGATGCTGATGATGGGAGAGCTTCACAGTGGATTAACTTTGATTTATCATCATTTTCAGCCTACATTACGACATTTTCTCAGGGAATGGGGCACACAGAAAGTGCTACAATCAAGTTTGTACACCCCAGCGTTGGATCTTTAGATTGGTGTCCCCCATGGGAATTGTTCATTTGTTAGGAGGCCCCCCCCTCCAGTAAGGAGGAGAAGAGGAGAAGGAAAAAGAGGAGGACAGCTGGCCACTCTACCATTACCACCAAGCCAGGGGATCAACCCTGGTTCAATGAAGGGTGCAGGAGGGCATGCCAGGAGCAACACCAGGCATACCTAAAAATTAGGTGTCAACCTGGTGAAACTATAACATAGGCCAAACAGCATAATCAGCAAGTGATAGACAGGGCTAAGCGATCCCACAACAAACAGATCAGATCAAAGCTCTGCAGTCCTGCCACATCCAGTTGTGAATGGTGGTGGACAATTAAACAACTCATTGGAGGAGGAGGCTTCACAAATATCCCCATCCTCAATGATGGAGGAGACCTGCACATCAGTGCTGATGGGGGAGGCATAGCAGTATTGGCACTGGACTGGTAATCCAGAGGTCCAGGGTAATGCTCTGGAGACCTGAGTTTGAATCCCATCACGGCAGATGGTGAAATTTTAATTCAATAAAAAATCTGGAATTAAAAGTCTGGTGATGAACATAAAACCATTGCTGATTGTCATAAAAACCCATCTGGTTCACTAATGTCCTTTAGGGAAGAAAATCTGCCATCCTTACCTGGTCTGGCCTACATGTGACTCCAGACCCACAGCAATGTGGTTGACTCAAAAAAACAATGCCGTCTAAACAAGGGCAATTAGGGATGGGCAATAAATGCAGGCCTAGTCAACAACCCCCACATCCCATGAACAAATAAAAAAAAGATAAGACTGAAGCATTTGCTACAATTTTCAGCCAGAAGTGCCAAGTGGATGATCCATTTTGGCCTCCACCGGAGGTCCCCAGCATCACAGATGCCAGTCTTCAGCCAATTTGATTCACTCCACGTGATATCAAGAAAAGGCTGAAGGCTCTGGATACTGCAAAGGCTGTGGGCCCTGACAATATTCCGGCAATAGTACTGAAGACTTGTGCTCCAGAACTTGCCAAGACCCTAGCCAAGCTGTTCCAGTACAGCTACAGCACTGGCATCTACCCGGCTATGTGGAAAATTGTTCAGCTATGTCCTGTACACAAAAAGCAGGACAAATCCAACCTGGCCAATTACCGCCCCATCAGTCTACTCTCCATCATCAGTAAAGTAATGGAAGGGGTCATCAACAGTGCTATCAAGTGGCACTTGCATAGCAATAACCTGCTCACTGATGACTAGCTGGGTTCCGCCTGAGCCACTCAGCTCCTGATCTCATTACAGCCTTGGTTCAAACATGGACAAAAGAGCTGAACTCCCAAGGTGAGGTGAGAGTGACTGCCCTTGATATCAAGGCCTCATTTGACCGAGTGTGGCATCAAGGAGCCCTCACAAAACTGAAGTCCATGGGAATCAGGGAGAAAACTCTCCACTGGTTAGAGTCATACCTAGCACGAAGGAAGTTGGTTGTGGTTGTTGGAGGCCAGTAATCTCAGCTCCAGGACATCACAGCAGGAGTTCCTCAGGGTAGTGTCCTCGGCCCAACTATCTTCAGCTCCTTCATCAATGACCTTCCTCCCATCATAAGGTCAGAAGTGGGGATGTTCGCTGATGATTGCACAATGTTCAGCACCATTCGCAACTCCTCGGATACTGAAACATAGAAACTAAGAGCAGGAGTAGGGCATTCGGCCCTTCGAGCCTGCTCGGCCATTCAATATGATCATGGCTTATCCTCTATCCCAACGCTATATTCCCGCTTTCTCTCCATACCCCTTGCTGCCCCCAATATCCAAAAATTTATCAATTTCTTTCTTGAATATGCTCAGTGACCCAGGGAATTCCACAGGTTGACCACCCTGAGTGAAGAAATTTTTCCTCATGTCAATCCTAAATGGCCTGCCCTGTATCCTGAGACGGTGGCCCCTGATTCTAGACCCACTCAACCAGGGGAAACTTCCTCCCTGCCTCCAGTCTGTCTAAAACAGAAAACAAAAATAGCTGGAAAAACTCAGCAGGTCTGACAGCATCTGCGGAGAGGAATATAGTTCACGTTTCGAGTCCGTATGACTCTTCATCAGATTTCCAGCATCCGCAGTATTTTGCTTTTATCCAGTCTGTTAGAGTTTTATACGTTTCAATCAGATCCTCTCTCATTCTTCTAAACTCTAGTGAATACAGGCCCAGTCGAACCAATCTTTCCTCATGCGACAGTCCTGCCATCCCTGGTATCAGCCTAGTGAACCTTTGCTATACTCCCTCTATGGCAAGTTTATCCTTTCTTAGATAAGGAGCCCAAAACTGCATGCAGTCCTCCAGGTGTGGTCTCATCAAGGCCCTGTATAACTACAGTAAGACATCCCTACTTCTGAACTCAAATCCTCTTGCAATGAAGGCCAACATACCATTTGCCTTCCTAATTGCTTGCTTCACCTGCCCATTTACTTTCATTGACTAGTGTACAAGGACATCCAGATCCCTTTGTACATCCACATTTCCCAATTTATCACCATTTAAATAATACTCTGCCTTTCTGTTGTTTACACCGAAGTATATAACTTTACATTTATCCACATTATACTGCATCTGCCATGTGTTTGTCCACACACATAACTTGTTTAAATCACCCTGAAGCCTCCTTGCATCTTCCTCACAACCCCGCCCAGTTTTGTGTCGTCAGCAAACTTGGAAATATTGCATTGAGTTCCCCGATCCAAGTCATTTATATATATCATGAATAACTGGGACCCAAGCATCGATCCATGCAGTACACCACTAGCCACCGCCTGCCACCATTGGAAAAAGACCAAATTATTCCCACTCTTGGTTTCTGGTCTGTCAACCAATTCTTAATCCATTCCAGTATATTACTCCCAATCGGATGTGCTTTAATTTTGCCCATCAGCCTTTTGTGTGGGACCTTATCAAAAGACTTCTTGAAATCCAAATACACCACATCCACTGGTTCTCCCTTATCTATTCTACTAGTTACATCCTCAAAAGACTCCAGTAGTTTAGTTAAGCATGATTTCCCTTTCATAAACCCATGCTGACTTTGTCTAATCCTGTTAATGCTTTCCAAGTGTTCTGTTACCACGTCTTTTATAATAGACACTAGCATTTCCCCACTGCTGATGTTAAGATAGCTGGTCTGTGATTCTCTGTTTTTTCTCTCCCTTCTTTTTTAAATAGTGGGGTTACATTTGCCACCCTTCAATCTGTAGGAACTGCTCCAGAGTCTATAGAATTTTGAAAGATGACCACCAATGCATCCAATATTTCCAGGGCCACTTCCTTAAATGTTCTGGGATGTAGATTATCAGGCCCTGGGGATTTTTCAGCCTTTAACCCCATTAATTTCTCTAGCACCACTTTTTTTACTAATACTGATTTTCTTCAATTCCTCCCTCTCACTAGGCCCTTGGTTCCTTAACATTTCTCGGAAATTATTTGTGCCCTCTTTTGTGAAGGCAGAGCCAAAATATGTGTTCAATTCTTCTGCCATTTCTTTGTTCCTCATTATAATTTCCTCCGTTTCTGACTGTAAGGGACATACATTTGTCTTCGCTAATCTTTTTCTCTTCACACATTTATAGAGCTTTTACAGTCAGTTTTTATGTTCCCTGCAAGTTTACTCTCATACTCCATTTTCCCCTTCTTGATCAATTTTTCTGTCTAATTTTGCTGAATTCTAAACTGCACCCAATCCTCAGGCTTGCTGTTTTTCCTGGCAATTTTATGGGCAGGATCTTCCCCCCCATTTAGGGGGGTTGGCTGGGAGCAGGTGGGTTCCTGATCGGTGCCCTCGGTTGGGGGCGTGCTGCCATTTTACATGGGCATGTCAATTAAGGCCCGCCCAGCATGACTTGCGCCAGGAAGTGCTATGCGCTCCCTGTGTGGGTGAGGGGGGGATTCTCTGAGCCGGGAGTGTGCTCTCTCGTGAATGCACGCAAAAGAATGCACAGATCTCCCTGAGGCAAAGTGCTGCCTCAGGGAGATCGGCTCAGGTTTGAAAGTTTCAGTAAAGAAGGGGAAAAAAATGACTGACATGTCCACTCATGTGCCTCTGTCAGATGAGCTGGGACATGTCAATTTCTTTTATTTAAACATTTTATAAAAATATTAATACCCTCATGAGACCCCATCCCGCCTGTGGATGAGGTTTCATGTTTATCCAGAAGCCTGCCTGGGATCCCGGCCTGCCCGCCAACCTTAAGGTTGGATGGGCAGGTCCATTAATCATGTTAATTACTTTTTTAATAGCCTTAGTAGGCCTTTGACAGTTTGGCAGACATGCAGCCGAGTTGGCTGCACGCCCGCCGAACTGAAAATCTAAATGATGCGGGGGTGACATCGGGACGTACGCCTGACGTCACCCTGCCTCGTTTCACGCATCGGCGAGCAGGCCCCGCCTCCCGCTCGCCGAACAGAAGACGCAGCCCTATGTGTCTCCTCTTTGGATTAATACTATCCCTAATTTCTTTTGTAAGCCATGGTTGAGCCACCTTTCCTGTTTTACTTTTGTGCCAGACAGGAATGAATAATTGTTGTAATTCATGCATACGTTCCTTAAATATGAGCCATCGCCTATCCACCGTCAACCCTTTTAGTAAGGCTCCCCAATCCACCATTGCCAACTCATGCCTCATACCCTCGTAGTTCCCTTTATTTAGATTGAGGACCCTAATTTCGGATTCAACTTCTTCACTCTCCATCCTAATGAACAATTCTATCATTTTATGGCCACTATTCCCTAAGGGAAAATTTTGTTACTTTGGGCGGACCGAGAGCGGGCACGGCCCTGATCGCCGCTCACGATCGGGCCTGCACCGGCCATTTTATGTGGGCGGGCCAATTAAGGCCCGCCCAGCGTACTTCACGACTCCCGTGCATAGCGGGGATGGGCTGGTGGTGGTGGGCGCGATCAGCTCTCTGAGCCCAATAGTAACCCGATGGTCTGTATAAAGGAAGGCCTGGCAGCCTTGGAAAAGCTGCTCACAATGGCTGGGTGAAGGGCTGAGCAGAGGGGCAATGGAGGTGACGCAAGTCCGAAAGGTAGGCCATCGGGGCAGGCTAGGCCGGAGGGTAGGCCACCGGGGCAGGCCAGGCCGGAGGGTAGGGTAGGGGGCCAGTGTGCCCCTCGTTTTTCGGATGACTGCCTTGCTGCCCTCCTCGAGGAGGTGGCAGCATGGAGGGAGGTGCTGGTTCCTCAGGACGGGAGGAGGAGGCCCCCCCACATGACGAAATGTACCTGGGAGGAGGTGGTGGAGGTGGCGAGCTCCCGCGATGTGGTGTGGTGCACCTGGATCCAGTGTCGCAAGCGCTTCAATGACTTGTTGCGCTCTGGAAGAGTACGGACAATGTTGGCATCGGTCACTTAACCCAGCAGGTCAGCTTTCCCCCCTGCTGCCCACTCCCCCTGCCAAGTCTGAGTGTAGTGACTACATTGAATCATTGATGGCATGTGTCTTTTGCTGGGTGGGCCAGCAGATATTGCCCATGCCGAGGTCACCCTGAGAGGGTGGTGAAGAGATGGGTTCTGGCCCCCCAAAATGTGGTACACTGAGACCCACATGACTCTTTTGGGGGCAACCTGGAGGAGCTGCACCTAGCCGCTGTGCTTGAACTGCAGGACATGTCCAAGTCAGGGTGATGACATGCTGGGAAGGGAGCTTCAAGGTGGTGTGGCAACGAGCCAGGAAGGATGAGCGCATAATGATCCGGGGGACAGGGATGCACTTTGTCATTGTCTCCACGTTAACTGATCCAATGTCCTTGTTCTTCTTTTCAGCATCAGCGGAGCAGGGCCGGGAGGAGGAGCAGCAGAGGCCCCCTCTCATGTGTATGGTTTCCAAAAATGTTGGGAGTGCTTTGTGGGACATTCAGCTTTATTAACAAGGCCCTTAGTTACTGTTCCTAACCTGGCAGATTTGGCACTTAGGTATTGAATATGGAGCCTACAGCCCAGGCTTGTCCTGGAGGTCCATCTGTGGTGTGCTAGCTGAAGGTTTGTTGGATTAAAGCCTCCCGGGTGTCCCTGCATCCCTGCAGTATGCCCGGGTCAGCGTCTACCCCTTCAGCATTTCCCTGTGCCTGCTCATCCTCGGACTCACTGTTGCACTCATTGTGTGCAGCCACAGCCACTGCGTCGACGTCTTCATCGTCCACTGCGTCCCCCCTTTCCAGCACAAGAATGTGGAGAGCACAGCCTGCAACCACTATCACCGAGAAACGATATAGGGGGTACTGGTGTGCGCCCCCTGAGCGGTCCAGGCATCGGAAGCGCATCTTGAGAAGACCAATGGCTCTCTCCACCACAGCCCTTGCGGAGGCATGGCTCCTATTGTACCGCTGCTCAGCTTCTGTTCTTGGATGGTGGAGAGGCGTCATGAGCCACCTTCTGAGGGGATAGCCCTTGTCACCCAGCAGCCATCCATCCAGCCGGGCCAGAGCACTGAAGAGCCCTGGGACCTGGGAGTGCCTGAGGATGTAGGCTTCACGGGAGCTGCCTGGGTACCTTGCACAGACTTGAAGAATCAGTATCCTGTGATCACACACTATCTGCACATTCATGGAGTGGAAGCCCTTCCTGTTGTCGAAGGCACTGGGCTCACCTGCTGGCACCTTGATGGCCACATGTGTGCAGTCTATTGCACCCTGGACACGGGGTAAGCCAGCAATGGCCGCGAAGCCTCTGGCTCACTGTGTCTGGCTTGCCTGGTCCCAACAGTAGTGGATGAAAGTCAATGCACACCTGAACAGAACGTCTGTGACCTGCTTGACACATGTGTGGACAGTTGATTGGGAGACACCGCAAAGATCACCTACTGAGCCCTGGAAGGAGCCAGAGGCATAGAAGTTGAGGGCAGCTGTGACTTTTAGAGCCACTGGCATGGGATGTCCACCCACACAGTTAGCGGAGACCTCAGGCCCAATCATCTGACAGATATAGTTGACTGTCTCCCTTGAGAGACGGAGCCTCCTTTGGCACTGCACCTCAGACATATTGAGGTAGCTGCTTTGCTGCCTGTATACCCTGGCAGAGGGATAGTGGCACCTTCCGCAGCCCCTTCCACCTTGGACTACCTCTTGGCCCTGTGCCCCTTGTGGCTGCGCCTCTCCTCCCAAAGGTGGCTCCTCTGGAGGCTGAATGTGCACTCCTGGCCTCCTCCCCTTTCTAGCCCTCCCTTTCTCCTCAGAGGAGGTGCCTCCAGTGGAGAGTTCAACTCCCGTTCCCAGGCTAAGGGAAGGCTTCCTTTTGCAGGCCCAAAAACAATTCCTCACTGCAGAGTGCTGACCTGAAGGTTATGAGTCCAGACAAAGCAGCTGGTATGCGTTTTGAAGAATTGCAGATCACACAGGCAAGTATCAGTAACTTTGCAAATTAAATATTTCACAGAGCAAAGCTGCGACCCCACTGAGCCCTCTTATCCAGCCCGTGGATGAGGTTTATACAAATGTCTCCTACCCGCCTGCCCGTTGCGCCCTTGCGATGACCCGAAGGTCACACGGGCGTCGAAAAATCGCCATCAATTGGCGCCTCAAGGGCTTTAATTGGCCCGTTAATTAAGGTCATCGGATATCATCGCACGCCCGCCCAACGAAATATCGCAATGGCACGCGGTGACGTCAGGACACTCGCCCAATGTCACCGTGTGTCATTTTACACGTCGGCATGTGGGGCCCGTCCTACAAATCCTGCCAATATTTTCAAATGTGTGGCCAACATGTCCTTTGTCGGCAGTCAACATTTCTCAATGCTCCGTGCTAACAACATGTGTTGCAGCTCACAGGCCTCCCACTTCCCAGATTCCCCAGTGCCATTTAGAGTTGTATGTCTGTTTCATGCCACCTTGTGCACTTGACCAAGACACTAGGCAATCCCACATTTAATGCACATCGCATCCTCACACTTTCAGGCAGGCGCATCTGTGAATTGGTTGCACAATCACCATGGCAGATCATAAGGTGTCATTGAGTCTCTTACGGCACTAAAGACAATTCGGATGACCCCACAGCTACTGACCTCCTCTGTGACCTACATCCAAGCTGATTTGGTCTGACTGGGAGGTCCCCTCTTCCATTCAGCAGGCATGAGGATCTCCCGTCCACCACTCACAGCCTGGAGAAGGACTTGCAGGGGTCATCGTCAAATCATGGGGCCATCCTTGGTCTGGGCTCCTCTCTCTGCCATATGGTGACCTTACGGCCTCTGTAGAGAGACAAAGAGAGTTGAAGTATAGAATTTGAGTCTTCTACTGAACATTTGTTATTCAGAAGGGGAATGGGACAGGCGTGCTCAAATGTTCTTTCCTCCCTGGCAAGGGTCCTGAATAAGATAGTGTATCACCAAAATTTAAAAACAATCTCTTGCCTGCTGCTGCTCCAATAGCTCAGAGGGTTTCACATTCTTCTGGGTCAAAACTTCTTTCTGTAAACCAGCAACAGGAACCTGTGCCAGGGGTGCCTTTGAATGCGAGGCCACTCTCTCCCTGGATATCCAGCCCTGGTGGTCCGATTGGGCATGCTGCCCACCCTCCTTCGAGTTAATTGGCTGGCTTCCCGCTGGGTGGCAGTTAATTGGCTGCAAGACGATTTATTCGGCATCTTTAAAAGGCGGTGGGGGGGGCGGGTGGGAGTCGGCAAGCTATGCCCTTCTGGGTCGGATTCCCACCCACCACAAAGACGCAGAAATTCACCCTGTAAAAGGGACAAGAAAATCCAGCTGTAATTAAATCATCCTGAAGGGAGCTATGGTAAATTGCAAATTGGCTTTTTATCTGAGCTGTTCACATTATTGTTAGGGCTGCATAAACTGTAAGCATGAGTGCACGTGACATATTGTTCCTTCATCCATCCCTCTTCATCAATCACATATCCTCCATAAGACCCACTGACTGTGCCCTTGATACCCTAATAACCCAATTGCTTACCACACAAATACCCCTGCATGGTTCGATGCTTTCTGATGTTGACAATGCTCCCTTTCCTCAAAATCCATCCCTCTGTCCTCCAAAATTTCTGTGGTCACTCCGATCCTCAATACCCTTGACCTCCTTTTCAGCTCCCAGAACCCTATAGTCTCTGATTCTACTTCCTCCTCCCCTAGAATCTCATTCAGAGTGAATCCAAACCCCTACATCCTCTGTGTATGGACTACAGACATTTGAGGAATGTCTAGGGAGGTTAGTGTCAACTGAATTGAGAACTGTACAGGGCAGCATCATGGAGGGATTAGGTTTAATTTACCCTTTCTCTTGAGATTTAAGAATCTTTTTGATTCTGTGAGGTTCGTTATCCCATTGGACACTGTTAACTTTGAACCTGTATTTAGTACTACTGGCCATGCTGAAGTAACTGTTTCCTCTCAATGGTAGCTGGGCAGAGCTGGATAAGTTTTCAGGACTAAGCTGCTAATATCCATATCCATCTGTTTGATACTCATCCCAGGACTTAGGGCCCTGAAAGAGAGATCAGTTCCATCCCAAGTGGTTCATAATATTTTGTAGCAGCCATTTGCATCTCAGACCCCAGACCTTCAGGTGGCACATAGGAGGAGTGTACAAATAAGGCAGGGGAACATTGGTGTGTACACAATTAGTGTGCATCGTGGAAATACAAGTAGGCCTAGATCTCTGGTCAGCGGCGATACTGGGCATATTGCTGCTGCCCACGAAGATATTACCAACCTGACGCTATTGTCCTTTCTTCTGGGAGCTTCTACTCCTGGCTGACACAGAAATGTCTCCTGTCTAAGTCCAGCAAGTAGAGTAGCGTTGAGGGAAGAAGAAGTGCCTTTTTCTGGCACTAGCTACCGTATTCAACTAAGGTTTAAAAATCCAGTCTTTGAATGGATGAGTGTGGGTTAGTGAATAAGCGAGCGAATGGATGAGTGGGTGAATGGATAAGTGAGTGAATTAGCGTTACCAACTCTCCAGGATTGGCTTCGAGTCTCCAAGAATTGAAGATCAATCTCCAGGACACAGCTGTGTGCAGTGCTGGATAACAATAATCGGGACATTAAAAAAAGATAGTTTGTTTGGTCATCTTCTTTGAACATTTCTTTTTATCAGATATATAAATATTGAAAATGGAAAAAAAAATGCTGTTTGGCTGACAGTTAAGCATTATCCAGTTGGGTAATGAGTCTTGCTTTCCAATTGATGTAAGAAGGCACTAGGTCACAAGAATGGATGCGTTGGCCAACCAATGGCTGGAGCGTGGGGCAAGTCATGTGATGAAACCTCCAGGAATACATTTAATCACAGTTAGTAACCCTAGAGTGAATGGATAGGTCAGTAGTTGGTTGAGGTGGGGATTTTTTTCTTCATTCATGGTATGTAGGTGTTGCTGGCTAGGCCAACATTTATTGCCCATCCCTAATTGCCCTTGAGAAGGTGGTGGTGAGTTGCCTTCTTGAACCACTGCAGTCCATGTAGTGTGCGTAGCCCCGCAGTGCTGTTAGGGAGAGAGTTCCAGGATTTTGACCCAGCGACAGTGAATGCGGGTAGATGGATAGATGGATGAGGTGGGTAGGTAGGTAGTTGGGTGAAATGGGTGAGTGGATAGGTGGATAAGGTGGATAAGGTGGGTGACTGGATAGCTGTGTAGATGGGTGAAGTGGGTGAGTGGGTAGGTGGGTAACTGGGTGAGGTGGGTATGTGGGTGAGGTGGGTATATGAGTGAGGTGGGCAGGTGAGTAGGTGGGTGTGGTGGGCAGGTGGGCGAGCGCGAAGTTGGTACGGGGGCAGTTGGGTGGTCAGGGGGTAGTTGGGTCAGTTCAGGGGTAGTCGAGTCATGGCAGTAGTTAGCTGGTAGTCAGGTCAGGGGCATTGTCAGTAGTTAGGTTGTAGGGGTAGTCAGGTGGTAGTTGAGTCTGGTCAGGAGGGTATTTGGGGTTAGTTGGGAGGGGTAGTCTGCTGATTATGGGGGGTGATTGGAGGCTGTTGGTGTGGAGTTACTCAGCTGTTAGACCAGGTTTTAAACTGTCTAACATTTCCTGAGTAAGTACACAGCTATGTCCCATGTATCTACCCGAGTCTCCCCCTGAGCTCAGGGTCGGAGACATTTGTGGAGGGCCTGGGCAGCAGGGAATCAGTCCATCGGAAGTTCAAACTTCCAGGCAAGTCCCATTTATGTCCCCACGTCAAGACTTCCGCAGGGACCTGACACGCATTTCTTGACGTACTTCCCATCTCCGATGATCCAGAGACAGGAATTTGGGCCAAGTAATCTTTTTGTAAATTGATATGTGAAGTCATTGGAACATTTGATGTGAGGACTGCTCGGTGTTCGGTTTTCTGGTAGAACAATGGGAAACAGATAATGTGCTGATGTAAGACTTAGGATTGTGAAGTAATGGCTAACTGTGAGGAACGATCGTAGATGGTTTAGTGAGAGGAGGCTGCTCTTTGATGGGGCAAAACTTCTGATAAATATTGCTTTATGCATAGTTTGGCATCCCAAATGAGCCTGGCTCTTAGATTTTGGGTAGCACCAGACACTGCATCTGATTCCCACTCATGACTGGCACTTCAGCATCATCCAGTCTTCTGACATTCTCTGGGTCACCTACCATTAGTTATTTGCTGACTACAAAATTATGAAGCACACACACACACACACACACCATTACAATTTGCAAAATAGGCCTTGGCAAACATTGCAGTTCTGAAGAGGAGCCATACAGACTTGAAACATTAACTCTGTTTCTCTCTCCACAGATGCTGCCAGACCTGCTGAGTTTTTCCAGCACTTTTCTATTTTTATTATCTTGCAAACTCCCAAACCTATCCAGACTCCAGAGATTTTTAAGCACCACAATGGCTTGTTCAATTCCCATCCTGGTCTTTTATGTGTACTTCATTTTAGAATTATTCTGTAGCATTCTTGGTTCAATGAAGCCATTTTATAGACCATGAGAGTAACAGGTATCACTTGTCACCCAACTACTATTTTACCTCAGTGGGACACTGGCAAGTGAAATAAAATAACATTACTACAGCTTCCAAGATATCTGGAACTGATGCGCATCGAGTATCTCAAATAGCCTAGAGTTGATGTAAAATGGGTGTTGACATTTGGGGCTTGAAACACCAAGTACTTGCAATCAATAGCCCTGCAATCCTGAAGAATCAGGAAGTTCAAACAAAATACTCTCAGTCACCTGTCTGGGACTGTTGTCAAATTTTGCAAATTGAGTGGCTATGGCAAAATGTTGAATACACGCATTATAGAGGAATATTCAGTGAATTGACTGACCCAGTTAAAGTCCCCTGTAGCTGCCTGGATTGGAAAAATCATGGAATGAACATGTGACATACAAGTTAAGAACTGTGGTCTCTTTCTCTGTCATAGTCAGAGCTGTCCATGTTGTGGACATTAGCAGTAGATTTGGCTGCACCAATGAACAGTGCTCCTCCAATTCTTCATGACTGAAGTTTAGCCTCCTTAAACAGGCCTTCTGTGAAAGCTCTGGGAAATGTGCTTGGATTGGTGCATCCTTTGGCATGGGCACAGCTGAGATGGTCTGGTTCTCCTCTGGTGCTGCCTGATTAATCTGGCTTCTTTTACAGGATTTGCATTGTGAATCCCATTTTGCTAGCTTCAGATAGCTCCCTAATTCTCATTTTATTTTTTCGCTTTTTATCAATGCTTGTTTTATGCTCACATACTAAGGGCAGAGTTACTACCTGGTGACACTTTAATCTTGGACTCATGGTTTACAACTTTTCACTGACATTGACAATATGGTTCCCATTGTTGTTCATAAGATTTGACCTTAAATAAATATTAGGCTAAAGTTCTTCCTAATCTGATTCCTAGATCGAGAAAAAGTTTTTAAGTCAGTATTTGCATCTTTTTGCTGGGACTCAGGATCACTGGGTTTGCACACCACAAGTACCCTGTCATAAATACCATTCAGTTCCAGGGCATGCTGTAGAAGGACCTGCCCTCAGTGACAGCCATAGGTAACTCACAGAGTAAAACAGGATGATGTCTTCCATCATTCCATGGACCCTTATAAAAGTGTGCCACTGCTTAAAAAGCACAGCTTGCTAAGACTTGCTCAGCGAAACAGGTGCACGTGTTGAAACTTGTGTGGACACTTTTAGCTGTGTCTTGGAATTGCCTTCAGATATTTGAAAATCTTTGACCCTTGCACTCAGGAAACCTTTAGCTATATCTACATTATCATTGAAACGCATTAAATTTAAAGGGAATTAGGGA